>NC_080200.1:20835186-21575186 GCF_030028045.1 Hippopotamus amphibius kiboko
GGTTAAATAAAGTAATATGTGTGAAATGCCTGCCATTCAACATGTACTCAGCCAATGGCAGCCTTCCATCCTCTGGTACTTTCCTTCTACTACACCCACAAAGGGCATTATTCACCTATCTGTATCGCAATTTCCTTATCTGTTAATCTGGGGTAACAACCCATATATCACAGAGTATTCGTGATGACTATATGAGATGAGATAAGTGAAGCACCACACAGATGAGAGGCATATATCCTTTCATAAACCAGTTGAATCGGTGCTCAGAACCTCATAGTCATCAATTAGAAACAATGCTACTCATATTAACCAGACATTGTTTTTTTTTTTTTAGAACTTTTATTGAGATACAGTTGACATACAATAAACTGCATATATTTAGAGTGTACAATTTGGTGTTTTTTTTCTTATTAGTAATGTATATATGGCAATCCTAATCTCCCAATTTATTCCCCCCTAATCCTCCCCGCTTCCCCCACTTGGTGTCCATATGTTTGTTCTCTACATTTGTGTCTCTATTTCTGCCTTGCAAACCAGTTTATTTGTATCATATTTCTATATTCCGCATATATGTGTTAATATACGATATTTGTTTTTTCTCTTTCTGACTCACTTCACTCTGTATGAAAGTCTCTAGGTCCATCCATAGACATTGTTTTATATATACTATGGAGGAGGCAGTTAGTTTATACAAGGGGAAAAATGTGACCCTTGAAAACGTTCTCCTACCTTTCACATGTTCATTCAAATCCAGGAGAAACCAGATGAATTATTAACAACGTGGGCCAGCATGAGATCAGAATCTGGAAAAGTCCCAAATACAAATAAAAATCTCTTCATTAACAATTCCTCCCCAGAGAAATTTTGCTAATAGGCAGAAAGGACGGCAAGCTCTCTTCATCATGCTTTAGTTAGAGTGCTGCTGGAGTTGAATGCAGACGTGAACTGATATTTCTAAAGGTGGAATCCAACTCCTTCTTAGCTCAAATCCTGATATGAGAAAATAAAAAAGATTGTTAGTGGGAGTGGCAATACAGGAAGCAATGGGTTGGATTTAAAGGTAGTAATTACATTTTACACATCTTGGGTCACAAATCAAACCTCAGCAAATTCAAGAAAATTGAAATCATATCAAGCATCTTCTCAGACCACAACGCCATGAGACTAGATATCAATTACAGGAAAAAAACTGCAAAAAATACAAACACATGGAGGCTAAGCAATTCACTCTTAAACAACCAAGGAATCACTAAAGAAATCAAAGAGGAAATCAAAAAATATCTAGAAACAAATGACAACGAAAACACAACAACCCAAAACCTATGGGATGCAGCAAAAGCAGTTCTAAGAGGGAAGTTTATAGGAATACAGTCCTACCTTAAGAAACAAGAAAATGATCGAATAAACAACCTAACCTCACACCTAAAACAACTAGAGAAAGAAGAACAAAGAAACCCCAAAGTGAGCAGAAGGAAAGAAATCATAAAGATCAGAGCAGAAATAAATGAAAAAGAAAGGAAAGAAACCATAAGAAAAATAAAGAAAACTAAAAGCTGCTTCTTTGAGAAGATTAACAAAATTGATAAACCATTAGCCAGACTCATCAAGAAAAGAAAGGGAGAAGATGCAAATCAACAGAATTAGAAATGAAAAAGGAGAAGTCACAACGGACACCTCAGAAATACAAAACATCATGAGAGACTACTACAAGCAACTATATGCCAATCAATTGGATAACCTGGAAGAAATGGATACATTCTTAGAAAAATACAATCTTCCAAGACTGAACCAGGAAGAAATAGAAACCATGAACAGACCAATTCCAAGTACGGAAATTGAGGCAGTGATCAAAAATCTCCCAACACACAAAAGCCCAGGACCAGATGGGTTCACGGGCGAATTCTATCAAACATTTCGAGAAGAGTTAACACCTATCCTTCTCAAACTCTTCCAAAATATTGCAGAAGGCGGAACACTCCCAAACTCATTCTACGAGGCCACCATCACCCTGATACCAAAACCAGGCAAAGATGTCACAAAAAAAGAAAACTACAGACCAATATCACTGATGAATATAGATGCAAAAATCCTCAACAAAATACTAGCTAACAGACTCCAACAGCACATTAAAAAAATCATCCACCATGATCAAGTGGGGTTTATCCCTGGGATGCAAGGATTCTTCAATATACGCAAATCAATCAACGTGATACATCATATCAACAAATTGAAGGATAAAAACCATATGATCATTTCAATAGATGCAGAAAAAGCTTTTGACAAAGTTCAACATCCATTTATGATAAAAGCTCTCCAGAAAATGGGCATAGAAGGAAATTACCTCAACATAGTAAAAGCCATATATGACAAACCAAAAGCCAACATCGTTCTCAATGGGGAAAAACTGGAAGAATTCCCTCTAAGAACAGGAACAAGACAAGGGTGTCCACTCTCACCACTATTATTCAACATAGTTTTGGAAGTGTTAGCCACAGCAATCAGAGAAGAAAAAGAAATCAAAGGAATCCAAATTGGAAAAGAAGAAGTAAAATTGTCACTCTTTGCAGATGACATGATATTATATATAGAAAACCCTAAAGACTCTACCAGAAAACTGCTAGCACTAATTGATGAGTTCAGTAAAGTAGCAGGATACAAAATTAATGCACAGAAATCTCTTGCATTCCTATACACTAACAACGGAAGAGCAGAAAGAGAAATTAAGGAAACTCTCCCATTCACCATTGCAACCAAAAGAATAAAATACCTAGGAATAAACCTGCCTAAGGAGGCAAAAGATCTGTATGCAGAAAACTTTAAGACATTGATGAAAGAAATCAAAGATGACATAAACAGATGGAGGGATATACCATGTTCCTGGATTGGAAGAATCAACATCGTGAAAATGACTGTACTACCCAAAGCAATTCACAGATTCAATGCAATCCTGATCAAATTACCAATGGCATTTTTCACAGAACTAGAGCAAGAAATCTTATGATTTGTATGGAAACGCAAAAGACCCCAAATAGCCAAAGCAATCTTGAGAAGGAAAAATGGAGTTGGTGGAATCAGGCTTCCTGACTTCAAACTATACTACAAGGCCATAGTGATCAAGACAGTATGGTACTGGCACAAAAATAGAAAGGACGATCAATGGAATAGAATAGAGAACTCACAAGTAAGCCCAAACACATATGGGCACCTTATCTTTGACAAAGGAGGCACGAGTATACAATGGAAAAAAGACAGCCTCTTCAATAAGTGGTGCTGGGAACATTGGACAGCAACATGTAAAAGAATGAAATTAGAACACTTCCTAACACCATACACAAAAATAAACCTCAAATGGATTAAAGACCTACATGTAAGGCCAGACACTATAAAACTCCTAGAGGAAAACATAGGCAGAACACTCTATGACATCCATCAAAGCAACATCCTTTTTGACCCACCTCCTAGAATCAGGGAAATATAATCAAGAATAAACGAATGGGACCTCATGAAACTTAAAAGCTTTTGCACAGCGAAAGAAACCATAAACAAGACTAAAAGGCAACCCTCAGAATGGGAAAAAATAATTGCCTATGAAACAACGGACAAAGGATTAACTTCCAAAATATACAAGCAGCTCATGCAGCTTAACACCAAAAAAGCAAATAAACCAATCCACAAATGGGCAGAAGACCTAAATAGACGTTTCTCCAAAGAAGACATACAGATGGCCAACAAACACATGAAAAGATGCTCAGCATCACTAATCATCAGAGAAATGCAAGTCAAAGCCACAATGAGGTATCACCTCACACCGATCAGAATGGCCATCATCACAAAGTCTGGAAACCACAAATGTTGGAGAGGGTGTGGAGAAAAGGGAACTCTCCTGCACTGTTGGTGGGAATGTAAGTTGGTACAGCCACTATGGAAAACAATTTGGAAGTTCCTTCAAAAACTACAAATAGAACTACCATATGATCCAGTCATCCCACTCCTGGGCATATACCCAAAGAAAACCATAATCCCAAAAGAAACATGTACCATAATGTTTATTGCAGCACTATTTACAATAGCCAGGACATGGAAGCAACCTAAATGCCCATCAACAAATGAATGGATACAGAAGATGTGGCATATATATACAATGGAATATTACTCAGCTATAAAAAGGGATGCGATGGAGCTATATGTAATGAGGTGGATAGAACTACAATCTGTCATACATAGTGAAGTAAGTCAGAAAGAGAAGGACAAATATTGTATGCTAACTCACATATATGGAATCTAAAAATGGTACTGATGAACTCAGTGACAAGAACAAGGAAGCAGATACAGAGAATGGACTGGAGAACTCGAGGTATGGGAGGGGGCGGGGGTGAAGGGGAAGCTGAGACGAAGTGAGAGAGTAGCACAGACATATATATACTACCAACTGTAAAATAGTCAGTGGGAAGTTGTTGTATAACAAAGGGAGTCCAACTCGAGGATGGAAGATGCCTTAGAGGACTGGGGCAGGGAGGGTGGCGGGGACTCGAAGGGGGGGCGTCAAGGAAGGGAGGGAATACGGGGATATGTGTATAAAAACAGATGATTGAACCTGATGTACCCCCCCCAAAAAAAAAAGACAATTAAAAAAATAAATAAATAAATAAAGGTAGTAATTACATTTTAAACCAAAGGGGGATTGAAATTGGATCAGCCCCAAATCAGTTATACTAATGGTAGGCTCTATCCAAGCTGCCTGACAAAAGAAAAGACCTTACATTTCTGGGAAAACAAAACAAAACAGAACTGAAAAATATCTAGTTCAGTCTCCAGTGTTTTTTTTTATTTAAAATGCCCCACATAAAATCAGAAATTATAACATTCAGGGACTTCCTACTTGGCACAGTGGTTAAGAATCTGCCTGCCAATGTAGGGGACACAGGTTCAAGCCCTGCTCCAATAAGATCCCACATGCCACAGAGCAACTAAGCCCGGATGCCACAACTATTTAGCCAGTGCTCTAGAGCCCATGAGCCACAACTATTGAGCCCATGTGCTGCAACTACTGAAGCCCATATGCCTGGAGCCCGCACTCCACTACAAGAGAATCCACAGCAATGAGGAACCCAAGCACCACAATGAAGAGTATCCCCTGCTTGCCACAATTAGAGAAAGCCTGTGTGCAGCAATAAAGACCCAATGCAGCCAATAAACAAATAAAATAAATAAATAAATTTATTTATTTAAAAAAAGAAATTATAATATTCAAAAAAGCAAGGGAAAAAATTGTGACCTGCAGAGAGAAAACACCATCAATGCAGGCAGACCCACAGATGATCCAGGTTTAGAATTACAAGAAAACAACTTTAAAATAAGTATTGTAGGTGGTGAACTAATGTAGAGGATAAGAATATAAGATTTAGTGTAAAGATCAAGATTTATGGCAGAGAAATGGAATCCCAAAGAAAAGAAAACAAAATTGAAATTCTAGACCTGAAAAATATATTATCTGTAATGAAGAAATCATTAGATGAGATTCAGAGTATCTTGGACATGGCAGAAGGAAAAAAAATCAGAGAACTAAAAGAGTGGCAAACTTTCTATAAATGAGCAGATAGTAATTTTTTTTTTTAGACTTTGCAAACCATGTGATCTCTGTCACAACTACTAAATGCTGTTTTAGGACAAAAGCGGAGTCAGACAATATGCAAATGAATGAGTTTAGCTTTGTTCCAGTAAGACTATATTTATAAAAACAGCCAGTGGACCATATTTGGCCCATGGTCCATAGTTTGCTGACCCCTGAACTATAAGATCTATTCAATAGATCAGTCCTCAAACTAAAGAACAGAAAGACAAATGAGTGGGCAAAAATAGTGTCAAAGACCTGTTGAAAAATAAACAATCTGACAAATGTGTCTAAGGCATCCCAGAAAGAGAAAAGGGAAAATTCTCCCTAAAATACTTGATAAGATAGCAGCCTACATTCTTCCATAACTGTAAATACACCCCAACCCACAGATTAAAAAGAAGCTCAGGCATCAGCACATTTTATTAAGTTGCTGAAAATAAATGATAGAAAATCTTAAAAATGGATAAAAACCCTGACATATTGTAATCAAGGATCTCAACTAAATACATAGTTGAACTCTCATCAGAAACATGGAGATATGAAACCAATGGAAAGACATTTAAATTACTGAAAAAAAAACTGTCAATCTAGAATTTTATAACCAGAAAGAAATTATTGTTCAAGTGATTGCAAAATAAGAATATATTCATATAGGAGTGTTCGGCCTGGAGTAAGCGAGTATAGCTCGCTCTTTGCAGTTTGGTACTTCTGTGACTGCGGAGTGATGCTACCTGTTTGCCGATAGCTGAGAAACAAGGATACGTGCAACACTCAGTAGGCTGTTTCTGTAGCTTATACCGCGATGTTCACGTGGCGGCGGGAGGATCTCCGGGCTCGCGGGTTACACCGCTAGGCAGTATGACCTTCGCAAACAAGCAGAGAACGTAGGCCGTTGCGGGGGTTAAACAGTGTTCGCAAAACGTGGACTTGCCTTTGCGCGGACGCAGCCTCAGCCTCCAGCACCGACCCTGGCATGAAGTAGGCATTCAATGCAGATGTGCCGCATACACGAAAAATACGTGAGACGGTGGAAAAAGCAAAAGCAGAAACAAACCAGAAAACAAACCCGCAACGCCTTTAGAACAGCGCCGAGCATGGACTAAGCGCCCTGTGAGTTACCGCTGTTGTTTTCTAAGTGAAACACCACGAGTGGAACTGCGTCCTCTTGACGGAACGTCACACCACGATGAACAATCTGGCATCAGAAGGTCTGCGGAGAGACGAGCTGGTGAGCACGGGGCACCAGACCGACGAGGGAAATCCGGGTGCCCGTTGCGCAGCTGCGGTGGGGCGCTGGCCGGCCCCCCAGTTCTCAGCGGTCAAACGGGACCCGTAAGCCCCGCCTCGCAGAGGTGCAGGGAAGGAGCGCGGAGACCAGGACCCAGTCCCCGGCGGCCCGACCGCGGAGGGCAGCTGCGGGGGCACCGGGAAGGGGCCCGAGGACCGCGGGAGCTCAGGCCCTTTTGCGCCTCCACACGGAGAAGGCGAAGTGTAAAAATGTCGTTTAAATAAGTAAACTACCGCAACCGTAGGGCCCTTAAAAAAAAAAAAAAAAAAAGAATATATTCATATAAACAGATCTAGAGAATTAATTTCCAGCAGACTGTCAAAGAAAGGCTTCAGATTTTGATGAAAAGTGATGCAAAATGGAAGCACAGGGAATGAAAAGCACTCAAAATAGTAAATATGTAAATAAATGTAACATAATTTTTCTTTAAATGAGTTAAAATATTACTGCCTGTTTAAAACAAAAATACTGAAAATGCAGTGGGGATTTAAATGCATACAGAAACAAATATAGGACAAATTACAATAGCCATAAAGTACCATAATGGATATATTATGATGTAATAACCTATAATGTAAAAAAATCTGAAAAAGAATATAAAATATATATATACTAAATCATAACTAAATCACTTTGCTCTTCATCTGAAACATTGTAAATCAACTATACTTCAATCAAAAGAAAAGAAAAGGAAAGAAAAAAGAATTTATGATGTTGCAAATTTTCTATATTGTACATGAACTATTGCAATATTGAATCAAGGTAGATTGTAGTAGCTAGTGGAAGCATAGTGTAAATCCTAAAATGGCTATTAAAAAATTAATATAGAACAAAGTAATATACCTAAAAAAAATCATTGAGGTGATAAAATAGAATACCAAGTTTGATTAATTCAAAAAAATGCAAATAGGAGAAACAACTTTTTTGTTTTTTTTAATTGAAATAACATTGCTTTATAACATTACATAAGTTTCATGTGTGCAATATTATATTCCTATTTGTGTGTACCCTACAGTGTGCTCACCACCAAAAATTTAGTTTCCACCCGTCACCATAGAGTTGATCCCTTTACCCATTTCACCCTCCCTCCTTGCCCTCTAGTAACCATTACTGTGCTCTCTATATCCATGTGTCTGTTTTTGTTTGGTTTGTTTGGTTTTTATTTTTCTTTTGTTTTTTATTAGTTTTTTACATTCTACATGTAAGTGAAATTGTCTTTCTTCATCTAACTTATTTCACATAGTATGATCTCCTCAAGGTCCATCAATGTTGGTCTATCAAATGGCAGATTTCATTTTTAGTGGCTAAATAGTGTTCCATTATATATATGAAATATATATATGTCTGAAAGACACACACACACATATATATATATCTTCTTTATCCATTCATTCGTTCATTGATGGGCATTTAGGTTTTTTCTATATCTTTGGTATTATAAATAAGGATGTGATAAGCATGGGGGTGCCGATATATTTTGGGATTAGTGTTTTCATATTCTTTGGATAAATACCCAGAAGTGAGGTAGTTAGCTCATGTGGTAGTTCTATTCTTAAATTTTTTAAGGAATCTCCATACTGTCTTCCATAGTGGCTGCACCGATTTACATTCCTACCAACAGTGCACAAGTATTTCTTTTTCTCCACATTCTCTCCAACACTTGTTAGAGAAATATTTCTTTAAAAGAAGAACAGATGGTACAAGTAAATAACAAAGAGATTCATCTCACAATTATAAAAGTGTCAATTCATCAACACAAACAAACACAAGGAACTCCCACCACCACACCTGTGTGTCAGTAGAGGATGGGTGCTAAACCTGGATTCCCACATCCATCTGGTACTAATGCTGTGGTGCCCCCAACTTATCCACTGGAACACTGCCAAGGGAGGCCTACTAAAACACAAGATTTAAATAACAACCACAGCCTTATAATACTTCCAAATGTCCAAGCTTCAATTAAATATCAGTCATTAGGGTTTCCTAGGTGGCACAGTGGTTAAGAATCCACCTGCCAATGCCGGGGACACCGGTTTGATCCCTGCTCCAGGAAGATCCCACATGCCGAGGAGCAACTAAGCCCATGTGCCACAACTGTTGAGCCTGCGCTTTAGAGCCCATGAGCCACAACTATTGAGCCCATGTGCTGCAACTACTGAAGCCCACATGCCTAGAGCCTGTGCTCTGCAGCAGAAGAAGCCACGGCAATGAGGAGCCCGAGCAACAAAGAGTAGCCCCCACTCACTGCAACTAAAAAGAAAGCCTGCACACAGCAAAAAAGACCCAACACAGCCAATAGAACAAACAAACAAATAAACAAATAAATATTTTTTTAAAAAAAGGTTTGCTCTGCTGGAATTTAAAAAAAAATCAGTCATTAGATCAAAAACCAGGAAGAATTCAAACTGAGTGGAGAAAGACAACAGATGCTAACAGCAAGAGGACAGAAATGTCAGAATCATCTGATAAGATCTTAAAGCAGCCGTTATAAAAATACCTCAACAGGCTATTATAAATACATTTGAAACAAATGGAAAATAGATAGTCTCATCAAAAAAAAAAAATAGGAGGGACAAAAAGGAACCAAATGTAAAGTTTAAAACTAAAAATGAAATAGCTGAAATTTATGAACTCAGTGGTTGTGCTAAAAAGCAAAATGCAAAAAAAAAAAAAGCCAAAATAATGCAGGAGATAGAAGAAACAATCTGTAAACTTAAAGATAGACTATAAGGAATTACCTATTCTGAAAAACAAAAAGATAATTGACTGAAAAAAAATATGAACAGAGCCTCCAGGACATATGGGGTTATAACAAAAGATCTAACATTCATAATTCATAGAACACCTAGAGAAGCTAAACAATAAGGCATGCAATGATAAACACTCAAAAACAGTACAGGTAGAGAAGGCTTTGAAGAGGGTAGAATAGAAAGACCCCAAGCCCACCCCCTCTCATGAGCACAACAAAATTACAACTATTTACAGAACAACTATCAATTGAAAAGACAAGAACATACAAGAAAAGATCTTCTACAACTAAGGATATAAAGAAGGAACTACACAAGACAGGTGGGAGGAGCAGAGTTGTGGTATAGTCAAGAATCATACCCCCAGGTGGGTGACCCACAAACAAGAGAATAATTACAATAGCACAGGTTCTTCCCAAGTAGTGAGGGGTCTGAGCCCAACATCAAGCTCCCCAGGTCAGGGGCCCTGTTCTAGGATGACAAGTCCCCAAGAACAATTAAACTCTTAAAGAGTTCACAGAAAATCTCACATGCTCTGGGACCCAGGGCAGAAGCAGTAATTTGAAGTGAGCCTGGGTCAGACCTACCTGCTGATCTTGGAAAGTCTCCTGGAGAGCCAGGAGGCTACTGGTGCTCACCCTGTGGACAGTGCTGGCAGCCATTTTGGGAGCTCATTCTACTATATGGACACTAGTGCTGCTAGTCACCATCTTTGAATCCTTGCTCTACCTTCTTAGCCAGAGGACACAGCCCAACCCCAACCCACCAGCCTGTAGGCAGCAATGCTGGGACACCTCAGGGCAAGCAAATAACTGGGCAGAGACACAGACCCACCACCAACAGACAGGCCACCGTAAGACAAACTTAGCCCACAGATGCCCTTAGACATGGCCCACCCATCAGAGGGACTGGAACTTGGCCTCACACACTAGTGCCTAGACACCAGACACAAGACCCCAAAGCCCTGCAGCTACATACCCCAGGAGATAGATATGCACACCAGTGGACAGACACCAGCCCCAGGACATCCACAGTTGTGTGGCCTGCTGTGGCAGGACCAAGTCCACACACCAGCAGGACAGCACCAGCCTTGGATGGGCTGGGTCTTGTCCCCAACCTATAGCAAGACAACACAATATTTGGGATACAACAGATACAACAGACAGCTGTGTCAAGAACTGGCCCCAGCCATCAGTGATCTGACACCAGCTCAGAGACCCTTAGTACCTGCAGCCAGACCCCAAGACCCAACTCTGTCCACCAGTGGGCTGACACTAGCCTCAGGAAGAAGCTTGACCAACCAGTGTGCAGGCACCAGCCCCAGGATCTCATGACCCTGATTCAGGTCACCACTGAGTTAACAATAGTCCCAGGGCCCCCTTGGGGTTCTGCAGCCAACCACCTCCAGATCCAACACTGCCAAAAAGTGGCCAGAAACCTCCACATAAGACAGGCCTGGCAATCAACCAGACCAGGGATCAGCCACACCTACCAGACCACGAACAGTAGTTAGTCCACATCAGCAGAAAGAGCCACACAGCCTACATAGGGAGAACCACTGGAACATATAGCTCTATTGACCAGAGGGGAGTGGATTGCAGGGAGGAATAGGACATCTCCTATAAAAGATCACTTCCCCAAGGCTGGGAAATGTAACCACCCTACCAGATACATAAAAGTGAAGTCAACAAGTTAGGCAAAATGAGGCAACAGAGGATTATGTTTCAAGTGAAAGAATAAGATAAAACCCCAGAAGAATAACTAAGTGAAGTGAAGATAGGTATCTACCCCATAAATAGCTAAAGGTAATGATTGTACAGATGATCAAAGAACTCTGGAGAAGATTGGATGAACAGAGAAGCTAAAAGTTTTTAACAAAAAGCTAGAAAATATAAAAAACCAAACAGAGAGAATATAATAATTGAAATGAAAAATACACTAGACAAAAAAAACAGTAGACTAAATGATACAAAGAAATGGATTAGTGTGTTGGAAGACAGAGCAGTGGAAATCACTGAAGTGAACAGAAAAAAAAAAGATTAAAAAAAATTAAGGACAACTTCTGGGACAACACCAAGCATACCAACATTTACATTATAGGAGTCCCAAAAGGAGAGGAGAGAGAAATGGCTGGGAACATATTTGAAGACGTAGTAGGTGAAAACTTCCCTAACCTGTGAAAAGAAACAGATGTCCAAGTCCAGAAAGCACAGAAAGCCAAATAGGATCAATCCAAAAGAGGACTACATCAAGGCACATTGAAATTAAAATGGCAAAAATTAAAGGCAAGAGATAATATTAAAATCAGCAAAGGAAAAGCAACGTTACATAAAAGGATTAATCATTAGGCTTTTAGCTGACTTTTTTTAAGGTCTTTATTGGAATATAATTGCTTTACACTGTTATGCCAGTTTTTGAGGCACACCAAAGTGAATCAGCTGTATTTATACATACATCTCCATATCCGCTCCCTCCCGCGACTCCCTCCCACCCTCCCTATCCCAGGCCTACTAAGTCATCACGCATCATCGAGTTGATCTCCCTGTGCTATGCAGCAGCTTCCCACTAGCTATGTATTTTACATTTGGTAGGGCTTTCAGCTGACTTTTAAACAGAAGCTCTGCAGGCCAGAAGGAAGTGGCAAAATATATTTAAAGTAAATAAAAGGGAAAAAACCTATAAGCAAGAATACTCTACTCAGCAAGGCTCTCCTTCAGATTTGATGGAGAGATCAAAAGTTTTACAGATAATCAAAAGCTAAAAGAGTTCAGCACTACCAAACAAATTTTACAACAAATATTAGAAGTGAAAAAGAAAAGGCCACAAGTAGAAACATAAAAATTATGAAAGGAAAAAGATTACCAGTAAAGGCAAATAGATAATGAAGGTAATAAATCAACCACATACAAAGCTAGTAGGAAGTTGAAAAGACAAAAATGGTAATATAACCTATATACACAATAAGCCATTAAGGAATACATAAAGCAAATAGATATCAAATATGATGTCAAAAACAATAATCATGAGGGGAGGAGAGTACAAATGGAGGGGTGTTAAATTCATTTGAAATTAAGAGATCAGCAACTTAATCACATATATAGAGATTGCTATAGATAAACCTTACAGTAACCAAAACCAAAAAATCTATAATAGATAAACACACAAAAAGAGGGAAAGGACCCAAACATAGCAAAAAGATAGTCATCAAATCACAAGGGAACAAGACAAAAGAAGAAGAAAGAGAAAAAACAAAACAAAACCTCAAAACAATGAACAAAGTGACAATAAGTACATAGCTATCAATAATGACTTTAAATGTAAATGGATCAAGTATTCCAATCAAAAGACAGTGGCTGAGCAGACCAAAACATAAGACCTGTATATGAGCTGTCTACAAGAAACTTACTTCAGGTCTAAAGACTCACACAGACTGAAAGTGAGGGGAGGGAAAAAGATATTGCATGCAAATGGAAGTCAAAAGAAAGGTGGGGTGGCAATGCTTACATCAGACAAAATAGACTTTAAGATAAAGACTGTTACAAGAGACAAAGGTGTTACATAATGATCAAAGGATTAATCTAAGAAGAATACACACACACACACATACACAACATAGGAGAACCTAAATATTCATACATAAAGCAAATATTATCAGATATAAAGGGGAAAATTGACAGTAGCAAAATAATAGTAGGGAATTTTAACACTTACATCAATGGACAGATCATCCAGACAGAAGAATCAATGAGGATATACTGGCCTTAAATCACACATTAGATCAGATTAATTTATTAATTTTTTCTTTTTTTTAAGCTTTTTATTGAAATATACAATTGCTTTACACTTGTGTCAGTTTTTGCTGTACAACAAAGTGAAACAGCTGTATTTATACATAAATTCCCATATCCCCTCCCTCCCATGACTCCTTCCCACACTCTCCATCCCCGCCAAGTCATCACCCATCACTGAGTTGATCTCGCTGTGTTATGCAGCAGCTTCCCACTAGCTATTTTACATTTGGTAGTGTATATATGTCAATGCTACTCTCTCACTTTGTCCCAGCTTCCCCTTTGTGCCCCCTTCCCCATGTCCTCAAGTCCATTCTCTACCTCTGCATCTTTATTCTTCCTCCACCACTGAGTTCATCAATACCATTTTTTTTTAATTCCATATATATGTGTTAGCATACAGTATTTGTTTTTCTCTTTCTGACTTACTTCATTCTGTACGACAGACTCCAGGTCCATCCACCTCACCACAAATAACTTAATTTCATTCCTTTTTATTGTTGAGTAATATTCCATTGTATATACGTGCCACATCTTTTTTGTCCATTCATCTGTTGATGGACATTTAGGTTGCTTCCATGTCCTGGCTATTGTAAATAATGCTGCAATGAACATTGTGGTACATATAACTTTCTGAATTATGGTTTTCTCCAGGTTTATGCCCAATAGTGGGATTGCTGGGTGATATGGTAGTTCTATTTTGAGTTTTTTAAGGAATCTCCATACTGTTCTCTATAGTGGCTGTATCAATTTACATTCCCACCAACAGTGCAGGAGGGTTCCCTTTTCCCCACAGCCTCTCCAGCACTTATTGCTCCTAGATTTTTTGATGATGGCCAATCTGACTGGTGTGAGGTGATACCTCATTGTAGTTTTGATTTGCATTTCCCTAATGATTAGTGATATTGAGATTCTTTTCATGTGTTTGTTGGTCATCTGTATGTCTTCTTTGGAAAAATGTCTGTTTAGGTCTTCCACCCATCTTTGGACTGGGTTGTCTGTTTTTCTGATATTGAGATGTATGAGCTACTTATATATTTGGGGGATTAATCTTTTGTCAGTTGCAAATATTTTGTCATTGGCAAATATTGGCAAATATTTTCTCCCACTCAGAGGGTTGTCTTTTCATCATGTTTATGATTTCCTTTGTTGTGCAAAAACTTTTGTTTCATTACATCCCATTTGTTTATTTTTGTTTTTATTTCCTTTACTCTAGGAGCTGGCTCAAAAAAGATCTTTCTGTCATTTATGTCATAGAGTGTTCTGCCTATGATTTCCTCTAAGAGTTTTATAGTGTCAGGCCTTACATTTAGGTCTTTGATCCGTTTTGAGTTTTTTTTTTTTTTAATGGTGTTAGGAAGTGTTCTAAAGCCATTCTTTTACAAGTAGCTGTCCAATTTTCCCAGCACCACTTATTGAAGAAGCTGTCTTTTCTCCATTGTATATATATATTCTTGCCTCCTTTGTCAAAGACAAAGTGACCATATGCACATGGGTTTATCTCTAGGCTTTCTATCCTGTTCCATTGATCTATGTTTCTGTTTTTGTGCCAGTACTGTGCCATACTGTCTGAATTACTATAGCCTTGTAGTATAGTCTGAAGTCAGGGAGCTTGATTCCTCCAGCTCCGATTTTTATTCTGGATTGCTTTGGCTATTTGGGGTCTTTTGTGTTTCCATATAAATTGTATAATTTTTGTTCTAGTTCTGTGAAAAATGCCATTGGTAATTTGACAGGGGTTGCATTGAATCTGTAGACTGTTTTGAGTAGTATAGTCATTTTCACAATGTTGATTCTTCCAATCCAAGAACTTGGTATATCTCTACATCTGTTTGTTGGAATGGTAAATGGGAATGTTTCCTTAATTTCTCTTTCTGATTTTTCATTGTTGGTGTATAGGAATGCAAGAGATTTCTGTGCATTAGTTTTATATCCTGCAACTTTACCAAATTCTGTGATTAACTCTAACAGTTTTCTGGAAGCATCTTTAGGGTTTTCTATATATAGTATCATGTCATCTGAAAACAGTGGCATTTTTGCTTCTTCTTTTCCAATTTGGATTCCTTTAATTTCACTTTCTTCTCTCATTGCTGTGGCTAAGACTTCCAAAACTATGTTGAATAATAGTGGTGAGAGTGGGCACCCTTGTCTTGTTCCTGATCTTAGAGGGAATGCTTTCAGTTTTTCACCATTGAGGATGATGTTGGCTGTTGGTTTGTCATATATGGCTTTTATCATGTTGAGGTAATTTCCTTCTCTGCCCACTTTCTGCAGAATTTTTATTATAAATGGATGTTGAATTTTGTCAAAAACTTTTTCTGCATCTATTGAGATGGTTTTTATCCTTCAGTTTTTTAATATGATGTATCACATTGATTTGTGTATATTGAAAAATCCTTGCATTCCTGGGATAAACCCCACTTGATCATGGTATATGATCCTTTTAATGTGCTGTTGGATTCTATTTGCTAGTATTTTGTTGAGGATTTTGGCATCTATGTTTATCAGTGATACTGGCCTGTGATTTTCTTTTTTCCTGACGTCTTTGTCTGGTTTTGGTATCAAGGTGATGGTGGCCTCATAGAATGAGTTTGGCAGTGTTCCTCCCTCTACTATGTTTTGGAAGGGCTTGAGAAGGATAGGTGTTAGTGCTTCTCTAAATGTTTGGTAGAATTCACCTGTTAAGCCATCTGGCCCTGGGCTTTTGTTTATTGGAAGATATTTAATCACAGTTTCAATTTCAGTGCTTGTGACTGGTCTGTTCATATTTTCTATTTCTTCCTTGTTCAGTCTTGGTAGTTTGTACTTTTATAAGATTTGTCCATTTCTTCCAGGTTGTCCATTTTATTGGCATATAGTTGTTTGTAATAGTCTCTCATGATCCTTTGTATTTCCGCAGTGTCAGTTTAAATAACTTTCTCTCCAGATGGCTTCAGTCTAAAGTGTATCCCCACTACTGCATTTTTAAAATGGTAATGCAGTATATTTATCCTACATATTTTCCATTGGCTCTTTTCACAGCTACCATTCATAGTTCATTTCTGACTATTTGTGCCTTACTATTTTATGTTCTATTTTGCTGGGAGACACACCTTCACCTGTCACTTCAAATCCCTGCAAGATACTAAATTCTTTGTCTAATTCTTTTATACTATGAATTTCATCTTGAGTGAATTAGAGAATTTATTCAGCTTTGTTTTCATTTTTTGTTTTGTTTTTGTTTTGGGGTCCTTTTGAAGGGGAGATTTAAATTTTCTTTTTTATCATTTTTTTGTCTCTCTCATGCATGCCCCCCTGCAAAAGCATGAGCCCACCAACCTGCTCTGCTCAGTCGTTGACCATTGCTTTTTGCCAGGCTTCTGGGCTCTACATCCTGAAGCAAATTTTAAAGTGAGAATTTGCTGTTGCTGCCCATGTGATGCTGACACTGTGACAGAGGTAACTGCCTGCTCTCTGGTCTCCACCTGTGCCTCCCTAGGCCTGCAGCTTATCAGGAATTGGAGCCCCAGGGGGCACTTGGGAGCAGATTTTTCTGTTTCTTTTGAGAGTTAGGTTGTGGATCCCCAGCCCCAGGCTCCAGCCCAAAAACCTGGCTCCTATTCCTTGTTATTTATGGAATCTTTTAGGGTCTTTTACCTTGCAGGACTGAAATTTAGCCCACCCAGGACAAGTCCAAGATCAGGCTTCAGCAAGCACATATTTCCAGCTCTGCTACTATTTGGTACTCCTCTATTTATTCTATTCCAAAAATTGTCTTATACTATATTTGAAACAGTTGCATGTTCTTTGTTTTTTCTTTTACAGCTTATCCATTATTGCTATATATTTTGAGGGTAGAGGCTTATGATGTATGAATTTACTACATTGTCTTGATCAGAAGTCACATATCCTTATCTTTCAAAATATCATCACCGAGCTCCACCCCCCACCAAACCATGGGCCTTTCTACTCTTCCCTTTCTCTCAGGGTCAAACACAGAGACAAGATGCTTATACTTTCTACATATTCTCCCTGATTCTCTTCCTGCCCAGCCTATGCTACCAACCCTCAGCCAATGACAAAGGTTGGCTATGGCCTGAAGGTCAGTGAGAGAGGCAAATGGAAAAGAATTTGCTTTGCCCAACTCTCACTCCATGCCACACAATCTGCAAGAGGAGGAAAAATTTTGGTATAAAGGTTGATGAATACCTAAACAAATTTACAGTTAAATAGCTTTCCAGGAAAAACACAAACCTTAACTGTCAAAGTCTTGCAAAATCACCATTCAGGATGCATCAAGAGTAATGATTCTTCTGCTGGGCTGTGACTACATTAGTGATGTGTTTAAAAGGAGTACAACTTCCTGATTAACTAGGAGGTTGTCATCCCAAATGAAACATTCGGTGAAGAAAGGGAAATGAGATATTTGCAAACATAGGCCAATCCACTTGGATAATTGGTCAAGTAAAAATCTCCTAGATTTTGAAATGCAGGATGCTCCGTGCAGTCTTGGCTAGCCTGGTTTCTCCAAGCCCCCAGGAAATCGACTCCAGTTACACTTAGGGGTCTTGTGGCATACACTCATCTCCCTGTCACATCTTCCTGTATCTCATAGGTATCCCCTTAGAAGCACCAAAAAGCACTCTAAAGACAGAAACAAAATGTAAATAATTTTATAAGCTTTTTGTGAAGTTCACATACATAATGCTTGCTTCTCTCAAAGGTAGGCCATTTAGATTATTATCACACTGCGGGTCTTTTTATTTAAACCGAGTCCTGAGAATGAACGATTTCATCAAAGTTTTATCTTGTTATTTTATTTATTTATTTGAGTGAAAATAGAAGGAAAGAGGAGCAGTGAAAAGGTTTTTCTAAGTCCCACCTAACTCTTCCCATATGTTTCTTCTTCCCTTACAGATTATATTCACACTTTCAATCCTGTGAGGATGCATGAGCGCTTAAGAACATTCCTTCAGCCATAAGAATGCCCTTCTGCTCAGCATTCTTCATTTCTCAGTGCTTCCCACTCTGGTTAGGGTTGAGATGTAAGAAGAATAAAACTCACAGGAGCTCCAAAATCTCTGAACATAAAGCTCATGGAGCATGAAACTCCAAGAATGGGGATTCCTAGAGCAGTCCTCAATGTCAGGATGGAAGTGGAGATCTTAACTAACTGTCAAAGTCTTGCAAAGCACCACTCATGCTTCATGAAGAAGTTGGACACTGCTGTGCACATGTTCCTCTACTTTTCTTTTCCCTGCCCAGTGCTTAGTGCTGTTCTCCAGTTCCCATGACTCAACTGTGAGATCCATCCACAGTTGCTCCTCCAGCTTATACCCAACTTTCATATGATCTCCTTCCTAACTGAAAGCTCACCCATCCTATCTGGAGGAGAGCTGCCAAGTGTCTATAGCAGAGGCATGAATGTCCCATCTAACCCTATGTCCACTAGATGGCTCTTCTCTGACACCTGCTGGTTGGATCTCTCTTAGGTGTTTCCATGAGTTTGGTTCTGATGTCCCCTTGATATCAACCATGCAACAGGGCCCTTCTCAGTGCCCACATTGTGCCTTGAGCACATGTACATGACCATATTTAGCAAACTCTAATTTATCATCATTCCTGAGTTTAAATGTGTCACAGGTCAGGTTTCCCAGAAGCAAAGTTAGACAGATTTTGCATTCAAGAGGTTTATTGGAGAGTTCTTTCAGTATGAAGATGTATAAAAGGGAAAGGTAGCTCAGGGAGCAAAATTGGATGCAGGGAGGAGTTGTCCATGATGCCTCTGTGAAGTGCTCTGGAACTGGGAGCTCTGAAGCTGGAATAACCCTTTAGAGTCAAATTGAGGCAAGGTGGCCAGGCCTTTGTACTCTCCATTGACCACTACATGAGATTCAGGCATCCCCCGCCCATTCAAGGTGAAGCATGGCCTAGGGCAAGGTGACTTTCCTCAGCTATGGGCAATTCCTTGAGAGGAACACAGCTGAGAGCTGCCACCTGCCAACTTTCCCAGCAACTGTGGAATGAAGGATGTGTGTCTTCTACTCTTGTAACCCTATCAGCCCAACTTTTCCTCCAGATTGCCTACATTTATCATGAACATTATAGATTGAATTGATGTGCAAATCTGACTAACCCTAATGAGAGAATGACTTTTAAGTACAGCATATTCATCTCTCTTCCAATCAATCTACAGTTGGTTAGTCCAGGTTGCCTGGCCCTAGAGCACATCTGCAGGTGCCAGAGCCAACCTAGCTCTGCCTGGCACCACATGGACACCTCCCCAGGAGTTTTCTGAGAGCACCGGCCACTTCCTTGTTCCTCAGGCTGTAGATGAGTGGGTTGAGCATAGGGGTAATCATGGTATAGAAGGCAGAGAACACTTTGTCTTGCTTGGAGGAGTGATAGGCCTGAGGCCGCATGTAGGTGATCATGGCAGCCCCATAGAAGAGAGACACCACTGCCATGTGGGAGGAGCAGGTGGCAAAGGCCTTCTTACGACCTTCAGCAGAATGCATGTGGAGCACAGTCACCAGGATACGCAGGTAGGAGGCGGAGATGACAGAGAAGGGCAGGAGCAGCATGAGGACACAGCACACATAGATCATCGTCTCATAGAGGGAGGTGTCAGCACAGGCCAGCTTGAGCACTGCAGGGACCTCACAGAAGAAATGGTCAATCTCCTGGGAGCCACAGTATGGGAATCGCAGTGTAAAGACAGCCTGGATCAGCCCATCCACCAGGCCAAAAAGCCAAGATCCTGCCACCATGAGCCAGCAGACATGGCAGCTCATGACCACTGAGTACCTCAGCGGGTTGCTGATGGCCACATAGCGATCATAGGCCATGAAGGCCAGTAGGAAGCACTCATCCCCCAGGAGGGTGAGGAAGAAGAGGATCTGGAGCCCACAGCCTGTGAAGGAGATGGAGCCATGGCCCAGGAGGTAGTCGATGGCCATGCGTGGCACAATGGTGGAGATGAGCATGAGGTCCATGAGGGACAGCCAGCTGAGGAAGAAGTACATGGGGCTGTGCAGGCGGGAGTCAGTGTTGATGAGGAAGATCATGAGCCCATTTCCAGAGAGGGCCACCAGAAACATGACCATGATGATGGAGAAGAGGAGGAGGTGCAGGGGTGAGTGGGTGAAGAGGCCCAGGAGGATGAAGTGGGAGATGAGCGTCTGGTTTTCCACCAAGGCCATTGTTCCTGCAGAGGGGTGTGCCAGACAGAGGACTGGGATCTGGAAGCAGGAGGTTTATGGTTAGTGCTATGATACTGAGGCCATTAACACTTTTCACAAAGCTTTGCCCTCTTTAAATGTTATTTGGTTCAAAATAAAAGTATGGCCTTTTCAAGAAAAAATATTTTAGCAAAGATGCAGGCTATCTTTGTTGTTATTTTAACTTCTAGATCTTTCTGCACGTTGTTCAGAAGCAAATTTTAAGCTATCATTGCTAAAGCGGGCACTGCTTCTGCTTTGGCGAGGTTTGGTTCTGCACTCCAGCCCACATATTTGCTTCTCCTAACAAAGTTCTGGGCCAGCTTCACTCATGTATTTCCTTTTTCTTTTCAGGAAGAAGCACTAAAGCAGCAAAGATATTATCATCTGTGTGGACTGGGCACTTACATGACCTTTCTGAACCTCAGTTTTCTCATATTAAATTGGGATACCAGCTATCTCATAAGGTGATAGTAAAGATTAAAAGTGACAGGATTTCCCTGATGGTCCAGTGGTTAGGACTTGGTGCTTTCACTGCCATGGCCCGGGTTCAATCCCAGGTCTGGGAACTAAGATCCTGTAAGCCATGTAGCATGGTCAAAAAATAAAAGAAGATTGAAGGTGACAACATAGGCAATGCCTAGTAGACTAGAAATGATGACAGCTGACATTACTTGAACATTTTTTTTATTGGAATATAATTGCTTTACACTCTTGTACCAGTTTTTGAGGTACACCAAAGTCAATCAGCTGTATTTACACACATATTCACTTATTCCCTCCCTCCCTCAACTCCCCCCCACCCTCCCCATCCCGGCCCTCTAAGGCATCATCCATCATCGAGTTGATCTCCCTTTGTTATACAGCAACTTCCCATGTACTTGAGCATTTTTAATGTGCAAGGAACCATGATGAGCCCTCTGTCACATCCTAGCACTCAATCCTCATAACTACCTTGAAAGAATGATCATTAACCACATTTCACAAATGGGGAAAGTGAGACAGTGGGGATTAGAAATTCTTATGATCATTACATACCATAATTATATGTTACATATAACTTTATGTTATGTCTTATATGTTGTAACCATGTAGTTATACCATATTATATATTATACATCATATAGTATATCACAGAGTATTATATAATATTACATTTTACCTATATATGTATTAAAAAAGAATTGAGAATGTGTCTGTATATATTCATATCCATAAATATAGTGTAAAACCTTTGAAATGAAACATAAGAAACTAGTAACATTTTGCCTCAGGGGGAAGAATGAGAAGAATCAGAGTGTTGATACCTAATTAAGAAAAAGAGTCTCTGTGGTATATGATTTTTGCCTCTCAAATTTTACTTTTTTGTGAGACAATATGTATGTACTTTAAATAAATACATAAATATAATGCTGAAATGATAACCAGTAGCATTTGTCATGGGAATTAATAATGAGAACCAATATTCATGCACATCATGTTGTAGATGCTTAATGATATTTACTGGATGAAGAGGCAAAAAGTTTTGAAAAAGGAAAAAATAATGTCTAACAGATCAGAGTAAAAAGTGAGACTGCCTCATTAGTTTTCAAAACATACAGAGTCTAGTATTGGTGAAGGAACAGAAAAATTGACCAAAGAAACAAAAATGTCCAGGATCAGGCATATGTGTGTGAACATTTTAAATTGGATTTAAATAATGTAATTTAAATTCTGTGAGAAAAGAATATCCAACAAATGGTTTAGGACAATTGCTCACCTGTTTTGAAAAATTTTTTAATTAGATCCTTAATTATAACTCTCACAAAAATAAATTCCTGAAGCTTAAAGATTTAAACTGAGAAACATAATATTATTAGAAGAAATATAGGACAATGTATTTATGACCTTGTGGTAGTAATGGTCTCATTAATTACAGCATAAAGAATGAACAGAATCTATAAACTATTATATAATAATAAATATCTACAATATGATATATACCCTTTTCATATTCAAAACATATAGAGAATACTCACAAATCAATGAGAAAAATGATGAACATGATGAGCAGTAATTCTCATCTCTCTCAGAAATTAGACTGCAAATAAGCTTTATTTCATTTTACATTAAGCTTTATTTTACTAGTAACTAAAAAATTTCAAATTAAAACAGAGATACCACTTTTACATATCAAGTTGGTATAAAGTTTGGTATTATTAAGTATGGGGAGGCAAGAAGATGAGAAAGAAGTACACATAAAGTGCTGAAGGACACAGAATATAACAGTGGTTACCTCTGGAGAAAGGTTCAGGATAGGGTTAAGTGAGGACAGTAGTCAAAGAAGACTACAGCTTGACATGTAATGTTTGAATTCTTAATAATAAGAATATGCTTTTATGAAACTATTCCAAAAAAAATTGCAGAGGAAGGAACAGTTCTGAATTCATTCTATGAGGTCACCATCAACTGATACCAATACCAGACAAAGATATCACAAAAAAAGAAAATTACAGGCCAATATCACTGATGAATATAGATGCAAAAATCCTTAATAAAATACTAGGAAACCAAAAGCAACAATACATTAAAAGGTTCATACATCATGATCAAGTGAGTTTTGTCCCAGGGATGCAAGGATTTTTCAATATCCACAAATCAATCAGTGTGATAAACCACATCAACAAATTGAAGAATAAAACTATATGATCATTTCAATAGATGAAGAAAAAAGTTTAGTTAAAATTTAACATCCATTTATCATAAAAACTCTTCAGAAAGTGGGCTTAGAAGGAACATATCTCAATATAATCAAGAACATATATGACAAACTCAAAGCTAACATCATAATCAATGGTGAAAAGCTGAAAGCATTTTTACTAAGATCAGAAGAAGACAAGAATGCCCACTCTCGGCACTTTCATTTAACATAATTTTGAAAGTCCTAGACACAGCAATCAGAGAAGGAAAAGAAATAAAAGTAATCAAAATTGGAAAAGAAGAACTAAAAGTGTTACTATTTGCTTATGACATGATGCTATACATAGAAATCCTAAAGACCCTACTGGAAAACTACTAGAGCTCATTGATGACTTCAGTAAATTTGCAGGATACAAAATTAATATTCAGAAAACTGTTGCATTTCTATACACTAACAACTAAATATCAGAAAGAGAAATTAAGGAAACAATCCCTTTTACCATCTCATCAAAAAGAGTAAAATACCTAGAAATAAACCTATCTAAGGAGGCAAAAGACCTGTACTCTGAAGACTATAAGACACTGGTGAAAGAAACTGAAGGTGACACAAACAGATGGAAAGGTATACTGTGTTCTTGCATTGGAAGAATCAATATGGCTAAAATGGCCATACTACCCAAGGCAATCTATGGATTCAGTGCAATCCCTATCAAACTACCAATGGCATTTTGCACAGAACTAGAACAAATTTTTTTTTCATTTGTATGAAAACAAATGAAAGAACCTGAATAGAAAAAACAATCTTGAGAAAGAAGAATGGTGCTGGAGGAATCACACTGCCTGACTTCAGACTATACTACAGAAGTAAAATAATCAAAACACTATGGTACTGGCAAAATAACAGACATGTATGTACATGCACCCCAATGTTCATAGCAGCATTACATACAATAGCCAAGACATGGAAGCAACTTAAATGTCCATCAACAGATGAATGGATAAAAAAGATATGATATATATATATATATATATATATATATATACACACATACATACAATGGAATATTATTCAGCCATAAAAAAGAATCAAATAATGTCATTTGCAGCAACATGGATGGAACTAGAGATTATCATACTAAGTGAAGTAAGTCATACAGAGAAAGACAAATATCATATAGTATCATTTATATGTGGAATCTAAAAAAATATAAATGAATTTATTTCCAAAACAGAAATAGACTAATAGACATAGAAAACAAACTTAAGTTTACAAGAGGGGGATAGCAACAAGGTCTGTGTGTGTGTGTGTGTGTGTGTGTGTGAGAGAGAGAGAGAGAGAGAGAGAGAGAGATATTAGGAGTTTGGGATTAACATATACATACTACTATGTATAAAATAGATAAACAACAAGGACAACAGGGAGCTAGTTTAATAGATAGAGATGAGGAGAAATTTTAACAATAAACCAAGAAAGGAAGGTAGAGATGAAAGGGGTAATGGGAAAAATGTCAAAGAGAAGGAGACAAGATAAAGACACATGATAAAATGGAGAAAAATAAAAAGGGGTAATGTTAGAATATCAGGAATGATACTTCCCCAGAAAAGATAGAGAAGGCAGAGAACACAGACATGGTGAGAAAAGATGCTGCAGATGCTGAGAAAGAAGAATCAGGGGAAAGACAATGACACAGATGGTAGAAGGCACAGAAAGAGAAGAAGCCCCTGAATGCAGAGGGCAGCCAGGCAGAGGCACAGAGCTCTCCCATTATCAACCTGGTAATGAGCTCTCTGAGCTCTGGGACTCTGGGGGCTGTGAGAGCCCAGTAGCTCTGACTCTGCCCACCCTGCTGGGAGGAGCTGTAGAGTAGACTTAATTTTCAAACTTTTTTGGATTCTGTGGTCAACACTGCCCCCTTCAGAGTCTTCTCATAGTTGCCCCCAGACCCCAAGACACCAGGGGCCACTGCTTTCAATCTGGACAGATACAATAATGGCCTGACCCTTCCCAGCTTCCTCCCCTTCCTTTGGAGCATCCTCTGTTCATGTTCAAGAGCCTGGCTTCTTCCAGGTGAGCAGGGGTCCACAGAACCTGTAAGGCCAAACTCAACAGATCCAGACATTGCAGACTTGCCTGTTGAGTCCCAGCCTTTATCTTCATCTCAATATGCCCAAGTCCACTCACATTCCTACTGAGCAGAGTCTGTGCTTGTATTCACACCATCCCATCTGCCTAGAATGCCTTACCTGATCCTTCATTTATTCAACACATATTTATTGAGCATCTATTATATGTCAAGTACTGTGCTAGGTGCTGAGAATAGAGTGGATGAGCAGATGCAGTCTCCTTCTGGGACCTGACACTCTTATTAACTTTTTCTCCCACTCCTGAAACCCTGCCTCTTCCATCAAGTTCCTCCTCCTGAGTGGTCTCTCCTCTTTCTTGTATCACTTAGCATCTGGAGTCAATAAGATACTGATTAAGCAAGTAATGCCTTGTTGACTAACCAAATATTAAAGGCTGGTAATACAGAAATCTATGAACTCTGAAATTATAAGCACAATCTGGTGCTAATGTGCATATTCATGGACAGAAAGTCCACAGTTTTATTATATTCCTTTAACAAAGTGAAAAGACTTTGCCTTTTATTTCTGAATTAAAGTTATATATCTGGTGGTGGTGTTTACATTTGCAAGAATGGATTTCCTCAAACTTGTGTTAAACTTACTGAGCACAAAGCCTATGAGTGTGGTCTCTGTGTGTACCACTTGTATTACCTTTTCACGCTTGAGAACACAGCACTCAGGAGAGGTGGCAGCTGGACAAGTACCATGAGTGCAATCTCCCTGCCATTAAAGGTGCCAGGGAGGAATTTCTAAATTTGAGGATAAATCAGGAAAAGCTTCCTGGAGCCCAGGAAGTGATTTTTGATACTGAAGAATAATTGGAATATCTAAGGCTGAGCAGAAGCCAAATAAATATATAAGGCAAAGGGAAAATATGCAGAGAAGAGAAAGCAAAATATGCAGGGGAGGCAAGTTGTGCCTATTAATTGTGCAGGGCATCCACATAGGAAGCAGTGGGAAGAGCCTGCTCATGAATGCCAGACTAAGGGGTTGGGGCCTTATAGATCACTGGGTTATGGTTAAGAGATAGGATTTGGCCAAATATTAAGTTTCAGCAACTGCTCACTGAAACTTTTATCTCATCTGCCAAATGAGGACAAGAATAATCACTTTCCAGGGTGGTTGTGAAGACTGAGTTCAGATGTTCAAAAGCACCAGATATATGCCTGATTCACACAGAAAGGGCTCAACAAATGGTGGGTATTGTTGGCTATTGACCAAAGGAGCAGGTCTATGACTGTTCCCTGGATGGCAGAGAGTCAAGGAGACAGAAAAAAGGAAGAAACTACTAGTAAGAATCTGTGATGGTCCAAGAAGGAGATGGCCACCAGCTGTGTTACCTTGGGCAGTTTCCCTAACCATTCTGATCCCCAGTTTTATCATCCATTCCGGCAGTGTGGGTAAAATATGAAAATGTATGTAAAACCCCTACTCTAGTGTCTGGCATATGGTAAGAACCCAACACACAGGGGCAGCTATAATGATGTCTACAATTTCCATCACTTACTATTCACTGGACAAAAGTGGAAGCAAGACAAATGTAAAGAAGGAAAGTATTTTTTAAGTGCATTTCATTAGATATAGAATTTACAAGCGGAAAGGAAACCTGGACACTGTTTACTCTGACACATCAAATGCATCAACTGATTTTCCTTAAATGCTGAAAAACTAATCTTTGCTACTATAGGTGGCTCCACAACAATGTAATCTAGTCCCTTGCTACCAATTGAAATGAAAATTTGTCTACCCAAAGCCTTACCAGGTGGCTACAACACATATAGTTTTAGTTAGGGAAAGCAGGAGATATTTTAGAACAGAAAGGCCATCCTGCACCCCTCACATCAGACTTGCAGAGTCCAAGGCTGTGCATAAGAGACCCCTGCAGAGGTGCACCTGGGAATTTTGTCAGAGAGCCATGAAGCAGAAAGAGGAGAAGTCAAACCCATGGGACAGCTTCCTCAAAGAGAGGGAAACTGCAGGGTAGGAAGAGAAGAGAGCAGACACACCAAAACATGTTTCTCCAAATAATCTTACTGACCTTCAACTAGATGGGGTATAGGAAAGAATGTCCAACAGAAAAAATATATATATATGGAGTGTTAAAAAGCAGCAGGCATAAACTTGTTTTCAAGGATTGGAAACAGGCACACATGGCAGGTAGGCATGAGAGGACTTTACTACTGTCTTTCCAAAATCTAACAACCAGATACCAATAGGGGCAGATAACTCTCCCAGTACTTTGAAGAGGCTAGTTTCAGGTGGTCTAGCCATCGTTGCACCTCTTTAGACTTGAAAAGACAAATCAGGCACACCCTTCCTATAACTTGTGATTAGACCCTAGGGTAATAATTTCCTCTTTCTGGGTCTCAGTCTCTCACCTATAAAATGGCAAGTTGGATGAAACAACCCTCAGATCTTATAGAGAGGAAAAATCTTTTTAGAAATAAAATTTAACCACCTGAAATTTTGTACTTTAAAAGAAGGAGTAAGCAGGAAATTTGCAGGGATAGTTTTGGGTTGAAAAAGCATTTTAAGAATTTCATAGCAGAAAGAAGTATAAGACAGAGAGAGGAAAAGTCTTACCTGAAACCATGTAATCAATGACATCAGGAAGGCTTGGAGAGTCAAGAGGCAGATCCCACTGGAAACCCTATATCCTTGATGAAGAGACTCCACAACCCAGGGAGGGCTGCTCTGATTAGTCAGTTGAGTCTGCAACAGGGTCTCTCTCAGTGCAGGGAAAACTGCACAACTCCATCTTCCTGAAGGAAATGAGCCTGAAACAGAAGCAAGGGGGGAAAATTAAAGGTACAGAAGAAAAACTTCCAGGGCAAAGAATGGCTTGTTTGGTCAGAACTCCTCTAGAAATTCCTTCTATCTTGTGAAAGTAGCAGCTGACCAAGATGCCTGGGGCACTCCACATCCACAGGTAGGAAACACTGATGCCTTCCACCAGGGCAGTGGAAAAGTTTTGAAGAAACTCATTAAGACTCACTAAAATGGAAAGAAAATGGCTCAAAGAAGGGACCCAGACAATCCTGAAAGAGAGAGCTTCAAGCTAAAACCCTGGCAGAATCTTTAGGAGTTAAGACAAGTCTTTCGAAAACAAAACTTAGAGCACAGAGAGACCATACAGCCCTCATCCAAAAGGAAAGCAGTGTACAGGATGCCTGGACAGGGAGGGGAGGGGTTTCTAGCTGGGAGTCAGCACAGGGTCTCTTACCTGTAGAAGAAAGCCCTTGCTGGGCCAAATTCAGCATCCAAATAAGGGGTTCTTCCTTCTGCTGTGACTAAGGAAAGTTACTTCTGTTCTTGTGATTCCTTAGAGAACCCTCCTCTGCCACATCTCTGTTCCCAGTCTGTTGCAATTAAACCTCTTGGGGAAGGAAGACTCCTGTGAAGTTCTCTGCTCATCTCAGCTCACCAATAAACAATCTCTCTCCCAGGGGTATGTGCTGAGGAAAACGGGGGAGAGATTCTGTGGGTCAATTTGGGGAAAACTGGCTCTTCCTCCACTCTAAAATCAAACAGGAAATGTTGGCTTTTGCTCTGGGTTATAGCCTACATTGTGAATGCCCAGTAAATATTGTTCATAGATGAAGCCAAGAGGGTTCTTCCAGAGTCTTCCAGACTGTTGCCCCTAAAGTTCTTTCTGCCTCCTCCCATTATAGGATAAATGAGGAAGCTTCCATCCAAGATCACAATGACCCTTCTAACCTCAGAGCTCAATCCCACCAGAACTCAATGAAGTCCTGCGGAGGTCAAAGATTCAACAAACACTCTTCTGTAACAAAGAGGTCATCTGTCCCTAAACTAACCACCTCTTGTGCACTTTTCCATCAGCTCCCACCTAGCTGAGTTTCTGTCATACTAAGAAAGTTTCAAAAATAAAGGTAGCATAACACAAGCACTTGACCATAAAGTCAGATAGAGCTGGGTATCAATATAGTTTAGACTTCACCTTAAGCAAGGGACCCATTGAACACCAGTTTTTTCATCTATAAAATGGAAATAATGGTTTTCACTACAAAGTATTTGCTGTGAGAATGAAGTTAAATGGACAACCTAAAGTCATTTCCCTGTTATAGGTTCTAAGAATTGTAGTTACTAGTGTAACTTCTCTCCATTCCCTCTAATGCCCCAAAACAGAGGCAAAATACAGACTTTACAAAAATAGTTTATAGAGCTCATTAGGCAAATAACAGAGCAAAAAAAACAAATGCTGAGGAGAGGAAAGAATCTATTTTCCAGATTTATCACATTATAATATTCAACATGTCCAGCTTTCAATACAAAATCACAAAGCATGAAGGAAACAAGAAAGTATAATCCACTCACAGAAGAAATCAACAGAAACTATCCTTGAGAAAGCACAGATGTTAGACCTACCAGAAAAGACTTTAAATTAACTGACAAATATTCTCAAAGAGATAAAGAAAACCATGGATGAAGAGCTACAGAAACTAGGAGAGCAATGCATGAATAAATAGAGAATATCAATAAATAGATACAAATTATAAAATGAAACAGAAATTTGGGATCTGAAACGTACAATAATATAAATGAAAAACTCACTAGGGGAATCAACAGCAGATTTTAAAAGGCAGAAGAAAACATCAGAGAACCTGATGATAGATCAATTCAGATTATCAGTTCTAAGGGACAGAAATAAAAAAGAATGAAGTATAATGAAAGAGCCTAAAAGACCTGTGAGATACCATCAAGCATAGCAACATGAGCATTTGGAAACTCAAGAAAGAGAGAAGACAAAGATACAGTAAGAATGTTTAAAAAAAAATTGTAGAGAACTGTTCAAATTTGATTAAAGACATGACTCAACACACGTAAGAAGTTCAATGAGCTCCAAGCAGCACAAAGAGATACTTACGGAGGCACTTTATAAGTAAATTGTTGGAAGCCAAGGACAAAGAGAGAATTTTGAAAGCAACAAAAGAGAAACAACTCATGATGTACTTGAATTCAATAAGATTTACAACAGATAACTGATCAGAAACCCTGAGACCAGAAGGGAATGAACTGACCAGTTAAACTACTGAAATTAAAAAACTGTCATCAAAGAATTCTGTATCTGACAAAACTGTTTTCCAAAGTGAAAGAGATGTAAGACATTCCTAGCCAGACAAAAGCCATGGAATTACATTGTTAGTAGAGAAAAAATGTTAAAAATTGTCATTCAAGCTAAAATGAAAGGACACTTGATAGTAACCTGAAGCTGTATGAGAAATAGCGAATTCTGGTAAAAATAACATAAGTAAATATAAAAACCAATATTACTGTATTTTTTAGTTTGTAACTTTATTTTGTAAATTATTTAAAACATAAATATATTAAGGAATAATTAAAGCCTGTGCTAGTGGGCACACAATGTGTAAAGATGTAATATTTGTGACAACAACAAAATAAATGAAGACAGCAATGTAGGATCAGGGTTTTCTATGTAATAAAAGCAAAGTTGTATTAAGTCAAACTAGATTATTATAAATTTAAGATATGAATTGTAATCCTATGGTAAATGATACAAAAATCTATTTAAAATATACACAGAAGGAAATGAGGGAATAAAAACAATACACTAACAAAAAAATAAAATATGCACAAAAGAAGAGAGTAATGGAAGAAATGAGAAACTAAAAATCTATGACATATAGAAAATATATATCAAAATGGCAAAAGTAAGTTTGTCCATGCCATTAATTACTTTAAATTTCAGTGGATTAAACACTTCAATTTAAAGCAAAGATTGGCAGAATAAAATTTTTAAAACATGATTCAACTATATGTTATCTAAGAGATTACTTAGATTCAAAGACATAAATAGATTTTTAAAAATTTAATGGAAAAAGAATGTTCCATGCAAACATATCAAGAAAAAGCTGGAGTGGCAATACTAATATCAGAAAAAGTATAGTTTAAAAAAAGCTGTTGCAGGGGAGAAGCTGAAGATGTTGGAGTAGAAGGAAACAGAACTCACCTCCACCAATGCAAGCATCAAAAATATATCTACATGTGGAACAATTCTCACTGAAAAGTAACTGGAGACTGGCAGAAAGACTCCCTGTACAACCAAGGCTGTAAGAAGATCCACAGAGAATCATGTAGGAAGGAAAGAGTGCTGATCAGTTCTGGCCTGTGAACCTGGGAGGGGACTTAGAGGAAAAGTGAGATTACATGGGTGGAGATCCTTCTAGGGCAGTGACAGGTTCGATCCAGATATTGGGTGCACCAGTCCTAGCATCCAATACATGGAAGATGAGCCCCTTTGGTGGATTGGAGGGTTGGTGGGATTAATAGCAGGGCCGTGGGAAACTTGGACTCAGCCCAAGAGGAGTGCACATGCTTGCTTACTCCCAAAGCAGGGTGGAGAGGGCATATTTAAAACTGCATGAGCGGCTGGCCAGTTTCCCATGACCACCCTGGTGGGCTTCCCAAGCTGAGCCAAGAGAACACTTCAGCTCTGCCTTGAGTTCAGTTGTGAGACACAGAGGAAGCTCAGACCCCAAGTGGCATCTAAGCAGGGCAGGGACAGCCATTAATGACACTTACATAGGCAGCTCATCAGAAACAGCCCTGATCTCTACTAGCAACCATACCACTATAGTTTGTGCCCCTACTCACACTGAGAGTCCACACAGGCCTCACCTACCCTGCTGTGCAGCTCAACACTAGGCTGAGAGCAGCAGAGGCTAAGGGGAGAGCCCAGCTATGAGAGATAAATGAGGCTCAGATTGAAAGTACTGTCTGAGCAAGGTGGGGGCGGCCAATATTGGTGTTTACACAGGCAAGACATCAGAAGCAGTCCAGATCTCTGACCCCAGCTGGATGACCACAACTCATGGCCCAGTCCACACCAGCTACTCTGGCTCCAGCACTATTATTCTCTGGGGAAAGGGTGCTGGTGCTGGGAGAGTCGAGAGCACCAATTAAAGGGAATGAAGCCAGATCAAGCCCAAGGCTTCTTGGGATTCTCCTCCAGTAACTTGGGACCTGCCTCCACCCCTGATAGGGAGTTGACAGACACTTGAGAAGAAAGGAAGCCCAGGAACACACCTAGCTCAGGCCCTAGCCCCTCCATCTCCATCCCGACCTCCTACAAAAATGATAGCTGCCTGAGGAAAAGTGTGAATTGTGTTCACATCAAATCCAGCTCTCCCAAACTCCCTAGGTGGTGCAGTGGTTAAGAATCTGCCTGCCAAAGCAGGGGACATGGGTTTGATCCCTGCCCCAAGAAGATACCACATGCCAAGGAGCACCTAAGCCCGTGCAACACAACTATTGAGCCTGTGCTCTAGAGCCCGTAAGCCACAACTATGGAGCCCATATGCCACAACTACTGAAGCTCACGTGCCTAGAGCCCATGCTCCACAACAAGAGAGGCCACCACAATGAGGAGCTCATGCATCACAATGAAGAGTAGCCCCCACTCACCACAATTAGAGAAAGCCCGTTTGCAGCAATGAAGACCCAACACAGCCAATAAAATAAATAAATAAATAAATAAATATTTTTTAAAAATCCAGTTCTCCCACCAAAGTCACTGGGCAAATGCAGACTGTGTAGGGATGCTCCCACATAAGGACATGCTTTCAAGATTGCAATAGGTAACTGTTTCACCTAATTTCATAGTGATAAAGTGAAGCAAACAGAGAAGACAGAGGAATATTTTTCAATTGAAAGAGCAAGAGAGGATGGAGGTCAAGATGGTAGAATAGAAGAATGTGGAGCTCACCTCCTTCCACAAATACATCAAAAATTACATTTACATGTGGAACAATTCTCATGGAATATCTACTGAACACTGACAGAAGTTCTCCTACAACCAAAATTGCAAGAAAGGTAACCATGTAACTGGGTAGGATGAAAGGGGCAAAAATGAATCTGGATTGGACTTGGGCCCCTGTGTGTGGGGGTGCTCTGAAAGTGAAAAAGTTCCCTCACTCTGGGAACACACTTCACTGGCAGGGAGTTCAGCCAGGACAGATAGGGGGCTTCAGAGGCTCAGAGAAGAGTGCAGCAGCTGGCTTCTAGCTGGCAGAACATAGAGAGACCAGCACAGACAGTCCTGAATACCTCGCTGCACTACTGAGCTTGAGACACACACCTACTGGTATGCACAGGAGCTGGGTGCTGAAACTCAGGCTTCAGCACACAGACCCAGGGAAGACTGGGGTTGGCTTCATGGAGACAGCCCAAAAGGAACTGGGAATATGGTCTGGGCCACAACTGGAAGCGTGCTCTGATCTGCCATAGAAGCTCCATTGTTAACATGTACATGAAGGGAGGGGCAGGGCCCCACCAAAACAGCCTCATTTCCAGTGTGCTCACAGCTGTGTATCTCTGCCTCTAAAAGCTCTGGGAATGCACCTGCAGGTTGCCCTCTCTCAGAGGCAGGGCTGAAATCTGAGCCATGTTCTGGCAGCTGTACACCTTTGGTGGTTTTTTGCCACTGGTGGTTTTGTAAGCTCAGCACTTGTAGGACACTCAAGCAGATTACTGGTGCTCCCATGGCTGGCATAGGTCCAGGATTAGCAGTGGTGGGTTTTGTAGGTGAATGTATGCAGAGGTGGGGCCAGGATCTAGGCTGATTTCATAGCTCCAACAGAAGGTCCATATGCAAGAATAGTGTGTTCCTGGTGCCTAACTTTGGTAGATCTGTGCTGGCCTATCTACACTGGTGCCTTTGTGAGCACAGCACCTGACAGCCACCCAGGTTGATTGCCTGCATTCCCATGATTGAAGCAGGGCTGAGGGCAGCACCAACAACAGTGTACTTTGTAAGCATACACAACAGGTGACAAGCAAGGCCATAGAGTGCATTTCCTGGTGGACAGCTCCTGCAAAACAATACTCAGTGGCTCCTCTCTCAGCTGAAGTGCTCAAGTCCCAACTACCTCACACTGCAGCTTAGAATTGGATCTGGGAGCTTCTACTTCAACAACTGAAGAGTAGACCCTGCCCCACCAGGGGTGTGACAACCACAGAGTAAAGAGGAGGCCCCGCTTAACATGCAGTGTAGGCTCTGATCACCACAACGCCAATCACACACACTATCAAGGGGATGAGGGCCAGTGCACCCCGAGGAAAGATGCAGCAGGCATCCAAACTAAAGCAGCCTTTACACAAAAATTTTAGATTCACACAGTCTACACAGGATCACTTCCACATAAAAATAGCCCTTCAAGATCAGAGTAGATAACAGTTTCTCCTAAATTCAAAGAGTCAGAGAAATATAAGTAAAATGAAGAAGCAGGGGAATGATTCCCAATTAAACAAACAAGAGAATTCTCCTGAAAGAATAAACAATGTAACAGACCTCTCCAGTCTACTAGACCCTGAGTTCAAATAATAAAAACACTGAAGGAATTAAAGGCTATTGATAGAAATGCACATACTGTAACAAAAAAAAAACAGAAAGTATATTAAAAAGTGCCAATCAAAATTAGAAAATTAATTTGCTAGATAAAAGCCAAGCTAATGTCAATAATAGCAAACTACATAATGCAGAAGGATGAAAAATTCATTTGGAAGATGAAATAATGGAAATCACCCTTACCAGGACAGCAGACAGAAATACAAATGAAAGAAAAAAAAAGCAACATAAGACACCTGTGGGATAATATAAAGCAAGTCAATCTACACATAATAGGTATCCCAGAGGTAGAAGAGAGAACAGGATTGAAAATGTATTTGAAGAAATATGGCTGAAAACTTCTGAAACCTAAAGAAGAAAACAGATATCCAGGTACAAGAAGCACAGAAGATCCCAAACAACATGAACCCAAACAGACACACACAAAGACATAACTGAAATGGAAAAGTTAAATATAAAGAAAGAATTCTAATGGCAGCAAGAGAAAAACAAAGCATTAGCTACAAGGAAACACTATTAAGGCTATTAGCTGATTTCTCTACAGAAACATTGCAGGCCAGAAGGGAAGGGCAAAATAGATTCAAAGTCCTGAAAGGGAAAACCTGCAATGTAGGATATTCTATCCAGCAAGCTTATCATTAGAATAGAAGCAGAGATAAAGAATTTCTCAGACAAGAAAAAACTAAAAGAATACGGCAATACTAAACCTATCCTAAAAGAAATAATGAAAGATCTTCTCTAAATAGAAAAGTAGCAAGAATCTATAGGAAAGAAAAACGCACATTAGGAAAGTAAATCATTTAAATAAGCCAGTACATAGATTTCAATAAATAAATAAATAAATAAATAAATAAATAAATAAATAAAATTTGGAAAGCAATTATAACTACAATGAACAGCAAAAGGAAAGACACAGGGATGTAAAAGAGGACATAAAAATCATAAAATGTGGGAAAGGGGAGTAAGAAAATGTAGATTTTGTTTCAGAATGTGTTTGAGCTTATATAGACTACCACTCTAAAGCAAGTAGATATAGTAATGGGTTAAAATACTTGAAAACCAGGGTAACCACAAATCAAAAACTTACAATATATTCACAAAAATACAGAGAGAACGCAAGCATAAAGCAAAAGAAAACTACCAAACTGAAAAAGGAAAAAAAAAAAAAGAAAGAGAAAAAGAAGAAATACTAAATCAACTGGAAAACAAGATTTAAAATGGTAATAAATACATATCTATCAATAATTACCTTAAATGTCAATGGACTAAACACTCCAATCAAAAGAAATAGGGTGGTAGATTGGATACTAAAACAAGAGCCTACAATATTCTGCCTACAAGAGACCCACTTTAGGGTGAAGGACACACATGGATTGACAGTGAGTGGATGGAAAGATATTTCATGCAAAAGGAAATGACAAGAGGAGATAGGATCAAGATGGTAGAGTAGGAAGACGTGTGCTCACTCCCTCTTGCAAGAGCACCAGAATTACAACTAATTGCTGAACAATAATTGACAGAAAGACACTGGAACTCACCAAAAATGACACTCCACATCCAGAGACAAAGGAGAAGCCACAATGAGATGGTAGGAGGGGCGCAATCATGTTACAATCAAATCCCATAAATGCTGGGTGGGTGACTCACAAGCTGGATAACAGTTATACCATAGAAGTCCACCCACTAAAGTGAGGGTTCTGAGCCCCACATCAGACTTCCCAACCTGGGGGTCCAGCAACAGGAGGAGGAATCCTGAGAGAAACAGACTTTGAAAGCCAGCGGGATGTGTTTGTCAGAACTCCACAGGACTGGGGAAAACAGAGACTCCACTGTTGGAGGGTGGACAAAAAAGTGTACTCACCAGGACCCAAGGGGAAGGAGCAGTGACCCCATAGGAGACTGAACCAGACCTACCTGCTGGTGTTGGGGGGTTGCCTGTGGAGGTGGGGGGTGGCTGTGGCTCACCGAGGAAACAGGGGCACTGGCAGTAGGGGTTCTGGGAAGTGCTCATTGCCTTGAGCCCTCCCAGAGTCTGCCTTTAGCCCCAGCAAAGAGCCTGTCGGCTCCAGTGCTAGGTGGCCACAGGCCAAACAACCAAAAAGGTGGAAACACAGCCCCATCCTTTGACAGGCAAGCAGATTAAAGTTTTACTGAGCTCCACCCACCAAATCAGATTAAAGTCTTACTGAGCTCCACACACAAAGCCCTACCCACCATCAGTCCCTCCCAACAGGAAGCACCCATGAGCTTCCTAGATAGCTTCCTCCACAAGAGGGCAGATAGCAGAATCACGCAGTATAAGCAATATTTCGTCTTGTGGAAATGAAAACCACAGCCACAGAAAGACAGAGAGAATGAAAAAGCAGAGGACTTTGTACCAGATGAAGGGACAGAATAAAACCCCAGAAAAATAACTAAATGGAGAGGAGATAGGCACCCTTCCAGAAAAAGAATTCAGAATAATGATAGTAAAGATGATCCAGGACTTTAAAAGAAGACTGGATGCAAAAATCAAAAAGTTTACCAAAGACCTAGAGGAATTAAAGAGCAAACAAACAGAGATATGCAACACAATAACTGAAATGAAAAATACACTAGAAGGAACCAATAGCAGATTAACTGAGGCAGAAGGGTGAATAAGTGACCTGGAAGACAGAATGGTGATAATCAATGATGCAGAAAAGAATAAAGAAAAAAGAATGAAAAGAACTGAAGACAGCCTAAGAGACCTCTGGGACAATGTTAAATGCACCAACATTTGCGTTATAGGGGTACCAGAGGGAGAAGAGAGAGCAAAAGGATCCGAGAAAATATTGGAAGAGATTATAGTTGAAAACTTCCCTAATATGGAAAGGAAAGAGCTACCCAAGTCCAGGAAGTGCAGAGTCCCAGGCAGGATAAACCCAAGGAGAAACATGCCAAGACATATAATAGTCAAATTGACAAAAATTAAAGACAGAGAAATGTTATTAAAAGTAACAAGGGAAAAATGACAAATAACATACAAGGGAACTCCCATAAGGGTAATAGCTGATTTCTCAGCAGAAACTCTGCAAGCCAGAAGGGAGTGGCATGATATATTTAAAGTGATGAAAGGGAAGAAACTACAACCAAGAATACTTTAGCCAGCAAGGATCTCATTCAGATTCGATGGAGAAATCAAAACCTTTACAGACAAGCAACAGCTCAACACCACCAAAGCAGCCCTGCAACAAATGCTAAAGGAAGTTCTCTAAGCGGGAAACATAAGAGAAGAAAAGGACCTACAAAAACAAAAACAAAACAATTAAGACAATGGTAATAGGAACACACATATCAATAATTACCTTGAATGTAAATGGACTAAATGCACCAACCAAAAGACACAGACTGGCTGAATGGATACAAAAACAAGACCCATATATATGTTGTCTACAAGAGACCCACTTCAGACCTAGGGACACATACAGACTGAAAGTGGGGGGGTGGAAAAAGATATTCCATTCAAATGGAAATCAAAAGAAAGCTAGAGTAGCAATACTCATATCAGATAAAAGAGAGTTTAAAATAAAAAATGTTACAAGAGACAAGAAAGGACATGACATAAAGATTGAGGGATCAATACAAAAAGAAGAGATAACAATTACAAATATATTTGCACCCAATATAGGAGCACCTCAATACATAAGGCAAATGATAACAACTATGAAAGAGGAAATCAACAGTAACACAATCATAGTGAGGGACTTTAACACCCCACTTACACCAATGAACAGATCATCCACACAGAAAATTAACAAGGAAACACAAGCTTTAAATGACACAATAAATCAGCTGGGTTTAATAGATATCTATAGGACATTACATCCAAAAACAGCGGATTACATGTTATTCTCAAGTGCAGATGGAACATTCTCCAGGATAGATCACATTTTGGTCATAAATCAAGCATTGGTAAATTCAAAAAAAAATTGAAATCATATCAAGCATCTGCTCTGACCAGAATGCTATGAGATTAGAAATCAATTACAGGGGAAAAAAAGCTGTAAAAACCACAAACACATGGAGGCTAAACAATATGCTACTAAATAACCAAGAGATCACTGAAGAAATCAAAGAAGAAATCAAAAAATACCTAGAGACCAATGACAATGAAAACACAATGATCCAAAACCTATGGGATGCAGCAAAGGTAGTTCTAAGGGGGTACTTTATAGCAATACAATCCTACCTCAAGAAACAAGAAAAATCCCAAATAAGCAATCTAACTTTACACCTAAAGAAACTAGAAAAAGAAGAGCAAACAAAACACAAAGTTAGTAATTGGAGAGAAATCATAAAGATCAGAGCAAAAATAAATGAAGTAGAAACAAAGAAAACAATAGCAAAAATCAATAAAACTAAAAGCTGGTTCCTTGAGAAGATAAATAAAATTGATAAACCTCTAGCAAGACTCATCAAGAAAAAGAGAGAGAGGACTCAAATAAATAAAATTAGAAATGAAACAGGAGAAGTTCCAACAGACACCACAGAAATAAAAAGCACTATAAGAGACTACTACAAGCAACTATATGCCAATAAAATGGACAACCTGGATGAAATGGACAGATTCTTAGAAAGGTATAACCTTCCAAGACTGAATCAGGAAGACATAGAAAATATGAACAGACCAATCACAAGTAATGAAATTGAAACTGTGATTAAAAATCTTCCAACAAACGAAAGACCAGGACCAGATGGATTCACAGGTGAATTTTGTCAAACATTTAGAGAAAAGCTAGCACCCATCCTTCTCAAGCTCTTCCAAAAATTTGCAGAGGAAGGAACACACCCAAACTCATTATGTGAGGCCACCATCATCCTGATACCAAAACCAGACAAAGATACTACAAAAAAGAAAATTACAGACCAATATCACTGATGAATTTAGATGCAAAAATCCTCAACAAAATACTAGCCAACAGAATCCAACAAACACATTAAAAAAATCATACACTGTGATCAAGTGGGGTTTATCTTTGGAAGGCAAGGATTCTTCAATATATGCAAATCAATCAATGTGATACACCATATTAAAAAATTAAAGGATAAAAACCACATGGTCATCTCCATAGATGCAGAAAAAGATTTTGAGAAAATTCAACACCCATCTATGATAAAACCTCTCCAGAAGGTGGACATAGAGGGAAACTACCTCAACATAATAAAGGTCATATGTGACAAACCCACAGCAAACATCATTCTCAATGGTGAAAAACTGGAAGCATTCCCTCTAAGATGAGGAACAAGACAAGGATGTCCACTCTCACCACTACTATTCAAATAGTTTTGGAAGTCCTTGCTACAGCAATCAGAGAAGAAAATAAAATAAAAGGTATACAAATTGGAAAAGAAGTAAAACTATCACTGTTTGCAGATGACATAATATTATACATAGAAAATCCTAAAGATGCCACCAGAAAACTACTTGAGGGAATCAATGAATTTGGTAAATTTGCAGGATACAAAATTAACACACAGAAATCTCTTGCATTTCTATACACTAACAATGAAAGATCAGAAAGAGGAATAAAGGAAACAATCCCATTCACCATTGCAACCAAAAGAATGAAATACCTAGGAATAAACCTAACCAAGGAGGTAAAAGACTTGTACTCAGAAAACTATAAGACACTAATGAAAGAAATCAAAGATGACACAAACAGATGGAGGAACATACCATGTTCTAGGATTGGAGGAATCAACATTGTGAAAATGACTATGCCACCCAAAGCAATTTACAGATTCAATGCTATCCCTATCAAATTACCAATGGCATTTTTCACAGAACTAGAACAAGAAATTTTACGATTTGTATGGAAACACAAAAGACCCCAAATAGCCAAAACACTCTTGAGAAGGAAAGATGGAGTTGGTGGAATCAGGCTTCCCAACTTCAGGCTATATTACAATGCTACAGTGATCAAGACAGTATGGTACTGGCACAAAATCAGAAATATAGATCAATGGAACAGGATAGAAAGCCCAGAGATAAACTATGGTCAACTAATCTATGACAAAGGAGACAAGAATATACAATGGAGAAAAGGCAGCCTCTTCAATAAGTGGTTCTGGGAAAACTGGACAGCTACATGTAAAAGAATGAAATTAGAACACTCCTTAACACCATACACAAAAATAAACTCAAAATGGATGAAAGACCTAAATGTAAGGCCAGAAACTATAAAACTCCTAGAAGAAAACATAGGAAAGACACTCAGACATAAATCACAGTGAGATCTTTTTTGATCCACCTCCTAGAATAATGGAAATAAAAACAAAAATAAAAAAGTGGGACCTAATGAAACTTCAAAGCTTCTGCACAGCAAAGGAAACTATAAGCAAGACAAAAGACAACCCTCAGAATGGGAGAAAATATTTGCAAATGAATCAACAAAGGATTAATCTCCAAAATCTATAAACAGTTCATCCAGCTCAATATCCAAAAAAAAAAAAAAAAAACAACCCAATCAAAAAATAGGCAGGACACCTAAATAAGCATTTCTCCAAAGAAGACATACAAATGGCCAAGAGGCCCACAAAAAGCTGCTCAACATAACTAATTATTAGAGAAATGCAAATCAAAACTACAATGAGGTATTATCTCACACCGGTTAGAATGGGCATCATCAGAAAATCTACAAACAGTAAATGCTGGAGAGGGTGTGGAGAAAAGGGAACACTCTTGCACTGTTGGTGGGAATGTAAATTGATACAGCCACTATGGAGAACAGTATGGAAGTTCCTTACAAATCTAAAAATAGAACTACCATAAGACCCAGCAATCCCATTTCTGGGCATATACCCAGAGAACACCATAATTCAAAAGGACCCTTGCACTCTAATGTTCATTGCAGCATTATTTACAATAGCCAGGACATGGAAGCAACCTAAATGTCCATCAACAGATGAATGGATAAAGAAGATGTGGTACATGTATACAATGGAATATTACTCAGATGTAAGAAGCAATGAAACTGGGACATTTGTAGAGACATGGATGGACCTAGAGACTGTCATACAGAGTGAAATGAGTCAGAAAGAGAAAAACAAGTATCGTATAGTAACACATATATGCGGACTATAGAAAAATGGTACAAATCAACTGGTTTGCAAGGCAGAAATAGACACAGAGGTAGAGAACAAACATATGGACACCAAGTGGGGAAAGCGGGGAGGGTTTGGGGGGAATGAAGAAGGAGATTGGGATACTCAATTGTACACTCTAAATATATGCAGGTTATTGTCTGTTAACTGTATCTCAATAAAATTTCTTAAAAAAAACAGACAGAATTGAAGAATACAATAACTGAAATGAAAACACACTAGGACTGAATCCATAGTAAACTAGGTGATACAGAAGAAGCACATAGGGTCCCAAACAAGATGAATCCAAAGAGATCCATGCCAAGACATATCATAATTGAAATGGCAAAAGTTAAAGATGAAGAGAGAATTCTAAAGAGAGGAAGAGAAATAAAAAGAGTCATGTATAAGAGAATCCCCATATGTTATTCAGCTGATTTCTCTACAAAAAATTTACTGGCCAGAAAGGAATGACATGATATACTCAAAGTGCTGAAAGTGACAAACATTCAACCTAAATACTCTTCCCAGCAAGATTATTATTTAAAATAGAAGGAGCTACAAGGAACTTCTCAGAAAAGCAAAAATAGAGTCCATCAATACTAAATTGACCTTACAAGAAGTATTAAAGTATCTTCTTTAAGTGAAAAGGAAAATTGTACACAAAAATTAGGAAATTATAGGAGAGGAAAAGTCCCACAGGTAAAGGCAAATATATAGTAAACACAGGAGATCAACCACAGAAATAAGATGGTACAAAGGTTAAAAGACAAAAATTACAAAATCAACTAAAGTAGGATAAAGAGTTAAAGCATAGACATGAAGATGTAAAATATGACATCAAAAACACAAAACGTGGCAAAGGAGATTAAAAAATTGTAAAGCTTTTACAGTTGTGTTTGACTTAAATGGCTGTCAACTTAAAACAAGGAGATACAGTTAAAAGACAAGATATATGAGTTCCATGGTAACTATAAATCAAAAAACTACAATAGATACACAAAAACTAGAGAGAAATGAATTTGCACAAAATTCTAAAGGAAATCATCAAACCACTAGGGAAGAAAATAAAAGAAAAAGAAAATAACAGAAAAACTACAAAAACAATCAGAAAACAAGTAACAAATTGGAAATTAATACATGCCTATCAATAATCCATTTAAATGTAAGTGGACTAAATGACCCAGTCAGAAGATATAGGATGGCTGATAGAATAAAAAAAAAAAATGAGACCCATCTATATGCTGCCTATAAGAGATTTGCTTCAGAGCTAAAGACACACAAAGACTGAAAGTGAGAGGATGGAAAGAAGATATTCCATGCAAATAGAAAGGAAAAGAAAGTTTGGGTAGCAATAGACATATCAGACCAATTACACTTTAAACAAAATACAAAGAAGGGCATTGCAAAATGAAAAAAGGATCAATCCAAGAAGAGGATATAACATTGATTAACATATATGCAATGTAATATAGGAGCACATAAATATTTAAAGCAATTATTAACAGACATAAAGAGAGAAATTGACAGTAATACAACAACAGAAGGAGATTTCAACACTCCAATTGCATAAATGGACAAATCATCTAGAAAAAAAATCAAAAGGAAAACCAGTGGCCTTAAATGACACATTAGACCAGTTGAATTTAATAGATATCTACAGAACATTCCACCCAAAAACAGTAGAATATAATTTCTTTTTTTTTAATTTTAATTTTTTATTGAAGTGTAGTTGATTTACAATGTTTCAGATGTATGGCAAAGTGAGTCAGTTACGATGTTTGTTTTCTATGTCTCTGAGTCTATTTCCATTTTGTAAATAAGTTTATTTGTATCGTTTTTAGATTCCACACATAAGTGATATCATATGATATTTGTCTTTCTCTATCCCAGTTACTTTAGTTAGTATGATCGTCTCTATGTCCACCCATGTTTCTGCAAATGGTATTATTTCATTCTTTTTCATCACTAATATTTGTGTGTGTGTGTGTGTGTGTGTGTATCCATTCATTCTTTTTTATCCATTCATCTATCAATGGACATTTAGGTTGCTTCCATGTCTGGCTTATGTAAATAGTGCTGCTATGAATATTGGAGTGCATGGGTCTTTTCAAGTTAGACTTTTCTCTGGATATACCCCCAAGAGTTGGGTTGCTGGATCATATGGTAACTCTTTTTTTTTTTAGTTTTTGAAGGAACCACCATACCTTTCTCCATGGTTGCTACAACAATTTAGCTGAATACATTTTCAAGTGTACATGGAATATTCTCCAGGATGGATCATGCTAGGTCACAAAAACATCTCAAAAACTTGAGGGAATAAAATTATATCAAGCAGCTTTCCTGACCACAACAATAGGAAACTAGAAATCAATTACAGAAAAAAAAATGGAAAAAAAATGCACATATGGAGATCAAACAATATGCTACTAAAAAAAGTCAACTTAAACAAAAAAGGAAGTCAGAAAATACCTTAAGACAAGTGAATATAAAAACACAATTTTCCAAATCTATGGGATACAACAAAAGCATGTCTAAGAAGGAAGTTTACAGCAATGCATGCATACCTGAAGAAACAAGAAAAATCTCAAATAAATAACCTAACCTACCATCTAAAGGAATTAGAGAAAAGAACAAATAAAGCCCAAAATCAGCAAAAGAAGAAAACAATAAAGATCAATGTGGGAATAAGTAAAATAGAGGCAAAATAAAAAACAATAGGAAAGAGCAATGAAACAAAGACCTGGTTTTTTAAAAGATAAAATTGATAAGCATTAACCAGGATCATTAAGTAAAAAAAGAGAGGACAAAAAAATAAGAAATGAAATAGGAGAAATCACTATCAATCACTATCACAGAGATAGAAACAATCATAAGAGAATAATATTTTAAAAAGTTACACACCATTGAATTGAACAATATAAAAGAAATGGACTAATTCTTAGAAAGTTAATCAGAAAGCAATAAATAATCTGAACAGACTGATTACTGATATTGAAATTGAATCACCAATCAAAACCTCTCAACAAACAAATGTCCAGGACTGCACTGCTTCACAGGGGAATTCTACCAAACATATAAAGAAGAGTTAATACCTTTTTTCTCAAACTATTCCAAAAAATTGAAGAGGAGGGAACAAGCCCAAATTCATACTATGAGACCACAATTACCCTGATACCAAAACCAGACAAAGATACCACAAAAAAGGAAAATTACAGGCTAATATCTCTGATGAATATAGATGCAATAATTCTCAAAAGAAAATAGCAAAACAAATTCAACAATTTTTTTAATAACCAGAGTGTGGATAATTTTTAACTCACTCTCGTGAAATTGTCACTATTTGCAGATGACATGGCACAATATGTAGAAAATTTTAAAGTCTTCACCAAAAAACTATCAAATCTAGTAAATGAGTTCAGTAAAGTTGCAGCATACAAGATTAATACATAGGAATGTGCTGCCTTTCTATACACTAATAATGAACTATCAGAAAGATACAGCAAGAAAACAATCCCATTTACAATTGTGTCAAAAAAGAATAAAATACCTGGGCTTCCTAGGTGGCGCAACAGTTAAGAATCCGCCTGCCAATGCAGAGGTCATGGGTTTGATCCCAGCTCCAGGAAGATCCCACATGCCGCGGAGCAACTAAGCCCGTGTGCCAAAAAAAAAAAAGAATAAAATACCTAAAAATAAACTTAACCAAGCTGAAGGAGCTATACTCCAAATGGTACAAAACATTGATGAAAGAAATTGAAGATGATACAAATAAATGCAAAGATATCCCATGTTCATGGATTTGAAAAATTAGTATTGTTAAAATGAACATACTACCCAAAGCAATTTATAGATTTAATGCATTGCCTATCTAAATACCCATGACATTTTTCACAGAACTATAACAAATAATTCTAAAATTTATACAGAAATATAGAACCTCAAATAGCCAAAGCAATCTTGAGAACATAAAACAAAGCTGGAGTTATCATGGCACCTAACTTCAAATGGCACTATAAAACTATGGTAATCAAAAGAGTATGGTACTGTTTTGACCACAGAGTCATAGATCAATGGAACAGAATAGAGAGCCTAGAAATAAACCCATGCACATTTGGTCAATTAATCTATGACAAAGGAGGCAAAAATGTACCACGGGTAAAAGACCATTTCTTCAATAAGCAGTATTGGGAAACTAAACAGCTGCATGTGAAAGAATGAAATTACAACATTTTCTCATATCCTATACAAAAAAAAAACTCAACACAGATTAAATATTTAAATGTAAGACCAGAAACCATAAAACACCTAGCAGAAAACATAGGCAGTACATTCACTGACATGTCATAGCAATATTTTTTTTTGATTTGTCTCCTCAGGCAAGGGAAACAAAAGCAACAATAAACAAGTGGGACCTAATTAAACTTAAAAGCTTTTATACAGTGAAGGAAATCATTGACAAAACAAAAAGACAACTTACGGAATAGGAGAAAATATTTGCAAATCATGTCTTTTTTTTTTTTCTCTCTAGTTGTGGCCAGCTAGGGCTACTCTTTGTTTCAGTGTGTGGGCTTCTCACTGAGGTGGCTTCTCTTGTTGTGGAGCGCGGGCTCTAGGTGCATGGGCTTTGGTAGTTGCAGGATGCAGGCTCAGTAGTTGTGGCATATGGGCCTTAGAGTGTGTGGCTTAGTAGTCGTGGCTCATGGGCTCTAGAGTGCAGGCTCAGAGGTTGCGGCACATGGGCTTCATTGCTCCACTGCATGTGGGATCTTACCAGACCAGGGATTGAACCCATGTCCCCTGCATTAGCAGATGGGTTCCTAACCACTGTGTAACCAGGGAAATCCCTGGAAATGGTATGTATGATAAGGGATTAATATGCAAAATACATAAGAGTTCATACAACTCAACATAAAAAAATCCTATTAAAAAATGGACAGAAGACCTGAATAGACATTTTTCCAAATATGACACACAGAGATCTAACAGGCACATGAAAATATGCTCAACATCACTAATCATCAAGGAAATGCTCATCAAAACTACAGTGATCTGCTGTGTTTTCATTCACACAATACTCACTCAGGAATAAGAAAGTGTGCAAGCTTACCTTTCACAGGTTGTGGGGGAGGGAACAGAGGGGAAGAGAAAAAGGAAAGTGGTTGTGGGTGGCGGAAGTAGGAGGAGACTTTTAAAAGAGCAGTCTTGTGCCAAGGGCCATTTCAGAAGTAAGGAGAGTTCGTTTTATCAACCTTGAGATTTCTGAACATGGAGAGTGCAAACAAGGAGTGCAACTGCACAAAGAAGTGAGAGGAAGAATATATGAGTTGCAAATTCAAACTTACATCAGTAGAAGCTGAAGAGGGACAGGCGGCCTCTGGTGAACCATGTGTACCAGGAAACTCGGCAAAGGGGACCAAAAGAAAAAGATCTATAAAAAATAATAGAGCTCACTGTCCACGAAAAATGCCACGATGTTGTGACGATGTGAAACCTCAGAAGAAGATACCGATTCCTCCTTTACCTTCTATCCTGCCCCCTGTCAACCTGATTCACAGGGACGTTGTGCGCGCTTGGTGCCAGCAATTAAAACTGAGCACCAAAGGCCCGAAACTAGACGGGTATAAACGCCTCTGCGAACATGCTTACCCTCATCAAAAAAACATTCCTACTACAGCAGAGGAGGCCAGGATCCTATTACCATCTAGGAGAAAATCAGAGATGGACAAGGCGGGACTACGTCTGGAACGTTCTGATAAAAAGATGTCTTCTGAAGCGGCTGCTCCGCCTGAGGATGGAGCATCCGCAAAGGAAGGGGCTCCTGCTCCTGAGGGAGTCGTCTCAACTTTTGCCCCTGACCCAGAAGCTGTGTTTGCCTCCTGGAGCAGAATGACAGCCACGGCCGTGAAGATGGAATCAGGGCAATCACGAGATACCTGTGGGGTCCGGTGGTGCATGGTCCATGGGAAAAGTCTCCCTGCTAATGCAGAGGGCTGGATTCATTTACAATTTCATGCTGGACAGGCTTGGGTGCCTGAAAAACGAAGGAGGGTGTCTGCACTCTTCTTGCTACCGGCCAGCAATTTTCCACCCCCACACCTGGAGGACAACATGCTGTGCCCTGAGTGTGTACACAGGAATAAAGTATTAACGAAAAGCCTGCAGTGAGATCACAATCCCAGTAAATGGGGTACAGCTCTGATTATATTAATGATCGAGAAGTGACTGCAATCAGCTCCACGGTGCCATCTGACAGCTGCATGCCGGGCCGCTCTGCACTCGCCATGCTTCTTGCTTACAGGGTGCACAGCTTGCAGGGCTGCATGAACAAAAGCCTGTACACTGACTGGAAAGAAAATTGGAAGAGGCTGTCTTCAAAGATTCCCAGCCCTAGGGGAGCAGAGGAGAAAGGAGATGGGGACATTTTAAAAATACTAATTAATGGATGGAATTAATTTACTTGAAAGTGCCTCAAGTAAATTTCTACATTGGGCAAGATGGGGCTTACAGACAGAAGTTGAAATTTGGTCATGTACACCTTAACCAAGTATTCAAACTTATCCTCACTAGAAATGGTACAAGCAGAAAGGTGTTTCCTGATGTGATACAGTATATCACTGATAATATTCTTGCCCAAAAAGAATCATTCACAAGGAAGCAATCAGTCCTGATTATGCCTCTTGTCTCAGCATAATGAAGTGAACTTACCTTGTTTTGGGTGTCAGTTACTTAGATGCACCCATATGTAAATATTCACAGAACTATGCACTTAAGATGTCTATTTTACATATACGTAAGTTATATATAATTTTTTTAAGTGTCCTGGATAGAATGATAAATTATAGTGCCTCTAGTAAAAAAGGCAACTGGGAAATTTTGAAATGAAGGCTTTTAAAATAAAATACTCAATTGTGTATGTGAAATGATCCTTTTGCAATATGTCAGATATGACACTGCTCAAAACCCTCCCATGGATCCCATTCAGAGGGAAAATCAAAGTCCTTGTAATGACCTTGAAGGCTCTTACCTAAAGCGCCTTCTACCCCATACCCCTTCATCTGTAGCCTCATCTCCAGCACCCTGCCTTTGCTGTTCCTTGACCATGCCTCACATGCTCTTACCTTAGGGCTTTGTCACTGGCTGGAATGCTCTTTCCCCACATGTCAATGTGGTAAACTTTATCTTTTAAGTCTTTGAATGACACTTTGTCAAAAAGGAATACTCTGACCCCCTATTTAAAATCACAAGCTGTTTCTCCACCCCTACAAGCATCCTGGGTCCCTCTTATTCCGATTTCTATGTTTCATAACACTTATCTCTTAATAGATTATGTTAATTTGTAATTTATTGTTTTCCCCTGACAGTATAAAAGGATTTCTGTCAGTTCTGTGCACATAGGTATCACAACCTCCTAGAACAGCCTGACACATAGTTGGTGCTCAATAAAGGTTTATTCAGTGAATGATGAATGAAAAGGTTTGAAGTGAATTATAAAAGGAGATGGATCACAAGTTATATAGGAATCAATATTAAAAAATAGACCTGTGTCCTGTCTATATTCTCTAGGAAAATAAATTGCTGTGAGTTACCTCTTGAAAAAAAAAAAAAAAACTACAGTGATCTATGACATACATCAAAGCAAAATTCTTTTTGACCCACCTCCTAGAATCATGGAAATAAAATCAAGAATAAACAAATGGGACCTCATGAAACTTAAAAGCTTTTGCACAGTGAAAGAAACTATAAACAAGACTAGAAGGCAACCCTCAGAATGGGAAAAAATAGTTGCCTATGAAACAACGGACAAAGGATTAACCTCCAAAATATACAAGCAGCTCATGCAGCTTAATACCAAAAAAGCAAATAACCCAATCCACAAATGGGCGGAAGACCTAAATAGACGTTTCTCCAAAGAAGACATACAGATGGCCAACAATCCCATGAAAAGATGCTCAACATCACTAATCATCAGAGAAATGCAAGTCAAAGCCACAATGAGATATCACCTCACACCAATCAGAATGGCCATCATCACAAAATCTGGAAACAATAAATGTTGGAGAGGGTGTGGAGAAAAGGGAACTCTCCTGCACTGTTGGTGGGAATGTAAGTTGGTACAGCCACTATGGAAAACAATTTGGAGGTTCCTTAAAAAACTACAAATAGAACTACCATATGATCCAGTAATCCCACTCCTGGGCATATACCCAAAGAAAACCATAATCCCAAAAGAAACATGTACCATAATGTTTATTGCAGCACTATTTACAATAGCCAGGACATGGAAGCAACCGAAATGTCCATCAACAAATGAATGGATAAAGAAGATGTGGCATATATATACAATAGAATATTACTCAGCTATAAAAAGGGATGAGATGGAGCTATATGTAATGAGGTGGATAGACCTACAGTCTGTCATACAGAGTGAAGTAAGTCAGAAAGAGAAAGACAAATACTGTATGCTAACTCACACATATGGAATCTAAAAGTGGTACTGATGAACTCAGTGACAAGAACAAGGACACAGATGCAGAGAATGGACTGGAGAACTCGAGGTTTGGGGGGGGCGGGGGCTGAAGGGGAAGATGAGACCAAGCGAGAGAGTAGCACAGACATATATATACTACCAACTGTAAAATAGATAACCAGTGGGAAGTTGTTGTGTGACAAAGGGAGTTCAACTCGAGGATGGAAGATGCCTTAGAGGACTGGGACAGGGAGGGTGGGGGGGACTCGAGGGAGGGTGGGGGGGGGAGTTGAGCGAGGGAGGGAATATGGGGATATGTGTATAAAAACAGATGATTGAACTTGGTGTACCCCTAAAAAAATAATAAATTAATTAATTTAAAAAAAAACTACAGTGAGACATTACCTCTCACCTGTGAGAATAGCTACTGTCAAAAAATGCAACAAATAATAAATATTGGCAAGGATATGGAGATAAGGGAACTATAGTACACTACTAGAGGGTATGCAAATTGGTACAGCCACTATGGAAAACAGTATGGAGTTTCCTCAAAAGAACAAAAAAATAGAACTACCATATGATCCAGTAATTCCACTGCTGGATATATATCTGGAAAAATGAAAACATTAATTTGAAAAGATGTGGCACCCTACATTCATAGCAGTATTATTTACAATAGCCAAGATATGGAAGCAAAATTAGTGTCCATCAGTAGATGAATTGACAAAGATGTGGTGTGTATGTGTATATCTATAAATACAACCCCCCAAAAATTATTTTGCCATTTTCAACAACATGGACAGCCGTGGAGTGTATTATGCTTAGTGAAGTAAGTCTGACACAGAAAGACATATACTGGAAGAGGAGTCAAGATGGTACAAAAGGAGGACATGGAATTCATCACTCTCAAGCACATCAAGAATACATCTACAAATGGAATAATTCTCATTGAGCATCTGCTGAACATTAGTAGAAGACTTTAAACACCTAAAAGGACAACAAACACCTAATCCTCACAACTAGGTAGGATTAAAGAAGGAATAATAAAAGAAAAGAGGAACCAAAAAAGGGATCAGTAAACCTGGTGGGAAGCTGAAGGAGAAGAGAGGTCCTTACACTCAGAAAAACTCCCTCACAGTGGGGAAATCAGCTGGGACAGAAAAGGACCTTTGAGGGATCAAAAAATGCAGCAGATGATCTGTGGAAGGCAGGACAAAATAAAAACCGCATGCATGGTTTACACCACAGCCCTGCACATTCCAGCCTGAGCCGTGAGTAGTCTGTTGCAGAGGGGGGCTGGGTGTTGGAAAGTGGGGTTTGGACCCAGGGAGGGGACCACTGTTGGCTGTGAAAAGACAGCCTGAAAGGACAAGAGTAAGGAACTCCAAAACTGGGAAAGTTTATGAAAAAAGCCCAGGATATCATAAAATCAAGGCAGCATTATTGAGTGGTGCACAATAAGTGGGGTTGCCATTACAACCCCTTTCCACACCCATGCTTCTTTAGACTCTGCAGGCAATGTGGAGGACACCCACCTGAGTGGGCCCACCTGCCCCTTGAGTGGGGTCTCCACCACCTGCGTGGGCTCCAGGGTCCTTAGTGCCACCCATGCCAAAGCCTCCTTGGGAATCAGCCCTGGGCTCCCCTGCCTGAGACAGGAGTCTGCCAATGCTGGCAGGGCTGAGTGCTAAAGCATGAGGTTGGGAGAACTGATCTGGGGAGAGGAGCACTGTTGGCTGCATGGATACAGCAGAGGTGACAGGAGTGAGGGGATGCATGGCTGGGAATGCCCCTAGAGAAAGCCCCTGGAAAGTGAGGTGCCGCTGTTGAGTGGTGCATGGAGGATGGGCCCACAACCACCCCCACACACCAGTTCCTGCCTCCATGGGCACTGGGAGGGACTCCCACCCAGAGGGAGCATGCCATAGTTTATTGCAACTGCCTGCTTGTCCCTGCCACAGCAGGCAACTTGTGCACACCCCAACTGTGGACGCAGTAACCCTCCCTGGCCTGAGTGAGTAAATGTGCCCCAAACAGCTGCTGCTTTTGCTCCCTCTTACCTGGGCAGGGAACAGACACCTGAGGGTGGGACACATGCAAAAGTGGGGTCAAAACCAAAGCCGAGCCCCAAGCGAAGTGTGACTAAGGAAGCAGAATAGAAGTCTTTCCAGACAACTGCACAAGTCATGGATTAAATCCTGGAGATATGCTTGGTAAGTCCTGCATCTCTGGAATATCTGAATAGACAATTAGTGTTCCTACAACTGGAACTGGCCCAGCCTTTGCAGCAGTGGACTCTGGGGGCAAGTACATGCAGGAGTTGGGCCAGGTCAAAGTCTGAGCTGGCCGCACAGTGCCCACAGCTGCTCCAGAGACTTATCTAGTGGTATTGGAAGGCCCCTGGGGATATGGAGATTGGCTCTGTCTCACTGTGGGAGCAAGGACACTAACAGTGGAGGCCCTGGGAAAATATTCTTATTCCTATTATTCTTTTTTGTTTCATTTTGTTTAGTTGCTATGTTGTTGCTTTTATTAGTTTTAATCTCTTTTATTTCTTTTTATTTAAAAAAATTTAACATATACATATTTTTTTTCTATCTTCACTTTACTTTTTTGTTGTTTTGTGGGGTTTTGTCTTTTTGTTCTTTGCTTCCTTTTTTTCTTTTTTTCTTTTATGATTTTTTTCATGTGTATATTTTATGTTTTCTTCACATTTTTGGTTGTTCCTTTCTGTTTTTCTTTTATTTTTCATTTCTGTTCTCATTAGTTTAATCCTTATCAACTGTTCTCATTTTTCAATTCTTTGTTCTCTTCTTTTTGTTTTTGTTTTGTTTTTTCTCTGTGTGTGTGTGTTGCATTGTTGCTGCTGTTTGTTTGGTTTTGTTCATGCTATTTGTCTTGGGTTTTCTTTTTTCCTTTTTCTTTCCTTTCTTTTTTTTCTCTGGCTGTACTGTGTGGTTTGCAGGCTCTTGGTTCCCCAGCCAGGTGTTGGGCCTGGGCCTTCAGGGTGGGATCACCAAGTTCAGGATGCTGGACTGCCAGGGAATTCCCAGACACAGGGAATATTAATCACTGTGTGCTCTTCCAGAGGCATCTATATAAACACCAAGACCCAGCTCAACCCAAATGCCTGAAAGCTCCAGTACTGAACACTTCACACCAAACAACCAGCAAGACAGGAACACAGACTCATCCATCAGCTGACAGGCTGCCTAAAGTCATACTAAGCTCACAGATACCTCAAAACACACCACCCAACATGGTCCTGCCCATCATAGGGAAATGATTCAGCTCCACCCACCAGAGTGCAGACACCAGGTGCTCCTACAAGGAAGCCTATACAAGTTGATGGACCAAGCTCACTCACGAGGAGCAGACAACAGAAGCAAGAGGAACTATGACCCTGCAGCATATGGAAAGGAGACCATAAACACAGTAGGTTAGACAAGGTGAGATGACAGAGAAATATGTTGCAGACTAAGGAGCAAGGTAAAAACCCACAGGAACAAATAAATGAAGAGGAAATAGGCAATTTACCTGAAAAAGAATTCAGAGTAGCAATACTAAAGATGACCCAAGGTCTCAGAAATAGAATGGAGGCATGGATTGAGAAGAACGTTTCACAAGGACTTAGAAGAACTAAAGAGCAAACAATCAGTGATGAACAACACAATAACTGAAATGAAAAATATACTAGAAGGAATCAATAGCAGGATAACTAGATGAAAGAACAGATAAGTGAGTTGAAAACTAAAATGGTGGAAATAACTGCTGAAGAACATAATAAAGAAAAAAGAATAAAAAGAAATGAGGACAGTCTCAGAGACATCTAGGACAACGTTAAACTCACCAACATTCAAATTATGGGGGTCCCAGAAGAAAAAGAGAAAGGGAAAGGGCCTGAGAAAATATTTGAAGAGATTAAGGTCAAAAAATTCCTTAACATGGGAAAGGAAATAGTCAATCAAGTCTGATAAGTGCAGAGAGTCCCATACAGGAAAAACTCAAAGAGAAACATGATGAGATGTATTAATCAAACTATCAAAAATTAATTACAAAGAAAAAATATTAAAACCAGCAAGGGAAAAGCAGCATATTTATGGATTGTAGAAAAATGGTACAGTTGAATCTAGTGATAGGGCAGGAATAAAGAAGCAGATGTAGAGAATAGACTTGAGGACACAGGGGGATGGAAGGGAATATTAGGATGTAGTGAGAGAGTGGCACTGATATATGATACACTACCAAATATAAAATAGATGGCTAGTGGGAAGCTGCCATAGAACACATGGAGATCAACTCCGTGATTGGTGATGACCTAGAGGGCTGAGATAGGGAGGGAGTCTTAAGAGGGAGGGGATATGGGGACATATGTATAAATACAGCTGATTCACTTTGTACAGCAGAAACTGGTGCAACAGTGTAAAGCAATTATACTCCATAAAGATCTGAAAATAAATAAATATTTAATTTTTTTAAAGTACAATAAAAAAATAATTGGTGCTGGGAAAACTGAACAGCTACATGTAAAATAATGAAAGTAGAACACTTCCTAACACCATACACAAAAATAAACTCAAAATGCCTTAAAGACCTAAATGTAAGGCCAGACACTTTAAAACTCTTAGAAGAAAACACAGGCAGAACACTCTTTGACATAAATCACAGCAACATCTTTTTTGACCCACCTCCTAGAGTAATGGAAATGAAAACAAAAATAAACAAATGGGGCCTAATGAAATTTAAAAGCTTTTGCACAGCAAAGGAAACCATAAGCAAGATGAAAAGACAACCGTCAGAATGGGAAAAAAATATTTGCAAATGAAGCAACTGACAAAGGATTAATCTCCAAAATATACAAACAGCTCATGCAGCTCAATGTCAAAAAAACAAAACCCAGTCAAGGAACGAGTTGAATACCTAAATAGACATTTCTCTGAAGATGACATAATATGGCCAACAAAGACATGCAAAGATGCTCAATATCACTAGTTATTAAAGAAATGCAAATCAAAACTACAATGTGGTGTCTCTTCACACCAGTCAGAATGGTCATCATCAAAAATCTACAAACAATAAATGCTGGAGAGAGTGTGGAGAAAAGGGAATCCTAATGCACTGTTGGTGAGAATGTAAAATGATAAACCCACAATTGAGAACAGTATGGAGAGTCCTTAAGAAACTAAAAATACAACTACCATATGACCCACTAATCCAACTACCAGGCATATACCCTGAAAAAAATCATAATTTAAAAAAGACACATGTATCCCAATATTCATTGCAGCACTATTTACAATAGCCAGGACATGGAAGCAACCAAAATGTCCAATGACAGATGAATGAAAAACAAAGATGTGGTATGTATATACAATAGAATATTACTCAGCCATATAAAGGAACAAAATTGAGTCATTTGTAGAGATGTGGATGGACCTAAGGAGTGTCATTCAGAGTGAAATAAAAGTCAGAAAGAAAAACCAACATGGTATGTTAACACATATATGTGGAATCCAGAAAAAAATGGTATAAATGATCTTATTTGCAAAGCAGAAATAGAGACACAGACATAGAGAACAAATGTATGGTCACCAAAGGGAAAGGGGGGTGAGGTGCGAGGAATTGGGAGATTGGGATTGCATTTATACACTATTGATACTATGTATAAAATAGATAACTAATGAAAAGGTACTGAAAGCACAGGAAACTCTACTTAATGCACTGTGGTGATCTAGATGGGAAGGAAATCCAACAAAGAAGGGATATATATATGTATAGCTGATTCATTTTGCTGTACAGTGGGAACTAACACAACATTGTAAAGCAACTATTACTCCTAAAAGTTAATTTAAGAAAGAAAGATAAATACTGTATTTTTTTCTCTTACTTGTGGAATGTAAAAAATAAAATGAATAAAACAAAACAGAAACAGACTCAAAGACAGAGAATAAAGTAGTGATTACCAGTGGGGAAAGGGCTAGTGGAGTGGCAAGATAAGGAAAGGGGAATAAGAGGTACAAACACTAGGTATAAGTAAGATACAAGGGTGTGATGTACAGCACAGTGCACATAGTCAATATTTTATAGCTTTAAATGGAATATAATCTATAAAAATATTGAACTGCTATGTTGTATACCTGAAACTAATATAAACCAATTGTACTTGAATTTTTAAAAAGATATTATTATAAATTATTTGTCATCTTTTTACAGTGTGAATTTCATCCTGAGTGAATTAGTTTGTTAATTTGTCTTATGTTCCAGATTTTTGTTTGACTTTGAGCTACTTTTCAAGGGGAGATTTATATTTTTTTTATTTTATAATATTTTTGTCTCTCTTAATGTGTCCTCTGGAAAAAAATGTGTGCCAACCTCCCTGCTGTGCTTAGTAGTTGGTGAATACTTCATTCCAGGCTTCTGGTGCCATATCTTAAAGCATGTTTTAAAGTGAGAATTCACAGATATTGCCCTCATGATGTGGGCACTATGGTAAAGCTAATTGGCTGCAAACCTGGAGATCTGTGAGTTATCTTACTGGACATTGTGGAGAAGCTGGGCTGTAAGAGCCCTCTTTTCCTGTCTGGCATCCTGTCGTGCACACCTTCCTCTACTCTCTATTTTCTAACACAGTGCTTAGTGCTGCATCTGCATTCCCAGGACCCAATTGTGATGCCCATCCATCACTGCTCCTCCAGTGTATACCAATCTTCCCTTTAACTCCTTCCCAACTCAAAGCTCACCTGTCCTGTGTGAAGCAGAGCTGCCAACTGGTTTTGCCTAGGAGTGGGTGTCCCATCCAACCTTGTCTCCACCAGATGATTCTCTTATTGACACCACTTTTCTGGTCCTGTCATCTTTTAACTTTGCAAATCTTGCATTAAACCTGTCTTAGGTGTTTCCATGATTTAATTTCTAACCTCTCCTGACTCCAACCATAAAAGGGGACCTTCCTAATGCCCACATGCCTTGAGTGCATGTACATGACATTATTTTGCAAATTCCACTTTAAATTAGCATCACTCCTGAGTCACAGGTCATTTTCCCAGAAGTAGACTCAGACAGGTTTTGCTTGCAAAAGGTTTATTAGAGAATACTCTCAGGATTGAGAATTTTGAGGGGAGGAGAGAGTTAAGGAAACAAAATGGGATACAGGGAGAATTTGTCTACAGTTCTTCAAATGATCCTTCAGGGAGGAAGAATCTGGTGAGCTCTGGAGCTGGGCTGACCCTTTATAGTCAAACTGAGACAAAGTGGCCAGGCAGCCTTTGTATCCTCTATTGAGCAGTCATGAGATTCAGGCAACTCTCCAAGGATATCCATGGCCTTGGGCAAGGTGTCTCTCCTCGGCCAAGGGCAATTCTTGAAAGGGACACAGCTAAAAGCTGTCACCTTCCCACTCTCCCAGCCGCTGAGGAATGAAGAATTTGTAATCCCGGAGGCTCACCCTCCTTCCCACAATGTCCATACTTAGCTTGAACATGATAAATCGAATTGATGTGTTAATCTGATAACCTTTGGACAGGAAAAGGCTTTAATTTTCAGTAGGGCATATTCATATTTCTTCCAATCAAACTAAAGTTGATTACGCTAGGTACCCAGGCCCAGAGCTATATACACAGTGGTATTGCCAAACTATCTCTGCCCTGTACCACACGGACATCTCCTCAGGAGTTTTCTGAGAGCACCAGCCACTTCCTTGTTCCTCAGGCTGTAGATGAGTGGGTTGAGCATAGGGGTAATCATGGTATAGAAGGCAGAGACCACTTTTTCCTGCTTGGAGGAGTGGTAGGTGTGGGGCTGCATGTAGGTGATCATGGCAGCCCCATAGAAGAGACACCACTGCCATGTGGGAGGAGCAGGTAGCAAAGGCCTTCTGATGACCTTCAGCAGAACGCATGCGGAGCACAGTCACCAGGATCAGCAGGTAGGAGACGGAGATAACAGAGAAGGGCAGGAGCAGCATGAGGATGCAGCACACATAGTTCATAGTCTCATAGAGGAAGGTATCACCACAGGCCAGCTTAAGCACTGCAGGGATATCACAGAAGAAGTGGTCAATCTCCTGGGAGCCACAGTAGGGAAAGCTCAGGGTGTAGATGGCCTGAATCAACCCATCCACCAGGCCAAAGAGCCAACACAGTGCCACCATGAGCCAGCAGACACGGCGGTTCATGACCACTGAGTACCTCAGCGGGTTGTTGATGGCCACATAGCGATCATAGGCCATGAAGGCCAGCAGGAAGCACTCATCCCCCAGGAGGGTGAGGAAGAAGAGGATCTGGAGCCCACAGCCTGTGAAGGAGATGGAGCCATGGCCCAGGAGGTAGTCAATGGCCATGCGTGGCACAATGGTGGAGATGAGCATGAGGTCCATGAGGGACAGCCAGCTGAGGAAGAAGTACATGGGGCTGTGCAGGTGGGAGTCAGTGTTGATGAGGAAGATCATGAGCCCATTTCCAGAAAGAGCCACCAGAAACATGACCATGATGATGGAGAAGAGGAGGAGGTGCAGGGGTGAGTGGGTGAAGAGGCCCAGGAGGATGAAGTGGGAGATGAGCGTCTGGTTTTCCACCAAGGCCATTGTTCCTGCAGAGGGGTGTGTCAGACAGAGGACTGGGAACTGGAAGCAGGAGGTTTATGGTTAGTGCTATGATAGTGAGGCCATTAACACTTTTCACAAAGCTTTGCCCTCTTTATATATTACTTAGAATAACCAGCATATCCTCGTAAGAGAAAGAATCCTAACAAACATGCAGGCTGTTGCTGTTGTTGTTTTAACTACTAGGTCTTCCTGCACTTCATTGAGAAGCCAATGTTAAGCTATATTTCCTAAAGTGGACACTGCTTCTACCTCTGTTAGGATGGGTCTGTCTCCAGCCCACACAGTTGCTTCTCCTACAAAGCTCACTCTAGGATTTGCTTTTTCAGGAAAAAAAGTCCTAAAGCAGAAAAGACAGTTACCAACTGTGTGAACTGAGCATTTACAAAACCATTCTGAAACTCAGTTTTTTCGTCTTACATTGGGATAACAGCTACCTTATAATGTGGTAGTAAAGATTGAAGGTGACAACATAAGCCATGCCTAGTAGTCCAGAAATGATGACAGCTGACATTACTTGAGAATTTCTCACGTGCCAGGCACCATTATGGGCCCTCTGTCACATCCTAGCATTCAGTACTCATAACTGCCTTGAAAGAATGATGATTATCCCCATTTCACAATTAAGGAAAGTGAGGCAGTGGGAGGTTTATTAATTTTTCTTTCAAATATAAAAGCCTAAAATGTTTTCTAAGGAGACAGTAAATGAGAAACTGGGGGCAACCTAAAAGCCCAACACAAAGGAAAACCTGAGTAAATTATGGTATGATCAAATAATAAAATAATACATTGTCAATGAGATTCTTATGACATTTTAATAGATACTGAGAAGGAATTTATATTGACTATTATTTTTAAGTATTTCAAAAGACTGGAAAGGGAGATCAACTTGATGCTTGGTGATGACCTAGTGGGGTGGAATAGGAAGGATGGGAGGGAGGCTCACGAGGGAGGGTATCTGAGGATATATGTATTAATACAGCTGATTCACTTTGTTGTACAGCAGAAACTAACACAACATTGTAAAGCAATTATACGCCAATAAAAATATGAAAAAAAAAGACTGGGAGAAATATGCCAAGATATTAACCATGTGCTTGCATCTAGTTAGTGGGGTTAGGTATTATCTCCCTCCAATCTTTTGTATTTTACACATTTTCTATTAGGAAAATGGAAATATAATTTAATTTTAAAGTAGCATTATATTATGTATAAGATCAACGTCCAAAAATCTGCATCTTTCTCATACAATACCACTAATCAATTAGAAATAGTAGAAAAAAGTAAATAGCTTATTTACAATTGCAACAAAAAAACTGTAAAGTACATAAGAAAGAATGATAATGCTAAAAATTATAAAACATAACTGAAAGGCAGAAAAGAAGGCCTGAAGAAAGCTATGCATGTTCTTATAGACATAAGCTCAAACTAAGAATGCAAATTCTCCCCAAAATTAATCTATAATTTCCATGTGGTCCTAATTAAATTCCAAATAGGACACTTGAAGTTTGGAAAGGACAATTGTAGAGGTAGAGTTCTCTCAAAAGTCACTCAAAAGCAGTAAGGCGATTAAGAGCAGAAACACAGTCCATGTTGGATAAATTTGGGGTTCGCTAAAAGCAGAACCCACTAAATAAAATTGGAAGGGACACCAAAAGCAGTAGAAATTGAGCAGGGTGAAGAAAACTGTGGCAGCAGAAGGAAAGAACAGGTATAAGGAAACTCTTGGGACTCGGTTTAGTCCAAGGAGCAAAGGAGAAGGAAGTGAATAAAGACTCATACAGATGAACTCGTATTTGCGAGAAGAATTCTGTCCTGGTGGCAGAGAGAGAAGAGAGGGTGTGCATTAAGAATAGCCCTACAGGGAGTTCCCTGGTGGCCTTGTGGTTAAGATTCCAGGATTTCACTCCATGGCCCGGGTCCAATCCCTGATTGGTGAACTGAGATCCAACAAGCCACACAGTGATGTGGCAAAAAAAAAAAAAAAAAAAAAAAAAGGCCCTATAGTTCTCTATCTTAGAAGCTTGAAGTTAACTAAATATTATCCTCAACATTCAGAGTTCCAAGATCCATGATATACTAAGAACTCAACTTCTGGGTTAAAATGGCTGATTGAGCATACTTGACATCTGTTTCCTCCAAAAACCCCACAGAAAGAGGGTAACCACAGGTAAAATGTAAACAAAAGAGAAGACAAGAACAACAAAGTTTTTAGAACCTGGAAACAAATGGGTGGGTGGTAACTACTTGCCAACATAAGATGGCTGAGGAACTATAAATCAGGGTGAGGGTGAGAATGAAAGTGGTGATTGCCTGAATGTCTGCTGAAGAAGCACAGTTCCCTCCCAACTCCATGCACATAAGCCCTGTCCTTCCCTTACCCTGGCAGAAAGTAGAAGAATAATTCTCCAGGGAAGGTGAAGCCCATAACTCCAAGCCCAGGGGAGGTGACGGTGCTGTGAGGACAAGGGGACACGTCAAGAAAGAGAGCTCCCAGGACCCAGATTATTCCCTTCAGGCAGGAAAATAGATGAACCTCTCCTCAATTCAGGAATTTGACTGGCTCAGGAATCATCTAAAGAGACTGATGCTGGAAATTTTAAAAAATAAAATAAAAGCCCAGTCATTTCACTCAAAGTGAAGCCACAATTGACATGCCCCACACACATGCTCAGAGAAATCAGTTTGTTTCTTATTGCACCACATTTTCTTAGGAGCAGACAACCATGAGTCAGCAGACATCTGAAAAATGTTTCCATCCTCAAAGAAGGGAAGGAAAATGAACAAAGCAGAATGGATGAAAAAGAGACTCTTCAGGGAAACCAAAATGTTTAAAAATGTCTGTATTCAGGAGGACCTTCAAGATGGCGGAGGAGTAAGACTTGGAGATTACCGTATACTAATGCATATATAAGGAATCTATAAAAATGGTACTGATGAACCTAGTGATAGGACAGGAATAAAGATGCAGACATTGAGAAGAGACTTGAGGACTCGGGGGGTGGGGGGGGTGGGGGGAGGGGGAGGAGAGGGGAGGCTGGAATATAGTGAGAGAGTAGCACTGACATATATGCGCTACCAATTGTAAAATAGGTAGCTAGTGGGAAGCTGCTGCATAGCACAGGGAGATCAGCTTGATGCTTTGTGATGTCCTAGAGGGGTGGGATGGGGAGGGTGGAAGAGAAGCTCAAGAGGGAGGGGATATGAGGATATATGTATAAATATAGTTGATTTGCTTTGTTGTACAGCAGAAACTAACACATTGTAATGCAATTATATTCCAATAAATATGTATAAAAGTGTTTGTACTCAACATTGAATGAGACAAGGAAAGATATTGTAAACATGAACAAGAACAACGTGCTATAGAGAAAGGAGCATTCAGAGGATGGAGCGGATTTTTTTAAATAAAAATACCTTTGACTAAGTAGTTCCACTTATAGGAATTCATCGTACAAATATATGTGCACATATGTGAATTGATGCACAGACAAGATGTTTTGGTGTAGTTTTGTTTTCAGTAGAAAAAAGCTTGAAAGCAGTCTAAGTATCTATCAATAGAGGAAAGATTGAATAAACACTGGAATAATATTAAAATAAGAAACAGAATGAAGTTGCTTTTTATGTGTTGATATAGAATTCTCCCAAATAATATTGTTCAGTGGAAAAAAGCACATTACAGAGTAGTATATATAGTGTAATTGTAAATATAAAATCTTATACTGCATACTATATAAATACATACCATAATTATATGTTACATATTACTATATAAATTATGTGTATAAATATACTATATTACATATAACATGATATATCATGTCAAGTAATTTTATATATTACATTTTACATATAAATAAATGTGTGTATATATATACACACATACATACACACATAGATATACATATATATAATACATACATATACAGCTAAATAAAATCTCTGAAACACTGTTTGCCCCAATAAAAAGGCTCAGAAGAATCAGATTGCTGAAATCTAGGGTTGAAAAGTAGTCTTTATGATATATGACTTTTGTGCCTCGAATTTTAGTCTTTGTGAGACAATAAATACTTTAAATAAGCACATAAATATAATGCTGAAATGGTAACCAATAGTATTATTCATGGGAATTAATAAAGTGAAAACCAAAATTCTTGTAGGTACTTAAAAAATATTTTCTGAACAAAAAGCCAAAAAATTTTGAAAGGGTTAAACAATGTCTAACAGACTGAAGTAAAAAGTGAAACTGTCTCATCTGTTATCAAAATATAGAGTCTGGTATCAGTGAAGGAATAGTAAAATTGATCAACAGAAAATAACAAGTCCAGAATCGGCCTTATGTGCGTGAAAATTCACATTCTGATTTAAATAATACAATTTAAATCCTGTGAGAAAAGAAGGGCTATTCAATAAATGATTTTAAACAATTGCTCATCTGTTTTGAAAAAAAAAAAGTAGGTCACTAAATAATACCACACACAAAAATAAATTCCTGGAAGCTTAAAGAACTGAATTAAGAAACATAACAATATTAGAAGAAATATGTGAGAATGTGTTTATGACCTAGAACAAGAATAGATGCATTTAAATGCGGCATAAACAGGACATGGAAGCAACCTAAATGCCCATCAACAGATGAATGGATAAAGAAGATGTGGCACATATATACAATGGAATATTACTCAGCCATAAAAAGGATTGAAATTGAGTTATTTGTAGTGAGGTGGATGGACTTAGAGTCTGTCACACAGAGTGAAGTAAGCTAGAAAGAGAATAACAAATACCTTATGCTAATTCATATATATGGAATCTAAAAAAAGGTACTGAAGAACCCAGTGACAGGGCAAGAATAAAGATACAGATGTAGAGAACAGACTTGAGGACACGGGGCAGGGCTGGGGTGGGGGGGGTGTGAAGGGGAAACTGGGATGAAGTGAGAGAGTAGCACTGACATATATGCACTACCAAGTGTAAAATAGATAGCTAGTGGGAAGCTGCTGCATAACACAAGGAGATCAACTCAATGATGGGTGATGACTTAGAGGGGTGGGATAGGGAAGGTGGGAGGGAGTCGAGGGAGGAAGGGGATATGGGGATATATGCATAAATACAGCTGATTCACTTTGTTGTACAGCAAAAACTGGCACAAAAGTGTAAAGCAATTATATTCCAATAAAGAGCTTAAAAAATTTAAAAATAAAAGAAAATAATGGCATAAAGAATGAACTATACATATACATATATACTACCTATTTTATATAAGTAAATAATAATAAATAAAACAATATATCATATGATATCACTTACATTTAGAATCTAAAAAATGATACAAATGAACTTATTTACAAAACAGAAACAGACTTGGAAAACAAACTTACAGTTACCAAAGGGAAAGGTGGAGGGGAGGGATAAATTAGGAGATTGAGATTGACTTACACACACTACTATATGTAAAACAAGTAATCAACAAGGACCTACTGTGTAACACAGGGAACTCTACTCAATACTCGGTAATAACCTATACGGGAAAAGAATCCGAAGAAGAATAAATAAATGTATATGTATAACTAAATCACTTTGCTGTACACCTGATACTAACACAACATTGTAAATCAACTATACTCCAATATAAAATAAAAATTTAAAAAGCAACATAATTTATTATAAAATATGTATTCGGTAATGATTCACATCATTTTCCTATTCAAAATGTGTAAAGAATAACACAAATCAATAAGAAAAAGGGTGAACAAAAGGAGCAGTAATTCTGAGGAAAAAAAAAAAGAAACATTAAGAAAGACTTCTTTATATTATTCTTCTTCCTCGATGCCCTTCAATAAACTCCACATTTTCCTTCACCAAACCAGAAGCAAACAAACAAAACAAAAAAGACTGCTTTATTTTACTAGTAACTAAAGAAAATCAAGTTAAAACAAAGATTAAACTTTTTACCCAAATTGGTATAAGGTTTGGGAACATTAAGTATGGGGAGGCAAGAATATGAGAAACAGGTACACATAAAGTGCTGAGGACACAGGGTATAATAGCAGTTATCTCTGGAAAGAGGGTTAAGATTGGGTGAGGATGGTCAAAGAGGAGCTCTAACTTAACCTGTAATAACTGAATTTTTGACAAGAATGTATCCACATGTTCCTTGAATTTAAGTGAATTTTGTCATCATGAGGTAACTGATGTATAGGGTAGATCTTTTCTCTTTAAGCTTGACTTGTAACATAACTTTTAAGACACATACAACAAATTAAAATCTAGGAATTCTTTTGGAAATAATTATATTTTAAACATATTTTTACAGAAAAAGTAACACTGAGTAGATACTATTCTCGATGTCACGTTGGGGGTGTTTAGGGGGATCTCTATGGTGGTCATAGACACCACAGTCATAGCACACAAACCCAAAATGATAATCTCACCCCAGGTAATGACTCTAAGCCTCACAGAGCAACAGCATGCAATGTAAGTGAGAAGTGAGAGACTACACTTCCATCAGGTGCCTCCTCCTCAGTGGTCTTTCCTTTTTCTTATATCACTTGGTGTCTCAAATTAATAAGTTGCTGGTCAATCTACTGATGCCTTGTTGACCAAGAGAACATCAAAGGTTGCTAATACAGGAACCTGTGAACCCTAAAATTGTATGCAAAATCTGGTGCTTGTATGCATAGTCATGGACAGAAAGTTCACAGTTTTATTATATTCCTTTAAAAAATGAAAAGATTCTGCCTTTATTTCTAAATTGACTTTTTTTAATCTAATGGTGGTATTTACATTTTCTAGAATGTTATGTTAAACTTATGTTGACTTAAGTTTATTGGGCACAAAGGCCATGAGTATTGTCTCTGTGTGTACTCCACATATTCCCTATTCACAACCAAGAGCATGTAGCACTCGGGAGATGTGGCAGCCTGACAGCTCCCATGGGTGCAATCTCTCTGCCCTTAAGGGTACTAGGGAGGAAATTCTCAACTGTTTGGTGGAATCAGGGGAGGTTTCCTGGAGCCCAGGACATGAAGTTGGATCCTTAAGGATCATTGGATTATCTAAGCTAAGCAGAAACCAATCAAATATTTCAGAGATAGGGAAGAGAGAGAACTTTAGGCAGAGAGTGGAAAGCAAAATATTGGCAGGGGAAGCAAGTTGAACCCATTGACTCAGCAGGGAGTCTGCACAGGGAAGCAGTGGACATACCTGCTCATAAATGACAGACTCAGGGGTTGGGACCTTATATATTACTGGATTATGGTTAAGAGATAGGATTTGCCAATTATTAGCTTTGGGCAAGTGCTCACTGAACTTTTCATTATCTGCAAAATAAGGACAAGAATAATCACCTTCCACAATTGTTTTGAAGATTAATTGAGTTCATGTGTTTAAAAGCACCAGACACTTGCCTGATTCACACAGAAAAGGCTCAACAAATGGTGAGTATTGTTGGCTGTTGAGCAAAGGAGCAGGTCTATGACTTTTCACTGGATGGCAGAGAGTCAAGGAGACAGAAAAAGGGAAGAAACTGTTAGTAATCAGCTGTAATGGCCCAAGCAGAAGATGGCTATGGACTGTGTTACCTTGGGCAGATTACTTAACATTTCTGATCCCCACTTTTATCATCCATTCTGACAGTGAGGATAAAATAGGATAATGTATGTAAAGCCCCTACTTTAGTGTCTGGCACATAGTAAGTGTCCTATGCACACTGGCAGTTATTATGATGCTTACAACCTCTGTCATTTATTATGCTCTGGACAAAGTTGGTAACAGGAAGATCAAAAAGGAGGAAAGTTTTTTTAAAAAATTAGCTGCATTGGAAATCAGAATTTAAAAGTTGAAAGGGAATTGGACACTGTTTACTCTGAACCCATAAAATGCATTAATTAATTTCAACAAATGTCTTTTAATCAATCGGTTGGGAAAATTGATCTTTGCTAATAAAGGAAGCCCCATTATAATGTAATCTAATAGCTTGCTACTGATAGAGATGCAAATTTCTCCTGATAAAGCTTTACCAGGTGGCTACAACACATACAATTTCACTTGGGACAATCAGGGGGCCTTTTAGGACAGAAAGGCTAGTCTGCACCCCTCATATGAGACTTGCAATGCCCAAAGCTGTGCATGAGACTTCTGCAGGGGGACTTCCCTGGTGGTCCAGTGGTTAAGACTTTGCCTTCCAATGCAGAGGGCATGGGTTTGATCCCTGGTCAGGGAGCTAAGATCCCATAGGCTCTGGGTCCAAAAACCAAAACATAAAACAAGCAATATGGTAACAAATCCAATATAGATTTTAAAAATGGTCCACAGCAAAAAAAAAAAAAAAAAAAAAAGTCTTAAAAAAAATTAAGAGAGAGAGAGAGAGACTACTGCAGTGTGCACCTGGGAATTTTGTCAGAGAGACCTGAAGCAGAAAGGGGAGAAATCAAACCCATAGGACAGCTTTCCCAAAGGGAAAAAAGAAACTACAGAGTAGGAAGATGAGGCAGCAGACACACCCATATATGTCTCTCCAAATAAGGGCAGCACTCTGACTGACCTTCAACTATGTGGAGGATAGGAGAGAACTCCCAACAGAAAACAAATGTATAAGGGGTGTTGGGCAGCAGCAAACAGAAACTTGTTTTCAAAGGTTGGAAATAGGCACACATGGTAGGTAGGAATGAGAGGACTTGAAGGGACGAGTTTCAGATGGTCTAGCCATTGTTGCACCTCTTTAGACTTGAAAAATCTAAAGCTTGAAGGAACCAGCTTCAGATGGTCTAGCCATTGTTGCACCTCTTTAGACTTGAAAAGATAAATCATGCACACCCTTCCTACAACCTGTCATGAAACCCTAGGGAAGTAATTTCCTCTTTCTGGGTCTCAGTCTCCCACCTGTAAAATGACAAGTAGGATGAAACAATGCTCAGGTCTTCTCTAGTTCTACCCATGGATTAGAGAAATAGGAGAAATGCCATTTCAGAAACATAATCTAACCACACAGGAGATTTCTACATTAAGAGGAATAGGTTTGCAAGGCAGAAATAAAGACACAGATGTAGACAACAAACATATGGACACCAAGGGGGGAAAGCGGGGGGTGGGGGGTAGGATGAATTGGGAGACTGGGATTGCTGTATATACATTACTATTAAGAAAGAAATATCAAATTGTACACTATAAATATATGCAGTTTATTGTATGTCAATTGCAACTCAATAAAAGTTCTTGGGAAAAAAAGTGAAAAGGAAAGCAAAGAGAAATAGTAGGCAGGAGAATTGCAGGGATAGTTGTGGGTTGAAAAAAAACCAAAACATTTTATGCATTTCATAGCAGAGAGGTGAAGTATAAGGCACAGAGAGGAAGAGCTTTACCTGAAACATGTAATCAGTGACATCAGGAAGGCCTGGAGGGTCAAGAGGCAGATCCCATTGGGAGCCCTGTGGCCTCCGTGAAGAGATTCCACAACACAGGGAGAGCTGATCAGTCAGTTGGGTCTGCAACGGGGTCTCTCTCAGTGCAGGGAAAACTGCACAACTCCATCTTCTTGAAGGAAATGAGCCTGAAACAGAAGCAGGGGGAATCATTAAAGGTAGAGCAGAGAAATTTCCAGAGCAAAGAATGGCTTGTTTGGTCAGAACTCCTCTAGAAATTCCTACTGTCTTGTGAAAGTAGCAGCTGACCAAGATGCCTGGGGCACTCTGCATCCACAGGTAGGAAATACCGATGCCTTCCACCAGGGCAGTGGAAAAGTTTTGAAGAAACTCATTAAGACTCACTAAAATGGAAAGAAAATGGCTCACAGAAGGGACCCAGACAATCCTGAAAGAGGGAGCTTCAAGCTAAAACCCTGGCAGAATCTTTAGGAGTTAAGACAAGTCTTTCAGAAACAAAACTTAGAGCACAGAGAGACCATACAGCCCTCACCAAAAGGAAAGCAGTGTAGAGGAGGCCTGGACCAGGACAGGAGGGGCTTCCAGCTGGGAGTCAGCACAGGGCCTCTCACCTGTGGAAGAAAGCCCTTGCTGGACCAGGTCCAGCATCCAGATAAGGGGTTCTTCCTTCTGCTGTGACTAAGGAAATTTACTGCTGTTCTTGCGATTCCTTAGAGAACCCTCCTCTGCCACATCTCTGCCCCCAGTCTGTTGCAATTAAACCTCTTGGGGAAGGAAGACTCCTGTGAAGTTCTCTGCTCATCTGAGCTCACCAACAAACTCTCTCCCAGGGGTATGTGGAAAGGAAACTGGGGAGAGATTCTATGGGTTAATCTGGGAAAAACCAGCTCTACATCCCCTCCAAAATCAAACAGGAAATATTGGCTTTTGCTCTGGGTTATGGCCCACGTTGTGAATGCCTAGTAAATATTGTACTTAGGTGAAGCCACAGGGATTTTCCAGAGTCTTCCAGACCGTTGCCAATCTGGATTCTTCTGTCTTCTCCCATTACCTAAGCTAAAAGAAGTGTCTCCAATCTAAGACCACAGTGACCCTTCTAACCTCAGCATTCAATTCAACTGGAATTCAATGAATCCCTCAAGAGGTCAAAGATTCAAGAAACACTCTTCTGTGACAAAGAGGTCATCTGTCCCTGAACTAACCTCCTCGTGTGCACTTTTCAGTGGGCAAGCTTATGGACCACCGCATCAGCTCCCACCCAGCTGAGTTTCTGCCATACTAAGAAATTTACAAAAATAAAGGTAGCATAGCAAAGACACTTGATCTTAAAATCAGACAGAGCTGACAGGGCTGGATGTCAATATTTTTCAGACTTCACCTTAGGCAAGTGACTCCTCTGAACACCAGTTTTCTCATCTGTAAAATGAGAATGATGATTTTCACTACAAAATATTTGTTGTGAGAATTAAATTGAATAGACAATGTAAAGTCCTCTCCCTGTTATAGGTTCTAAGAATGGTAGTTACTAGCATAACTTCGTTCCATTCTCTCTAAAGCAACAAAACAGAGGCAAAATGCAGCCTTTATAAAAATAGTTTATAAAGCTCAATAAACAAATTTTTTATTTATTTATTTATTGGCTGTGTTGGGTCTTCATTGCTGCACATGGGCTTTGTCTAGTTGTGGTGAGTGGGGGGCTACTCTTCATTGTGGTGTGCGGGCTCCTCATTGTGGTGGCTTCTGTTGTTGCAGAGCATGGGCTCAATAGACTTCAGTAGTTGCAGCACATGGGCTCAATAGTTGTGGCTCACAGGCTCTAGAGCACAGATTCAACAGTTGTGGTGCACAGGCTTAGTTGCTCTGTGGCATGTGGTATCTTCCTGGGGCAGAGGTTGAACCCGTGCCCCCTGCATTGGCAGGCAGATTCTTAACCACTGTGCCACCAAGGTAGTCCATCAATAAACAATCAAACAACAGAAACAAATCCTAAGAGGGGGAAAGAATTGAATTTCCAGGATCATCATATAATAATATTCAAAATGTCCAGTTTTCAATGCAAAATCACAAACCATGATGAAAACAAGAAAGTATAATCCACTCACAGGACAAATGAACACAAACTGTCCTTGAGAAAGCAGAGACATTAGGCCTACCAGAAAAGACTTTAAATAAACTGACTTAAACATTCTTAAAGAGCTAAAGGACGAGAGGGACAGGAAGATAGCAGAGGAGTAAGACATGGAAATCACCTCGCTCTCCACAAATGCATCAAAAATACATCTACATATGGAACAGCTCCTAAAGAACACATTCTGAATGCTGGCAGGGGACCTCAGACTTCCAAAAAGGCAAGGAAATCCCCATGTAACTGGGTAGACAAAGGAATCCCTAGGAGACATGCTCCTTTTGGAGGGATCTGTGAAGGGGGGAAAGATTCCACACACTAGAAAGCCCCCTCACTGATGGGAATGGATGAGGGGTAGCTTCGGAGCCCCTAGAGGAGAAAGAAAAAACAGGTGTGCAGGGGGCAGAGTGGAAAGATTCCCTCATGGAGAATCAGTGCCAAGCAACACTTCCCAGCCTGAGAAGCTTGTCTGCTTGCTTGCAGCAGTGGGTAGAGTTGGGCACTGAAACTTGGGCTTTGGAGAGTAGACACTAGGGAGGGAACTGGGGTTGGCTGTGTGAAAACAGCCTTTGGGTTTACTGTGCCACAGCTAGCTAGGAGGGAGTCTGGGGAAAAGCCTGGGCATGATGGAGAGGCAGGAAATCTTTGTTTCAGCGTTCTCAAGAGGAGCCATAGGAGCTTCCGGCTCCATGTCCTCACAGGCTGGAAGACAGTGTCAGCATGAGTGCCACCGTGAGCTGCAGGTGTTATATCAGAACACAGAACCACCATGGCCACCAAGGGTCCTGTGTGCAAGGTCAGTCATTGGCCAAACCCTCTCAGCAGCAGGTGCAGCCCGCCACCTGCAAAGGTCCCGTGTTCAGGACCAGCTTTCCTGGGAGAATGCATGGCACACCTCAGGGTCATGATGACCTCTGCTGCTGCAAGCACTCCCACCAGTTTCAATTAGACTGCCATATCCCTCCCTCCCCATGGCCTGAATTTGCAAGTGAGCCCCAATCACCCTCTTTCACCCCCTCTTGCCTTGGCAGGGAACCGACACCTGAGAGCAGCCCACATGCAGAGATCAAACCAAAACCAAAACTGATCCCTGGGAACTGTAGGACCAAAGAAGAAAAAGGGAAACAGCTATAGGAGGAAAAGATTTAATACGCACAGTCGGCTTGATAGACCTGGCATCTGTGGATTACCTGAATAGATCAGTATTTCTACAGTAGAGGCTGCAGACTTAGGGGGCAACTGTGTATTTGCAGGCAAGTACATGCAGGACAAAGACCAGATCAGAGTCTGAGTTGACTCCACCGTGCCCAGAGCAGGTGCAGAGACCTACCTAGAAGTAGTGGAGGACTTCCTGGTTTGCTTGACTTGTTCCTGGTTTTATGTATTTGTTATTTAATCTTTGCTGTATATATTCATATGCAGGTTTGTTTATTGGTTTGATTACTTTTTTCTTTGTTTTCTCTTTTTCTTTTGTTTTTTTTTTCTCTTCTCTTTTCTTTTCTTTTTGTGAGTGCAAGTGTGTACATGTCTTTGTGTGATTTTGACTGCTTAGTTTTGCTTTTACCATCTGCCTTGGGATTTTGTCTGTTCTTTTTCTTTCTTCCTTTTTTTTTCTTTTCTTATTCCTCCTTTTCCTCCGTGCTGCGCAGCTTCCGGGGTCTTGGTGCCCAAGCCAGGGATTGGACCTGGACCTCTGAGGCAGGAGAGCTGAGTCCAGGACATTGGACCACCAGAGAACTCCTGACCCCATGGAGTATTAGTCAGCAAGAGTTCTCCCAGAGGTTTCATTCTTAACACTAAGAATCAACTTCACCCAAAGGCCAGCAAGCTCCAGTGCTAGATGCCTCATGCCAAACAACTAGGAAGACAAGAACATAACCCCACCCATTAGCAGACAGACTACCTATAGTCATGCTAAGCTCACAAACACACCAAAACACACCACAAGACATGGCCTTGCACAATAGAAGTGATGCCATCAAATCCGTCTAGGGAGAGGATTCATGATCTCTGAAGGAAAAGAAATTCTCGGGATCAATAACAAGCCGCTGCTCAGGTTTAAGTTACAGAATAACAGTTTATTAAGAAGAAAATACAACAGCTTCTGGCACAGACACCAGAAGGGGGTGGAGAGGCCCACAAAGGGGTCGTACATGAGCAAGCTATATACCTTCAGAGCAGAGTTAATTACAGTCCCCACCTTAGAATTGATTGTTGGGGTTGATTGTTAGGATTGATTATTCCTTTAGAAACATTCGTGATATTCATCAGAACAGAGAATTTCATTACTTGGTGATCTGTAATGTCCCAGGTAACCACCACCCTAGTTGTTAATCAAGATCACAAAGGAGAGTCATTAAGAATAAGGTTTTTTTTTAAGCTCTTTATTAGAATATAATTGCTTTACACTCTTGTATCAGTTTTTGAGGTACACCAAAGTCAATCAGCTGTATTTATACACATATCCCCATATTCCCTCCCTCCCATGACTCCCCCCCACCCTCCCCATCCCGGCCCTCTATGTCATCATCCATCATCCAGTTGGTCTCCCTTTGTTGTACAGCAACTTCCCACTGGCTATCTATTTTACAATTGGTAGTATATATATGTCTATGCTACTCTTTCACTTCATCCCAGCAGAATGAGTGAGGTTAGGTCACGTTTTTCCAGTTCTTCCAGCCTTTCCCTGGCCAAGTCAGCCCCTTCAGCCCCTGGAATTCTCATAACTCCCCCTCTTTGAGATGGAAATTAATGCTGCAGGGAAAAGGGGCACCTTGTTCCTGTAACTACTTCCTGCTGAGAAGGGGCATCGTCATTCAAGGGAGAGCAGCATTATTTCCATCATCCCTTCTGGGGGACCCGAGACCCAAAGGGCCTAAGTAAAATCAAGCATAGTCCAGGTGATAAATGGAAGAATGCTCCACAACCATCTGTAAGTTGAAGGCTCACAGCCATCTGGAAATTAATCTGCTCATACAATTAAAAAGACAAGGAGCAAACAATAAGAATAAAATGATACATATAGTAGCAGTTAATAACATCCTTCCCCATGATGATCCTGTAATCCAGGTCACCTAAAGTTATCCCAAAGAAAGACATCAGGTGAGCTTAAGGACTTCATCATCTGACTCATGTGGTTGGTATAGTGGGTTATATTAGACATCCAAAAATTACTTTTAGAGTTAAGAAGCCCAGATACATCATGAGAAGTAAGAACTGTCAGGTTCCAGCCATTAGTAAATTTGAGAGCTTCAGGTACAAGCAAAGAGATAGCTCCCATTATCCTCAGACAGTGAGGCCATCCCTGGGCCACCACATCTAAAGTTTTACTTAAATAAGCCACCAGTTGTTGTTGGGGTCCTTTAGGTTGGCTTATGACCCCAAAGGCTATTCCCTTTCTTTCAGTAATATACAGATTGAATTCCTGTCCTGTGGGGAGACTAAGAACTGGTGCCTGCATCAAGGTCTGTTGAAGAGCCTTGAAGGCATTTTGGGCTTCAGGTGTCCATAGGATCTGATCTGTGTTAGCTTCCTGGGTGTCTATCAAGAGCTGATATAGAGGTTTAGCTAATTTCCCGTACCCAGGAATCCAGATCCTACAACAGCCAATAGACCCAAAAATCTTCTTAACTGCCTTAAATTGGCAGGTAAAGATGCTTGAGAATAGGTTCAATTCTTTCAGGCCCTAAAGCCCTTGAGCCTTGAGAAATTATAAGATCCAAATATTTGACAGAAGATTTACATAGTTGATCTTTGGCTCTTGAAACCCAATAACCACAGTCTGCCAAGAAATTTAATAAATTTTCAGTGATACTAGAGCAGTGTTCCTCAGTACCTGTACAAATCAGAATGTCATCCACATATTGTAGAACAACTGCTCTGGGATCTGAGAACCTTTGTAAGTCTTGTGATAGAGCTTGTCTAAATAAATGAGGGCTATCTTGAAAGCCTTGGGGCAACACTGTCCAAGTAAGTTGAACAGCCAGTTGGGTAGGATCCTCAAAGGCAAACAGAAATTGGCTTTCAGTCTCCAGCAGAATAAAAAAGAAAGCATCTTTTAAATCTAAAACAGTAAACCAGGCTGCACTTTCTGGTATATCTGAGAACAAGGTATAAGGGTTAGGAACTACAGGATGCAAAGGAATCACAGCCTCCTTAATAATTCTCAAGTCCTGTACTAAATGCCACTGACTATTGGGTTTCTTAATTCTGAAAATTGGAGTATTACAAGGACTATTACAGGGTACTAGTAGTCTCTGTTGTTTTAGATTTTCAATAATTGGCTTTAATCCCTCTTTAACTTCTGGTCTCAGAGGATATTGTTTTTGATGGGGAAAAAGACTAGAATCTTTAAGTTTGATTACCACAGGTTTTGCATATCTAGCTTTTCCAATCTTTCCTCCTTCAGCCCATACTTCAGGATCTACTTGTGTTTCTACCAGAGAAAGGCATCGAGGATCAGAGGCCTCGATATTCATATACACTGGCACTTGAATTTTCATTAATATGTCTCATCCTAATAGGGGAAATGGAGTCTCAGGCACTATCAGAAAGGCATGAGAAAAAAGGACAGAGTCCCAATTACAGCTTAAAGGCTGACTAAAGTAATATCATTTTGTTTGACCAGGCAGTCCCTTATGGTCATAGAATGAGAGGAAAGTGGACCAGGGGTCTCAGCAAGAATGGAGAAAGTTGCCCCGGTGTCTAATAAGAAGTTCATAGATTAGCCACCCACTGTTACTTGCACCCAGGGTTCTCAGATGTTATGATGGCAGGGGGCTGTGTGGAGACCCCCAGGCCCCATCAATGTTGGGTTTCTGGGAGGTCTGATCCCTGAGACCTTCACCCCTGGGGGCAGTTCCTCCTCCAGTGTGGTCCCTTGCATATAGGACAAGGAGCCGGGGTGGCTTTACAGCCCAGGGACACTCTCATCTGAAGTGCCCCTCCTTCCCACAAAGAAAGCAGATCAGTCCCTTGCCAGGGAAGCCCCAATGTGAGGAACTTCCTGGGTTGTTTCATTATAGCCTGCTCTGGGTTGTTTCATTACAGCCTGGACTGCCATCACCAAGGCTTCAGCTCTCTCCTTTGTTCTCCTTTGTCTACATTTTTCCTCCTTGGCATCTTGACCATAATAAACTGTTTGACCAATTGTAATAGTCTGTCTAAAGACTGGTCTGGTCCAAAAGCATGTTCATGTAATTTCTTTTGAATATCTGGTGCTGACTGACTGAGGAATTTATCCTTCAAAATAACTTTGGCTTCAGGGCTGTCAGGATCTAAATCAGTAAATTTGTGTAGGGCTTCTCTCAGCCTTTCTAAAAATCTGGCAGGAGACACCCTCTCTCCTTGGTCAATATCTGCCAATTTGGTTAAGGGGCTCGGCTCTTGCCTTCTGTAGTCCCACAGCATACATGTGACAAAATGATTTCTAAACCATTCACCCCTTTCAGTATCAAAATCCCAATCAGGTTCAGTCAGGGGAACAGCTTGCACTCCAATGGGAAGTGCCTTACTTTCTTCCTCAGATTTCCCCCTAGCATTTGATTCATACCATTCATCCCCACACTTCCAAGCTTCAGATAAAACTCTGTCTAGAGAATCCTGGGTCAGAGTCTGACTTAATAACATCATCACATCTTTCCAAGCCAAATCATATAAGTGACTAAGAGTCATAAAAGTCTTTAAATATTTATCAGGGTCTTCTAAATAGTCTCCCAAGTCTCCTTTCACCCTTTGTACTTCCTGATAAGAAAAGTGTTTTTGAATTTTTGTGGGTCCAAACTCTTCATTAGCCATTTCTTGAAGAGGCATCATTTTAGGAAGTTTGGACTCGAAAGAGGTCTTAACAGGTAACTTATTATTTTCTCCCTGATTGAACTGTACCTCCCAGTCTGATTCCAGGAGAGCCAAGGGTAATTGAGGCATCTGCCTAGTTCCCTCAAAGGATATGGGGGTAACTGAGAGAGAGGGAGAGTCATCATCATGATATTATTCTTGGCACACACCTCAGGTCTATCCCTTAGGGTAAAAAACAGCACTACATAAGGAACTTCTACCCATTTCCCTTGCCTTCTGCAAAACAAATCAAGTTGAAGGATTGTATTATAATTGTGTCCCTCCCTGGGGCCAAAGTTCACCATCTCCCAAAGGGGATTGTGGCCAGGCAGTATTACAAAAGAAAATCAGGCTCTTCTTGTTTAGACTCTGTGGATCAACTTGTCCCAGCTCTTCAGGATGCAATCCAAAGGGGTGGGAATGGAACTTTGTGAAGCTCCCATCTGTAAAACAAAGATACGGCATCCAGTGCCTATTTGCTAGGAGGTGTCCCTCCCAATCCCAAATGGGGGTGGAGGCAGACTTCCACCTAAAGCTTCCTCCTCCTCTGGTCAGACTTATTCTGCCCCCTTTTTACTGACACAGGTGCCCCTCCTCCCCACTCATTCCACCAACAAGTGGGGGTGGGGATGAGCCAGCGGTGTATCTGGCATCATTCCAGATATGTTGCCAGTTCTTCACCATTAAAACATTTATAGGATTGCCCTGTCACCTAACATACCACCCTGGATGTAATAGGGTAGTTCGTTGATAGTCTTCCCATGCCAACTGCCGAAGTGAAAGCACCTGAGTTTTCCTTCTAGGACACAACAATGGAGGGGGGTAATCTCTGTGGAAGAGATATACTTTTATTGGCCTGTTTTGAATTCCATAATACCACACTCTGGAATTTCCACACCATGTTAGATGATAGCAAAAGAAATGGTGTAGAGATGGCCACAGAGGGGGTGGATAATCCAAAGGAAAGTCCTCGGGATCTTCAAAAGCACTCATCCTTATGCAGCAGATGGAACAATAAGAATACATTAGCAGTTTTTTTTAACAATAATTTAAGATCGTAAGGTGGTCCACTACTGGCCAGAGAGATCAAACAAAGAAGTCCACTGCATTTCCAATCTACCCATATGAAGGGGTTCCCATTCAGAGTTCTGAGAAAGTCAATACAAGTCATAAGGGTCTCTATCCATAGAATCTCAAGACATAGCCATTGAAGTGAACAATCTCTCCTAGGTCTAGCTCAGCTAATAGCTACTAATCACATGATCTCTAGCTGCAGAGCGGTGCCTGGGCCTAGGGTGCCTCCCAACCCTTTAACATGCTTCTCCTGACAGTGTATCAACAAGCAATGTAAATGGAATCATATGTCTCTATAGGGACGAGGCCTAGTACACCAAGTGTTGTCTTGATATGGGAATCAGCAGAAAACGGCAGTAACATCAGGGAAAGCAGATGCCCTGAGCCTTGCATACCCTGAGTGTCAGGTTAGTCCCATAACTTCCCCAGGTCACAGAAAAATGTTCAAAGAGGCCAGAAAAGAAAGGGGTAGATGGGGAGGAATAAAGAAAATCCAAACACTTCATCCTCATCCGGCCACTCCCCCCTCAGGGACGTGGAGTGCTTCTTAGCATTGGCAAGTCAGTATAATCCCCTGACAGGCTCCCTTATGGGCTGCCCTTAGCCATATAAAGACACTCACAGAATCGTGGAGCAGGACTCCACATGCGCTCCATCTTCAATTGGACATCTCACTCTCTCAATCACTCATACTGTAGTGAACAGGTTAGTAAAGACAGGAGAGGGCAGAAATCAGAAAAAGCCTGAGCAACCTTACCTTGTTGTTGATCTCAGATGAGCCCCCACAGTGATGTTGTAGCATCCATCTAGGGAGAGGATTCATGATCTCCAAAGGAAAATAATTTCTCCTTGGGATCAATAACAAGCTGCCACTCAGGTTTCAGTTACAGAACAACAGTTTATTAAGAAGAAAGTACAACAGCTTCTGGCACAGACACCAGAAGGGGATGGAGAGACCCACAAAGGGGTCGTACATGAGCAAGCTATATACCTTCAGAGCAGAGTTAATTACAGTCTCATCTTAGGGTTGATTGTTGGGGTTGATTGTTAGGATTGATTGTTTCTTTAGAAACATTCATGATATTCATCAGAACAGAGAATTTCATTACTGGGTGATCTGTAATGTCCCAAATAACCACCACACTAGTTGTTAATCAAGATCACAAGTGAGAGTCATTAAGAATCAGTCTTAAAGAATCAGTGAGGTTAAGCCATGTTTTTCCAGTTCTTCCAGCCTTCCCCTGGCCAAGTCAGCCCCTGTCAGCCCCTGGAACTCTCAGAAGGACAAGATCCAGCTCCACACACAAGAACACAGGCACCAGTCCCCCCCAAAAGGAAGCCTCCAAAAACCACTGGACAAACCGCCCTATTAGGGATGGACAACAAAATTAAAAGGAACTATGACCCTGAAACCTGAGGAAAGAAGACCCCAAACACAGTAAGTTAAACAAAATGAGAAAACAGAGAAAGATACAGCAGGTGAAGGAACAAGGTAAAAACTCACATGACAAACAAATGAAGAAGAGATAGGCAGACTACCCGAAGAGGAATTCAAAAAAATGATAGTAAAGATGATCTAAGATCTTGGAGGCACAGATGGAGCAAATGAAAGAAATGTTTAACAAAGAGCTAAAAGAACTAAAGAGCAACAAAACACTAATAAACAACACAATAAGTGAAATTAAAAATACTCTAGAAGGAATGCAGAGCAGAGTAACTGATATGACCTGGAAGATAGAATGCCAGTGGAAATAACTGGCATGGAGCAGAATAAAAAAAAAATGAAAAGAATTGAGGACAGTGTCAGAGACCTCTGGGACAACATTAAACATACCAACATTCGAATTATAGGTGTCCCAGAAGAAGAGAAAAAGAAAGGGTCTGAGAAAATATTTGAAGGGATTACAGTAGAAAACTTCCCTAACATGGGAAGAGAAATAGTCAATCAATTCCAGGAAGCACAGAGTTCCATATAGGGTAAACCCAAGGAGAAACACACTGAGACACATATTAACTAAAGTATCAAAAATTAAATACAAAGAAAATATTAAAAGTAGCAAGGGAAAACCAAAAAATAACATACAAGGGAATTCCCATGAGGCTAACAGCTAATCTTCCAGCAGAAACTCTATAGGCCAGAGAGAGTGGCAGGATATATTTACAGTGATGAAAGGGAAAAACCTACAATCAATATTACACTACCTAGCAAGGATTTTATTCAAATTTGAAGGAGAAATTAAAAGCTTTAAGATAAGAAATAACTAAGAGAATTTACCACCACCAGACCAGCTTTACAACAAATGCTAAAGGAACTTCTTTAGGCAGGAAACACAAGAGAAGGAAAAGACTTACAAAAACAAACCCAAAACAATTTAAAAAATGATAATAGGAGCATACATATTGATCATTACCTTAAATGTGAATGGGTTAAATGCTCCAACCAAGAGACACAGACTGGCTGAATGGATACAAAAGCAAGACCCATATATATTCTGTCCACAAGAGACACACTTCAAACCTAGGGACACACATACACTGAGAGTGAGGGAATGGAAAAAGATAGTCCATGCAAATGAAAATCAAAAGAAAGCTGGGTAGCAATACTCATATCAGACAAAACTGACTTTAAAATAAAGACAATTACAAGTGACAAGGAAGGACACTACATAATGATAAAGGGCTTAATCCAAGAAGAATATATAACAATTGTAAATATTTATGCATCCAACACAGGAACACCACAATACATAAGGCAAATGCTAACAGCCCTAAAAGGGGAAATTGATAGTAACAGAATAATAGCAGGGGACTTTAACACCCCACTTACACCAATGGACATATCACCCAAACAAAAATTAAATAAAGAAACTCAAGCTCTAAATGACACATTAGACCAGATAGACTTAGTTGACCCAAAACTTTCCATCCAAAAACAACAGAGTACATTTTCTTTTCAAGTGCATGTGTAACACTCTCCAGGATAGATCACATCTTGGGTCAAAAATCAAGCCTCATTAAATTTAAGAAAATTGAAATTATATCAAGTATCTTTTTGGGCCACAACACTCTGAGACTGGGATATCAATTACATGGAAAAAAAAACTGTTAAGAATACAAACACATGGAGGCTAAACAGTACACTACTAAGTAACCAAAAGATCACTGAAGAAATCAAAAAGAAAATCAAAGAATACCTAGAAACAAATGACAATGAAAACACAATGACCCAAAACCTCTGGGATACAGCAAAAGCAGTTCTAAGATGGAAGTGTATAGCAACACAATCCTACCTCAAGAAACAAGAAAAATCTCAAAAAAAAAAACAAAAAAAAACAAAAAAAAAACAAAAAAAAAACAAAAAAACCCTAACCCTACATGTAAAGAAATTAGAGAAAGAAGAACAAAAATATTCCAAAGTTAACAGAAGGAAAATAATCATAAAAATCAGATCAGAAATAAATGAAAAAGAAATGAAGGAAACAATTGCAAAGATCAACAAAACTAAAAGATGGTTCTTTGAGAAGATAAACAAATAAACCATTAGCCAGACCCATCAGGAAAAGAAGGGAGAAGACTCAAATCGACAGAATCAGAAATGAAAAGGGATAAGTAACAACTGACACTGCAGAAATACAAAGGATCATGAGGGACTACTACAAAAAATTAAATGCCAGTAAAATGGACAACCTGGAAGAAATGAACAAATTCTTAGAAAAGTACAAGCTTCATATGAACAGACCAACCACAAGCACTGAAATTGAAACTGTGATTAAAAATCTTCCAACAAAAAAAACACAAGGGCAGGATGGCTTCACAGGCTAATTCTACCAAATACTTAGGAAATAACTATCACCTATCCTTCTGAAATTCTTCCAAAATATAGCAGAGGGAGGAATACTGCCAAACCCATTCTACAAGGCCACCATCACCCTGATACCAAAACCAGACAAAGATGTCACACACAAAAATTACAGGCCAGTATCATTGATGAATATAGATGCAACAATTCTCAACAAAATATAAGCAAACAGAATCCAATAGTTCATTAAGAGGATCATACACCATGATTAAGTAGGTTTTATCCCAGTAATGCAATGATTCTTCAATATACACAAATGAATCAGTGAGATACACCATATTAACAAACTGAAGGATAAAAAACATATGATAATTTCAAAAGATGCAGAAAATCTTTTGATAAAATTCCACACCAATTTATGATAAAAAAAAAAAAAAACTCTCCAGAAAGTGGGCATAGAGGGAACCTACCTCAACATAATAAAGCCCATAGATGACAAACCCACAGCTAACATCACCCTCAATGTTGAAAAACTGACAGCATTTCCTCTAAGATCAGGAACAATACATGGTTGCCCAATCTCACCACTATTATTCAAAATACTTTTGAATTTTTAGCTACAGCAATCACAGAAGAAAAAGAAATAAAAGGAATCCAAACTGGAAAATAAGAAGTGAAACTGTCATTCTTTGCAGATTATATGATACTATATATAGAAAACCTTTAAAGATGCCACCAGAAAACTGTTAGAGTTAAAGAATTCTGTAAAGTTGCAGGTTACAAAATTAATGCCTTCCTATACACTAACAATGAAAATCAGAAAGAGAAATTAGTGAAACATTCCCTTTTACCATTGCAACAAAAAGAATAAGATACCTAGGAATAAACCTACCTAGGGAGGCAAAAGACCCGTATGCAGAAAATTATAAAACACTGATAAAAGAAATCAACACAAACAGATGGAGAAATATACCATGTTCTTGGGTTGGAAAAATTGACATTGTGAAAATGACTATAATACCCCAAATAATCTTAAGATTCAATGCAATACCTATCAAATTACCAATGGCATTTTTACCAAATTATAACAAAAAATTAAACAATTTATATGGAAACACAAAAGACCCCAAACAGCCAAAGCAATCTTCAGAAGAAAAAACAGAGCTGGAGGAATCAGACTCCCTGGCTTCAGACTATACTGCAAAACTACAGTTAATCAAGACAGTATCATACTGGCACAAAAACAGCAATATAGATCAATGGAACAGGATAGAAAGCCCAGAGGTGAACCCAGGCATATGTGGTCACCTTACCTTCAACAAAGGAGGAAAGAGTATACAATGGAGAAAAGACAGACTCATCAATAAATGGTGTTGGGAAAACAGTACAGCTACTTGTAAAAGAATGAATTTAGAACATTCCCTAACATCATACACAAAAATAAACTCAATATGGATCAAAGACCTAAATGTAAGGCCTGACACTATAAAATTCTTTGAGGAAAACAGACAGAGCACTCTATGACATAAAGACAGCAAGATCTTTTTTGACCCACCTGCCAGAGTAATGGAAATAAAAACAAAAATAAACAAATGGGACCTAATGAGACTTAAAAGTGAAAGAAACCGTAAACAAAACAAGAAGACAACCCTCAGAATGGGAGAAAATACTTGCCAACGAAGCAATGGACAAAGGATTGATCTCCAAAATATACAAGCAACTCATGCAGCTTAATACCAAAAAAGCAAATAACCCAATCCACAAATGGGCAGAAGACCTAAACACACATTTCTCCAAAGAAGACATACAGATGGCCAACAAACATGTGAAAAGATGCTCAACATCACTAATCATTAGAGACATGCAAATCTAAACCCAAATGAGGTATCATCTCATACCAGTCAGATTGGCCATCATCAAAAAATCTAAGAACAATAAATGCTGGAGAGGCTGTGGAGAAAAGGGTACCCTCCTGCACTGTTGGTAGGACTGTAAAGTAACACAGGCACTAGGAAAACTGTATGGAGATTCCTTAAAAAACTTAAAAATGGAACTACCATATGACCCAGCAATCCCACTACTGGGCATATACCTGGAGAAAAACGTAATTCAAAAAGATACATATACCACGATGTTCACTGCAGCATTATTTACAATAGCCAGGACATGGAACCAACCTAAATGTCCATCAACAGATGAATGGATAAAGTGTATATGGCATGTATATACAATAGAATATTACTCAGCCATTAAAAGGAATGAAATTGAGTTATTTGTAGTGAGGTGGATGGACCTAGAATCTGTCATATAAAGTGAAGTAAGTCAGAAAGAGAAAAACAAATACTGTATACTAACACATATATATGGAATCTACAAAATGGTATTGATGAACTTAGTGGCAAAGGAGAAATAAAGATGCAGGTGTAGAGAACAGACTTGAGTACACAATGGCGGGGGCGGGGGGAGAAGCTGGGACAAAGTGAAAAAGTAGTACTGACATTTGTACACTACCAAATGTAAAACAGATGGCTAATGGGAAGAAACTGCCTAACACATGGAGATCAACTCAATGATTGCTGATGACCTAGAGGGGTGGGATAGGGAGGGTGGGAGGGAGGCTTAAGAGGGAGGAGATATCGATGCATAAATACAGCTGATTGGCTTTGTTGTATAGCAGAAACTGGCACAACAGTGTAAAGCTATTATATTCCAACAAAGATCAGAATAAAAAAGAAAGAAAAAGAAAATTGAAAACAATTTAAAGAAATGGAAAGATGTCTCATACTCTTGGGCTGGAAAAATTAATATTGTTAAAAAGAGCCATACTACCCAAAGAAATCTACAGATTTAATTTGATCCCTATCAAATTACCCATGACATTTTTCACAGAACTAGAACAAATATTCCTACAATTTATATGAAACTATAAAAGACCCAGAAATGCCAAAGCGATCCTGAGGAAAAGGAACAAAATTGGAGGCATCATGCTCCCAGACTTCAGACAATACTACAAAGTTACTGTAATCAAAACAGTGTGGTATTGCCAGAAAAACAAACATATGGATAAATGGAACAGAATAGAGGCCCCCACAATAAACAGACACAGCTATGGTCAATTAGTCTTTGAGAAAGGGGCAAGAAAATACAATGGAGAAAAGACAGTCTCTTCAGCAGGTGGTGTTGGGACAGTTGAACAGCTGCATGTAAATCAATGAAGTTATTGTAGAACACTCCTTCACACCATACACAAAAATAAACTCAAATGGCTTAAATACTTAAATATAAGATGAACCCATAAAACTCCCAGAAGAGAACATAGGCAAAACATTCTTTGACATAAATCATAGCACTGTTTTCTGAGGTCAATCTCCCAAGGCAATAGAAATAAAAGCAAAAATAAACAAATGGGACCTAATCAAACTTATATGCTTTGCACAGCAAAGGAAACTATAAAGAAAACAAAAAGACAACCCTCAGAATGGGAGAAAATATTTGCGATCAAAGCAACTAACAAGGATTACTCTCCAAAATATACAAGCAGCTCAGGCAGCTCAATATCAAAAAAACAAATAACCCCATCCAAAACTGGATGGAAGACGTAGATAGACATTTCAGAAAAGAAGACATACAGATAGCCAAGAGGCACATGAAAAGATGCTCAACATCACTAATTATTAGAGAAATGCAAATCAAAACCAAAATAAGGTATCACCTCACACCGGTCAGAATGGCCATCATCAAAAATCTACAAACAATAAATGCTGGAGAGGGTATGGAGAAAAGGGAACCCTTTTGCACTGTTGGTGGGAATGTAAATTGATACAGCCACTATGGAGAACAGTATGGGGATTTCTTAAAAAACTAAAAATAGAACTACCATATCACCCCAAAATCCTACTACTTGCCATATACCCTGAGAAAACCATAATTCAAAAAAGCACATGCACCCCATTGTTCATAGCAGCACTATTTACAATAGCCAGGACATGGAAGCAACCTAAATATCCATCAACAGAGGAAGGGATAAGGAAGATGTGGTACATATATATAATGGATATTACTCAGCCATAAAAAGGAATGAAATTGTGTCATTTGTAGAGACATGGATGGACCTAAGGAATGTCATACAGAGTGAAGTAAGTCAGAAAGAGAAAAGGAGATATTGTATAATAAAGCATATATGTGGAATCTAGAAAAATGGTATAAATGATCTTATTTGCAAAGGGGAAATAGAGACATAGATATAGAGAAAAATATATGGATACCAAGGGGGAAAGGGATGGGGAGAGAAGAAATGGAAACTGGGATTTACTCATATACATTGTTGATACTATGTGTAAGATAGACAGCTGATGGGAACATACTACATAGCACAGGGAACTCTAGCTAACGCATTGTGGTAACCTAAAATGGGAGGGAAGACCAAAAGGGAGAGGATATCTGTATGTGTATAGCTGATACATTTTGTTGTGCAGTGGAGGCTAACATAACATTGTAAAGCAACTATACTCCAATAAAAATTAATAAAAATAAGAAGACACACAAATGGCCAATAGGCAAATGAAAAGATGCTCAACATTGCTAATTATTAGAGAAATGCACATCAAAACTACAGTGAGGTATCACCTCACACCAGCCAGACTGGCCATCATGAAAAAGTGTACAAATAATAAATGCTGGAGAGGATGTGCAGAAAAGGGTACCCTCCTACATACTTGATGGAAATTAAAATTGTTGCATCCACTATGGGGAATAGTATGGAGGTTCCTTAAAAAAAACAAAAATAGAGCTACCATACATTCCAGCAATCCCACTCCTGAGCATATATCCAGAGAAAACTCTAATTTGAAAAGATACACACACCCCAGTGTTCATTGCAGCACTATCTACTGCAAGACATGGAAGCAACCTAATGATAACAACCTAAATGTCCATCAACGGATGAATGGATGAAAGCATGGTGTATCTATATCTATATCTATATCTATATCTATCTATATCTATATCTATATCTATATCTATATCTATATCTATATCTATATCTATATCTATGTGTGTGTGTATATAAAATGGAATATTCAGCCATAAAAAAGAAAGAAATGATGCCATTTGCAGCAACATGGATAGACCCAGAGAATATCATACTAAGTAAAGTAAGTCAGATAAAGGGAAATATCATACGTTATCACATATGTGGAATCTAAAAAAAATGGTACAAATGAATTTACTTACAAAACAGAAACAGACTCACAGACATAGAGACAAGCTTATGGTTACTGAAGGGGAAAGCAGGGATAAATTAGGAGTTTGGGGTTAGCAGATACAAACTACCATGTTCAAAATAGATAAACAACGAGTTCTGACTGTATAGCATGGGAAACTGTATTCAATATGTTGTAATAAACTATAATGAAAAAGAATCTGAAATATATATATATGAATCACTTTGCTGTACACAAAAAATAACCAAACATTGTAAATCAACTATATGGAAATAAATAATAAATAAATAAATACTAAAAACAATTTAAAAACACAGAAAGAGCAAAGGAAGCCCCTGAAAAACAACTAAGGACATAAACTATTAACTATACAAAGAATTCAAAGCATTAGTAATGAGAATGTTAACTGAAGCAGGGCAAAGAATAGATTAACAAAGTGAGACCTGCTGCTCCCACTGTCACCTCCTCTGCACAGGCCTTTTGCTGCTGCGTGGGGAGAGAAAGGCAGGGCCACCAGGGTGCCTTCGAGCCCTACCTGGTGATTGAGGACAAGACAATCAAGCTCATGATAAGTAATGGAACATCATCAGTGGTCTCCAGAAAGCGGCCATCAGAAGGAAACTATCAAAAAGAAAAAGCCTTGTGTGCTAAATATTTTGACCAATGGTCTGAATCACATCAAGTGGAATTTGTGGAATATCTTATTTCATGAATGTGTCATGACCAGCATGGACATATTAACCCTTACCTGAAGTCCATGTTGCAGCAGGACTTTATTACCGCTTTACCAGAGCAAGGCTTAGATCACATAGCAGAAAACATTCTTTACTACCTGGATGCCAGGTCTCTGTGTGCAGCAGAGCTGGTATGTAAAGAATGGCAGTGAGTGATCTCTGAAGTAACACTTTGGAAGAAGCTGATTGAACGAAGGTTGCACACTGACCATCTACTGAAGGGACTTTAAGAAAGAAGGGGGTGGGATCAGTACTTGTTTAAAAACAGACGAACAGATGGCCCTCCCAAATCATTTTTTTAAGCTCTTTATTGGAATATAATTGCTTTACACACTTTTACCAACTTTTGAGGTACACCAAAGAGAATCAGCTGTATTTATACATATATCTCCATATCCCCTCCCTCCCATGACTCCCTCCCACTCTCCCTGTCCTGGCCCTCTAAGGCAGCACCCATCAACAAGTTGATCTCCCTTTGTTATATAGCAACTTTCCACTAGCTATCTATTTTACAGTTGGTAGTGTATATATGTCTATGCTACTCTCTCACTTCATCCCAGCTTCCCCTTTGCCCCCCCGCCCCCCCCAACCCTGCATCCTCCAGTGTATTCTCTGCATCTGCATCCTTATTCTTGCCCTGTCACTGGGTTCATCAGTACCATTTTTTTTTTTTTAGATTCCGTGTATATGAGTTAGCATACAGTAATTGTTTTTCTCTTTCTGGCTTACTTCACTCTGTATGACAGACTCTAGGTCTATCTATTTCATTACATATAGCTCCATTTCATTCCTTTTCATGGGTGAGTAATATTCCATTGTATATATATGCCACATCTTCTTTATCCATTCATTTGTTGATGGGCACTTAGGTGGCTTCCATGTCCTGGCTATTGTAAATAGTGCTGCAATGAATATTATGGTACATGTTTATTTTTGGGTTATGGTTTTCTCTGGGTACATGCCCAGGAGTGGGATTACTGGATCGTATGGTAGCTCTATTTGTAGTTTTTTAAGGAACCTCCAAACTGTTTTCCATAGTGGCTGTACCAACTTACATTCCCACCAGCAATGCAGGAGAGTTCCCTTTTCTCTACAACATCTCCAACATTTGTTGTTTCTAGATTTTTTGATGATGGCCATTCTGATCCATGTGAGGTGATGCCTCACTGTGGCTTTGATTTGCATTTCTCTAATGATTTGTGATGTTGAGCATCCTTTCATATGTTTGTTAGCCATCTGCATATCTTCTTTGCAAAAATGTCTATTTAGGTCTTCTGCCCATTTGTGGATTGCGTTATTTGCTTTTTTGGTATTAAGCTGCATGAGCTGCTTGTATATTTTGGAGATTAATCCTTTGTCAGTTGCTTCATTGGCAAATATTTCCTCCCATTCTGAGGGTTTTCTTGTCTTGTGTATGGTTTCTTTCGCAGCGCAAAATCTTTTAAGTTTCATTAGGTCCCATTTGTTTATTCTTGATTTTATTTCCATTATTCTAGGAGGTGGGTCCAAAAGAATCTTGCTTTGATGTATGTCACAGAGTGTTCTGCCTATGTTTTCCTCTAGGAGTTTTATAATGTCTGGCCTTAAATTTAGGTCTTTAATCCATTTTGAGTTTATTTTTGTGTATGGTGTTAGGAAGTGTTCTAATTTCATTCTTTTACATGTAGCTGTCCAATTTTCCCAACACCACTTATTGAAGAGGCTGTCTAATTTCCATTATATATTCTTGCCCCCTTTGTCAAAGACAAGGTGCCCATATATGCTTGGGCTTACCTCTGGGTTCTCTATTCTGTTCCATTGATCTTCCTTTCTATTTTTGTGCCAGTACCATACTGTCTTGATTACTGTGACCTTGTAGTATAGTTTGAAGTATAGTTTGAAGTCAGGAAGCCTAATTCCACCCAAATCATTTTATAGGTCATTATACCCAAAGATCCTGGATAATCTTTGTGATATGGAGACTATAGATTTTAACTAGTGGTGTGGATGATACAACTTGGAGAGGATTCAGTGCATCTCTGAAAATAGTAAAAGTGTCTGCAGTTTACAGTATGATGATGAAAAATTATCAGTGGCCTACTAGATAATTCTATTAAGATTTGGGATAAAACCATCTTGGGATATTTAAAAGTGTTAACAGGACACACTGGCTCTGTCCTTTGTCTCTAGTATGATGAACGTGTCCTGTAACTGGCTCTTCAGAGTCTACAGTGAGTCCAGGATGTGAACACTGGTGAAGTTCTGAACAGGTTGATCCACGACCACGAGGCTGTACTGCAAGTGCGCTTCAACAATGGACTAATGGTGACCTGTTCCAAGGACTGCTCCATCACAGTGTGGGATATGGCTTCTACCACCAATATCATGTTACGCTGTGTCCTAGTTGGCCACTGTACTACTTTCAACATAATAGACTTTGATGATAGGTACATTGTGTCTGCCTTTGGTGACAGGACCATCAAAGTCTGGAGCATGAACATCTATGAATTTATATATATTCTGAATGGGCACAAACGAGACATGCCTGTCTCCAGTACAGGTATCAGCTGATTGTTAATGAAACATTGGATAATACCATCAGGCTGTGGGATACTGAATGTGTCTGTTTGAGTCCTGGAGAGACATGAAGAACTGGTCTGATGCAGCCGGTTTAACATGACGATTGTCTGTGGGGCCTATGATGGGAAAGTCAAAGTTTGGGACTTGCAAGCTGCTCTGGTCCTCTGAGCCCCAGCAATCATATTGTATCTGCGCACACTGGTGGAATATTCTCCAGGTGTGCTTTGGCTAGAATTTGATGAATTTCAGATTACCAGCAGCTCCCATGATGACACGATTTTGATTTGGGATTTCTTAAATGTGATTTCCAGTGCCCAGAATGAGACCTGTTCTCCTTCCAAAACATACACTTACATCTCCAGATAACAGTCTGCACTCTACCCATTTCAGGGATTCCTACTTTTGAACTACTTGGCTACATGGCTACTAAATGCCTAATGGAGTTCTTTACAGCTGAATTTTGAAGCTGGAATTGGTTCTAGATGCTGAGTAGACGCAAAGCAGTCTAACATTTCAAGTAGGGACATTTCTCACCTCCAAATCCAGCCTCCACTTTGAGAAGGATATTAGCTTCACCAACTTTCAGTAGTACGGAAGCCTATTTCCTGCCCCCTCCCCTATCAGTCAAAAAAATCTAATGCTTCAAATGTAAATTGTTCACATAAAAGAAACATATAGTCTGTTTTACAGAAGTAAATTGACCATCAAGAGAAGACTTGGCCTCTAATTTATATTGCTTTGTACTTTGGTCTGATATTAAGAAACAGCATTCTTCAGTGAAATTTTGGGTGCCAAACACCTACCCAGAATGTCCAGGGCTTTCCTTTTCAGAAGTTGGCAGTCTTCTTTTGACCATCCAGGTCATTATGAATTCTGACTTGTATTAGGAACATGGACAATGGAAACATTTTCTGGATTGTTTTAGTGATTTTTTTGGATTTTACTTCCTTTCTATACCAATTTCTTTTAACTTAAAGAACTATAAGCCAGATTATATTATCTCTCAACAGATAATATAGCTCTTTTCTTTTATTAACTGTTCTCTGTACCTACAACCATCTCCTGATATTTGGTAAAGTACTGCCTTTACATGTGTGTCTACCTCTTAATTTAACACACTATATCTGCATGTAGATATAATGTACCTAATACTGTAAACTTAATGTTGCTTGAGTCAGGGCCCCCATGCTTGAGACACTAATACAGAGTGTGTTTGCACTTAGCCATGGGCTGGGCTCAAGAACCTGCTACCAGGGTTGATGTGGATTACCTAGAACACTTCCTGCAGTACTGTATTCATATGGCATTTTTATTTTGTCATTGTCATTGTGGGGTGTGTGTGTGTGTGTTTTAATGGGAATCTTGTTTTAAAATGTATTTCCTTTTTTTATATAAATTTATTTATTTATTTATTGGCTGTGTTGGGTCTTCATTGCTTCACACAGGCTTTCTCTTGTTGTGGGGAATGGGGGCTACTCTACATTGTGGTGTGTGGGCTCCTCATTGCTGTGTCTTCTCTTGCTGTGGAGCGTGGGCTCTAGGCGCGTGGGCTTCAGTAGTTGCAGCATATGGACTCAATAGTTGTGGCTCGCAGTCTCTAGAGCACAGTCTCAATAGTTGTGGCTCACAGGCTTAGTTGCTCCATGGCATGTAGTTTCCTCCTGGAGCAGGAATTGAACCCGTGTCCCCTACATGGGCAGGCGGATTCTTAACCACTGCACCACCTAGGAAGTTCCAAAATGTAATTTCTAAAGTTAACACAAAATGTTTTATTTGTTTTGCAGTATATACAATGGAAAGGTACCTTAAATTTTTTGTTGTTCTCCTCATCATCAGTATTCCTAAGTACTCATGGTCACTTCCCCTGGTATTCATTGGACCTCACCATCACAGGTCACACTCTGTGTGTTAGTAACCCTGGGAAGGGAAAGGTGAGAAGGCCCCACTGACTGGCTCTCCTGTCTGTGGCTTTCCTGTGCCCTGCCCTTGTCAGGCAGTAGTAGGGCCCACTGTGTGTTGGAGCTCAGGTTCCAGGTCAGGTTGCTTCAAGGGCCATCTTGAGTGGAAGGGTCCTCTCAGGTGATGTGAAGCCTCAAGCACATGAATCCCATCCCTGTTATCTCTAGTGTCACCTGCTGCTGTGGCCCTGGCAAGCTCTCCTGGCTGCCTAGCACTCCGTAGCCTGAGTATGTGAATGACACCATCATGCTGACATGCATGGAAAGGACTTTGGCATCCATTTGGCACTCCTTTTCCCTTGTTCAATATTAGGTTTTGGTTTGCCCCCTGCCATTGTTTCCAAAGATCAAGGAATGTCACTAACATTTTAAAGGACCAATAAGAACCTCCTGTTAACTAAATCTCTTCCCATGGAAGCATACTCTCCCACTGAGAGGAAGGTGCCTGGGCTCTGTTTTGTCCTTTGCATTGAGAATGGTGTGGGGATCAATGTGTGTGTCTGTGATTGTTTATTGGGTTGATTTGCTTTTTGGTTTTCCTTTGTCCTTTTTTAAAAATACATCCTTCCTGGGACTTCCCTGGTGGTCCAAGGGTGAAGAATCCATCTTGCAATGAGGGAATACCATTTTGATCTTTGGTCAGGGAACTAAGGTCCCACATGCTGTGGGGCAACTAAGCTCATGCACCACAACTACTGAGCCCATGCCACAACTAGAGAGCCCACATGCCACAACTACAGACCCCATGTGCTCTGGAGCCCGTGTGCCACAACTACAGAGCCAGCACCACAACAAAAGATCCCACGTGCTGCAACCAAGACCCAATGCAGCCAAAAAATACATAAATAATAAATTTTAAAAAATAAAAAATTTAAAAATAACAGAAATACATCCTTCCCACTCATTACTAAATTAATTTCTATTTTTGAGAAGTTGAGTCTCAAAGTGTAAAAAAATAAATCTCCATTCATCAGGTGGATGTTGTAAGCCTCACAGTGGTTGTGAAGTGAATTAACTTTGATCACTCTTCATCTTACAGTTTTAAGATTAGATTGGTTAGGAAATCCCAGAGGGCAGGGCGGGGGGGGGGCGGGGAGGAGGCAATTCTTCTGAAAGAATGGACTGCTTATTGTTGTTTTGTATGTTTAGTATAGAAGTTCTTTTTCCTTGGGAGATCACGGCCCTTGAATATGCACACAACCTTTGAATTGTGCCTACTGAGTTGTAGCAGGGGACTTTGGCACCCAAGGAAGTCTGACTTTCTGGGATTATGGTAGTAATTCCCAGCTGTACTCTGGACTTTATTTTGCTAACCATAATTGAACAACTGTAAATTACTGCTATATTAATGTTTTAAAGCACTGGGATAATCTAATTCTAAGTTGTAATTAATTATCTTTGCCAATTATCTGTTTGAAATAAATTTGGATCTGAACAGCTATTGAAAACATTAAATTATACAGATATTATTCATGGCAGCTGTGTACTGTGGCATGTGCTTAATAAAAAACAAAAACTTTGACCTTTGTCCAATAAATTGCTAAGTAATGTTGATAAATCAAGTATGAATATTATGCAGTACACCTGATCTGGCTACATGCAATTGTTACTTTAGCTACTAATTCGAAGCCAACACTCTTAATAAAGTGTTGCAATACTCTGAAACAAAAGTGAGAATTTTATCAAAGAACTAAAAAATATAAAAAAGAACCAGAGAGACCAGAAGAATGCAATAACTGATATGAAAAACACACTAGAATGAATGAATAACAAATTAGGTGATACAGAAAAATGCAAAGGTGATCTGTAATATAGAATAATGGAAAGCATTATATTGGAACAGCAAAAAGGAAACCAAATTTTAAAAAGTTAGCATAGCTTAAGGAATCTTTGGGATAACATCAAGTGTACCACATTAGCGTTATAGGGTTCCCAAAAGAGAGGAGAGAGAGAAGGGGGTTGAAAATGTATTTAATCAAATTATGGCTGAAAACTTGCCAAATCTGAGCAAAGAAATAGATTTTCAAGTACAGGAAGCACAGAGGGTCCCAAACAAGATGAACCCAAACAGACCCACACTAAGACATATAATTAAAATGGCAAAAGTTAAAGATAAAAAGAGAATTCTAAAGGCAACTAGAGAGGAATAGTCATACAAAGGAATTCTCATAGGCCTACAAGCTGATCTCTCTGCAGAAACTTTGCAGGCCAGGGTAGCATGACGTATTCAATGGCTAAGAGGGAAAAACATTCTCCTAGATATTCTACCCAGCAAGACCATCATTTAGAATAGGAGGAGAGAGAAAGAACTTCTCAATGAAAAGCAAAAATTATTAATAAAAGAGTATATCAATACTAATCTGACCTAACAGGAACTGTTAAAGGGTGTTTAAGTGAAAAGGAAAAGGCCACACAAGAAATAAGAAAAATCCCACTGGTGAAGGTAAATATATAGTAAATGCTGTAAACCAACCCCTTAAATAAGCTACTACCAAGGTTAAAAGACAAAAATTGTAAAATCAACTATAAGTACAATAAACAAGGAATCGACATGAAAATGTAAAATATGACATCAAAAACACAAAATGTGGAGGAGAAGAGTAAAACATGTAGAGATTTTAAAATGTGTTTATCTTAAATGACTCAGTTTAAAACAAGTAAATATAGTTAAAGGACAAAATATATAAACTCCATGATAACTACAAATACAAAAACTACAATAGATACTAGAGAGACATGAACATGCACATACTGCTAAAGAAAATCATCAAACCAAAAGGAAAGAGACTAAAAGAAAAAGAAAACAACAGAGAAAAACTACAAAAACAACCAGAAAACAAGTGACAAAGAAATAAGTATGTGTATATCAATAATCTCTTTAAATGTAAATGAACTAAATGCTCCAAACAGAAGACATAGGGTAGCTGACAGAATGAAAAAAGAGACCCATTTATATGCTGCCTACAAGAGATTCACTCCACATCTAAAGACACACAAAGACTGAAAGTGAGGAGATGGAAAAAAGATATTCCACACAAATGGAAACAAAGGGAATGTTGGTGTAGCCATATTCATATGAGACAAAGCACACTTGAAAACAAAGCCAATAACAAAGACAAAGAAGGGCATTATATAATGATAAAGGGATCAATACGAGAAGAGTATATAACATCTATTAACATATATGCACTTAATATAGGAGCACATAAATATATAAAACAAATATTAACAGACATAAAGGCAGAAATTAATAGTAATACAACAATAGAAGGGAAAAGGGGACTTCAACACCCCATTTACATCAGTGGACAGTTTATCTAGACAGAAAATCAATAGGAAAACAGTGGCCTTAATACCATATTAGACCAGTTGTATTTAATAGATACCTACAGTGCATTCCATCCAAAAACAGCAAAATGCATTTTCAAATGCACATGGAACATCCTCCAGGATGGATCACATATCAGGTCACAGTATGAGTCTAAGAAAATATAAGGAAATAATAATTATATCAAGCATCTTTTCTGACCACAACAATAGGAAACTAGAAATCAATTATATGAAGAAAAATGGAAAAAGCACTAACAAATGGAGATTACACAAAATGATACTAAAAAGCCAATGGGTCAACTTAGAAATAAAAGAGGAAATCAGAAAATAACTTAAAACAAATTAAAATAAAAATGCAAATGTATGGGATCCAACAAAAGCAGTTTTAAGAGGGAAGTTTGTAGCACTACAGGTATGCCTAAAGAAACAAGAAAAATTTCAAGCAGCCTAATGTACCATCTAAAAGAATTAGAAAAAGAATAAATAAACCTCAAAGTCAGCAAAAAGAAGGAAATAATAAACATCAGAGCAGAAATAAATAAAATAGGCACCAAAAAGTTGAAAAGATCAATGAAAACAAGACCCAGTTTTTTGAAAAAAACAAACAAAATTGATAAGCCTTTAATCAGGCTCATTAAGAAAAAGAGAAAGGACACATTAAAATATTAAGAAATGAAAGAGGAGAAATTACAATAGCAGCATTATTGCCAAGATATGGAAGCAACTTGAGTGTCCATCAACATATGAACTGATAAAGAAAATATTTTATATATATATCTGAAATATATAAATCCTTAAGCATGTTTTAAAGTGAGAATTCACAGTTGTTGCCTTCATGATGTAAGCACTATGGTAGAGCTAATTGGCTGCTCACCTAAAGATCTATGAGTTATCTAAATGGACGTTGTAGAGAAGCTGGGCTATAAAAGCCCTCTTTCCCTACATGGCATCCTGCTCTGCACACCTTCCTCTACTCTCCTTTTTCCTGCCCAGTGCTTACCGCTGCCCTTTGGGTCCCCAGGGCCCAACAGTGATGACCATCCATGGTTTCTCCTCCAGCCTATACCAACCTTCACTTAATCTCCTTCACAACTCAAACTCATCCATCCTGTGTGGAGTAGAGCTGCCAAGTGGCTTCATCTAGGACTGAGTGTCCCACCCAGATTTGTCTCCACCAGATGGCTCTCCTCAATGAAATCTTCTTTCTGGACCTGTGGTCAGTTGAGTTTGTAATTCTTGCATTAAACCTATCTTGGTTGTTTTCATGATTTAATTTCTGATCTCTGTTGACACCAACCATGTCATAGGGCACTTCTCCATGCCCACATTGTACCTTGAGGGCATGCACATGAGCACATTTAGCAAAGTCTGCTTTAAGTTATCATCATTCTTATGTTTCTGTATGTCAAAGATCAGGTTTCTCAGAAGGAGAGGAAGACAAGTTTCACATGCAAAAGGTATATTAAAGAATGCTCTCAGGATTGAAAATTTTGGTGATGGAAGGGAGTGAAAACAAAATTGGATGCAGGGACACCTGCTTCTCCTAGTGTGTCTACACAGAATTTACTTGACATCCTTCTGCTGTGGGTTACAATTCTAATGACAAGGTTGGATTTCTTTAGTTCGATAAATTGTTCTAAAAGTGAAAAAAAAAATTGGATGAGGGAAGAAGTTGCCTGCACTGTCTCAGATGATACTGCAGGGAGATTGTAGCTGGGGGACTGTGGAGATGGGATGGCCTTTCAAGGTCAAACTGAGGCAAGGTAGCCAGGTATGTGTACCCTCCATTGACTAGTCATGGGATTCAGGCAGCTCCCCAAGGAGAGCCATGGCCTTAGACAAGGTGCCTCTCCTCAGACTTGTGTAATTCTTGAGAGGGTCAGAGTTGAGAACTGCCACCTGCCCACTCTTCCAGAAGAGGGATAAAGGATCTGTGTATTCTATTCTTTGGAATCCAAGAGGCTCAACTTTCCTCTGACATTACCCACACTCAGCATGGACATGATAGATGGAATTGATGTGTTAATCTGATCACCTCTGGTGAGAGAATAATTTATATTTTCAGTAGGGCATATTCATATCTCCTCCAATCAAACTACAGTTGATTAAGTGGGGTTCCCAAGGCCCAGAGCTATATATTCAGTGGAAGTGCCAATCTATCCCTGCCCCCCACCACATGGACACCTCCCCAGGAGTTTTCTGAGAGCACCAGCCACTTCCTTGTTTCTCAGGCTGTAGATGAGTGGGTTGAGCATAGGGGTAATCATGGTATAGAAGGCAGAGACTACCTTATCTTGCTTAGAGGAGTGGTAGGTCTGGGGCCGCATGTAGGCCATCATGGCAGCCCCATAGAAGAGAGACACCACTGCCATGTGGGAGGAGCAGGTAGCAAAGGCCTTCTGACGACCTTCAGCAGAATGCATGCGGAGCACAGTCACCAGGATCAGCAGGTAGGAGACGGAGATGACAGAGAAGGGCAGGAGCAGCATGAGGACGCAGCACACATAGATCATAGTCTCATAGAGGGAGGTGTCAGCACAGGTCAGCTTAAGTATTGCAGGGATATCACAGAAGAAGTGGTCAATCTCCTGGGAGCCACAGTAGGGAAAGCTCAGGGTGTAGATGGCCTGAATCAACCCATCCACCAGGCCAAAGAGCCAACACAGTGCCACCATGAGCCAGCAGACACGGCGGTTCATGACCACTGAGTACCTCAGCGGGTTGCTGATGGCCACATAGCGATCATAGGCCATGAAGGCAAGCAGGAAGCACTCATCCCCTAAGAGGGTGACAAAGAAGAGGATCTGGAGCCCACAGCCTGTGAAGGAGATGGAGCCATGGCCCAGGAGGTAGTCGATGGCCATGCGTGGCACAATGGTGGAGATGAGCATGAGGTCCATGAGGGACAGCCAGCTGAGGAAGAAGTACATGGGGCTGTGCAGGCGGGAGTCAGTGTTGATGAGGAAGATCATAAGCCCATTTCCAGAGAGGGCCACCAGAAACATGACCATGATGATGGAGAAGAGGAGGAGGTGCAGGGGTGAGTGGGTGAAGAGGCCCAGGAGGATGAAGTGGGAAATGGACGTCTGGTTTTCCACCAAGGCCATTGTTCCTGCAGAGGGGTGTGCCAGACAGAGGACTGGGAACTGGAAGCAGGAGGTTTATGGTTAGTGCTATAATAGTGAGGTCATTACAACTTTTTCCTATGTGTTGCCCTCTTTAAATATTATTTGGTTTAGAATAAAAGGCATGTCCTGTTACAAGAAAGAATCTCTAACAAAGATGTGGGCTGTTGTTACTGATGCTGCTTTAACTCTAGGACCTGCTGCACCTAGTTGAGAAGCCAATGTTAAGCTATTTGTTGCTGAAGTGGGCACTGCTTTTGCCTCTACTAGGATGGGTCTGTCTCCAGCCCACATAGCTGCTTCTCCTACAAAGCTCTAGGCCAGCCTCACTCAAGCATTTGCTTTTTTGGGTAAAAGTCCTAAAGCAGTGAAGACATTTACCAACTGTATGAACTGGGCATATACATAACCTTTTTGAACCTCAGTTTTCTCATATTAATTTGGGACAACAACTCTTATAAATTGGTAGTAAAGACTAACAACATAAGCAATTCCTAGTAATCCAGAAATGATGACAGCTGATGTTATTTGAGCATTTATCATGTTTCAGTCACCATGATGGGACTTCTGTCACATCCTAACATTCAATCTCCATAACTGCCTTGAGAGAATGATGATTATCCCCATTTCACAAGTGGGGAAAGTGAGACAATGGGAGGTATATGAATTTTTTTCAAGCATAAAGATCTAAAACAATTTCTAAGAAGACAGTAGTTGAGAAACTGGAGGCAATCCAAAAGCCCAACACAAAGGAAAACTTAAGTAAATCGTGGTATGATCAAAAGATAAAATAATATATTGTTAGTAGGATACTTATGACATTTTAAGACTGAGAAAAAGATATATCAACTAGTATTTTTAAGTATTTCAAAAGACTAGGAGAAATATGCCAAGATATTAACCATGTGGTTCCATCTAGGTAGTGGGGTTAAGTGTGATCTCCCTCCAATTATTTGTATTTTACCCATTTTCTATAAGGAATATGGAAATATAATTTAATTTTAAAGTGACATATACTTATACTATGTATAAGATCAACCTCCAAAACTCTGCATCTTTCTCATATAATACCACTATCCAATTAGTAAAAGAAGTAGAAAAAAAAAAATCTTATTCACAATTGCAAGAAAAACTGTGAAGTACCTAGGAGAGAACTCTAATGCTAAAAATTATAAAAACATAACTGAAAGACAGAAAAGAAGGCCTGGAGGAAGTTATGCATGTTCTTAGAGACATAAGCTCAACATTGTAAGGATGTAAATTCTCCCCAAAATTAACCTATAAAATCCATGTGATCCCAATTAAATTCCCAATAGGAGCTTTGCAGTTTGGAAATGACAGCAAAGAGGTAGAATTCTCTCATGTCACCCAAAATAAGTAAGGAGATTAAGAGCAAAAACAGTCCATGTGAATGAAGTTGGGGTTAAGTGAAAGCAGAACCCATAAAATAAAATTGGAAAGGATACCAAAAGTGGTGGAAACTGAGCAAAGTGGGGGAAAAAAGTGGAAAAAGGACACCTGTGAGTGTAAACCACAAAATAACCTCTCCAAAGATAGGGGCAAAACCAAAACCACTAGTTTCAGCCCGCAGAAGCTAGAAAGTGGTACAAGGAACTTCTTGGGATTCAGTGTAACCCAAGGAGCAGCAGAGAAGGAATTGAAGAAAGACTCATATGGATGAGCCATATTTGCAGCAAGAATTCTGTCTTGATGGCAGGGAGAGAAGACATGATGTGCATTAGGAATAGCCTCACAGTTCTCCATCCCAATAGTCCAAGGAATCCTAAATGGTATCCTCAACACCTAGAGTTCAGCAACCCATGATATACTAACAACTTGAGTTAAAATGGCAGATTGAACACACTTAATATCTGTTTCCTCCAAAAACCCACTGAGAACAGCATTAGGTAAAATGAGAGCAAGAGGAAAGACAATAACAAAAAAAAGTTTTTAGAACCTGGAAGCAGATGGGTGGATGATAACTACCTTGCAGACCTAAGAAGACTGGTATTTGATTAAGTCAGGGGAGGGCAGACTGAAAATAAGGATTGCTTGAAAGTTTACTGAAGAAGTACAGTTCCCTCCCAACTCCACATATATAGGCCCTGCTCCTTGTTTATCCTGGCAGAAAGTAGGAGAACAGTTCTCCAGCAAAGGTGAAGCCAAGGATTCCAAGTTCAGGAGAGACCCAGTGGAGATGAGGGCTCTGTGACAAGGGAACATGTGAAGAAAGGGGGCTCCTAGGACCCAGATTATTCCCTTTAGGTGGGAAAACAGATGAGGTTCTTCTCAATCCAGGAATCTGACTGGCTCAGGAAAGATCTAAAGAGACTGATGTTGGAAGTTTAAAAAAATAAAATAAAAGCCCAGTCATTTCACCCAAAGTGAAGCCGCAATTGACATGCCCCACCCACATACTCAGGTTCTCCTATGTGTTTCTTACTGCTCCACATTTTAATACAAGCAGACAACAAATTGTCAGCAGAGATCTGAAAAATGTCTCCATTCTCAAAAAAGGGAAGGAAAATGAACAAAGCAAAACCAATAAAAAAAAGACTCAGATTATTAAATATTCTTCTAATCAACATTTGTTGAGATAAAGAAAGGTAAACATGAAACAAGAATAAGATATTATAGATAAAAGAGCATTCAGAGGGTGGAGTGCTTTTTTTTTTTCAATTTTTAAAATACCTTTGGACTTAGCAGTTCTACTTGTAGGAATTCATCTCACAAATATATGTGCATATATGTGAAATAATGCACAGACAAGATAGTTTGCTGTAGATTTGTTTCCAGTAGAGAAAAGCTTGCAAATGATCTAAGCATCTATCAATACAGGAAAAATTGGATAAACAATGGAATAATATGCAAATATGCAAGTGAGGTTGCTTTTTGTGTGTTGTTACAGAATTCGCCCCAAACTATGTTGTTCAGTGTAAAAGGCACATTACAGAGCAATGTACACAGTGTAATTGTACAAATAGGATGTTATATTATATACTATACATTAATTATGTTACATACAATTATGTAATTTAAGTATTGTGTTATAATCATATAATTAGATTACATTATATATCATATATCATGGAGTATTATATAATATTACATTTACCTATATATGTATAAAAAAAGAAATGAATATATTTCTGTATATATTTATAGCTATAAACATCTAAAATCTGTGAAAGAACACTGCCAATTATTAGTTTTCAACAAATACTCACTAAACATTTCATCTCACCTGTAAAATGAAGACAAGAATAATCACCTTCCAGGGTGGTTATGAAGATTAAGTGAGTTCATGCGTTCGAAAGCACCAGACACTTGCCTGATTCACACAGAAAAGGGTCAACAAATGGTGGCTATTGTTGGTTGTTGAGCAAAGGAGCAGGGCTAAGCCTGTTCACTTGGTGTGAGAGAGACAAGGAGACAGGAGAAGGGGAGAAACTACTAGTAAGAATCTGTGATGGTCCAAGCAGGAGATGGCCATCAACTGTGTTACCTTGGGCAGGTTCCCTAACCATTCTGATCGCATTTTATCATCCATTCTGTCAGTGAGAATAAAATAGGATTGTGTATATGAAGCCCCTACTCTAGTGTCTGGCACATAGTAAGTATCCAGTACACAGGGGCAGCTATAATGATGTCTAAAATCTCCATTACTTATTATGCTCTGGCATGGGGGTAACAAGAGATATGTAAGAAAGGAAAGTTATTTTTGTTGTTGGTGTTGTTATTGTTGTTGTTAAGTGCATTGCATTAGAGTTTGAATTTACAAGTTGAAAGGAAATTTGGCCACTGTTTAATCTGGCTCATATATGCATCAACTGACATTCAATAAGTGCTTTTAAATCAATTGTTTGGAAAAACTAAGCTTTGACAGTAAAGGTGGCCCCACTCCAATGTAATCTCCTCCTTTGGTAAAAATTGTGATGCAAATTTTTCCTGATAAAGCCTTACCAGGTGGCTAACACAGACATAGTCTCAGTCAGGCAAAGCAGGAGATATCTTAGTACAGGAAGGCCATCCTGCATCCCTCAGATCCAACTTGCAGAGTCCAAGGCTGTGCATAAGAGACTCTTGCAGAGGCTTACCTGGGAATTTTGGCAGAGAGCCTTGAAGCAGAAAGAGGAAAAGTTAAAGCCATGGGAGAGCTTTCTCAAAGAGAAGGAAACTATAGGGTAGAAAGGAAAGGGGGTAAACACACCAAGACCTGTTTCTCCAAATAAGAGCAGAGCCCTGACTGTCCTTCAAGTAGAAGGGGTGTAACAGAGAACATCCAATAGAGGAAAACAAAAAACAAAAAAAAAACTTATGTGGTGTTGGGAACAGACAAGCAAAACTTGTTTTCAAGATTTGGAAACATAAGCACAAATGGGAGATAAACATGAGAGGACTTTACTGTAGTCTTTCAAAATTTAACAAGATATCAGAAGCACTCTCCCAGTACATTAAAGGGGCCAGTTTCAGGTGGTCTAGCCATCGTTGCACCTCTTTAGACTTGAAAAGACAAATCATGTACACCATTCCTAAAACTGACAAGACCCTAGGGAAGAAATTTTCTCTTTCTTCCGAGTCTCAGTCTCTCAAGTTTTAAAATGAAAGATTCTATCAAGCAACCCTCAGGTGTTCTCTAGTTCTACCCATAGATTAAAGAATTAGGAGAAAAATAATTTCAGAAGCAAATCTAACCACACAAGAGTTTTCTACTTTAAGAGAAATAATACACAGGAGACTGGCAAGGAGAGTTGTGGGTTGAAAAAATATTTTAAGCATTTCATAGCAGACACGTGAAGTATAAGACATAGAGAGGAAGAACTTTACCTGAAACCATGTAATCAATGACATCAGGAAGGCCTGGAGAGTCAAGAGGCAGATCCCATTGGGAACCCTATGTCCTTGGTGAACAAATTCCACAACCCAGGGAGGGCTGATCAGATCAGTCAGTTGGGTCTGCTACAGGGTCTCTCTCAGTGCTGGGAAAACTGCACACCACCATCTTCTTGAAGGAAATGCACCTGAAATAGAAGCAGAAGGGAACCATTAAATGTAGAGAAATTTCCAGGGAAAGAAAGTCTTGTCTGGTCAGAACCCCTCTAGACTTTCCTTCTATCTTGTGAAAATAGCAGTTGATCAGGGTGCTTGGGGAACTCCCCATCCATTGGCAGGAAGTACCTGATGCCTTCCACCATGGCTGTGGAAAGCTTTTGAAGAAATGGGAAGAAATACCAGTTAAAATGGGAAGAAAATGGTTTGAAAGAAGGAACCCAAAAATCATGGAAGAAACAGCTTCATGCTAAAGCCCTAGAAGAATCTTTAGAGGTTAAGAAAAACCCATTCAGAAACAAAACTTAGAGAACGGAGAGACCATACAGCCCTCATCCAAAAGGAAAGCAGTATAGAGAAGGCCTGGACCAGGAAGGGAGGGGCTTCCAGCTGGGAGTCATCACAGGGTCTCTCACCTGTAAAAGAAACCCCTTGCTGGGCCAGGTGCAGCATCCAGATGAGGGGTTTTATTCCTTGTTACTTCGCACTGTCACTCATTGTTCTTCCTTCTGCTGTGACTAAGGAAATTTACTTCTGTTCTTACAAGTCCTTAGAGAACCCTCCTCTGTCACATATCTCTCCCCAGTCTGTTGCAATTAAACCTCTTGGGGAAGGAAGCCTCCAGCAAAGTTTTCTCCTCCTCTCAGCTCACCAACAAAAAAACTCTTTCCCTGGGGTTGATGGAGAGGAAAATGAGAAGAGATTCTGTGGGTCAGTCTGGGAAGAACTGGCTCTCCTTCTATTCCAAAACATAATGTGAAATGTTGGCTTTTGTTCTGGGTTGTTGCCCACATTGTAAATACCCACTAAATATTGTATGTAGGTGAAGCCAACAGGTCATCTTCCAGAGTCTTCCAGACTGTTTCCCCTCTGCTTCCTTCTGCCTCCTCAGATTACCTAGGCTATGAGACATTTCCATCCAAAATCACACTGATCTTTCTATCCTCAGAGCTCGGTTCCACTGGAATTCAATGAAGTCCTTGAGAGGTCAAAGAGTCAACAAACATTCTGCTCTGACAAAGGTGACATCTGTCCCTGGACTGACAGCCTCTTGCCAACTTTTTCATCAGCTCTGACCCAAGTGAGTTTCTGTCATACTAAAAAAATTACAAAAAGTAAAAGTATCATAGCATAGACACTTGACCTTGAAGTTAAACAGAGCTGGGTGCAAATATTTTTGGCCACCAACTTAGGCTAGGAACCCATCTGAACCTCAGCTTCCTTATTTGTAAAATGAGAATAATTGATTTACACTACAAAACATTTGTTGTGAGAATTAAATTGAATAGACAATTTAAAGTCATCTCCTTGTAGTAGGCTCTAAGAGTTGTAGTTACTAGTGTAACTTCCCTCCATTCTCTCTAAAGCCCCCAGAGGCAAAATACAGTCTTTATAAAAATAGTTTAAGAATCTCATTAAACAAATAAGCAAAGTCTATATTAAGCAACAGAAAAAAATGCCATGAGCTGAAAGAATTTAATTTCCAGAGTTACCACGTTATAATATTGAAAAGGTCCAGTTTACAAAGAAAAATCACAAAGCATGAAGAAAGTAAGAAAGTATAATCTATGCACAGAAGAAATGAACAGAAACTATCCTTGAGAAAGCACAGATATTAGACCTGCCAGAAAAAGACTTTAAATCAATTGGCTTAAATATTCTCAAGGAACTAACAGAAACCATGGACAAAAATCTACAGAAACTGGAAAAGCAATAAAGCATCTGTATGAATAAATATATAATATCAATAAATAGATACAAATTATAAAATGTAAACAAACAAAAAATTTGGAACTGAAAAACACAGTAACTGAAATGAAAAACTCATTGAGGGGGTCAATAGCTCATTTAAGAAGGCAAAAGAAAAAATCACAGAACATGATAATACGTCAATTCAGATTGTCAGGTCTAAGAAACAGAAGGAAAAAGGAAAGAATAAAGGATAATGAAAAGAGCCTAGAAGACCTGTGGATACCATGAGCATAGCATCATAGGCATGTGGAAATTCAAGAAAGAGAGGAGACAAACATACAATAAGACTATTTGAAGATGTAATTGTTGAAAACTGTTCAAATTTGATAAAAGACACAAATCAACACATTTAAGATCAATGAACTCCAAGAGGCAGAAACACAAAAGAGATCATTACAGAGACACATTATAATGAAATGTTCGTAGCCAAGGGCAAAGAGAGTATCCTGAAAGCAGCATGGCAGAAAAAACTCATCACATATACACACTCAATAAGATTTATAACAGATTTCCCATCAGAAACCCTGAGACCAGAAGGGTAAGAACGGACCTTTTAAACAACTGAGAGAAAAAGAAAAAAAAAAAAAAAACATTCAACAAAGAATTCTACATCTGGCAAAACTATTCTTCAAAGTGAAGGAGACATAAGACATTTCTAGCCAAGCAAAAGCCAAGGGAGTGCACTGCTAGTAGACCTTCTTTACAACAAGGGCATTATTCAGGCTGAAATGAAAGGGCATTAGACAGGAACTTGAAGCCATATGGGAAATAACACACTCCAGTAAAAGTAACAAAGGTAAATATGAAAAATTGTATTATTGTATTTTTGGTTTGTAACTTTTTATTTCCTATATTATTTAAAAGATAAATATTTTAAGCAACAATTATAAACCTGTGCTAATTGGCACACAATGTATAAAGATGCAGTATTTATGACAACAACAAAATAAAGTGGGACAGAACTATGTAGGAGCAGGTTTTCTTATGTAATAAAAGCAAAGTTGTATTAAGTCAAACAATATTATTATAAATTTAAGGTATAAGCTGTTATCCCTAAAGCAAATGATAAGAAAACCTATTTAAAATATGCACAAAAGAAAATGAGAAGGGGGTCAAAACAGTAAACTAACAAAAAAATCAATTATACCTAAAAAAAGGCAGTAATGAAAGAAATGAAAAATAAAAAAGTATAAGGCATATATGAAATAAATATCAAAATGGCAGAAGTAAGTTTTGTACCAAGTGGCCATACCAGCAATTACTTTAAATGTCAGTGAGTTAAACTCTCCAATTTTAAATTAAAGATTGACAGAATCAACTTTTAAAAACACAATACAATTGTATGTTATCTATAAGAGATTCACAGATTCAAAGACATAGTTTTACATTTTTTATGTAAAAAAAAATGCTCCATGAAAATACATCAAGAAAAAGCTAAAGAGGCAATATTAATATCAGAAAAGATATAGTTTTTAGAGGCTTCCTTGATGGTCCATTGAGTAAGACTCCATGCTCCCAAAGAAGGGGGCCCAGGTTCAATCCTTGGTCAGGGAAGTAGATCCCACATGCATGCTGCAACTAAAAGTTCCCACATGCCACAACTAAAGATCCTGCATGTTGCAATGAAGATCCTGTATGCCACAATTAAGATCTGGTGCAGCTTAAATAAATAAATATTTAATTCAAAAAAAGAAATAGTAGTTTTCAAAAACCATTAGAGGGCAGAAGATCAACATGATGAAGTAGAGGAACATGAAAACATCAGAAACATATCTATATGTGGAATAATTCTCATTGAAATCTAACTGGATACTGGCAGAAAGACTCCTGTACAATAAGATTGTAAGAAATATCCATATGGTATTGGGTAGGAAGGGAACAGAAGAGTTCAGGTCCAGAACTGTGCCCCTTGGATGGGACTTAGAGGGAAAGGGAGATTACATAGGTTAAATGAAATTCTACCATTTGTAACAACATGGATAGCCCCAGAGAATATTATGCTTAGTAAATTAAGTCACACAGAGGGGGAAAAAAAACACTATATGATGTCACTTATAAGTGGAATCTAAAATATTGTACAAATAAGATTATTTACAAAACAGAAACAGGCTCCCAGTCATGGAAAATAAACTTATGGTTAAAGGGGAAGAAGGGGACAAACTGGAAGTATGGGATAATTTTAGAAAGTAATTAAAAATTAACTTTTAAAAAAAGAAAAAAGAAGAAAAAAGGAATTCAAAGCATTAGTAACAAGAATGCTAACTGAAATAGGAAAGACAATAGATTTTTTTAAGTGAGAATTTTAGCAAAGAACTAGAGAATATAAAAAAGAACCAGACAGAATTGAAGAATACAATAACTGAAATGAAAAACACACTGGGACTGAATCCATAGTAAACTAGGTGATACAGAAGAAGCACAGAGGGTCCCAAAGAAAATGAACCCAAAAATTTCCACAACAAGATATATCACAATTAAAATGGCACAGCTTAAAGATAAAGAGACAATTCTAAAGACTGCAACAGAAATACAAAGAGTCATACACAAGGGAATCCCCAAATAGCATTCAGCTGATTTCTCTACAAAAACTTTACTGGCCAGAAAAGAGTGACATGATATATTCAAAGTGCTGAAAGGGACAAACATGCAATCTAGATACTTTCCCCAGCAAGATTATTATTTAGAATAGAAGGAGAGATAAGGAACTTCTCAGAAAAGCAAAAACTGAGTCCACCAACACTAAATTGACCTTACAAGAAGAATTAAATTGTCTTCTCTAAGTGAAAAGGAAAATGGTACACAAGAAATAAGAAGTTATAGAACAGAAAAAATCCCATGAGTAAAGGCAAATATATAGCAAACACAGAAGATCAACCACTTAAATAGATGGTACAAAAGTTAAAAGACAAAAATTATAAAATCAACTAAAATACAATAAAAAGTTAAGGGATAAAGATGTAAAATATGATATCAAAGATGCAACACATGGGAGAAGGGAGTAAAAATTGTACAGCTTTTAGAGTTGTTTGACTTAAATGACTGTCAACTTAAAACAAGTAGATACAGTAAAAGACAAAATATATGAACTCCATGGTAATTACAAATCAAAAAACTACAACAGATACACAAAAATTAGAGAAAAATGAACTTGCAAAAATTCTAAAGAAAATCATCAAACTGCAAGGGAAGAAACTAAAAAAAGAAAATAGCAGAGAAAAACTACAAAAACAACCAGAAAAAGTGACAAAATGGACAATAAGTACAAGCCTATCAATAATCCCTTTAAATGTAAGTGGACTAAATGCTCCAATCAGAAGACACAGGATGGCTGATAGGAAAAAAAAAAAAAATGAGACTCGTCTACATGCTGCTTACAAGAGATTTGCTTCAGTGCTAAAGACACACAAAGACTGAAGGTGAGAGGGCGGAAAGAAGATATTCCATGTAAATGGAAAGGAAAAGAAAGTTGGGGTAGCAATACACATATCAAAGTCACTTCAAAACAAAGTCTATAACAAAACACAAAGAGGGCATTACACTATGATAAAGGGATCAATACAAGAAGAGGATATAACATTTGTTAACATATGCATAACCTAGTATAGGCGCACATAAATATATAATGCAAATGTTAACAGAAATAAAGACAGTAATACATCAAAAGAAGGGGACTTCAACACCCCAGTTGCATCAATGGACAGATCATCCAAACAGAAAATAAACAAGGAAACACAAGCTTTAAATGACACAATAGACCAGATAGATTTGATTGATATCTATAGGGCATTCCACTGGAAAGTGGCAGAATAAACTTTCTTCTCAAGTTCACACAAAACATGGAAAAGGAAAGAACACATCTTGGGTCACAAATCAAGCCCCAGAAATTTAAGAAAATTCAAACCATATCAAGCATCTTTTCTGACCACAAAACTATGAGATTAGAAATCAATTACAGGGGACTTCCCTGGTGGCACAGAGGTTGAGAATTCACCTGCCAATGCAGGGGACATAGGTTCAATTCCTTGTCCAGGAAGATCCCACATGCCACAGAGCAACTAAGCCCGTGTACCACAACTACTGAGCCTGTGCTCTAGAGCTCACAGGCCACAACTACTGTGCCTGTAGTGCCACAACTACTGAAGCCTGCACGCCTAGAGCCCATGCTCCACAACAAGAGAAAGCCACTGCAATGAGAAGCCTGTGCACCACAATGAAGAGTAGCCCTTACTCTCTGAAACTAGAGAAAGCCTGCACAGAAACAAAGACCCAACACAGCCTTGATAAAGCTTTAGCCAGACTCATCAAGAAAATAAGGGAGAGGGTGTAAATCAGTAAAATTAGCAGTGAAAGAGGAGAAATCACAACTGACATCACAGAAATACAAAAGAATATGAGAGAATACTACAAACAACTATATGCTAATAAAATGGACAGACATAGAGAAATGGACAAACTCTTGGAAAGGTACAATTTTCTAAGACTGAATAAGGGAGAATTAGAAAATATAAACAGATCTATCACAAGTTATGAAATTTAAACTATAATTAAAAATCTTCCAACGAACAAAAGTCCAAGATAAGATGGCTTCACAGGTGAATTCTACCAAACATTTAGAGAAGAGCTAACACCTACCTGTCTCAAACTCTTACAAAAAATTGCAGAGGGAGGAATACTTGCAAATTCATTCTATGAGGCCTCCATCACCCTGGTACCAAAACCAGATAAAGATATCACACAAAGAAGGAAAATTACAGACCAATATCATTGATGAACATAGATGCAAAAATCCTCAACAAAATACAAGCAAATAGAATCCAACAGCACATTAAAAGGATCATACACCATAATCAAGTGGGATTTATCCCAGGAATGCAAGGATTCTTCAATATATATATGCAAATCAACCAATGTGATACACCATATTAACAAATTAAGGAACAAAAAATATATGGTCATCTCAACAGATGCAGAAAAAGCTTTTGACAAAAGTCAAAACCCATTTATCATAAAAGCTCTCCAGAAAATGAGCATAAAGGGAACTTACCATAATAAAGGCAATATATGACAAACCCACAGCAAATATCATTCTCAATGGTGAAAAATTGAAAAATTTCCACTAAGATCAGGAACAAAATAAGGATGTTCACTCTTGCCACTCTTATTCAACATAGTTTTGGAATTCTTAGCCACAGCAATCAGAAAAGAAAAAGAAATAAAAGGACTAGAAATTGGAAAAAAAGAAGTTTGCAAATGATATGATTCTATACACAGAAAATCCTAAAGATGCCACCAGAAAACTACAACTAAACAATGAATTTGGTAAATTTTCAGAATACAATATTAATGAACAATAATCTCTTGCATTCCCATACCCTAACAATGAAAAATCAGAAAAAGAAATTAAGGAAACAATCCCATTTACCACATCAACAAAAAGAATAAAATACCCAGGAATAAACTTACCTAAGGAGGCAAAACAACTGTACTTAGAAAACTATAAAATGCTAATGAAAGAAATCAAAAATAACATAAACAGATGGAGAAATATACCATGTTCTTGGATTGGAAGAATCAATATTGTGAAAATGACTATACTACCAAAAGCAATACTGTCATCAACACAGTATGGTACTGGCACAAAAACAGAAATATAGATCAATGGTACAGGATAAAAAGCCCAGAGGTAAATACACACTCATATGGTCACCTTATCTTTGACAAAGGAGGCAAGAACATACAACGGAGGAAAAACTACCTCTTCAGTAAGTGGTGCTGGGAAAACTGGACAGCTACTTGTAAAAGAATGAAATTAGAACAATTCCTAACACCATACACAAAAAATATACTCAGTATGGATTAAAGACCTAAATGTAAGGCTGGACACTATAGAACTCTTAGAGGAAAACATAGGCAGAACAATCTGTGACATATATCACAGCAAGATCTTTTTTGACCCATGACCCAGAGTAATAGAAATAAGAACAAAAATAAACAAATGAGACCTAATGAAACTTAAAAGCTTTTTCACAGCAAAGGAAACCATAAACAAGATGAAAAGACAACCCTCAGAATGGGAGAATATATTTGCAAATGAAGCAACTGACAAAGGATTAATCTCCAAAATATACAAGCAGCTCAATATCATAAAAAGCAAACAATCCAATCCAAAAATGGGCAGAGGAACTAAATAGACATTTTTCCAAAGAAGACATTCAGATGGCCAACAAACACATGATAGATACTCAGTATCACTAATCATTAGAGAAATGCAAATCAAAACCACAATGAGGTTTCACCAGATATCAGACAGAATGGCCATCATCAAGAAATCTAGAAACAGTAAATGCTGGAGAGGGTGTGGAAAAAAGGGAACCCTCCTGCAGTGTTGGTGGGAATGTAAATAATTGATACAGCCACTATGGAGAACAATATGGAGGTTCCTTAGAACTACCATACGACCCAGCCATCCCACTACAGAGCGTATACCCTGAGAAAACCATAATTCAAAAAGATACATGTACTACAATGTTCATTGCAGCATTATTTACAGGACATGGAAGCAACCTAAATGTCCATCGACAGATGAATGGACAAAGAAGATGTGGCACATAGATACAATGGAACATTCTTAGCCATGAAAGGGAACAAAGTTGAGTTATTTGTAGTGGATGGACCTAGAGTCTGTCATACAGAGTGAAGTAAGTCTGAAAGAGAAAAACAAATACTGTATGCTAATGCATATATATGGAATTAGGAAAATTATACTGATGAACCTAGTAGCAGGGCAGGAATGGAGATGCAGACATAGAAAACGGACTTCAGGACACAGTGGCGGGGATGGGGAGGCTGAATCAAGTGAGAGAGTAGCATTGACATATATACACTACCAAATGTAAACAGATAGCTAGTGGGAAGCTGCTGCATTGCACAGGGAGACCAGCTCAGTGCTTTGTGATGACCTAGAGGCATGGGATAAGGAGGGTGGGAGGAAGGCTCAAGAGGAAAGGGATATGGGGATATATGTATACATATAGCTGATTCACTTCATTGTACAGCAGAAACTAATGCAACATTGTAAAGCAATTATATTTCAATAAAGATGTAAAAAACAAAAGATATATGTTTTAAATTTTACTTTAAAAAAAACACAAAATACATTAGAGCACATACAACTTGACATCAAAGTAAAAAAACCCTATTTAAAAATGTACAGAAGACCAGAGCCTGAACTGTTCTGAGAAGAATCTCTCTTTAGGTCTTTGGACAGAGGTGAAAAAAAACATCTTTCAAAAATGGCAATGGTATCTGAATTCCTGAAGCAGGCCTGGTTTATTGACAATGAAGAGCAGGAGTACATCAAAACTGTGAAAACATCCAAAGCTGGTCCTGGGTCAGCAGTGAGCCCCTATCCTACCTTCAATTCATCCTCAGATGTTGAGGCCTTGCATAAAGCAATCACAGTTAAAGGTGTGGATGAAGCAACCATCATTGAAATTCTAACTAAGAGAAACAATGCACAGCATCAGCAGATCAAAGCAGCCTATCTTCAGGAAAAAGGAAAGCCCCTGGATGAAGCTCTGAAGAAAGCCCTCACAGGTCACCTTGAGGAAGTTGCTTTGGCTCTATTGAAAACTCCAGCCCAGTTTGACCCTGATGAGCTCCGTGCTGCCATGAAGGGCCTTGGAACTGATGAAGACACTCTGAATGAAATTTTGGCATCAAGAACTAACAGAGAAATCAGAGAAATTAACAGAATCTATAGAGAGGAACTGAAGAGAGATCTGGCTAAAGACATTGCCGCAGACGCATCTGGAGATTATGAGAAGGCTTTGCTTTCTCTTGCTAAGGGTGATCGATCAGAGGCGCTTGCCCTAAATGACGACTTGGCTGATACAGATGCCAGGGCCTTATATGAAGCAGGAGAAAGAGGAAAAGGGACAGATATGAATGTGTTCACTACCATTCTGACCACCAGAAGCTATTCCCATCTTCGCAGAGTGTTTCAGAAGTATTCCAAGTACAGTAAGCATGACATGAACAAAGTTCTGGACCTGGAGTTGAAAGGTGACATCGAGAAATGCCTCACAGTTATTGTGAAGTGTACTACAAGCAAACCAATGTTCTTTGCTGAGAAACTTCATCAGGCCATGAAGGGTGTTGGAACTCATCATAAGATACTGATCAGGATTATGGTTTCCCATTCTGAAATTGACATGAATGACATCAAAGCATGCTATCAGAAGCTGTATGGCATTTCTCTCTGCCAAGCCATCCTGGATGAAACTAAAGGAGATTATGAAAAAATCCTGGTGGCTCTCTGTGGAGGAAACTAAACATTCCATTGGTGATCTCAAACTTTTTGATCAGAAGACTTTTTAATTATATCTTTTCATTCCCTATCATAGAGTTGAATAGGAAAATTTCATCAACAGGAATATAGTTTAGTAACTCCTTCCTGGAAAATATAGCTTCTAAATCATTTTTTGTATTACAACTTTATAAAATAGAGATAAGTTTTTAAAAAAATAAATTTACTCCAAACTGTAAAACCTCATAAAGAGGTTGTTCTAGTAACATTGCCTGAGAAAAATGTGTATGTCACAGAAAATAAAATGATTTTACAGGAACAAAAAAAAATGTACAGAAGACCTGAATAGACTTTTTTCCAAAAGCAACATACAGGGAGCTAACAGACACATGAAAATATGCCCCACATGACTAATCATCAGGGAAATGCTAATCAAAACTGAGATATTACCTCTCACCTGTCAGAATTGCTATTGTCAAAATCCAACAAATAATAAATTTTGGCAAGCATATGGAGTTAAGGGAATCATAGTACATTATTAGTGAGAATGAAAATTGGCACGGCCATTATGGAAAACAGTACGGAGTTTCCTCAAAACAACTGAAAAATAGCACTACCATATTATCCACATCTGGATATATATCTGGAAAAAATGGAAATTAATTTGAAAATATATAGACACACTGTTCATAGCAGTATTATTTACAATAGTCAAGGTATGGAAGCAAATTTAGTGCTCATCCACAGATGAACTGATAAAGAAGATGTGGTATAGATGATGATAGATGATAGATAGATGATGATGATAGATAGATGATAGAGAGATAGATGATGATAGATAATAGATAGATAGATAGAGAGAGAGAGAGAGAGAGAGAGATAGATAGATAGATAGATAGATAGACAGATAGATAGATAGAGATAGATAGATAGATAGATAGATAGATAGATAGATAGATAGATAGATAGATAGAGATAGACAGACAGATAGATAGATAGATAGATGATAGATAGATAGTAAGATAGATGATAGATGATAGATAGATAGATATAGATAGATGATAGATAGATGATAGATGATAGTAGATAAACTCAGCCTTAAAAAGATTATTTTGCTATTTGCAGCAACATAAATGGACTTGGAGTGTATTATGCTTAGTGAAGTAAGTCAGAGATAGAAAAACAAACACTGTATTTTTTCACTTACTTGTGGAATCCAAAAAATAAAACAAATGAATAAAACCAAACTGGAACAGGCTCAAAGACAGAGAACAAAGTAGTGATTACTAGTGGGGAAAGGATGGGTGGAGGGGCAAGATAAGCAGATTAAGAGGCACCAACTACTAGGTATAAAATAAGTAAGATACAATGGTGTGATGTACAGCACAGAGCATATAGCCAATATTTTATAATAAGTTTAAATGGAATATAATCTATAAACACATTGAATTATGTTGTACACCTGAAACTAATATATCATAAATCAATTGTACTTGAAGTTTTTAAAAGAAACCATTTTAAATTATTTGTATAATTTTTCTGTAGTATGAATTTCATTTTGAGTGAATTAGAGTGTTAATTTGGCTTAAGTTCCAGACTTTTGTTTGCCTTTGGGCTGCTTTTCAAGGAGAGAGTAACATTTTTATTTTATTATTATTTTTGTGTCTCTCAGCATGTTGTCTGCCAAAAATGTGCACCAATCTCCCTGCAGTGCTCAGCAGTTGATGAATATTTATTTCCAGGCTTCTGGTGCCATATCCTTAAGCAAGTTATTTTTTTTTTAGAACTTTTATTGAGATACAGTTAACAGACAATAAACAGCATATATTTAGAGTGTACAATTTGATCTCCCAATTCATTCCCCCCCAACCCTCCCCACTTTCCCCACTTGGTGTCCATATGTTTGTTCTCTACATCTGTGTCTCTATTTCTGCCTTGTATTTCCTCTTTCATAATTGTTAAGTATTTGCCTTATGTATTGAGGTGCTCCTATATTGGGTGCATATATATTTATAACTGTTATCTCCTCTTCTTGGATTGATCCATTGATCTTTATGTAATGTCCTTTCTTGTCTCTTGTAACATTTTTTATTTTAAAGTCTCTTTTATCTGATATGAGTATTGCTACTCCAGCTTTCTTTTGATTTTCATTTGCATGGAATATCTTCTTCCATCCCCTCACTTTCAGTCTGTATGTGTCCCTAGGTCTGAAGTGGGTCTCTTGTAGACAGCATATATATGGGTCTTGTTTTTGTATCCATTCAGCCAGTCTGTGTCTTTTGGTTGGTACATTTAGTCCATTTACATTCAAGGTCATTATCAAGATGTATGTTCCTATTACCATTCTCTTAATTGTTTTGTTTTTGTTTCTGTAGGTCCCTTTCTTCTCTTACGTTTCCCACTTAGAGAACTTCCTTTAGCATTTGTTGCAGGGCTGGTTTGGTGGTGTTGAATTCTCTTAGCTGTTGCTTGTCTGTAAAGCTTTTGATTTCTCCATTGAATCTGAATGAGATCCTTGCTGGGTAGAGTATTCTTGGTTGCAGGTTCTTCCCTTTCATCACTTGAAATATATTGTGCCACTCCCTTCTGGCTTGCAGAGTTTCTTCTGAGAAATCAGCTGTTAAGCTTATGGGAGTTCCCTTGTATGTTATTTGTCATTTGTTCCATGTTGCTTTTAATAACATTTCTCTGTCTTTAATTTTTGTCAGTTTGACTACTGTATGTCTTGGCTTGTTTCTCCTTGAGTTTATCCTGCCTGGGACTCTGTGCTTCCTGGACTTGGGTAGCTATTTCCTTTCCCATGTTAGGGAAGTTTTCAACTATAATCTCTTCCAGTATTTTCTCAGGTCCTTTCTCTCTCTCTTCTCCTTCTGGGACCCCTATAATGCAAAAGTTGGTGTGTTTAACATTGTCCCAGAGGTCTCTTAGGCTGTCTTCAGTTCTTTTCATTCTTTTTTCTTTGTTCTTTTCCGCATCAGTGATTATCACCATTCTGTCTTCCAGATCACCTATTCACCCTTCTGCCTCAGTTAATCTGCTATTGGTTCCTTCTTGTGTATTTTTCATTTCAGTTATTGTATTGCATATCTCTGTTTGTTTGTTCTTTAATTCTTCTAGGTCTTTGGTAAACTTTTTGATCTTTGCATCCAGTCTTTTTTTTTTTTTAAGTCCTGGATCACCTTCACCATTGTTATTCTGAATTCATTTTCCTGGAAGGGTGCCTATATCCTCTATATTTAGTTGTTTTTCTGGGGTTTTATCCTGTCCCTTCATCTGGTACAAAGTCCTCTGCTTTTTCATTTTCTCTGTCATTCTGTGGCTGTGATTTTCAGTTCCACAAGATGAAATACTGCTGATACTGCTTGATACTCCTTAAGCAAGTTTTAAAGTGAGAATTCACAGTTTTTGCCCTCATGATGTGGACACTATGGGAGAGCTAATTGGCTGCTCACCTGGAAATCTGAGTTCTTACTGGGCATTGTAAAGAGGCTAGACTGTAAATGTCCTTTTCTTGTCTGTCATCCTGCTGTGCACACCTTCCTCTACTCTCCTTTTTTCTGCCCAGTGCTTAGTGCTGCCCTCTGGGTTCCCAGGGCCCAACTCTGATGCCCATCCATGGTTTCTCCTCCAGCCTATACCAACCTTCACTTAATCTTCTTCTCAACTCTAAACTCACCCATCTTGCCTGGAACAGAGCTGCCAATTGACTTTTGGTTAGGATTGGTATCCCATCCAATCTTGCTTCCACCCCATGACTCTCTCACTAATACCACCTTTCTGGACTTATGGTCATTTGAGTTTGCAATTCTTGCATTAAACCTGTCTTAGGTGTTCCCATGATTTAATCTATGGCATCTCCTGACACCAGCCATTAAAGGGAGCCCTTCATAATTCCCATATGCCTTGAATATATGCACATGATGATATTTAGCAAACTGACTCTTGAGTCACAGGTCAGATTACCAGAAGCAAACTGAGAGGTTTTGCATGCAAAGGTTTATTACAAGATGCACTCAGGATTGAAAATTTTTGGTGGGAGAAGGGAGTTAAGGAAACAAAATGGGATACAGGGAGAAGTTGTTTGCAATTCCTCAGGTAATCCTGCTGGGAGGCTGAAGGTGGGGAGCTCTGGAACTGGGTTGGCCCTTTGCAGTCAAACTAAGACAAAGTGGTGTGGCCTTTGTACCCTCTATTGACCAGTCATGAGATTCAGGAAGCTCTCCAAGGAGAACTATGGCCTTGGGCAAGTTGTCTCTCCACAGACATGGGCAATTACTTGAGAGGAACACAGCTGAAAGCTATCACCCACCCACTCTTCCAGCAGCTGAGGGATAAAGTACCTGTGTCTTCTGTTCTTTGTAATCCCAGAGACTCACCTTTCCTCCCACTATGCCCATACTCAGCATGGACATGATAGGTTGAATTGATGTGTTACTCTCATTACCTCTGGTCAGACAATGACTTATTGTTTTATAAATGTATTTATTTATTTATTTATTCATTCATTCATTCATTCATTGGCTGTATTGGGTATTTGTTGCTGTGTGCAGGCTTTCTCCTGTTGTGGCAAGCAACTAGGTTCATGGGCTCCTCGTTGCACTGGCTTCCCTTGTTATGTAGCATGGGCTCTAGGCACACTGACTTCATTAGTTGTGGCAAGTGGGCTCAGTAGTTGTAGCTCTTGGGCTCTTGAGAGTAGGTTCAGTAGTTGTGTCACATGGGCTTAGTTGCTCGACAGCCTGTGGGATCTTCTTAGACCAGGGATCGAACCCATGTCCCCTGCATTGGCAGATGGATTTTTAACCACTGCACCACCAAGGAAGTTCCCAGACAATGACTTTTATTTTCAGTACTGCATATTCGTATCTCCTCCAATCACACTATAGTTGATTAAGTCGGTTTCCCAGGGCCCAGACCTATACATTCAGTGGAAGTGCCAATCTATCCCTGCCCCCCACCACATGGACACCTTCCCAGGAGTTTCCTGAGAGCACCAGCCACTTCCTTGTTCCTCAAGCTGTAGATTAGTGGGTTGAGCATAGGGGTAATCATGGTATAGAAGGCAGAGACCACTTTGTCCTGCTTGGAGGAGTGGTAAGTCTGGGGCCGCATGTAGGTGATCATGGCAGCCCCATAGAAGAGAGACACCACTGCCATGTGGGAGGAGCAGGTAGCAAAGGCCTTCTGACGACCTTCAGCAGAACGCATGCGGAGCACAGTCACCAGAATCAGCAGGTAGGAGACAGAGATGACAGAGAAGGGCAGGAGCAGCATGAGGACGCAGCACACATAGATCATAGTCTCATAGAGGGAGGTGTCAGCACAGGCTAGCTTAAGCACTGCAGGGATATCACAGAAGAAGTGGTCAATCTCCTGGGAGCCACAGTAGGGAAAGCTCAGGGTGTAGATGGCCTGAATCAACCCATCCACCAGGCCAAAGAGCCAAGATCCTGCCACCATGAGCCAGCAGACACGGCGGTTCATGACCACTGAGTACCTCAGCGGGTTGTTGATGGCCACATAGCGATCATAGGCCATGAAGGCCAGCAGGAAGCACTCATCCCCCAGGAGGGTAAGGAAGAAGAGGATCTGGAGCCCACAGCCTGTGAAGGAGATGGAGCCATGGCCCAGGAGGTAGTCAATGGCCATGCGTGGCACAATGGTGGAGATGAGCATGAGGTCCATGAGGGACAGCCAGCTGAGGAAGAAGTACATGGGGCTGTGCAGGCAGGAGTCAGTGTTGATGAGGAAGATCATGAGCCCATTTCCAGAGAGGGCCACCAGAAACATGACCATGATGATGGAGAAGAGGAGGAGGTGCAGGGGTGAGTGGGTGAAGAGGCCCAGGAGGATGAAGTGGGAGATGAGCGTCTGGTTTTCCACCAAGGCCATTGTTCCTGCAGAGGGGTGTGTCAGACAGAGGACTGACATCTGGAAGCATAAGATTTATGGTTGGTGCTATAATAGTGAGGCCATTAACACTTTTAAGAAATCTTTGCCCCCTTTATATGTTACTTGGTTTAGAATAAGAGGCAAGTCCTCTTAAGGGAAAGAATCTTAACAAACATACAGGCTCTTTGTTGTTATTGTTTTTTTTAACTTCTAGGTTTTCTGCACATAGTTAAGAAGCAAATGTTATTCCTGTAATAGACACTGCTTCTACCTCTGTTAGGATGGGTCTGTCTCCAGCCCACATAGTTGCTTCTCCTACAAAACTCTAGGCCAGCCTCACTCAAGCATTTGCTTTTTCAGGAAAAATGTACTAAAGCAGCAAAGACATTTACCAACTGTGTGAACCGGGCACTTACATAAACTTTCTGAACCTCAGTTTTCTCATCTTAAATTGGAATAACATCTATCTCATAAATCAATAGTAAAGATTGAAGGTGACAACATAAGCAATACATAAGAGTACAGAAATGATGACAGCTGATGTTACTTGAGCATTTCTCAGAGACACTGTGATGAGCCCTCTGTCACATCCTAGCATTCAATCCTCATAACTGCCTTGAAAAGACTGATGATTATCCCCATTTCACAAATGGAGAAAATGAGATTGTGGGAAATTTATTAATTTTTTAAAAATATAAAAGCCTAAATTATTTTCTAATACAGAAAATGAGAAACTAGAGGCAACCTAAAAACCCAACACAAAGGAAAACATAAGTATATTATGGTATGATTAAATGATAAAACAATATGTTGTCAGTGGGATATATATGACATTTTAATACATACTGAGGCACTTCCCTCCTAGCGCAGTGGGTAAGACTCTGCGCTCCCAGTGCAGGGGCCCAGATTCAAACCCTGGCAAGGGAACTAGATCCCACATGCATACTGCAACTAAAAGTTTGCATGCCACAACTAAGGAGCCTGCATGCTACAACTAAGGAGCACATGTGCCACAGTTAAGGAGCCTGTGAGCCACAACTAAGGAACCCACCTGTCAAAACTAAAACCCGGTGCACAATATCACAGATGAATATAGATGCAAAAATCCTCAATAAAATATGAGCAAACAGAATCCAACAGCACATTAAAAGGATCATTCACTGTGATCAAGTGGGGTATATTCCAGGTATACAGGATTTTCAATATATACAAATCAATCAATGTGATACATCATACCAACAAATCAAAGGATAAAAACCACATGACAAATGAATTGGGAGATTGGGATACCAAATTGTACACTCTAAATATATTCTGTTTATTATCTGTTAAAAAAAAAAAAACACATGACAATCTCAATAGATGCAGAAAAAGTTTTTGATGAAATTCAACATCAATTTATAATAAAAACTTTCCAGAACGTGGACATAGAGGGAACCTACCTCAACATAATAAAAGCCATATATGACAAACCCACAGCCAACATCATTCTCAATGGTGAAAAACTGAAAGCATTTTCTCTAAGATCAAGAACAAGACAAAGGTGCCCACTATCACCACTAGTATTTGACATAGTTTTGGAAGTTTTATCCACGGAAATCAGAGAAGAAGAAAAAATAAGTAAAAGGAATCCAAATTGTAAAAGAAGAAGTAAAACTGTCACTGTTTGCAGATAACATGTTACTATGCATAGAAGACCCTAAAGATGCCCCCAGAAAACTACCAGACCTAATCAATGAATTTGGTAAAGTAGCAGGATACAAAATTAATGCACAGAAACCTCTAGCATTCCTATACTTAACAATGAAAAAATAAGGAAGAGAAATTAAGGAAACACTCCCAGTTTCCATCACAACAAAAATAATAAAATACCTAGAAATAAACCTACCAAAGGAGACAAAAGACTGTATGCAGAAAACTATAAGACATTGATGAAAGAAATCAAAGACAACACAAAGAGATGGAGAGGTATACCATGTTCTTGCATTGGGAGAATCAACATTATGAAAATGACTATACTACCCAAAGCAACCTGCAGATTCAATGCAATCACTATCAATTATGAATGGCATTGTTCACAGAACAAGAAGAAAAAATTTTACAACTTCTATGGAAACACAAAAGACCTCGAATAGCCAAAGCAATCTCAAGAAGGAAAAATAGAGATGGAGGAATCAAGCTCCCTGACTTTAGACTATACTACAAAGCTACAGTCATCAAGACAGTATGGTACTGGCACAAAAACAGAAATATACCTCAGTAGAACAGGATAGAAAGTCCAGAGATAAACCCATTCACATATGGTCACCTTATCTTTGACAAAGGAGGTAAGAATGTACAATGGAAAAAAGACAACCTCTCCAGTAAGCAGTGCTGGGAAAACTGGAGAGCTACTTGTAAAAGAATGAAATTAGAGCAGTCCCTAACACCATACACAAAAATAAACTCAAAATGGATGAAAGACCTAAATGTAAGGCTGGAGACTATAAAACTCTTAGAGGAAAACATAGGCAGAACAATCTGTGCCGTAAATCACAGCAAGATCTTTTTTGACCCTCCACCCAGACTAATGAAAATAAAAACAAAAATAAACAATTGGGACCTAATGAAACTTAAAAGCTTTTGCACAGCAAAAGAAACCATAAACAAGGGACTTCCTAGGTGGTGCAGTGCCTAAGAATCTGCCTGCCAGTGCAGGGGACATGAGTTCAATCCCTGTTCCAGGAAGATCCCACATGCCACAGAGCGACTAAGCCCATGTGCCACAATTATTGAGCCTGAACTGTAGAGCCTGTGAGACACAACTATTGTGCCCACTTGCCACAACTAATGAAGCCCATGTGCCTAGAGCCTGTGCTCTGCAACAAGAGAAGCCATGGAAATAAGGAGCCCGTGCACCACAAGGAAGAGTAGCCCCTGCTCACCACAACTAGACAAAGCCCATGTGTAGCAACAAAGACCCAACACAGCCAATAAATAAGTAAATAAATAAATAAATTTATATTAAAAAAAAGAAACCATAAACAAGATGAAATGACAGGGAATTCCCTGGTGGGGCAGTGGTTAAGAATCTGCCTGCCAACGCAGGCGACACAGGGTTTGATCCCTGGGCCGAGTAGATATCACATGTCACAGAGCAACTAAGCCTGTGTGCCACCAGCTACTGAGCCCAGAAGCCACAATTACTGAAGCCTGCATGCTTGGAGCCCATGCTCCACACCAAGACAAGCCACTGCAATGAGAAGCCCATGTACTTCAATGGAGATCCAACACAGCTAAATAAATAGATAAATAAATAAATAAATAAATTCTTTAAATAAAACACTGTTAAAAGAAAAAAGATGAAAAGACAACACTCAGAATGGGAGAAAATATTTGCAAATGAAGCAACTGACAAAGGATTAATCTCCAAAATATACAAGCAGCTCATGCAGCTCAATATCATAAAAAGCAAACAATCCAATCCAAAAATGGGCAGAAGAACTGAATAGACATTTTTCCAAAGAAGACATACAAAAGGCCAACAAATACATGATAGATACTCAGTATCACTAATCATTAGAGAAATGCAAATCAAAACCACAATGAGGTATCACCTCATATCAGTCAGAGTGGCCATCATCAAGAAATCTAGAAACAATAAATGCTAGAGAGGGTATGGAAAAAAGGGAACCCTCCTGCAGTGTTGGTGGGAATGTAAATCGATACAACCACTATGGAGAACAATGTGGAGGTTCCTTAAAAAACTAACAATAGAACTACCATATGACCCAGCCATCCCACTACAGGGCATATACCATGAGAAAACCATAATTCAAAAAGATATATGTACCACAATGTTCATTGCAGCATTATTTACAGTAGCCAGGACATGGAAGCAACCTAAATGTCCATCGACAGATGAGTGGATAAAGAAGATGTGGCACATAGATACAATGGAACATTCTTGGCCATGAAAGGGAACAAAGTTGAGTTATTTGTAGTGGATGGACCTAGAGTCTGTCATACAGAGTGAAGTAAGTCTGAAAGAGAAAAACAAATACTAAACACTAATGCATACATATGGAATCTAAGAAAATGGTACTGATGATCCTAGTGGTGGGGCAGGAATGGAGATGCAGACATAGAGAACAGACTTGAGGACACAGTGGGGGGAATGGGGAGGCTGAAACCAAGTGAGAGAGTAGCATTGACATGTATACACTACCAAATGTAAAATAGATAGCTAGTGGGAAGCTGCTGCATTGCACAGGGAGACCAGCTCAGTGCTTTGTGATGACCTAGAGAGATGGGGTAAGGAGGGTGGGAGGGAGACTCAAGAGGAAAGTATATGAGGATATATGTATACTTATAGCTGATTCACTTCATTGTACAGCAGAAACAAACACAACATTGTAAAGAAATTATACTCCAATAAAGATCTTAAAAAAAAATGAGAGAGAAAGACCCGGCACCATCAAATAAAATAAAATAAAATTAATAAAATAAAATAAAAAGAATAAAATAAAATAGATATTGAGCAGAAAAATTATACCAACTAGTATTTTTAAGTATTTCAAAAGACTAGGAACATATGCCAAGATATTAACCATGTGGTTCCATCTAGGTAGTGGGTTAGGCATTATTTCCCTCCAATTGTTTGTATTTTACACATTTTCTATAAGGTATATGGAAATATAATTTAATTTTAAAGCATCATTATATTATGTGTAAGATCAACATTCAAAAATCTGCATCTTTTTCATACAATACCACTAACCAGTCAGTAAAAGAAGTAGAAAAAATAAATATTATCACAATTGTAACTGTAACGTGCCTAGGAAAGAACCCTAATGCTAAAAATTATAAAACATAACTGAAAGACAGAAAAGAATCCCTGAAGAAAGCTATGCATGTTCTCAGAGATATAAGCTCAATAGTGTAAGGATTTAAATTCTCTCCAAAGTTAATCTATAAAATCCATGTAATTCCAATTAATCCCTATGTCCCAATAGGACACATATGAGGGTGAGTCAAAAATTATCCGCACTCCAATTATATTAAAACTTCTATAAAGTCTACAGCCAGAGTGTGGGATAACTTTTGACTCACCCTCGTAATTTGGAAAGGACCGTGCAGAGGAAGAATTATCTCAAAAGTTACCCACAAGCAGTAAGGAGATCAAGAGCAGAAACTCAGTCCATTCTGGGTGAAGTTGGGGTCTCTGAAAACAGAAACAACAAAGTAAAATTAGTTGGGGCACCAAAAGCAGTAGAAACTGAGCAGAGGGAAGAAAAGTGGAAAAAGGACACCTGTGAGCATAGACCTCAAAGTAACCTCTCCAAAGAGAAGGGCAAAACCAAAATTGCTAGTTTGTGCCAGCACCAGGGAAGAACTGTGTGAGGAAACTCTTGGGACCATGTTTATTCCAAAGAGCAAAGGAGAAGGAATTGAACAAAGACTTATACAGATAAGCCATATTTGCAGGAAGAATTCTGTCCTGGTGGCAGAGTGAGGAGAGGATGTGTGTTAAGACAGCCCTATAGTTCTCCATGTTAGAAGCCTGAGGATAACTAAATGTTACACCCTGAACACCTGGAGTCCAGAGACCCATGATATACTAAGAACTTGACTTCTGGGTTAAAATGGCTGATTGAGCATACTTGGCATCTGTTTCCTCCAAAACTCCCACTAGAAAGAGAGTAACCCTAGAGTCTTCAGAAGGAACACAGCCCTGCTGACACTTTGATTTTAGCCCTGTGTGACCCATTTTGGACATATGACCTCTGAAACTGTAAGGTAATAAATCTGGGTTATTTTTAAGGCAAGAGAAAGAAGAAAAGAAGGTAACCACAGGTAAAATGTGAATAAGAGAGAAGAAAAGAACAAAGTTTTTAGAACCTGGAAACAAGTGGGTGGGTAGTAACTACTTGCTGACCTAAGATAGCTGAGGAACTATAAGTCAGGGTGAGGGTGAGACTGAAAATGGTGATTGCCTGAACATCTGCTGAAGAAGTGCAGTTCTCTCCCAACTCCATGCACATAAGCCCTGCCCATCCCTCACCCTGGCAGAAAGTAGGAGAATAATTCTCCAGGGAAGGTGAAGCCCATAATTCTAAGCCCAGGGGAGGTGATGGTGCTGTGAGCACAAGGGGACAGGTCAAGAAAGTGAGCTCCCAGGACCCAGATTATTCCCTTCAAGCAGGAAAATAGATAAGCCAGGAATCTGACTGGCTCAGGAATCATCTAAAGAGACTTGGAAATTTAAAAAACAATAATAAAACCCAGTCATTATATATGTATAAATACAGCTGATTCACTTTGGTGTATGTCAAAAACTGGCACAACAGTATAAAGCAATTATATTGCAATAAAGAGCTTAAAAATAAAATGTATAAACAAAAAAAAGAAAAGGTGGAAATTTATGGATAGGGACAAGGGTAGCTAGACATTTGGACTCTGGTCTTTAGGGCTCAGAGCATGATATACCTCAGAGAGTAAAATCTACACCCAATCAGGCAAGAAAAGATGGAAGAGGATAGCAGCGAAGAACTCATGTCTGTAGAAACTCCCTGATGCAAATTCCAGTTTCCTCATTTCTAATCGTGTGCCCTCTCTAGGCCTCACATTCTTCATAACAATGGGGATAATAGTAGTTCCTACCTTTCAGGCTTATGATGAGGATTAAATGAAGTAATGCATGTAAATTACCTAGTACAGTGCCTGACACTCTTTGGGGTTGTAAGGCAGAGGCACTAAAGGCCTTTCTGCCTGAGAGAAAAGGATCCAGAGTTCCTAATGGACCTCAGGTTATGGCTGGGAGAAAAGACCATCAGAAGGAGGAGGTATGTGGCTTTGGCAATCACATTGTGGAGTGGTCCAGAGGACAAAGGCCTAAGAGTCAGATAGATTTGAGCTGAATACTAGCATCACCATCTTAGCTGTATAACTTCAAACAAGTTACTGCACTTCTCCAAGCCTCAGTTTCCTTATCCCCCAAAATGGATTGCTATGCCTGTTTCTGCTTTACCAGAACATATTAGAGTAAAACTCCAGACTACTCCCTCCCTCCATCTGTTTCTTTCCCAGCTCTTCACTCCTAACCACCATCTCACAGTCTCCAGAACAGAGCACTGGGCTTGGCATCTCAAAGACTTGCCTTTCAGACTCAGAGCATCACCTGTCACCTGTGAGACTTGGAGCAAATCACTGTGTTTGGCAGAATCTCAGTTTCCATGTTTGGGATGGGGTGACTCCTCTGTCTTCGCAAGGTTACTAAAAGTAACAACTGAGGCAGTAGATGAGAACATATGTGAACATGTCTCACCCAGTACTTTGAATAAATGTTTTCTGTGATTGAAAAAAAAAAAACAGTCATTTCACTCAAAGTGAAGCCACAAATGACATGTCCCACCCATGTGCTCAGAGAGGTCAATTTATTTCTTATTGCTCCACATTTTAATATGAGCAAACAACCGAGGGTCAGCAGACATCTGAAAAATGTTTCCATCCTCAAAGAAGGGAAGGAAAACCAACAAAGCAAAATGGATGTAAAAAGAGACCCTTCAGGGAAACAGAAATATTTTAAAATGTTTATACTCAACATTGAATGAGATAAGGAAAAATATTGTAAACAAGAACAAGAATGATGTGTTATAGGAAAAGGAGCATTCAGAGGATGGAGTGGTTTTTTCCTAAATAAATATACCCTTTCACTAAGTAGTTCTACTTATAGGAATTCATCTTATAAATATATGTACACACACGTGATGGTACAAAGACAAGATGGTTTGGTGTAGATTTACTTACAGTAGAAGAAAGCCTGAAAGCAATCTAAGTATCTATCAATAGAGGAAAAATTGAATAAACACTGGAATAATATACAAATAAGAATCAAAATGAGATTGCTTTTTATGTGTTGATATACAATTATCCCAAATAACACATTCAGTGAAAAAAAGCACATTACAGAGTAGTCTATATAGTGTAATTGTAAATATAAAATGTTATACTGCATACTATACAATTCCATGACATAATTATATGTTACATATTACCATATAAATTATATGCTATATGTTATAATAATATATTTAAGCTATATTATATGTCACATGATGCATCATATATCAAGTACTTTTATATATTACATTTTATATATGTGTGTATACACATATATATACACACATAGATATATGTAGAGATAATACAGACATATACAGATAAATAAAATCTTTGGAATAAAACATAAGAAAATAATATCACTGTTTGCCTCAAAAGAAAGAATCAGAAGAATCACATTGCTGAAATCTAAGGCAGAAAAAGAAGAGACTTTAAGGTATATGATTTTGTGCCTCTTAAGTTTTAATCTTTGTGAGCCAATACATACTGATGTTTTAAATAAATACTTAAATATAATCCTGAAATTATAACCTATAGCACTATTCATGGAAATTGATAAAGTGAGAACAAACATTTATGTAGGTACTTAATAAATATTTTCTGAACAAAGAGCCAAAAATTTTTGAAAGGGTTAAACAACGTCTAAAAGACCAAAGTAAAAAGTGAAACTGCCTCATCTGTTATCAAAATATAGAGTCTGGTATTGGTGAAGGAATAGGAAAATTGACCAATGGAACAGTCCAGAATCAGCCTTATGTATGTGAAAATTTACATTCTGATTTAAATAATATAATTTAAGTTCCATGAGAAAAGATGGGCTGTTCAATAAATGGTTTAGGACAATTGCTCACCAGTTTTAGAGAAAAAATTAGATCCCTAATCATACAACACACAAAAATAAATTCCTGGAAGCTTAAAGAACTGAATAAAGAAATTTATTGTTAGAAGAAATATGGCAGAATGTGCCTATAATCTGGGAGAAGGAATGGGTGCATTAAGTATGACATAGAGAATTATCTATTTATCTATCTATCTATAGATGGATACTACCTATTTTTATTACCTATAAAATACTACCTATTTTATATAATAAATACATATATAATAATAAATAAAACTATATATTATAAAATGCATGTTAGAAAAAGACTCATATCATTTTCTTCTTCAAAATATGTGACTAATACCACAAGTCAATAAGAAAAAGAATAAAGTGAACAGTAATTCTCAGGGAAAAAAAATCCAAATAAACATTAAGACTGCTTTATTTCACTAGTAACTAGAGAAAATCAAATTAAAACAAAAATACAGCTTAATACACATCAAATTGGTACAAAGTGTGAGACTATTAAGTGTGGGGAGCAAGAATATGAGACATAAGTACACATAAAGTGCTGAAGGACACAGAGTATAATAGTGGTTACCTCTGGAGAGAGGGTTAGGATTGGGTGAAGATAATGTTCAAAGTGCACTGTAATTTGACCTGTGTTGTCTGAATTTTTTACAAGAATGAGTCATACCCGTATTCCTTGAATTTAATCAAAGATTGTCATGTGGACTTCCTGGTGGCACGGTGGTTAAGAATCCACCTGCCAATGCAGGGGACATGGGTTTGACCCCTGGTCTGGGAAGATCCCACGTGCTGCAGAACAAATAATCCCATGCACCACAACTACTGAGCCTGAGTGCTGCAACTGCTGAAAACCATGCAGCTAGCCCCCATGCTATGCAACAAGAGGAGCCACTGCAATGAGAAGCCCACGCGCAACGAAGAGTATCCCCCACTTGCCACAACTAGAGAAAGACTGTGCACAATAATGAAGACCCAATGCAGCAATAAATAAATAAATAAATAAATAAATAAATAAATCTATTTTTCAAAAAAAAGATTGTCATGAGCAAGTAATGACATGTCAGGTAGATCTTTTTAAGTTTGCTTTGTAGCATAATTTTTTTAAAAAACACACAAATTAACAAATAGGAATTTTTTTAAAGTAATAAACATATTTTTACAGAAAAAAATAACATCAATTGGATACTATTCTCAATGTCACCTTGGGGCTGTTTTGGGGAAACTCTTTGTTGCTAGAGCTACTTGGCCATACACACCACAGGCATAGCACACAGGACCAAATTGAGAATTCCATCCCAGGCAATGACTGTACGCCTCATAGAAAGATAGCACAGAATGCAACCAAGGCGTGAGAACAAGGGTGAGGAATTAGAAACAAGAGGGATGAGGAAAAACATCAACCACAGACCAAGAGAGGAAGGAATAAATGAAAGGAGTTACAGGAAAATGTCAAGGAGAAGGAGACAAGATAAAGAGACATGATAAAATGGAGTAAGAATAAAGAGGGAAAAGGTTAGAATATCAGAAATGATACTTCTTCAAGAGAGAGAGAAGGCAGAGGACACAGATGTGGTGAGAAAAGAGAATGCAGATGCTGAGAGAGAAGGGTCAGGGGAAAGACAATGGCACAGATGGCAGAAGGCACAGGAAGGGAAGAAGCCCCTGAATGCAGAGGGCAGCCAGGCAGAGGCACAGAGCTCTCCCAATATCAACCTGGTAATGAGCTCTCTGAGTTCTGGGACTTTTGGGGCTGTGAGAGCCCAGTGTCTCTGACTCTGCCCACCCTGCTGGGAGGAGCTATAGAGCAGACTGGATTGTCTTCAAAGACTTCTGGCTTCCTTGATCAACTCTTCCCACTCCAGGATCTTCTCATTGTTGCCCCTAGCCCCCCCAGGCACCAGAGGCCGCTGCTTCCAATCTGGACAGAAACAGTGTAATGGCCTGACCCTTCCCAGCTTCCTCCACACACCCCACTGAAGCATCCTGTGCTCATGTTCAAGAGCCTAGCCTCTTCCAGGTGAGCAGGAGTCCACAGAGCCTGTAAGGCCAAACTCAGCAGATCCAGACATTCCAGACCTGCCTGTTGAGTCCCAGCCTTCATTATTTCCATCTTGATATGCCCAAGTCCACTCACATTCCTACTGGGCAGAGTTTGTGCTTATATTCACACCAACCCATCTGCCTGGAACCCCTTCCCTGATCATGCATTCATTCAGCAGATATTTATTGAGCACTTACTAATATGCCAGGTAGTGTGCCAGGTGCTGCGAATAGAGTGAGTAAGCAGATGCACCCTCCTCCTGGGAGTTGACATTCCCATTGACTTTTCCTCCCACCCCTGAAACCCTGACTCTTCCATCAATCCCTCTTGCTCAGTGGTCTCTCCTCTTTCTTATATTACTTGGTGTCTAGAATTTAAAAAGTGCTGATCAATCGAGTAATGCCTTGTTGACCAACAGATCATCAAAGGTTGCTTATACAAGAATCTATGAACCTTGAAATTGTATGCAAAATCTGGGCTTACATGCACAGTCATGGACAGAAATTTCAGTTTCATTATATTTCTTTAAAAAGTGAAAAGACCCTGCCTTTTGTTTCTGAATTGACATTGTTTATCTGATGGTGGTGGAAATTTTTCAAGAATGGATTTCCCCAAACTTATATGAACTTTACTGAGCACAAAGGCCATGAGTGTGTGTACCCCACATATTACCAACTCACATCCTAGAGCATGTAGCACAGTAGATGTGTCAGCCCGACAACTCCCATGGGTGCAATCTCCCTGCCCTTAAGGATACAAGGAAGGAAATTCTCAACTGTTTGGTGGAATCAGGAGAGGCTTCCTGGAGCCCAGGAGGTGAAGTTGGTTGCTGAAAGATAACTGGAATATCCAAGCTGAGCAGAAGTCAATCAAATACTTCAGAGATAGGGAAGAGACAGAGTTTGAGGCAGAGAGGAGAAAGCAAAATATTGATGGGAAGGCAAGTTGAGCCCATTGACTGAGCAGGGAGTTCACACAGGGACCCAATCATTAATGTGGAGGGACCCACTCATAAATGTCAAATTCAGGAGCTGGGACCTTATATATCACTGTGTTAGGGTGAAGAGATAGGATCTGGCCAATTATTAGCTTTGGGCAAGTGTTCACTGAACTTTTCATCTCATCTGCAAAATGAGGACAAGAATGATCACCTTTCATGGTGGTTATGAAGATTAAATGAGTTCATGTGTTTAAAAGCACCAGACAAATCATACAGAGCGAAGTAAGCCAGAAAGAGAAAAACAAATACTGTATGCTAACTCACATATATGGAATCTAAAAAATGGTACTGATGAACCCAGTGACAGGGCAAGAATAAAAATGCAGATGTAGAGAACGGACTTGAGGACACGGGGCGGGGGTGGGGTGCGAAGGGGAAGCTGGGACGAAGTAAGAGAGTAACACTGACATATCTACACTACCAAATGTAAAATAGATAACTAGTGGAAAGCTGCTGCATAACACAGGGAGATCAACTAGATGATGGGTGATAACTTAGAGGGCTGGGATAGGGAGGGTGGGAGGGAGTTGCGGGAGGGAGGGGATGTGGGGATATATGTATAAATACAGCTGATTCACTTTGTTGTACAGCAAAACTGGCACAAGAGTGTAAAGCAATTACATTCCAATAGAGAGCTTTAAAAAAAAGCACCAGACACTTGCCTGATTCACACAGAAAAGGCTCAACAAATGGTGAGTATTGTTGGCTGTTGAGCAAAGAAGCAGGTCTATACCTGTTTACTGGATGGCAAAGAGTCGAGACAGGGGAAAGGAAGAAACTAATAGTAATCAGCTGTGATGGTCCAAGCAGGAGATAGCTATGGGCTGTGTTACCATGGGTAGGTTACTTAACCATTCTGATCCAAAATTTTATCATCCGTTCTGGCAGTGAGGGTAAAATGGATTATGTACATAAAGCCCATACTCTAGTGTCTGGCACATAGTAAGTGCCGTATACACAATGGCAATTAGTGTGATACTTACAACCTCTGTCACTTATTTCACTTTGGACAAAGGTGGTAGCAGGAGGACTATAAAGGAGGCAAGTTTTTAAAAATTAGTTACAATAGAAATGAGAATTTACTAGTTGAAAGGAAACTGGACACTGTTTACTCTGACTCATCACATGCATTAATTTATTTTCAACAAATGCCTTTTAATCAATTGGTTGGGAAAACTGATTTTTGCTAATAAAGGAATCCCTGCTATAATGTAATCTAACACCTTGCTACTGACTGAGATGTAAATTTCTTCTGACAAAGCCCTAGGAGGTGGCTACAGCACATAAAGTTACACTTGGGCAAAGCAGGAGATATTTTGGGCAGAAAGACTTTCCTGCACCACTCAGAACAGACTTGCAGAGCCCAAAGCTGTGCATAAGAGACTCCTGCAGAGGTGCACCTGGGAATTTTGTCAAAGAGCCCTGAAGCAGAAAGGGGAGAAATTAAACCCACAGGACAGCTGTCTCAAAGAGAGGGAAACTGCAGGTTAGGAAGAGAAGGGAGCAGACACATCAAAACATGTTTCTCCAAATAAGAGCAGAGCTCTGACTGACATTCAACTAGATGGGGTATAGGAGAGAACTTCCAACAGAAAAGAGAAAAAAAGAAAATATATATATATATATATATATATATATATATATATACAGGATGTTGGGAAACAGCAAGCAGAAACTTGTTTTCAAGGGTTGGAAACATAGGCACAGATGGTAGGTAGGCATTAGAGGACCTTAGCACTGTCTTTCAAAATTTAACAACCAGATATCATCATGGACAGACAGCTCTCCTAGTACCATGAGTTGGCCAGTTTCATGTGGTATGATCATTGTTACATCTTCTCTAGACTTGAAAACACAAATGTGTCCACCCTTCTAAAACCTGTGATGAGACCCTGAAGAAGTAATTTCCTCTTTCTGGGTCTCATTCACTAAAGTTTTAAAATGAAAGTTTAGATCAAACAACCCTCAGGTCTTCTCTAGTTCTACACATGGAAAAAAGGATTAAGAGGGGGAAAAAAACTCAGAAACAAAATCTAACTACACAAGAGTTTTCTACCTTAAGAGAAATCATAAACAGGAGAATGACAGGCATGGTTATGGGGTGAAAAATGCTTGATAAGCATTTAATAGCAGAGATGTGAAATACAAGACACAGCAAGAAAGAGTCTTACCTGAAACTATGTAATCAATGGCATCAGGAAGGCCCAGAGAGTCAAGAGACAGATCCCACTGGGTGTCCTATGTCCTTGGTGAACAGATTCCACAACCCAGGGAAGGCTAATCAGATCAGTCAGCTGGGTCTGCAATGGGGTCTCTCTCATTGCAAGAAAATCTGCACACCTCGATCTTCGTGAAGGAAATGGGCCTGAAATAGAATCAGGAGGGACCTAGAAAAGATAAAGAAATTTCCAGGAGAAATAAAGGCTTGTATGGTCAGAGCTCCTCTACAATCTCCTACTATCTTATGAAAATAGCAGTTGATTGAGGTGCTTCGAGTACTCCTAGACCCTAGGCAGAGAATACAAAGTGCCTTCCACCATGGCTGTAGAAAGAATTTGAAGAAAAGCATTAAGACCGGTTTAAAAATGAAGAAAATGCATCTGAAAAAATGCAGAAATTTAGAAAAACCTGGGAGAGAGAGCTCCAGGCTAAAACCTAGCAAAGAATTTACGGATTAAGAAAAAGTATTTCAGGAACAAAAATTAGAGCCCTTAAGACCATACATCCCTCATCCAAAAGGAAAGCAGCATGGGAGTGGGTCAGACCAGGAGGGGAGGGGCTTCTAGATTGGAGCCAACACAGAGCATCTCACCTCTGGAAGAAACTCCTTATTGGGCCAGGACCAGCATCCAGCTGAGAGGTTTTATTCCTTGCCACTCTTCACTGCCACCCATTGTTCTTCCTCCTGCTGTGAATAAGGAAAGTTACTTCTGTTTTCACAAATCCTTGGAGAAATTTCTTCTGCCACATCCCCATTCCCAGTCTCTTGCAATTAAACCTCTTGGGGAAGGAAGACTCTTGCACAGTTCTCTGCTCATCTGAGCTCACCAACAAACTCTCTCCCAGGGGTATGTGGAGAGGAAAACTGGGAAAGATTCTATGAATCAATCTGGGAAGAATTGGCTCTCCTTCCATTCCAAAATGAAATGGGAATTGTTGACTTTTGTTCTGGATTGTGGCCCACATTTTGAATACCCACTAAACAATGTGTGTAGATGAAGCTAACAGGGCATCTTCCAGAGTCTTCCAGACTGTTGCCCCTCTGATTCTTTCTGTGTCCTCCCATTACCGTGGCTAAATGAGGAAGCTCCCATCCAAGATCACAGTGACCCTTCTAAGCTCAGAGCTCAATTCTACTGGAATTCAATGAAGTCCTCACGAGGTCAGAGTCAACAAACACTCTGCTATGACAAAGACTTCATCTCTCCCTGGACTGACTACCTCTTGCCTCTGACTTTTCTGTCATCTCTGACCCAGCTGAGTCTGTCATACTAAGAACTTTACAAAAAGTAAAGATAGCATAGCACAGACACTTGATCTTGAAGTCAAACAGAGCTGGGTGTCACTATTGTTTAGATTTCACCTTGAGCAAGTGACCCATCTGAATCCAAGTTTTCTCATTTATAAAATGGGAATAATGATTTTCATTATAAAATACTTATTGTAAGAATTAAATTGAATAGACAGACAAAAGTCATCTCCCTGTTATAGAAATGTAGTTACTAGTGTAACTTCCCTCCATTCCCCCTAAAGCCCAAAAACAGAGACAAAATATAGACTTTACAAAAATAGTTTTTAAATCTCATTAAACAAATAATAAAAGCATATAGAAAGCAACAGAGGCTGGGGGGAAAAAGACGGCAGAGGAGTAGGACATGGAGATCACCTTCGTTCCCATAAATACATTAAAAATACATCTACTTGAGGTGTGGCTCCTGGAGAACACCTTCTGAATTCTGGCAGGACACCTCAGACCATCAAAAAGGCAAGAGTATTTCTACATAATTGGGTAGTGCAAAGGAAAGAAGGGAAAAAGAGAGACAAAGAATCCTGAGGAGACCAGCCCTTCTGGGAGGCAGCTGTGAGGGAGGAAAGGCTCCCACACACCGGGGAGCCCCCTCACCAGTGCGGAAGGACAGGGGGAGCCTCAGAGCCCCCAGAAGAGAGAGCAATGGCAGGTGTGCTGAGGGCAGAGCAGAGAGATCCCTGCACAGAGAAGTCAGGCAGCACTCCCCAGCCAGAGAAGCTAATCTGCTCATCCACGGTGGCAGTGGGGACTGGGCGCCAAGGCTTGGGCTTCAGACAACAAACACCTGGGAGAGAGCTGGGGCTGGCTGCATGAGAACAGCCTGGGGGGCAGGAGTGCCAGCAAGCTAGGAGGGAGTTTGGGGAAAATCCTGAGCCAGATGGAGAGGCAGGAGACTTTGTTTCAGAGTGCTTGGGAGGAAATTCCTGCTCCACAAACTCACAGGCTTCAAAGCTGAGCTACCCAAGGCTGCTGGATCAAAAAGCCCACTCACCGCCCTTCTCCCCTGACCTGCCATGCACCACCGGGCCCTGCCACCCACCCACCCACTACCACCAAGGGTCCTGTAGGCAAGTCACTGGCCACACCCTGCCAGCAACAGGTGAAGCCCACCAACACCAAGTTGGTCCCCACAATCAGGACCAACTTCCCTGGGAGAATGCATAGCACACCTCAGGCTCATACTGACCTCTGCTGCTACAAGCACTCCCACAGATTTCAATTAGACTGCCATATCACTCCCTCCCCTCAACTTGAAGTTGTAAGTGAACCCCAACCACCCTCTTTCACCCCTCTTGCTTGGGCTGGAACTGACTCCTGAGAGCAATCCACATGCAAAGAAGGGACCAAAACCAAAACTGATCCCTGAGGACTGCAGGACCAAGAAGAGGAAGGGAAACAGCCACAGGAGGAGCAAATTTAATATCCACAATAGGCTTGATAGACCCAGCATCTGTGGATCACCTGAATAGACAAGTGTTTCTGCAATAGAGACCATAAACATAGGGGCCAACTGGGGACTGTAGGGACAAATACACACAGCACTAATACCAGATCACAGTCTGAGCTCTCCACAGTCCTCTCCACAGCAGCGGCAGAGCCCTACCTAGAAGTATTGGAGGACTTCTTGTTATGTTTGTCTTGTTTCAAGTCTTAGGTATTTGTTACTTTAATCTTTACTGTATATATTTGTATGTGGATTTGCTTATAAATGGTATGAGTACTCCATTCTTTCTTTTCTTTTCTCTCTCTTTTTCTTCTCTCTTGTTTATTTTCCTCTTCTCTTTTTGCAAGTGAAAGTGTGCACATCTCCTTGTGTGATTTTGACTCATTAGAGTTCCTTTTGCCACCAGTCTTGGGGATGTGCCTGTCCTTTCCCCTTCTTTCCTTTTTTCTTCCTTTTTTTCTTTGCTCTCCTTCTACCTCCATTTTTTCCATGCTGTGCAGCTTCCACAGTCTTAGTGCCCCAGCTGGGGGTCAAACCTGGACCTCTGAGACAGTAGAGCAGAATCCAGGATGTTGGACCACCAGAGAACACCTGACCCTATGGAATATTAAACAGCAAGTGCTCCCCCAGAGTTCTCATTCTCAACACCAAGCTCCAAACCCAATCAAAGGCCAGCAAACTCCAGTGCTTGATACCTCAAGCCAAATGGAACAGAGACAAGAGGAATTACTACTAGGCAGCATAAGGAAAGGAGACAGCAAATAGTATAAATTAGACAAAATGAGAAAACAAAGAAATACCTTGCAGGCAAAGGAGCAAGATACAAACCCAGAAGAACCAATAAGTGAAGAAGAAATTGGCAAATTGCCTGCAAAAGATTTCAGAGTAAAGATGATAAAGATGATCCAAAATCTCGAAAACAAAATAGAGGAAATACAAGAAACATTTAATAAGGACCTAGAAGAACTAAAGAACAAACAAACAGTAATGAACAACACAATAACTGAAATTAAAAATACTCCAGACAGTATAAACAGTAGAATAACTGATGCAGAAGAAGGAGTAAGTGAGTTGGAAGATAGAATGGGGGAAGTAACTGCCACAGAGCAGGAAAAAAGAAAAAAGAATAAAAAGAATGGAAGACAACCTCAGAGACCTCGGGGATAACATTAAGCATACCAACATTCGAATCATAGGCGTCCCAGAAGAAAAAGAAAAAAAGAAAGGGTCTGAGAAAATATTTGAGGAGATTTGGTAGAACACTTCCCCCACATGGGAAAGGAAATAGTTAACCAAGTCCAAAACGTGCAGGGAGTCCCATACAGAAAAAACCCAAGAAGAAACACACTAAGGCACATATTAATCAACTAACAGAAATTAAACACAAAGAAAAAATATTAAAAGCAGCAAGAGAAAAGCACAAATAATATATAAGGGAAAACCCATAAGGATAACAACTGATCTCTCTGCAGAAACTCTGCAGGCCAGAAGGGAGTGGCAGGAGATAAAGTCTTGAAAGAGAAAAACCTGCAGCCAAGAATACTCTACCCAGGACTTCCTAGGTGGCGCAGTGGTAAAGAATCTGCCTGCCAATTCAGGGGACATGGGTTTGAGCCCTGTCCTGGGAAGATTCCACATGCTTGGAGCAACTAAGCCCATGCGCCACAACTATTGAGCCTGTGCTCTAGAGCCCATGAGCCACAACTACTGAGCCCATGTGCTGCAACTATTAAAACCCTTGTGCCTAGAACCCATGCTCCACAACAAGAGAAACCACTACAATGAGGAGCTTGCACACCACAATGAAGAGTAGCCCCCACTCGCAGCAACTAGAGAAAGCCCATGTGCAGCAACGAAGACCCAATGCAGCCAATAAATAAATAAATACATTTATAAAAAAACAAAAAACAAAAAAAAACAAGAATACTCTACCCAGCAAGAAACTCATTCAGATTTGATGGAGAAATCAAAAGCTTAACAGACAAGCAAAAGTCAAGAGAATTCAGCACCACCAAACCAGCCTTACAACAACTGCTAAAGGAACTCCTCTAGGCAGTAAGCACAAGACAAGGAAAAGACCTACAAAAACACAGCCAAAACAACTAAGAAAATGGATATAGGAACATACATGTCAATAATTACCTTAAATGTAAATGGAATAAATGCTCCAACCAAAAGTCACAGACTGGTTGAATGGATACAAAAATAAGACCCTTATATACGCTGTCTACAAGAAACACACTTCAGACTTAGGGACACATACAGACTGAAAGGAAAAGGATGGGAAAAGATATTCCATGCAAATGGAAGTCAAAAGAAAGCTGGAGTAGCAATACTCATATCAGACAAATTAGACCTTAAAGTAATGACTATTACAAAAGACAAGGAAGGACACTACATAATGATCAAGGGATCAATCCAAGAAGAAGATATAACAATTGTAAATATCTATGCACACAATATAGGAGCACCTCAATACATAAGGCAAATACTAACAGCCATAAAAGGGGAAATTGACACTAACAAAATAATAGTAGGAAACTTTAACATCTCACTTACATGAATGGACAGATCATGCAAACAGAAAATAAGTAAGGAAACACAAGCTTTAAATGAGACATTAGACCATCTTGAATTAATGGATACTTATAGGAGATTCTATCCAAAAGGTACAGAATACACTTTCTTCTCAAGTGTACACAGAACATTCTCCAGGATAAATCACCTCTTGGGACATAAATCAAGCCTCAGTAAATTAAAGAAACTTGAAATTGTATCAAGCATCTTCTCTGACCACAACGCCATGAGACTAGATATCAATCACAGGAAAAAAAAACTGTAAAAAATACAAACACATGGAGGGTAAACAATACACTATTAAACAACCAAGAAGTCGCTGCAGAAATCAAAGAGGAAATCAAAAAATGCCTAGAAACAAATGACAATGAAAACACGATGACTCAAAACCTAGGGGACGCAGTAAAACCAGTTCTAAGAGGGAAGTTTATAGCAGTACAATGCTATCTCAAGAAACAAGAAAAATTTTGAATAAACAACCTAACCTTACAGTAAAAAAAAAAAAAATTAAAGAAGAACAAGGAAACCCCAAAGTGAGAAGAAAGAAAGAAATCATAAAGATCAGAAATGAAAAGAAGAGGTGACAACTGATACCATAGAAATACAAAAGATCATGAGAGACTATTACAAGCAACTATATGCCAATAAATTGGATGACCTGGAAGAAATGGATAAATTCTGAGAAAAGGACAATCTTCCAGGACTGAACCAGAAATAAAGAGAAAATATGAACAGACCAATCATAAACACTGAAATTGAGACTGTGATTTAAAATCTCTCAACAAACAAAAGCCCAGGGCCAGATGCCTTCACTGGAAAATGCTATCAAACATTTAGAGAAGAGCTAACACCTATCCTTCTCAAACTCTTCCAAAATACAGCAGAAGGAGGAACACTCCCAAATTCATTCTATGAGGCCACCATCACCCTGATACCAAAACCAGACAAAGATCTCCCAGAAAAAGAAAATTACAGGCCAATAGCACTGATGAATATAGAGGCAAAAACCCTCAACAAAATACTAGCAAACAGAATCCAACAACACATTAAAAAGATCATACCCCAGGATCAAGTGGGGTTTATCCCTGGAATGCAAGGATTCTTCAATATACACAAATCAATCAATGTGATACATCATATTAACAAATTAAAGGATAAAAACCATACGATCATCTCAATAGATGCAGAAAAGCTTTTGACAAAATGCAACATCCATTTATGATAAAAACTTTCCAGAAAGTGGGCATAAAAGGAAGTTACTTCAACATAATAAAAGCCATATATGAGAAACCAACAGCCAACATCATTCTACATGGTGAAAAACTGAAACCATTCCCTCTAAGGACAGAAACACGACAAAGGTGCCCACTCTCACCACTATTATTCAACATAGTTTTGGAAGTTTTAGCCACAGCAATCCAAGAAGAAGATGAAATAAAAGGAATGCAAATTGGAAAAGAAGAAGTAAAACTGTCACTCTTTGCAGATGACATATTATACATAGAAAACCCGAAAGACTCTACCAGAAAACTGCTAGCACTAATTGACGAATTTAGTAAAGTAGCAGGATACAAAATTAATGCCCAGAAATCTCTTGCATTCCTATACACTAGCAAAGAAAGATCAGAAAGAGAAATTAAGGAAACTCTCCCATTTACCATTGCAACAAAAAGAATAAAATACCTAGGAATAAACATGCCTAAGGAGGCAAAAGACCTGTATGCAGAAAACTATAAGACACTGATGAAAGAAATCAAAGATGATAGAAACAAATGGAGGGACAGACCATGTTCTTGGACTGGAAGAATCAGCATTGTGAAAATGACTATCCTACCCAAAGCAATTTACAGATGAACACAATCCCTATCAAATTACCAATGGCATTTTTCATAGATTTAGAACAAGAAATCTTACAATTTGTATGGAAAAGCAAAAGACCCCAAATAGCCAAAGCAATGTTGACAAGGAAAGATGGAGCTGGAGGAATCGAGCTCCCTGACTTCCAACTATATTACAAGGCTACAGTGATCAAGACAGCATGGTACTGGCACAAAAACAAAAATATACATCAATGTAACAGGATAGAAAGCCCAGAGATAAACCCATGTACATATAGTCACCTTATCTTTGACAAAGGAGGCAAGAATATACAATGGAAAAATGACAGCCTCTTCAATAAGGGGTGCTGGGAAAACTGGACAGCTACATGTAAAAAAATGAAATTAGAACAGTCCCTAACACCATACACAAAAATAAACTCAAAATGGATTAAAGACCTAAATGTAAGGCCAGACACTATAAAACTCTCAGAGGAAAATATAGGCAAAACACTCTATGACATAAATGACAGCAAGATCCTTTTTGACTCATCTCATAGAGTAATAGAAATAAAAACAAAACAAATGGGACCTAATGAAAGTTAAAAGTTTTTGCACAGCAAAGGAAACCATAAATAAGATGAAAAGACAATTCTCAGAATGGGAGAGAATATTTGCAAATGAAACAACTGACAAGGGATTAATCTGCAAAATATACAAGCAGCCCATGCAGCTCAATATAAAAAAAAAAAAAAAAAAAAAAACCCATCCAAAAATGGGCAGAAGACCAAAGTAGTCATTTCTCCAAAGAAGATGCAGTTGGCCAACAAACACATGAAAAGATGCCCAACATCACTAATCATTGAAGAAATGTAAATCAAAACTGCAATGAGGTATCACCTCACACCAGTTAGAATGGCCATCATCAAAAAGTCTAGGAATAGTAAATGCTGGAGTGGCTGTGGAAAAAAGAGAACCATCCTGAAGTGTTGGTGGGAATGTAACTTGATACAGCCACTATGGAAACAGTATGGAGATTCCTTTAAAAACTAAAAATAGAAGTACCATATGACCCAGCAATCCCATTACTGGGCATATACCCTGAGAAAACCATAATTCAGAAAGACACATGTACCGCAATGTTCATTGCAGTACTATTTACAATAGCCAGGACATGGAAGCAACCTAAATGCCCATCAACAGATGAATGAATAAAGAAGCTGTGGCACATATATTCAATGGAATATTACCCAGCCATAAAAAGGAATAAAATTGAGTTATTTGTAGTGAGGTGGATGGACCTAGAGTCTCTCATACAGAGTGAAGTTAGTCAGAAAGAGGAAAACAAATACTGTAAGCTAATGCATCTATATGGAATCTAAGAAAATGGTAATGATGAACTCAGTGGAAGGGAAGAATAAAGATGCAGATGTACAGAATGGACTTGAGGACACAGGGAGGGGGGAAGGGGAAGCTGGAACAAAGTGAGAGAGTAGCATTGACATATATACACCACCAAATGTAAAACAGATGGCTAGTGAGAAGCTACTACTGCATAATACAGCAAGATCAACTCAATGACTGGTGATGACCTAGAGGTGTGGAACAGGGAGGGTGGGAGGGAGGCTCAAGAAGGAGGGGATATGGGGATATATGTATAAATATAGCTGATTCACTTTGTTCTATAGTGGAAACTGGCACAACAGTACAAAGCAATTATACTCCAATAAAGATAGGAAAAGGAAAAAAAAAAGCCCAGAAATAAACCTACACAGCTATGGTCAATTAATCTATGACAATGGAGGTAAGATGATACAATGTTGCACAGACAGTCTCTTCAATAAATTTTGCTGGGAAAACTGGACAGCTACATGTAAAACACGAAACTAGAACGTTCTTTAAGTCCACACACAAAAATAAATTCAGAATAGATTAAAGACTTAAGTGTAAGACCAGACACTATAAAACCCTTAGAGGAAAATATAGGCAGAACACTCTTTAAGGTAAATTGCAGCAATATCTTTTTCAATCTGTCTCCCAGAGTAATGGAAACAAAAACAAAAATAAACACATTGGACCCAATTAACCTCAAAAACTTTTGCACAGCAACAGAAACCACAAACAAAATGAAAAGACAACCCACAGAATGGGAGAAAATATCTGCAAACAATGCAGTTGAGGAGGGATTAGTCTCAAAAATATACAAACAGCTTATGCAGCTCAATTTCCTAAGAATGAACAACCCAATCAGAAAATGCGCAGAAGACCTAAACAGACATTTCTCCAAAGAAGACAGACAGATGGCTAAGAGGCACATGAAAAGATGCTCAACATCTCTAATTATTAGAGAAATGCAAATCAAAACTACAGTGAGATATCACCTCACACTTGTCAGAATGGCCATCATCAAAAAAATCTACAAACAGTAAATGCTGCAGAGGGTGTGAAGAAAAGGGGAACCTTTTGCACTGTTGGTGGGAATGTAAGTTGGTACAGCCACTATGGAGATCAGTATGGAGGTTCCTTAAAAAACTAAAAACAGTTTTAGTTTATTATCCAGTAATCCCACTCCTGGGCATATATCTAGAGAAAACCATGGTTCAAAAGGATACTCGCACCCCAATGTTGATTGCAGCATTGTTTGTTATAGCCAAGACATGGAAGCAAACTAAGTGTCCATTGACACATGAATGGATAAAGATGTGGTAGACATATACAATGAAATATTACTCAGCCTTTAAAAAGAATAAAATCATGCCATTTGCAGCAACATGGATGGACCTGGAGATTATCATACTAAGTGAAGTAAGTCAGACAGAGAAAAACACATCATATAATATCACTTATATGGGGAATCTTAAAAAAATGATACAAATGAACTTATTTACAAAACAGAAACAGACTTACAAACTTAGAGAATGAAGCTGTTATTACCAGGAAAGAAGGGTGGGGAGTGGGAGAGATAGATTCAGAGTTTGGGATTGACACGTACACGCTGCTATATTTAAAATAGATAACCAACAAGGACTTACTGTAAGAAACATTAAATAAATAAATAAATGGAATCCAAATTGGAAAATAAGTGAAACTAACACTGCAGGAGATGATAAGGTACTATATACAGAAAATCCTAAATACACTACCCGAAAACTACTATAACTCATCAACGATTTGGTTAATTTGTAGGATAAAAAATTAAAACACAGAAATCTGTTGCATTTCTATAGAACAACAATGAAATATCAGAAAGAGAAATTAAGGAAATAATCCCATTTACCATCACATCAAAAAGAATAAAATACCTAGGAATAAACCTCCCTAAGAAGACAAAAGACCTGTACTTTGAATACTATAAGACACAGATGAAAAATATCAAAGATGTCACAAACAGATGGAAAGATAAACTAGACAGCTAAATGTAAAAGAATGAAATTTGAACATTCTCTAACACTATACATACAAATAAACTCAAAATGGGTTAAATACCTAAATGTAAGACTGAACACTATAAATCTCTTAGAGGAAAACATAGGCAGAACACTCTTTGACATAAACTGCAGTAATATCTTTTTGGATCCACCTCCTTAAGAACTGAAAATAAAAACAAAAATAAACAAATGGGACCTAATTAAACTTAAAGGGCTTTTGGACAGCAAAAGAAACTGTAAACAAAACAAAAAGAAAACCCACAGAATGGGTGAAAATATTTGCAAACAATGCAAATAACAAGGGGTTAATCTCCAAAATATACAAACAGTTCATGCAGCTGTATATCAAAAAGCAAACAGAACAATCAAAAAAAATGGGCAGAAGATCTAAATAGATCTAAATTTCTCCAAAGAGGACATACAGATTCCCAAAAAGCACATCAAAGATATTCAACATCACTAATTATTAGAGAAATGCAAATCAGAACTACAGTGAGGTATCATCTCACATCTGTCAAAATGGCCATCATCAACAAATCTACAAACAATAAATGTCGCAAAGTGTGTGGAGAAAAGGGAACCCTCATGCCCTGTTGGTGGGAATGTAAGTTGGTACAACCACTATGGAAAACAATTTGGAGGTTCCTTAAAAAACTGCAAATAGAACTACCATATGATCCAGTAATCCCACTCCTGGGCATATACCCAAAGAAAACCATAATCCCAAAAGAAACTTGTACCATAATGTTTATTGCAGCACTATTTACAATAGCCAGGATATGGAAGCAACCGAAATGCCCATCAACAAATGAATGGATAAAGAAGATGTGGCATATATATACAATGGAATATTACTCAGCTATAAAAAGGGATGAGATGGAGCTATATGTAATGAGGTGGATAGAACTACAGTCTGTCCTACAGAGTGAAGTAAGTCAGAAAGAGAAAGACAAATATTGTATGCTAACTCACATATACGTAATCTAAAAATGGTACTGATGAACTCAGTGACAAGAACAAGGAAGCAGATACAGAGAATGGACTGGAGAACTCGAGGTTTGGGAGGCAACGGGGGGTGAAGGGGAAGCTGAGACGAAGCGAGAGAGTAGCACAGACATATATATACTACCAACTGTAAAATAGATAGTCAGTGGGAAATTGTTGTATAACAAAGGGAGTCCAACTCGAGGATGGAAGATGCCTTAGAGGACTGGGGTGGGGAGGGTGGGGGGGACTCGAGGGAGGGTGGGGGGTGAGTCAAGGGAGGGAGGGAATACGGGGATATGTGTATAAAAACAGTTGATTGAACTTGGTGTACCCCAAAAAAATAATAAATAAATAAATAAAATTTTAAAAAAAAGAGCCTATAAAGAAAAATGCATCAGGAATTCCCTGGTGGTCCAGTGGTTAGGACTCTGTGCTCTCTCTGCTGAGGGCCCATTTTCAATCCCTGGTCTGGGAATTAACATTCCACAAGCCACACGGTATGGCCAAATAAAAAAGAAATAAAGAAAATAACACATTAAAAAAAAAAAAGCAAACAGAACAATCAAAAAAAAATGGGCAGAAGATCTAAATAGACATTTCTCCAAAGAAGACATACAGATTCCCAAAAAGCACATCAAAGATATTCAACATCACTAATTATTAGAGAAATGCAAATCAGAACTACAGTGAGGTAACATCTCACATCTGTCAAAATGGCCATCATCAACAAATCTACAAACAATAAATGTCACAAAGTGTGTGGAGGAAAGGGAACCCTCATGCCCTGTTGGTGGGAATATAAGTTGGTACAGCCACTATGGCATATAGTATGGAGGTTCCTTAAAAATCTGAAAATAGAGCCACCATATAATCCAGGAATCCCACTCCTGGGCATTCATCCAGGAAAAACCATAATTCGAAAAGATACACGCACCCCAATGTTCACTGCAGCACTATTCAAAATAGCCAGGATATGGAAGCAACCTAAATGTCCATCAATGGATGAATGGATAAAGAAGATGTACATATATACAATGGAATACTACTCAGCCATAAAAAAGAACAAAATAATGCCATTGCAGCAACATGGATGGACCTGAAGATTCTCATATTGAGTGAAGTTAAGTCAGAGAAAGACAAATACCATGTGATATCACTTATAAGGGGAATCTTTAAAAAGTATACAAGTGAACTTATCTACAAGGCAGAAACAGAGTTACAGATGTAGAAAACAAACATGGTTACTAGGGAGTAAGGGCAGGGGGAGGGATAAGTTGGGAGATTGGGATCAACACATACACACTACTATATATAAAATGAATAACTAATAAGTACCTACTGTAGAGCACAGGGAACTCTACTTAATACTTTTTAATGGCCTATGTGGGAAAAGAATCTAAAGATAGTGGAGATATATATATATATATATATATATATATATATATATATATATATATAACTGATTCACTTTGCTGTACACCTGAAACTAATACATTACAAATCAACTATACTGCAATAAATGTTTTTAATTTAGAAAAGGAAATAGAAAGTTTTGCCAAAGATGTGGAGAAAGTGGAACCCTTGTGCACTGCTGATGAGAATGTAAAATGGTGCAACTATTATGTAGAAAGTTCAATAGTTCCTCAAAAACTTAAACATAGAATTAATCATATGACCATATCATTCAGCTAATTTCACTCTCAAAACAACTGAAAACAGATACTCAAACAAATACTTGTACAGTAGTGTTCACAGAAGCATTATATACAATAGCCAAGTGGTAAAAAAACAATCAAAATACTCATCAACAAATGAATGGATAAACAAATTGTGGAATACACATACAATGGAATATTATTTAACCATTAAAGGAACTAAGTGCTGATTTGTGCTACAGTATAGATGGACCTTAAAAGCATTATGTTAGGGGAAAGAAGCCAGACACACAAGGTCATGTGCTGTATAATTCCATTTATGCAAAACATCTAGAATCCATAGAGAGCAAAAGCAGGTTGTGGTTGCCAAATGCTGAGGGGATTAGGGAATGGGGAATCAGTGCCTAATGGCTATGGGCTTTCCTCTTGGGGTGACAGAAATGTTTTAGAAGTGGATAGAGGTGGTGATTACATGTCATTGTGAATGTACTAAATGTCACTGAATGATTCATTTTAAAATAGTTAACTTTATGTTACCTGAATTTCACCTCAGCTAAGAAAAAAATAAAATGATGAGACAAAGGCAGAACTTACAGGGTTGGATACAAGAAAGAACAGAAACTTTTGAAAAGACCCTGTAATAAGCTCACCTAAGCCACCTGCCTTGCAGGGCATACCCATTCTTCTGTAGATAAACTCAAACCACTCTTTTGTTGCCTCTGGACTCTTAATTAGTATCAGAACTCAGTACGCTTCAAGGGAACAAATACAAAGTGTGACCCAAGAGAAAAGGTCTCATACTTTATAAGAATTGTAACATTTTGCTAACTTATGCTGCATAAAAACGGGAAATATATTGGGCAAGTGTACTCTAAGAGGGTTAGATTAAAGAGGAATGTAACTATGAAATTGTTTGTGCGAGTATGTATTTAACGTGTAATTTCAAGAGACCGGAAGTCTCATTAATAGTTTGTTTGATTAGTTGGCTGAAACTTGGACTTAACTGTGGCCTTCATTGAAGTCTTGGAGCTAAAACTTCCTGGAATAAATCTAAAGTAGGTAAAGCAGGAATTTTGGAGTTGACTTATGATATGCAGCCCACACACCCACTCACCTCCACTACATATTCGGAACAAAAACCCAAGTCTTTCTTAAGGCATTGAGGAATACATTAGTAAGGGAAAATCTGCTTCCTTAAAAAGCTCTTTGCTGACACTTCTCTGCAAGCCACATATGATGGTGCAAGATGCTGCTAGTGAGAGGCCTAATTTTTTCAATGAATTTATGGGTTATTGGAGTAACGGGGACCAGGTAAGACTGATGAACTACCATGGACAAGGTTGATGCAATGTTCATAATGTAAAGCAGGGATGACTGGTAAATAGAATGCTTTGATACTGAGAACCTGTGTTGGTAGCTAGTTGACCACAGTGTCTCTCAGAATGACATGGGAAGCCTTAATCTACAAATTTGGAAAAAGTCAAGACCTGCTAGCCAGAAACTTGATGTAAGTCCTTACAATGATAATTCAAACCTTCCTACCTAATTTCTAGACCTACACCTGCTCATGGACCTGAAACCTCCAAATTAAATTGGGTTCCCTTGTGGAAGAACCCTAAAATACTACCAACAGTATATACTGTACATCTTCTTCTAAACCTTCACCCAGAAGGACATGTTGCCAGTTACTAGAGTGGTCATGCATGGGAGAAAAGGATATACTCAAACCTTTTAGGAATTAAAAGTGTTGTCTGTTGACTTACCCCCAAAAATGCCACGAGAATAACCTACAGATCAAACAAGGCCAAGATTATTACTTAATTAGAAAAGATAAACACCATTCTTGATAGAATCTTAGTGTTTCGTAAGGGGAAGATCAAGGTTTGATGTGTATATCATTTTAGGAACTGGATTTGAGTAGTTTGAATGGCTCTTGCAATGCAGGGGTCTGACTGGAATTGTTCAAAATTCATGATATATCAGGACTGATGGTTACCATGAGCTTGAGCTGGGGAGGAGTCTTGGTGAGAAAACAATTATTTGGTAGGAAGCGGAGTTTGGCTAGTTGAGTCATCCATCGTCCAGAACAAGACTGGTTAAACAGTCTACTGCTCAGATAAAGCTAACGATGAAGTTGTGTTCTGATTTACAGCCTTATCATACTGGACAAGAATTTCCTGGAATAAATAGGAAAGTCTTATTGATGTAGGGGCTTTCATTTCGAATCCTGATAACTAAGCCATGTGAATACAGATGGTCTTAATTTGCTCTAGATAATGGCTCTAAATCGATACTAATTTCTTGTGACCCCAAACACCACTGTGGTCTACCAGTCAAAGTGGGGGTTTATGCTGATGAGGTGATCAGTGGTGTTTTGGCCCAAGTTCAAATCACAGTAGTCCAAGTAGGTCTGTAAGCCTATCATGTAGCTATTTCCCAGATCCTTAACATATATTTGGAATAGCCATACCCAGAAATTAGTAGGAAAACCATGTTAGCTCTTTGAACTGTAGGGGGATTTTTATTATGGTAGAAGAACAAGCGGAAGCTCAGGAACTTGTAACTCCTACCAGACAGTAAACAAAAATTAATCCTGCATCTCTGGGAGAATTGTATGTGTTAATGCTACCATAAACTTGAAATGTGCACATCTTTTTTGGCCTTTACAGAAGGTGAATGGATCTTAGAAAATTACCATACATTATTGTAAAGTTAATTAGATGGTAACTCTAACTGCAGTGGCTGTTACAGATGTGGTTATATATACCAGGATAAATCAACACAGCCCCTGACCCTTGGTATGAAGTATATTGACCTGAAAAATTCTTTTTTCTCTATAGCAACTTGCAAGAACCACTAAAAGCAGATTGCTTACCTCCCAAGGCCAGCAATACACCTTAACAATCTTGCCTGAGGACTAAATCAATTCTTCTGCTCAATAATATAATCTACAGAGATCTTGATCATCTTAACATTCCACAGACCGTCATGTTCTGTGGACAACAATTCTTATGTTTGTTCAGTGGGGTAAGTACAACGTGGCTATAGTGGCAGGGACAGAGGTTATTCATTGGCTAACCAAAATGGATTTATCCTCAACAAGCGGACCTGGTTGCTACTACCACTGAGTGCCTAACCTTCCATCAGCAGAAATGAATTTTGAACCCCAGTTTCCTCTGGGAAATCAACCATTAGTAGCCATCTAGCAGCAGGTTGAGTACACTAAATGCCTTTCATCATTAATAGGATAAAAATTTGACTTCACTGGAATAGACTTCTATTCTAGAAATAAATTTGTTTTTCTTGCCCATAATGCTTCTAACAGCGTCACCACCTGCGTAGTTACAGAATGCCTCAGATATAATCACAGTACCCTGCTCAAAAAATTGCTTCTGATCAAGGAGATTATTTCCTAGCAAAAGAAGGGTAGCAATGGACTTGTGTCCATAGAACTGTCTGGTCTTGTATATATGCTATCCCTCAGAAGAATTTGGCCTCAGTTATGGTACCAACTCATTTACAGTGTCATCTCAGAAATAAGACCCTGAAAATATGGAGTTCTATCTCACATATTGCAATACGTGCCTTGCTTCACTAATCAATATATGGGGCTGTCCCTCCCAGAACTGAACAACAATGGTGCCATCCAATCAGAAGCTGAAATTCTACCTGGTTGTTTTAGACTTCTCATACCAGTGACAGGTAAATAAGGTAAATAAGATAGCAGCTCTACTAGAGTATGGTGGGTTGGTTGATATCAATTGCAAGGGTTAAAGAGGATGATCCTGAGACAGGGGATTCTCTGGGGCCTCTTTCAGTACTTCCATGTCCGATAGTAAAAGATAATGGAAAAGTGCAGCAACCAAAAATGCAGGTAGCACCATTTAGGATTCAGACGTTTTTGGAATGAAGATATAGAGTACACCACCAGGTAAATAAGCCCAAAGAGATGAGGTTCTAGCTGAGGGCAAAGGAAATAGGGAATGGAAAATGGAAGAAGAAATTTATAAATATAAATTACGGCTTCATGATCAATTAGCCTGTTGGTGTGTTTGTGTGTGTGGTGCACATGTATGTGAGCTAGTTTGTTCTTATCTCTTTCTCGGCTCCTTCCTCTTACTATTTATATACTGATTGCTTTTTGTAGCTAATATGCAGAGACTGTGACTGAATATGAGCTATAACTAACATTGCCCATAGATGGATACTATAGCTAATGAAGGATACCATGTATATGAAGAATAGTTACATATTGTTACATTGTTGTTGCTGTTTAACAGAAGTTCAAATATGGGTAAAATGGTCTGGATGCTGAGTAGCCGAAGGGGTGGGCTGTACCAGTTCTTAAACTATTACCTCAACTCCAAACACATTTCTACACTCCAATTTTTTATTCTAGGGCTGCTTTGTCTTCAAGGTTCACATTAGGATCTGCCAATAGGGCCACTAGAAGGAGACCATAAGCCAGGAGACTAGAGAAAAAACTAAATCCTTTGAGATTTCCCATTTTTTTCTGTCAAATCATCTCAGCAATGTCTCTTCATCCTGGCAGTGGATTTGACTTTGCAGTTTATTTTCACACTCACAGAACCAGTCTCATCCTGTCCTTCAGAGGAGCAAGCACTAGCTTACAAACCCCTGTTCCTTGGCAGTCTGGGCATAGACACTCTCCTGTGAACTTCTGGGGTATCAGAACCAACTGTCTAGCCCCCACGTGTCAGAAGGCTGGGACCCATCCCTGAAAACCTCTCTTTTTACCCTAGGCTCTGGACGAACCACCGTAAGTCAGGACAGAGCAGGTTTCTCTATGTCTCCTATGGGAGACACATCTATAGGCACCTTTTGAGATATGAATACCAGCTAGTCAGTGCTCACTCCTCAGACATCTGGGCTCTAATCAAAGACTTCAGGTTTTAATGGCCCTAACCTCTCCCTTTACACTCCAGGCCTAGGAATAGTAGCTTCTTTCTGCAGGTTGTTTTTCCCTCTGCAATCCTTAGTGTTCTTGTTTTGCCATTTCAGTTCTCAAATATCTGGTTAACAACTGTTAACACTACATTTTTTTCTGCTAAAATAACTAATACGGTCTTATTCCTGACTGGACCCTGACATGTAGGATATAAAATAATGGCTCAATTTCTGTCTTTATTTCTGTTCTAATATTCACCTACCAAAATATGTAGTTTTACTTTTGCAGAACTTGAAGTATAGAAGTAATCACAGTTGCCACAGCAAATACACAAATAATTTCTAGGCAGTTAAGGATATATTTATATTTCTTAAAGGAAATTTTATAAAGCCTCAAATGGGAGAAGACGAGGGACCATCAAAGAAAGAATTATAGAGACTCAGTTTTTGCCATCTAGAAATTTTTTATTTAAAATATCCATATTAACAAAAAAACAAAAAAAGAAATAAAATATCCATATTTATTGGGTGAAATCATCAATTTAATAATATAGATGCCATAAAGGAAAAAAGACAGTGTGCAGCACACAGTAAGCACTCAATAAAACATGGTTATAACCAAGAAGAATTAAGAAATAGAGTGAATTTACTTCAAGAACTTCATAAATGATCAATAATGGCAACGCATTTCTTCTTCATGAGGCTTTAGATTTACATGTAGTGATGTCTACAAACTCCCTGTGAGGTAGGGCAGGTGTCATGATTCCTATTTATTGATGAGGAAGCACACTCACAAAGGGTGAATGACTTGCCAACATTATGCAACCAGGAGGTGGTAGCACCAGGCACCAGATGCCCTGGTGGTCAGTGCCTACTGCCAGTCCTGCAATGATTCAGGCCCTTCTTCAGGGCCCCCATCACCTCCCGGTTCCTCAGGCTATAAATGAGAGGGTTAAGCATAGGAGTAAGAACTGTGTAGAAGATAGACACCACCTTGTCATGGCTTGGGGTTCGGTAGCGCTTGGGTCTCAGATAGATAAACATGGCTGCCCCATAAAAGAGGGAGACAGCTGTCAGGTGGGAGGAACAGGTGGCCAGAGCCTTTTTACGGGCCTGAGCAGAGCGCATGTGGAGTACAGCTCCCAGGATGCGAGCATAGGAGGCCACGATGATGGAGAAGGGCAGGAGCAGCATGAAGATGCAGCAAGCAAAAAGCAAGGTATCAAAAATGGAGGTATCTGCACAGGCCAGTTTCAATAAAGCTGGCACCTCACAGAAGAAGTGATCCACATTCCTTGAGTCACAGTAGGGTAAGCTCATGGCTCCTGCCATCTGTATCATTCCATCTGTTATCCCAAAAGTCCACGAACTCCCAGCAATCTGGAGACACACCCTCTGACTCATGAGGATGGGATAGCGGAGTGGGTGGCTAATGGCCACATAGCGGTCATAAGCCATGAGTCCCAGCAAGACCCCTTCAGACCCCACGAGAGAGATGAAAAAACCAATCTGTATGCCACAGCCTGCAAAGGAGATGGACTTCCTGCCAGACAGGAAGTTGACTGCCATCTTGGGCACAATGTCGCAGACTAGCATGAGGTCCATAAGGGAGAGCTGACTGAGAAAGAAGTACATGGGTGTATGAAGTCGAGGATCCATGTAGATGAGGAAGATGAGGAGGGCATTCCCACAGAGGGCGACTGTGAAGACCACCATAACCACAGAAAACAGGGCAAAATCAGTCTGGCTACGAGAAAAGATGCCCAAGAGGATGAAGCCATCTATAGATGATTGGTTCAACCATATCCCCATGGTTCAGATGTTCACAGTCACCTGAGAACACAGACATAGAAATTCCGAGATTGAGTGACACGTCTTTATTTATCTCTGGATTATTCTTCCTCAGTCAGCTGTATCTTTTGTAATTCATTAGAGCACAACAATATATGCTTAAGGACAAACAAGAGGATATTCTTTCAATTTTCCAATGACAGAGATGATAGGATCTTTGCTAGCTCATGGACTTGAAGTATTTATCTATATTTGTATATATCCATACCAAGAAGAATAGAAACTGAGTTATTTTATGTGTCCTTCAAAAAGCAAAATATTGGCTTTTTCATATGGTACTGACTCTTTAGCTGGGATTAAATGGATTCAGTAAACCATCTCCAGCAGAACTTGGACCATTTCACCCCAAGAGATAATTCATATATGTTACAATAAAGGAAAGTAATGGAGACTTGAGATGTTCTTTATTTTGCTCAGGCCAAATATCTTGGAATCATTTTTTAATTCCTCTATGTCTTTTATTCCCTAGATCCAAACTATCAGAAAAGCCTCTTGCCTATACATTCAGAATATCTCAGAATCCAATTAATGCTTATACCCACTGCAACTGCCCTGGTTGAAGCCACCATCCTCTCTCAGATGGACTATTATAGGCTTCTACCCAGTCTCCTGATTTCTAACCTTGAATACCTTGAGTCTATTTTCATAACAGTTCAAATGAGTCTGCTTAAAATATGTCATATTATATAATTCTCTTGCTGAAAGTATCTCAATGACTCCCAAAATTATTCCAAATAAAGCCCAAATCCTTGCAATGGCACACAAGACCCTACATTACACACATACACATACACACACACACACACATAACGATACCTCTGACATCATCTCTTACCATGTCCCCTTCACTCACTGTGCTTCCTTGAATTTTACTGGACAAACTGGACACACTCCCACCTTTATTTTTTGTTTCTTTTGTTTTGTTTTGTTTTGTTTTTGTTTTTTATTGGAGTATAGCTGCTTTACAATATTGTTAGTTTATACTGTACAGCAAAGTGAATCAGCTGTTCATATACATATATCACCTCTTATTTGGATTTCCTTCTCACTTAGGTCGCCACAGAGCACTGAGTGGAGTCCCCTACACTATACAGTATCTATTTTATACATAGTATCAATAGTGTATATATGTCAATACCAATCCCCCAATACATCCCAACACCTTCTTCCCCCTTGGTATCCATACATTTGTCCTCTACATCTGTGTCTCTATTTCTGCTTCATAAATAAGATTGTCTATACCAATCACACTTCCGCCTTTGGATCTTTGCAGTGTCTTCTCTTTGGAATGTTCTTTCCTCAGATTTCTATCTCTTACCTGCTTCAGATTTTTACTCAAATGTCATCCCCTTTAGAGATGCCTTCTGTGAAAGTCACCAAAATTATAAATTCTTGCATTTCCAAGCCCTTCCCTGCTCTTGTTTTCTCCACAGCACTTCTTATTCCATTTAACACACACAAGATTACATTTTAAAACTTTTGTCTGTCTCATCCCACTGGAATAAGAGCACCATTTATTATTCACCATAACATTGGCAGCCCCTAGAATGGTTGCCTGGTTCATAGTATAACCTCAATACATAAGTGTTGATTGAATAAAATAATCATGATGAAGTAACACATGGCTGCAACTTTCATTTTCTGAAAGTAGAGAGACTCCTCCTTTAACTACCAGAGGCTTTATTCTTGACCATAATATGCTAGTTCACTGCTATATTTCTTCCTCTGTGGGACAGTGAGTGATATAGTAAGAATAATCTCGAGGTATTTACAAAAGAACAGGACTTCTCTGCAAATGGATGATAGTGGCATCCAAGAGACATTTGTTTGGGGTGTATTCATGTCTACCTTACCTCCTTGCAAAGAGGAAACAAGTCAACCTTATGGGATATACTCTTTGTGAAGAAACAGAGTAATTTCAAAAACTAGGATAGGCCTGCCCAGATCTACCACCAAGGAGGCAGGCTCTGTGAGTTGAGATCCTACAGAACAGAGCATGTCCTGACTCTTGCCCAAAAAAGACATGCCCAGGTTTCTTTGCCAACAACACAAAAGTATGATGTTGAGGCTAGTGGGAAGGTCCTACAGGAGAAAATAACTTCTCCTACAGCCTTCAAATACCACCTTGGCCATATCAGCCCCAGACTGAACCAATCAACTGAACAAACCAGGTCCCATAGACCTCACACCAGAATTTCCTCCTCTTGTGCTAAGGACCTACTGTGTGCAGAATCATTCAGCCACATGCACCTCCAAAGACATGTACTCCAAACCTCCTCTTCTCCCCTCCACCCACTACCTTATACTGCAATACTATAGAGTTGATTAATGACACTTAAGCTCCCTTGAATTCTAATTCTTATAAAACTTTGTACTCATCACCTCCACTTGGATGTTCAACGGGCTTATGCTACCTCAGTGACCACATAGAGCCCTTGGTCTCCTCTGGAGAAACATCTGGTCTAACCTTCTTTCCAGGTAAATTAAGGGCAGGTCTGCCCAGTTTTCCAGGATACTAAACATGGGTCATACTGAACCTCTCCTTCCTTCTCACATCTTAACATGATAAATCCCTGCTGGTTCTTCCTGCAAAATGTACCTATCCCTGACCACTTCCCGTTCTTGCCCACCCCACCTGGTCACACTGTCATCACTGCTCACCTGGATGATGATGGCCCCTAACTGACTTTGCCTCAACATTCATTCCATCCTTGCCCCCACCCTAGTCTATTTACACACAGCACTAAAATGAACCCGTCTCTATAAGAATAAAAGACAAAGTGTTTTATGAATATAGGAACACTTTTCTCAACAGGCCTTCCATCACCACTCAGACCTCCTTTCCTTCTGCTCTCACCAGAATTCCTATGATTCTGGTCTCACCAGCATCCTGTGTTTCCTCCCACACCAGCCTTAGAGGCCTTGATGCTTGCTCTTACCTATTCATGGAAATCTCTTCCCACATATGCTCCAACTTGTCCACTCACCTCCTAACCTACCTTTTCAGTCAGGGCTTCCTCACACCTATTTGGTGTTGAAATCCCTCTTCCCTCCCCATTCCTTTCCTGCCTTGTGTTTCTCATAACATTCAACACCATTGGGCATGCTACATTTAATTCATATGGGTTTGTTTTCTGCTTTCCAGCTAGAATGTATATCCCCTGATGCCACTTTTTCTCATGGGAGAATCCCCAGCACCTAGAGCCATGACTGGCATGAATTATGCTATCAGTAAATATCCTTGAATGATTGATTGTAATATGCAAACAACTTGAGAAACTATTCTAGTATCTCACATATTCATTTCCTGCTCATTAACTTCATTCCTTCCTGCTGACTAGTTTCATTTTTCATCCTAGAAATGACACCATAAAGAAGCCACCTGGTATCTAAAATATACTTTGGGGGACAAGCTGAATCTATATTCCATATCAGCTCTCTCCTTCCTGCCTCTTCACCCCCATGTCTCCCCACTCATCCTTTTTCCTCCTGAGTAAACCACTCTTTATCCCATGAACCCAACATTAAGGCTCCCAATCCAAACAGAGGGAAAGAGGAAAGGAAAAGGTCAATGATATAGTAAAGAAAAAATAAAAAAGCAGAAATAAATCAAATGAAAAGGACTTGAAGAAAGAAAGGAAAGACACATAACACAGAAAGGTATATGCCCACTGTCCACTCTCCCCACCCCCCAAAAAAAGAAGAAAAAAAACCTGAAAGAGGCAGACAACAGCAGGAAGAAGAAATGCTGATAATTAAAAATAAATGTGAAAAGACCAGCAATCAGTAATACTGCAAAGAGGAGAGAAGGGAGTGACCAGAAATGACCCTCACTCACCTTTAAGCAGGTTCCTTGAAGGAAAACAAATTCAGCAGTAACGCTGTAGAGGAGATTCCAGCATTGAAATCATTTCTTTATCCTTCCAGGTGTTTTCACTTATTAGGTCAAAGGGAACAGGGAGAAGTACCCCAGCTCTGACCTCCTTCCTCAGACCCCACCAACTTCTCAGTCGGGCTGTGGGTGTCCACATCACCCTCAGCCTCCCTGTGACTCTCTAGCTCAGACAGTGGGTGACCTCCTTCCTCAGACCCCACCAACTTCTCAGTTGGGCTGTGGGTGTCCACGTCACCCTCAGCCTCCCTGTGACTCTCTAGCTCAGACAGTGGGCCTTAGACAGACAACAGTTTCCTCTCAGCAAGAGGAGATATGGAGAAAGCTAACCTAGTCAAGGAGACGGTGGTGAGCAGATGGGGACAGAGCCAGGATCGGCGTATCTGGGCCCACCCTCTGATGTCTGTCCACTTTCCATGGGCTGCTTCCCAGACTGGGTTGCAGAACTGTCTCCCACTGCCCATGAAGTACTTAACACTGAACCTGAGTGAAGAAGGGAAAGCTGTGAAGTCCCAGGGGAGCCCACAAACTCCAGCCCTGGAGCAGAAGCTCCCAAGCTTACAATTAAAGAAAACCAAACAGGGAGCTTGGGGACAGGACCAGAAGAAGGGCCAGTGGGACAGTGAGAGAAAACCTGGTCATGGGAGGGGCACAGGGCAGCCAGGGCATGGGAAGTTGGGCAAGTTTCTTGGTGTTTTTCCCCCACCGCAGACAAATCCCTCACTTCCCCAGCGACCCCAAGGGCCCTCATGGGGTCTCCACCTTGGGGTCCCTATCGACTTTCTCTGCATCCTCCAATCCACACATGTTTTCTGCCTGCCCCATGAAGTCAATATACATTTATTGAGGACCCATGATGTACAGAGCACTGGGTGAGATGTTACGCCTGAATCAAAGGTGGAGACTGAACACAATCCTGGCCCTGAGAAGTTTATAACCTGATGGGAGGGAAAGAAGAGCACCCACATTCATGAGACTCAGATGGTGGCATGGGAGCTGGCTGTCATTCTAAATGCTGTCAGTCATTTCTGTAAGCTCAGTGCCTTTCACTGAGTTTGCCATGGACAGTCCTGTGGTCTTCAGTTATGCCCATCATTCCAGTGTGACCATGGCTGGCACTCCCTTTCACTCTCAAGGATGTCTCAGGTTTGGGGGGTTTTTTTTCTATTATTTATTTATTTGTTTGTTTGTTTATTTGGCTGCTCTCAGTCTCCGTTGTGGCATGTGGGATCTTCTCTGCCACATGCAGGATCTTCGTTGTGGCATGTGGGATCTTTAGTTGCAGCATGCTGGATCTTTACTTGGGGCATGCAGGACATTTACTGGCAGCATGCAGAATCTACTTCCCTGACCAGGAGTTGAACCTGGGCCCTCTGCGTTGGGAGCACAGAGTCTTAACCACTGGATCACCAGGGAAGTCCCATCCTGGGTTTGGTGATAATTTAATAGTCACTTTAATTTTGACCTTATGTCCCATGGAAGCAGATCAATTTTCAAAATGGCCAATTCATTGGAAACCAAATTGGCAGATCATCAATGTATTTCTTTTAACTTTTTGATATATGACTGGTTTTTATTTTAATTTCACAACAGCAATAAAACATGTTTTCCTGCCATACAAAACTCTTGGGGCCTTCAGTTGGAGGCTGATGCACAGAGAGGACAGATTAGATCCAAGGGCTGAGAGAAGGAATTGAAAGGAGAGGCAGGAAAACACAAGAGGTGGAGACAGAGGGACCTAGAAAAAATAGGCCTTTGTCAAACTAGTTCCTGGCATACCAAGCTGATTTTTTTAAGCTCTTTATTGGAATATAATTGCTCTACACTGTTGTGCCAGTTTCTGCTGTATAACAAAGTGAATCAGCTGTATTTATATATATATATCCCCATATCCCCTCCCCACCACGACTCCTTCCCACCTTCCCTATACCAGCCCTCTAAGTCATCACCCATCATAGACAAACTGATTTTTGGAGAAACTTCCTACAGCCACCTCACACTCTTCTGCACCAGCCTCTTTCTCTGTCATTCTCCCAAACCCACTGACCTACTCTGGTTCCCTATAGGTACTTGAAGTTTTTCCACTTCTACATTTTTGCTCAAATTAACCTCCCACTGGAACTTACACTGCCTGATTTGTCTTTTCCTATTGAAACTCAGTTTATTCTGTAAAGACCCATCTAAAGCTCATCATTACTATTCTCTCGCCTTCCAAAGATTCAATCCACATCCCTTCAGCCTCCATGAGTTCCTACAATCTTTTGTCTGTACAGTTGGCAATTTATTCTGTTCCACTGTGTGAAATGTTATGTTGCTAGTTATTTAACCTACATAGTGATTGGGTGAAACTTGATTGCATACAACCAAGAAAGAGCTTTATGTTTAACTAAGATGATCTTCACTTCAGGAAAATTCTTCCCCACCTTTGATGGAGATCAGGCTGATCCCAAAGCTGTCTGGTCCACTTCAGGTATAAGTCTTAGCTAATCAAGACCAGCTTTCAAGTAAGCTAAGATCCAGCCTGATACAGGTCATGACTTAAATTTCTCACCAAATTCAAAACCTCCTCCGTGGTCTCTGCCTGGTTCAGATCTGACTGGGAGTTTGGGGACCACCATAGGGAAGACTGAAAGAGTCTGTCTTTTCTCCCTTTCTCCTGCTCCTTTCATTCTGATACTTAGGGATCTCCCTTCCTTCTTTGGTTTTCTAGGATTTAAGGAAGGATTATGGATGTGGGGGGCAATGGGGTACACTGTTGAAGAGTATATACCAGTGTCATCTGCAGGAGATATCCAAAGTCCAGTGTGTGATCTCTCATCTATCTATCATCTATTTATCTATCATCTATCTATCATCTATTATCCCTGCATGTTGATAGATGTTGAATGCCCTCCCCACCCTCTGAGAACTCTGCAGTGACAGTTCCCTGACAAGGGCAGACTCTCTCCAGTTGACCTTTTATAACCCCACCCCCCCAATTTCCTGACCCTGATGTTTTGCTTTCAGCTCCTCACACAGACCACTCTCAAGAGAGGGTTTTCCAAGAAGGCTTGAGATGGTGGCCTCACAAAGCACCTACTTGACAAACAAGCAGTCTATTCATGTTGACCTTGAACTGTTGCTGTATTTTGTTCTTTTCTTGCTGACATGAGCTGCTCTATCTTGTCTCACAACTTCAGAATTCTCCAAGCACCAGTTCTACATTCACCTACATATACAGTCTCCCTGCAAAACACATGCCAGGCTCTCCTTGGAGATCCCTCATCTGGTCAATTCCATGGAATCAGGCTCATGAGTGTCTGTAGTTATTGAGCCTCCATCCAGAAGTTGAGGTGCCAGGCCCCTTTCTAGGGGTGTACTCAAGGAAGAGAACTTCTGAATCCCTTCTCAATCAGGGAGCAGAGAAATAAGATGCCACTATAGTCCAACTGAGTTAGATTAGTTAATATTTGATGCAGCATGGAGAACAAAGGGATGTTTAGTGGGAAGGTGTAAGAAGAGCTTGTTATAAAATCGTTATTGAACTTATCACACAAGGCAACTTCTATTTTGTTATTGAATGGTTTTCTGTTAACTTGAGGCACATGAAATCCTAACAAATGCATCCATCCTTGATTAGAAATGCAACTGCCAACTCTGTTTGAAAACAGATATGTTCCTTGTGGTCATGGAGTGATGGACGTTGCATTCATCTGTTCAGACTGCCATGACAAAGTAAACACTGTGTGGCTTAAACAACAAAAGAATTTTCTCACAGTTCTGGAGGTTGGAAATTACAGGACCAAGTTTCTGGCAGGATTCAGTTTCAGGTGTGGGCTTTCTTCCTGACTGGTAGACAGCGACTTTGTGGTCCTCATGTGGTCTTTCCTCTGAGAATGTGCAGGGAAAGTGTGAGTTCTCTGATGTCTCTTCTTATAAGGACACTAATCCTATCAGATAAGGACCCCACCCTTATGAACTTCATTAACCTTAATTTCTTCCTTACACCCAAATACAGTCACATTGGGTATTATGGCATCACTTATGAATTTGGGGGAGACAAATATTCATTTAATTATAGGCATCAATGCTACTTTTGACTTTGGTATTAAATAAAAGTTAAACAGAATTAAGCAAAATTAAATTTAAATATATATATATAGATGCTATTTGTCAAAAAAAATGGAAGAACTGGATAAAATAAAAGAGAAATTTGAAAGCATCAGAAAGAAATGACAGCCAAGACTTAGGGGCCGGAATCATAGAGGAAAGGGAAGCATGCTAAGGTGAACTCAGTTTTATGTGAGCTTTTCCCCTTGAGGTGTCTGTTGGTTAATAAGTAGCATAAGGCTCAGAGGTGAGACACGGAGCATAAAACAGAGACTAAAAGGTTAGGAGTTGAGTAGAGCTTTTGGCAGTCTGATGTTCTAGAAATCCAAAAATAGGTGTTAGGGCTTAGCAATGAGGAAGTTCTCCTCCTCTAAAACTTTTTAAAAAGAAAACAGACTTCTGGGTGGAATGTTGAAAAAGACACACCCTATATACAATAGAGAGCTGGAAAGAGATGAGCTCTCACAAAGACCAAAGTGCAGCTTTAAATCAGTTCAATCAAAGATTATATTAAGGTGAATGTCCACCAATAGCAAAATCAAAAGCAAATCCTGTTTTTAGGAAGTAACAATGTTCAAATTATTTCTACAGTTTATAAAATTACCAGGCATCTCAGGAGATAAGACCAAATAAACAAAAAAATTGATAGAAAATAGAAGAAGACATATAGGAGATTCAGGCTTAGGAGTTATAAGAAATGAACTTTGAAATAATTGTTATTTATATATTCAAGGGGGAAAATCACACAGTGGAGAATTTTACTAGAGACTGGGAATCAATAAAAAAAATCAAATGGAAATTTGAGAACTGAAAAAATATGTTAAATAAAATCAGACTGAGGCATAAAGATAAAAATGACACAATACAGCAAGCTTACTCTAGCCTCAGGACCAGCCTCACCCAAGAGTAAGTGAGCAACATCAGCAAGACAATCACAGCCCCGCAGCCTGTGGACCCAGCCCATCCATCAGCAGGCCAGATCCTGCCCTGGGACAAGCTGGGCCCTGGATCCACTTACCAGCTGGCCAACACAAGCTTTGGGACACCCCAGATACTACTGGCAGCTGTGTCAGGAGCCAGTCCCAATGACCAGCGTTCTGACTCCAGCCCTGGAACCCCAGGTCCTGTAGCAAGACCCCAGGACCCAGCTCTGCCTGCCAGTGGGCCAGCACTAGGCCCAGGATTTGGCTTTACCCACCAGTGAAGAGACACCAAGCCTAGGATCTCTTAGGCACTGACTCTGCCCACCAATTAGCCAGCTACTGGGGTCCAGTGGGGTTATGCAGCCCCCTCATGAGCTGACCCTACCAACCAGCAGCATGCAGTACCTACACAAAGCAGGGCCTGGCAACTGAGGGGTGAACCAAGACTACCAGACCCAGTAGTCAATTCATTTGTATAGAAAAATACATGCAGTCCACAGAGGGGGGACCCCTAGAGCATAGAGCTCTGGTGACAAGATGGGAGTGCACTGCTGAGATGCATAGGACATCTCCTACAAAAGTCCACTTATCCGGGGCAGGGAGGGTGGGGGGGGCTTGGGGGGGGCGTCAAGGAAGGGAGGGAAGATGGGGATATGTGTATAAAAACGGATGATTGAACCTGGTGTACCCCCCCAAAAAATAAATAAATAAATAAATTAAAAAAAAAAAAGTCCACTTATCCATGGTCAGAAAACGTGACTAACTTATGAGATACATAGAAATAAAAATAGCAATGTAGGCAAAATGAGGAGCCAGAGAAACATGTTCCAAATGTTCCTAATGAAGGAACAGGATAAAACTCTTGTGAGGAAAAACAAAGTGACTGAACATAAGAAATTTACACAAGAAAAAGTTCAGAGTGATAATCATAAATATGATGAAAGAATTCAAGAGAAGAATGGAAGCACAGAGCAAGAAGTTAGAAGTTTTTAACAGAGAGTTAGAAAATATAAAGAACAACCAAAAATGAAGAATATAATAGATGAAATGAAAAATATATTAGAAAGAATCAACAGTAGACTAAATGATACAGAGGAATGGATGAGTGAGCTAGAAGACAGAGTAGTGGAAATCACTGAAACTGAACAAATGAAAAAGAAAAAAAAAGAAAATAATGAGGACACTTTAAGAGACCTCTGGGACAACATCAAGTGCACTAATATTCTCATTATAGCAGTCCCAGAAGGAGAAAAGAGAGAGATAAAGGGGCTGAGAACATATTTGAAGCTATCACAGATGAAAACTTCCCTCACCTGAAAATGGAAACAGACACCCAAGTCCAGGAAGCAGAGAGAGACCCAAACAGGATTAACTCAAAGAGGAACACACCAGGACACAATGTAATTTAAATGGCAAAAATTAAGATAAAGAGAGATTAGAAGCAGCAAAGGAAAAGCAAGAAGTTACATACAAGGGAATTCCTATAAGGCTATCAGCTGACTTTTCAGCAGAAACTCTGCAGGCCAGAAAGGAATGGCTTGGTGTATTTAAAGTGATGAAAGGGAAAAACCTACAACCAAGAATACTCTACTCAGCAAGGTTCTCATTCAGACACTCTCTTCAATAAGTGGTACAGGGAAAACTGGATAACTATATGTAAAAGAATAAAATTAGAGCATTCTCTAACATCAAATATAAAAACAAATTCCAAATGGATTCAAGACATAAATGTAAGACTGGAAACCATAAAACTCCTAGAAGAAAATATAGGCAGAATATTCTTGGCATAAATCACAGAAATATTTTTTTGGATCTGTCTCCTAGAGTAATGGAAATAAAAGCAAAACTAAACAAATGGGATGCAATTAAACTTTCAAACTTTTGCACAGCAAAGGAAACTATAAACAAAACAAAAAGACAACATACAGACTGGGAGAAAATATTTGTAAATTATATAACCAACAAGGTATTAATCTCCAAAATATACAAACAGCTCATACAGCTCAATATCAATAATAATAATAATAATAAACCCAATAAAACAATGGGCAGAAGATGTAAATAGACATGTCTCCAAAGAAAACATACAGATGGCCAACAGACACATGAAAAGATGGTCAACATCACTAATTATTAGAGAAATGCAAATCAAAACTACAATGAGGTATCAACTACACCAGTCAGAATGGCCATCATCAAAACGCCAACAAATAATAAATGTTGAAGAGGGTATGGAGAAAATGAAACCCTTCTACACTGTTGGTGGGAATGTAAAATTATGTAGCCACTATGGAGAACAGTATGAAAATTCCTTAAAAAATTAAAAATAGAGTTATCATATCATCCAGGAATCCCACTCCTGGGCATATATTGAGAGAAACTTAATTTGAAAAGATACATGCACCCAATGTTCATTGCAGCACTATTTACAATAGCCAAGGCACAGAAGCAACCTAAATGTCCATCAACAGATGAATGGATAAAGTCACACAGATAGTAGGTGGTGGAGTCATGATTTAAATCCAGGTAATCTGACTTTAGAGAACTAGTGATTAACCATATTACAAAGAGAATAAGACAATTTCAAAGACTGACAAGTGCAATGAAGAAAATAAAACAAGGTAATTAATGTGATAGGCACCTCTAAAGAACAGTAAAAGATTATCCCCAAGGACAAAGCATCAATTCAACACCCAGTGGGCCTGAGACGAGCTGCATCGAGAGTCACCTCAGAGAGGTAGATCTACAGCAAGAGAAGACCTGTGCCAGTTATAGACAAGTTTAAGAAAAGAGGGGATTGGTGAGCCATGAGAGGTTCACTCTTCTGCCTTCTCATAACTGCTGTTTCAGGAGCCTTCAGGTTTGAACATAGCAGGAAGGAGAGTAAGTAGAGGGAAATGGTGTAGTCTTGAGACCAGCACCCTGGGGGTCTTTTGAGTTGCCCAATCAAATGCTGGCCCTCTATCTCAAGGGCTGTGTACATGAGCTCTCTTGAGCTTCCACCGCCCCACCCTTCACCCACTGACCCCTTCCCTTAGACCATCCTCAGGCAATGGTCTTCCAGTTTTGTGATGGTCTTGTAACTAAAAGTGGGGTCCAGTTGCTCAATGCTCAAAAGCCAATAAAGAGGCCAGGTTGGCGGAAAGGAAAGTTTGCTTTATTTTGGGTGCTGGCAACCAGCAGGGAGTGTGGACACCTGTCAGGGAAGGCCGACTCCCTTTCTGACAATCAGGGGGCAAGAGCTTTTATTGACAGAAGGAGGGGGCTACATGCAGAAACAGTAGAGTCAGCTCTGACAGTCATCTTGAAATTGGTCATTGGTGGTCTGAACAGTGTCATCTTGATTGTTTTAGGTACAGTGAATCTTCAGTTCTAGGGTCAGTTTGTTTCCATTTCTTTGAGGCCAGTTCTCAGAACTGAAGCAGCTTATGTCATGGCTACAGCCTGGTCATCATGTAGTTAACTTCTTCCACTTGGTGGGGGATTCAGTATCTGTAAGACAGCTCACAGGATATGGTTCAGAATATTATCTACAGCCCTCGAGAAGGAACTAAAGTTCCTTGACTATGCTTCATGACTAAGCTATTATTATTTGGTCTCCTTTGACTGTTTCTAAATTTTCTCACTTTTCTGATTAAACTTATCCTTTGGCTAAAGTTTTTCCACAGATTAAAGGCAGGCTGAGGTCACTGAGGGTAGGGGGGTCAAGGACCATAGGGTCCTGCTCCATTTCAGTCTCTATTAGGCCAGCTAGCCTGGACTTTTGGGCCTCCACTCCCAAATTGTTTATCAATTATACTGATATCATCTATTAAATTCTACCATTACATATAAAATGTAAAAGCCAGGACTTCCCTGTTGGTGCAGTGGTTAAGAATCTGCCTGCCAATGCAGGGCACATGGGTTCATTCCCTGGTCTGGAAAGATCCCACATACTGTGGAACAATTAAGCCTGTACACCTCAACTACTGAGCCTTCACTCTAGAGCCCAAAAGCCACAAATACTGAAGCCTAAGAGCTCTAGGGCCCGAGTACCACAACTACTGAGCCCGCATGCTGCACTGAAGCAGCACACCAACTACTGAAGCCTGCACACCTAGAGCCCATGCTTTTCAACAAGAGAAGCCACCACAATGAGAAGCCTATGCACCACAATGAAGAGTAGCTCCCACTCGTCGCAACTAGAGAAAGCCCATGCACAGCAACAAATACCAGACACAGCCAAAAAATAAATAAATAATTTTTTTAAAAAAGTAAAAGCCAGTTTCACCACAGGTAAAATTATTTTCTGGACTCTAAATTCTGTGGCTTCAATAAATGTTAGGGCTACTCTCCCTTTCAAGATGAGTCAAATCCAGCCAACAACTGGGGTAGCTGGTTAACTCAGGAAATATCGCCCACTTCCCTCCACAGGTTCTTTCTTCACTTCACCACAACGGGCAGCTCCAGTCACTCCCTCACACTCAAATTTCCCTGGACAAGAGTCAGGGAAGTCACAGTTCCTGTGAACTTCCTAATTCCTGAAGGCACTCCACAAGCCTGAGAGTGTGTGGGGTGCGCTGATCCAAGAAATCTCCATGATCCAGCCTCTTTCTTGATCAGTCAACCCCTGTGGGACACAGGCAGAGGAAATGTCACTAATTTATTAGGTGTGAAGGAGCCTATTTGGAACCACACCCTGGGTATGTGCTGCACCTACAGTCCAATTCTTCTCTGAACGTTGGGAGTTTATCACCCATTGTCCTCAACTTTTTGCTTCAGCTAAAATCCTCAGACACAGAGAATGCCAGTTTACACCCAGTTGTACCTGTATTTATTTTATTTCATGTTTAGTTTATTTGTTTTGAGTAGATAGTAACGTGTTTCAAAATTCAAAAGCTAAAAATGGGTATACAGTGAAATTCTCTCCCAAGTATCTCATGTATCTTTCTCGGAATATTTTGTACATTTAAAAACCAGTACATACATGAATTCTTCCCCCATCTTCATACAATAGTTAGAATACTATAAACACTGCTCTGCACCTTGATTTTCTAATTTTTAGTTTTTGATTTTAAAATATATATACATGCATACAAGAGATTTATGTATGTAGTATTTCTTGGCTATCTTCCTGAGATGGAAATTAGACAATTGATTTTCTGTCTTTTTCATTTTCAAATATAGCCATATAAGGTTATGGTTTTCCCTCTAAGCATGGCTTTACCTATATTCCACAAGTTTGGACATGTCATATCTTTGTTATCTCTCTTTTCAAAATATTTTTAAATTTCCACTGTAATTTCTAAACTAGTGGGTTACTTAGAAACTTATCCCTTGATTTCCATATATGCAAATATACTGTTGACCTGAAACAAATAGACTCCAGATATTCTCCAGCAAAGATGGATTTATTCAGGATCTGCAGAAAATTGCAATTCAAGGTTTGCAACCAATTGGGAGCCATATGCAAGTGCCCTCACAGCAAGGGAAGAAGAACACTTTTAAACAGAGGAAAAGGAAGTTGAGAGGGGTAGAGCACACAATCCACAGCTTTTCATCTGCTGAGTCCTTGTCAGGAAAGAAGTTTTTCTTCCTGTTGGGCTCTGCTATCATAGCAGAGCATGAGAGCTTCTCCTTCTTGCCTCACAACTCGATGTAAGTTTCTGTTTATAAATTTTTCATAATAAATATAAATAGATTTCCTAGTTTGGTTCATTTGTCAATTAACTTCTAATGTAATACCAGAAGAATATTGAAATCTGATTTCAGTGCTCTGAAATGTGTCAAGACTTGCTTTATGGAACAGCATGTGATCAATTTTGGCAACTGTTGGGTGTGCACTTGAAGAAAATGTGTATTTTGTGGTGGTTGGGTGCAACTTTCTACATATGTACACTAGGTCAAGTCGCTACTCTAGTTGTTCAAATCCTTCATATCTTTACAGGTATTTTTGTTACTGTAACCTAAAGTTACTAATATATGTGCAAAAATCTTACATTATATTGTAAATTTGTCTATTTCTACTTCTAGTTCTTTAAGTTTCCCTTTATGTAAGTCCACACTGTTAGGTTCATATAATTTTTAAAATCTTTTTTTTAATATTTAATTTTTTTAATTTTTTTACAGTAGGTCTTTTTTCATTATCTATTTTAAATATAGCAGTGTGTACATGTCAATTACAAACTCCCAATCTATCCTTCCCCGTACCCTTCCCCCACCCCGGTAACCATAAGTTCATTCTCTAAGTCTGTGAGTCTGTTTATGTTTTGTAAATAAGTTCATTTGCATCATTTTTTTGGATTCCCCATATAAGCAATGTCATATGATATTTGTTTATCTCTGTCTGACTTACTTCACTTGATATGATAATCTCCAGGTCCATCCATGTTGATGCAAATGGCATTATTTCACTCTTTTTTATAGCTGAGCAATATTCCATTGTATATATGTACCAGATCTTCTTTATACACTCATCTGTTGATGGACATTTAGGTTGTTTCCATGTCTTGATTATTGTAAACAGTGCCACAATAAACACTGAGGAGCATGTATACTTTTGAACCATGTTTTTCTCCAGTTGCATGCCCAGGAGTGGGATTACTGGATCATATGGTAGCTCTATTTTTAGTTTTTTAAGAAACCTCCATACTATTCTCCATAGTGGCTGTACCAATATACATTCCCACCAACAGTGAAGGAGGGTTCCCTTTTCTTTACACCCTCTCCAGCATTTACTGTTTGTAGATTTTTTGATGATGGCCATTCTGAGCAGTGTAAGATGATATCTCATTTTGGTTTTGATTTGCATTTCTCTAGTAATTAGCAATACTGAGCATCTTTTCATGTGCCTCTTGGCCATCTGCCTGTCTTGTTTGGAGAAATGTCAACTCAGGTCTTCTTCCCCTTTTTCTTGACTGGGTTGTATTTTTTTTTTTTTTTTGATATTGAGCCAAATGAGCTGTTGGTAAATTTTGGAGACCAATCTCTTGTCCGTAGAATCATTTGCGAATATTTTCTCCCACTCTGAGGGTTTGTCTTTTCATTTTGTTTGTGGTTTCCTTTGCTTGCAAAAGCTTTTGGGTTAAATTCTGTCCTATTTGTTTATTTTTGTTTTTATTTCCATTACTCTGGGAGAGAGATCAAAAAATATATTGCAATTTATGTCAAAGAGTGTTCTGCCTAGGTTTTCCTCTAAGAGTTTATAGTATCCAGTCTTACATTTAGGTCTTTAGTCAATTTTGAGTTTATTTTTCTGTATGATGTTAAAGAATGCTCTAGCTTCATTTTTTTCACATATAGCTCTCCAGTTTTCCCAGCACCATTTATTGAACTTTTCTCTATTGTATAGTCTTGCCTCCCTTGTCATAGGTTAATTGACCATGGGTGCATGGGTTTATTTCTGGGCTTTCTATCCTGTTCCATTGATCTATATTTCTGTTTTTGTGCCAGTACCATACTGTTTTGATGACTATAGCTTTGTAGTATAGTCTGAAGTCACGGTGCCTGATTCTTCCAGCTCCATTTTTCTTTACCAAGATTGTTTTGATTATCTGGGATCTTTTGTGTCTCCATACAAATTTTACGTTTTTTTTTTAATCTAGTTCTGTGGAAAACACAGAATTATTACCTACTGGTGATTTAATAAGGATTGCAATGAATCTGTAGATTGCCTTGGCTAGTATAGTCGTTTTCACAATATTGATTCTTCCTATCCAAGAACATGGTATGTTTTTCCATCTATTTGTGTCATCTTCATTTTCTTTCATCAGCGTCTTATCGTTTTCAGAGTACAGGTCATTTGTCTCCTAAGGTACATTTTATTCCTAGGTATTTTATTCCTTTTGAGTTGATGGTAAATGGGATAGTTTCCTTCATTCTTCTTTCTGATCCTTTGTTGTTAGTATATAGGAGTGCAACAGATTTCTGTGTATCAATTTTGTTTCCTGAAACTTTACCAAATTCATTAAGGAGCTCTACTAGCTTTTTTCTGTTAGGGTCTTTAGGATTTTCCATGTATACTATCATGTCATCTCCAAACAGTAACAATTTTACTTATTTTCCAATTTGGATTGTCTTTATCTCTTTTTCTTCTCTATTGCTGGGGCTAGGACTTCCAAAACTATGTTGAATAAAAGTGGCAAGAGTGGACATCCTTGTCTTGATCCTGATCTTAGAGGAAATGCTTTCAGCCTTCCAGAATGACATTAGGCGTAGGTTTGTCATATAAGGCCTTTGTTATGTTGAGGTATGTTCCCTCTGTGCCCACTTTCTGGAGAGTTTTTATCATAAGTGGGTGTTGAAATTTGTCAGGAGCTTTTTCTACATCTATTGATCATATGGTTTTATTCTTCAATTTGTTGATGTGGTGTATCACAATGATTGATTTGCACATATTGAAGAATGCTTGCATCCCAGAGGTAAATACCACTTGATTATGCTGTTGAATTCTATTTGCTAGTATTTTGTTGAGAATATTTGCATCTATGTTCATCAGTGATTGGCCTGTAATTTTCTTTTTTTGTGACATCTTTTTCTGGTTTTGGTAGCAGGGTGATGGTGGACTCGTAGAATGAGTTTGGGAGTGTTGCTTCCTCTGCAATTTTTTGGAAGAGTTTGAGAAGGATATATGTTAACTCTTCTTTAAGTATTTCATAGATTTTTCCTGTGAGGCCATCTGGTCCTGGACTTTTGTTTGGGGGGAGTTTTTAAATCACAGTTTCAATTTCAGTACTTATGATTAGTCTATTCATATTTCTATTTCTTCCTGGTTCAAACTTGGGAGATTGTACCTTGCTAAGAATTTGTCCATTTCTTCCAGGTTGTCCATTTTATTGGCATATAGTTGCTTGGGGTACATATAGATTTTAAATTGTTTTACCATCCTGGTTGAATGACCCTTTTATGAAATATCCCATTATATCTCTACTTTTGCTTTTTGCTTTAATGTCTGTTTTGCCTGATATTAACATAGTTTAATCAGCATTTTTTACATCATTGGTATGGCATGTATTCATCCATCTTTTTGCTTTATACCTGTTAATAGTCTTTTTTTTTCTTTTCTTTTTCTGTTTTTTACTTTTTTTATATACATCTTTATTGGAATATAATTGCTTTAAAATGTTGTGCTAGTTTCTGCTGTATAACAAAGTGAATCAGCTATATTTATACATATATCCCCATATCCCCTCCCTTTTGAGCCTCCTTCCCACCCTCCCCACCCCATCCCTCTAGGTCATCACAAAGCACCAAGCTGATCTCCCTGTGTTATGTGGCAGCTTCCCTTTAGCTATAACACTCAATTCTAAGAGAATTTCTTTGCATACAGCTATGCTTTTTTAAAAACTAAGCCTGACAATTTTCATCATTTTTGACATATTTAGTCCATTTACCTTTAGTATGTCTGTGATAGTTTGCTAGGGCTCCCATAACAAAGTACCACAGACTGGGTGACTTAAACAACAAAAAATTATTTCCTCACACTTCTGAAGACTAGACGTCCAATACAAAAATGTCAGCAGGTCTGGTTTCTTCTGAGGCCTCTCTCCTTGGCTTGCAGATGGCTGCATTCTCACCATGTTTCTTCTTCTGTGTGTTTCTGCTCCTTATATCTCTTTTGTGTGTCTAAATATCCTCTTTTTATAAGGACATCACTCAGATTGGATTAGGACCTGCCCTAATGGAATCATTTTAACTTGATCACCTTTATTAGGCCCTATCTCCAAATATAGTCACATTCTGAGGTACTTGGGGGTTAGAGCTTCAATGTATGAATATAGGTGGATACAATTCAGCCCCTAATAATATCTGATATATTTAAGTTTAAATTCATAGTCTTATTATTTGGTTTTGACTTGTCCTACTTATACTAATCTCTCCCTGCCTTATCATCATCATCATCATTATTATTACTATTATTGCTTAGGTAATATTTTTCATTCTTTTCTTTTTCTTTAATAACTTGTTAGTTATCCTTCATTTTTATTCTTCTTTTAGTGCTTACCTAGAATGACAGCTGGCATACTTGTTTACTAATATCTAATACAAATAAATAGTTTTGCTGCTTCCTGCCTAATATAAGGACCTCAGAGTACTTTATTTCCATTAACCACACCCTTTGGCCTTCTTTGCCATTGTTCTTACATAATTAAATTCTACATATATTTTAAACCCCACACAATTTAGTTAACATTACTTTATGTAGTCAATATTCAATCATATTTATTCACACATTTGCCCTTTCCATTGCTCTTTAGTCCTCTTTGCAATTTCATGCTTCCATCTGAGATCACTTTCCCTCTGCTTCTGCTAGTAGAATTCCTTTTAGGGTTGGTTTTGGTTTTGCTTTTGGTGCAGGTCTTCTGAAAAAAAATTCTCTCAACTTTTGTTTGCATGTAACATCTTTATTTTGCCTTCACTTTTGGAGTGTATTTTTGTTGGAAATACAACTCTCAGTAGGCAGTAATTTTTTTCCAAGACTATATAAATGTCATTTTATTGTCCTTTAGCCTTCATTTTTTTCTTTTTGGTGAAAGGCAACTCTTATTTTTCTTATTGCACTTCTTAATGTAATCTCTCTTTTTTGATGAATACTGTTAAATTTTTTCCTTTTGTTTTGATTATCCACAGTTTAACTACACTATATATTTCTTTTTATTCACCTTGCTTTTGATTAATAGAGCTTCTATGACTTGATGTCTTCCATCACTTTTGGAAATTTCTTCACTGCTATTTTTTTCAAATATAGTTTCTGCCCTATTCTTTTTTCCCCTCTCCTTTTGAGACTCCAGGTACATTTAAGTTAGACTTCACTAAGTCCATATGTTTCTTATTCTCTTTCCCATATTTTACATTCTTGTTTCTATGTTTCAGCCTTGATTTTTCTATTGACCTATTGCTCAGTTCACTAATCCTCTCTTCATTTTTGTCTAAACTGTGTCTAAATCCATTTATGAAATTGTTGAGTTTTTGTTGGTTTTTTTTTTTTCAATTCTAGACTTTCATTTGAATTTTTTCATATATTCCAGCTGTTTGGTGAAACTATCCATCTTTTCTTTTCTCTTGAATACAGCAACAATAGTTATTTTAAAGTCTATAAATGGTAATGTCAATATTTGGATCTCCTTTGAGTTTGTTTTTTCTTCTTCTCTCTTGATTTTTGGTCATTTTATCCTTTCCCTGAAATACCTGGCTTTTTTTCTTGAATGGATAACATTGTGAATTTTAAATTATAGAGATAGTCTGAAGATCTGGATGATAATCTTTTCCTCCTGTCATGCAGCTAAATTAGCAGCAGATTACATTAGTCTAGCCTATGACTGATCTGTGGGAAGCTGGGTCAGTCCTTGTGAGAATTTGTCTATTTCTGATTATTATTACTGGGCTGTAGGCTTTCTGTGGTCTTAGCTGGAAACCTGGGATATTTTTGAGGGCTCTGAACTCCAATTTTTGTCTCCCAGATCTATGAGATTACTGAAAGCTCTGCTCAGCTTTCCAGCCATTAGACACTTTGCTATTTAAATCAACAAATTTCTTGAAAGAAAAAGCAACACAGAACACCCAATTCATCTCAAAATACTTCCCTTCTCTCTGGGATCTCAGCCTCTCAAGTCCTGGTTGTTTTGGTATTGTTGATGCCATCAAAAAATTTTGCTTTCTTATATTTTATCCAACTTCTATAATTGTCCTCATTGTGAAAGCTGCTCTAATACAAATTAGTCCACTAGAGCAAGAAATTTTTTCTTCTTTATTTCATTTTTATTTTTTAATTGTGTGAAATATTTGCCAGAACACAAACTATGAATGAATGTGCACTCAAAGATGCCTAGTTTATTTCTCTATCTTCTCTCAAAATTTCTTCCTTCCTGCTATATGAAACACATTTTTATTAGTCTTTGGTTACCCATTCCTTGTTTGATTTTGAAAATATAAACAAATATATATAGATAGATAGCTGGATAGAGATATAGATATATAAAATTATCCTCCTTTCTTACCAGGAAATAGCATACTATGTACACTGTTTTGCACTCAACATTATATCCTGAAGATCACTTCAGCATAGCAGATAGAAATGCTTCTTATTGCTTTTTACAGTTGTATATTACTCCATTGCATGGATATATGATAGCTTGATCAGACGTCCTTCAGTGACTTTTCCATTTTTGTTATTATAAAAAAAAAACTTGGACATGTATGAAGGTAGAGAGAATAGTTCAGTAAATGTCCATGTACCTGTCACTGGCTTTGACAGTTATCAATTAATGGCCAATACTGTTCCTTCTGCTCTCCCACCAACTTCTTCCTGCCTCCCTCATATGTGGATTATTTGGAAACAAAAATTCAGGAATCATATAACTTCATTATATGTAAATACATTAGTGTGTTTCTCTAAAAGATAAGGAAATTAAAAATAATGATAGGATGAACATTTTAAAAGAATTTCTAACAGAGAAATATTAATATTGACATCTCATGGACATATATGTCACAGTTACTGCTTTCATTATAGTGTTTAAAGTTTGGGGGAGTAAATGCCCTCAGACATTTAAAAAATTACTTTTTGAATGCCCTCAGACACTTAAAAAATTACTTTTTGAAAATTAGACTTACACATTAAAGTTGACTGCCTCTATTTATTCAAGGCAGTTTTCAAAATAAAAAAGAAGGAATCCATTCAGATTTCCTAGTAATTTATTTGAGAAAAAAAGGGCATTTCAAAGACTACCTCTGTAACCTTTAGAATATTTAAAGATAAGGAATAATTGCTATTAACAGATTCTTCTCCCATCCCTACTGGGGTCTTCAAGCCTCAAGCTAGTCTTGATTTAGGATGGATCAAGGAGAAAAACATTGAATTTTGATATGAGATTCAAGTTTTGATTTACAATAGACTGGACTTTAGAATACTTAAATGAGCTTTAGTCTAAGCACCCAATTCTTGAATATACATGAGCTATCATAAAAAGATGGGCAAGAAAGAATTGAGGTGTACTATTTAAAAGCAGTGGTTGTACAAAAATAAAGGCATTTCCTTGTTTGTGCAAGATCAGCTGGAGCCTGTTCAGTGTAATGAATGGTAATATAGGAGATGTCACGTGGCAGTACAGTGTATGTTGTCCAGGATATAGACAGTAGGCTTGCAGGGATTCATGGGTGGCTGAAATCATGGTGGATTGAGTTTGGGGGTAGTTTGAAAGGAGGTGTGCTCAAGCTTGGCCTTGGAGAATTGGTATTGACTGAGGAAGACTAGAGGAAGCAGATATAGTACAGTCATCCCTACGTATACATGGGGGGTTGACTCCAGGACATGCCCCGCCCCTCCCCCAGTGGATACCGAAATGTATGTATGCTCAAGTCCTTTTTATAAAATGGCTAAATTGCATATAACCTGTGCTCATCCTCCCATACACTGTAAATCATCATCATAATATTACTTAACTTAATACAATGTAGATGGTATGTGAATAGTTGTCAGTGTGTGGCAAATTCAAGTTTTGCTTGTTGGAACTTTCTGGAGTTTTGGGGGTTTTTTTCCTGAATATTTTCAATCTATGGTTCATCGACTCTGCAGATGCAGAACCCAGAGATACAGAGGGCTGACTGCAATCTCCAGTGGAGAAAAATGGCTTAAGCAAAAGTGTGGAAGTGCGAAAACATCATATGTAGAAGAAGGATAAGAGGAAAAGGCTGAAAAGTGGTAAATGCTCCAAGTCAAGTTCTCAACAGCCAATGTGCTAAAAACCAATTTGGTAGAACCCAGTTCCCTTCTCTGTTCCCTGGGCTTCCTGACTCTCCCTCTAAGCATCCCCCTCAGTGGGTTCCTTGCCTGCCACTGCAAGAGCTGGAAGCAAGAGCAAAGGGGTGCATTAGAAAAGCTATAACAAAGACACTGTTTTGTGATAGTCTCATCTTATCAATAACCAATGCTGTGGCTGGACCAGCCCTTGTGGTTCCTATTATGATTTGTAAAACACCCCTCAGCAATAGCCATCAGGAAACTTTGAAAAAATAGAGGCTTATTACTTGCACAACACACCTGGGACCACACAGCAACGCAGCAAGTGGAGAAAGAGAAAGAAAGAGAGTTGGCCTGGGGTCCTGCTTTTACTGGGGTCAAGGGCGGGGGCCTAGGACTTTAGGAGCTCACTCTTTATTAGTTAATTTAAACATAAGACCATGAATTTAAATTACAAAAAGAGGAAAAAAAAAAAGCAAGCAGCCCAAATGGCCAATTATTGAAATCAACCAGGATGTCTAAAACAAAGGAGCCTCAGTGGGGAGAGGCAGCCTGGCTCTGGCTCTTTAACTGGCAATATGGCTAGAAATGTGTTCATTCCAATAGCCCTCTTTGAAGTGGATGCCTTGGCAATCAAAGCTGAAGTCAGGTACTTACATTACCAAAAAAACCAAAATGCAAACAGACAACAACAACAACAAAACACCAAAATGCAAACAACAACAACAACAAAAAACAGTGCCAGAACTTATACTACAGACACCTGAAAATATAAAGATTTAGAAGAAATAAATGTCTGGTGACTTAGCCATTAGGCAGGTGAATTGTCACCATATTAGCCAGTGAGAAAATTAATTCTATAGGACATAAAGCCAAAAGTAGAGTAACCATAAAATTTATCAGCCAACCTGGGACAATCTTGCAAGTGAAAGGGAGTGCTATCCATGATTATACTAGAGTAACAGGCATAACTAGACAGCAGGACTGTCACAGCAAACTGTGAAGGGCACTGAGCTTAGATAAACATCTGACAGGGTTTGGGAGGACACCCAACTCCCATGCCACCATCTGACTCTCTCATAGGTGAGTACTTCTATTTCACTCCCACTAGGAGGGTCAAGATTATATTCAGTCCCCACCTTTGATTCAAGCACAACATCTCACCCAGTGCTCTGCATATCATAGGCCTCCAGTAGATAAAGGCTGACTTCAGAGGGCAGGTAAAGGACAGGTGTGAATGGCATAGTGCAAGAAGAGCCAACTGGGGCAGTCACAGGTAGAGACCCCATGTGGACCCTGGAGGTCACTGAGGAACCATTGAAATGTGTCTGGGGCTGGGGAAGAACACCAAGAAGCTTGTCCCACTTCCTGTGCTCTGGCTGCTCTTTGCCTCTCTCTTGCCTCTCTTCACCCTGTCTCACCGGCCCTTCTTCTGGTCCTGTCCCTAAGCTCCCTGTTTGGTTTTCTTTAATTGTTAGCTTGGGAGCTTCTGCTCCAGGGCTGGAGTTTGTGGGCTCCCCTGGGACTTCACAGCTTTACCTTCCTCACTCAGGTTCTGTGTTAAGTACCCACATGGGTAGCAGGAGACAGTTCTGCAACCCAGGCTGGTAGGCAGCCCGTGGAAGGTGGACCGGCATCAGGTGGGAGGCCGAGATACACACATTCTGGTCATCACCATCTCCTTGACTAAGTGCACTTTCTCCATATCCCCTTTTGCTGAGAGGAGACTGTTGTCTGTCTGAGGCCCACTGTCTGAGCTAGAGAGTCACAGGGAGGCTGAGGGTGATGTGGACATCCACAGCCCAGCTGAGAGTTTGGCGGGGATTGAGGAAGGATGTCAGAGCTGGGGGCTCCTGCCTGAACCCTCTGACTCAGTAAGCACAAGCAAGAGAAGAAGGATGAAATGATTTTGAGACTGGAATCTCTTCCACAGTGTATTTGCTGAGTTTGTTTTCCTCCAGAGAAACCACTTAAAGGTAGGGTCTTTTCCTGTTACCCACTTCTCTCCTTTCTGCAGTTCCTATTACTGATTGCTGGTCATTTCACATTTCTGTTTATCAGCATTTTCTCTTCCTGCTATTTTCTGCCTCTATTAGTTTTCATTTTCTTTTTGGGGGGATGAGGGAGTGGGCATATACTTTTTAGTGTTATGTCTCTTCTCACTCTTTCTTCTAGTCCTCTTCCTTTGATCTACTTCTCCCTTTTTCTTAACTTAATGTCTCATTGACTGACCTTTTTCTTTCCTCTTTCCCTCTGTCTGGATTGGGGGGCACAGTGATGGGTTGAAGAGTTTTCTAAAGCAGGAAGACAAAGGATGAGTGGAGAGAGATGTGGGTAAAGGGGTGGGGAGATGAGGGGATACAGAATCACTTTTTCCCCAAAAGGTGACTTGTTTTGCGGTGTCATTTCTAGGAAGAACTATGAAGCCACTAATTAAACACCCGGAGAAAGGAATGATGTTACATTGCAAGAAAGGAGCACATGAGATGCCAGAATAATTTCTTGAGTTGTTTTGCATAACAATTAATTATTCAACAAATATGTGCTGAGAACAAAATATATGCCAGGCATTGTCCTAAGAGCCTGAGATCCCACCATGAGCAAAAGTGGCATCAGGGAATATAGGCTCTAGTTGGTAAATTAAAAGTATAACAAATCCATGTGAATTAAACGTAGCATGCCTGATGGTGTTTAGTGCAATGAGATACACAAGGCAGGAAAGAAATGAGAAGGAAAAAAAGATTTCAACTCTACATAGATATAGAGGAAGGCCTGGCTAAGAAGGTGAGCGGCAGGTAAGGGAACAAGGTGGAATATATCTGGGGAGAGACTTCTGTGAGGAGGTTAAGAGAAAGCCTTGCATCTACTTGCTCTGTGGGAGGAATAGAAGGGAGGCCAGTGAGACCTGAGCAGAGGGAATTCCAGGAAAAGCAGAATTAAAGGAGGTTTGGGTAGTGGTGGAACCCAGACAGATGAAAGTCTTGCTTTATTCTTCAAGCATTTTGTCTTTTATTCTTATGGAAATGGGTTCACTCCAGTGGCAAATAGACCAGGGTAGGGGCAAGGAAGGAATGGGGAGGCATGTCCAGTTAGGGGCCATTTCCATTTCCACGGCAGGGGAGCAGTAACAATGATGTATCCAGGTGGGACAGGCAGGAGTGAGAAGTGGTCAGGGGTGGATATATTTTGGAGGAAGAGCCAGGAGTAGTTTCTGATGTTGCGATGCGTGTGAGAGGAGAGGAGTCAAGGATACACTATGTATTGTTTCCTGGGCAACTGAACAGATCTTCCATTAACTGATCTGGGAAGAGGGGAGAACGGGTGTTTCTCCAGGGGAAACCAAAAGCTCAGTTTGGCCACTTGAGACAGGATGAACCCATTGGACATCCAAGAAAGATGTTGAATACACAGTGGATGTAAGAATCAGAGTTCAAGGGAGCCCTCCAGGATAGAGATAAATGTCATTAATCACCTGTATAGTATTGGAGTATGGAGTTGGGGGAAGGAAGAAGGAGTGTTTAGTGCATCTTCCAGAAAGTACATGCAGCAGAGTGCCTCTACACACCATGGTTAGGGCTGAGCGTTCTCAGCATGTAAGGATTTCTGCTATAAGGTCTGCAGGGACCTAATTTTTCTGTTGGTTGGTTAAGTCTTTTTTGTTTGGCCACACCACATGCAAGATCTTAGTTCCCTGACCAGGGATTGAACCTGCACCTCCTGCAGTGGAAGCGTGGAGTCCTAATCACTGGACAACCAGGGAATTCCAGTTGGTTAAGTCTTCATATAGCTAAGACAGATTAAAGGCTGTAGTAATAGCAGTTTATCCCATAGAAGTCCCCTCCTCCCCACAACATGCTTAAGTGCAGTCAATCAAATAATTTATTGGCTTTTCTCTCCTTTTTCCCTGTAAAAGTCTTTCCGCTGGGTCCTGTCAGTGGAGCACTCCTAACAACTTCTGGTTTGGCACTGCCTGCTTGGAATTGACTTTTGCTCAAATAAACTCAAAAATTTTAGTATGTTTCAGTTTATCTTTTAGCAAAATAGGTGAATATATCACAAATTACAGTTAAGTTCCTGGGTATTACTGGTGGCAGGGATACCTGGGCATGTCTTCTTGGGCATGAGTCACACATGCTCCCTCCTCTATGGACAGAGGTTAGCAGCCCGCCTCCCTGGTCATGGATCTGGGCAGACCCATCATATTTTAGGAATTCACCCTGGGTCTTTGCACAAAGAGCATGTTTCATGGAGTCCTGGTTGTTTTGCCTTTACAGTGAGGTAAGGTAGACTGATGCATCCCTCATACATGTCTCCTAGAAATTACTGTCATACATTTGCATAGAACATACTTGTCATTTGTAAATACATGAAAATATTGATTATGTTATCATTCACTGTCCCTCATAGAAAGGAATCTAATAGTGAACTCCTAGTACATGTGTGTCATTCATTGCATGAATACTAGCAAACTGTGATGCTCTGAATACAGTGGTTATATGAGGGATGAAAGTAGAGGGCAGTTGTAAAAAGCAAGCATCTCCATTAAGGGCACACCAACAGAACCTGGAGAGTGATTCAATCTGAAGCCCACTGGGCACCCAGCATGGGTATTTTTAGCTTGAATAATTGGGACAGTAGGTATCATTTTAAAGAAATATGAAAAGAAGAGATGATATTACTTTTCTGGGGCATGTACATAAGAATTAATGCTTAGTTTTTTTGTTTGTTTGAGGTGTCAGCAAGAAATGCAATTGCATACATTCTGCAGGGAATTGGAAGTTTGGCCCTAAGGCTGGATCTGGGTCTTAGGAGGGGTGTTGGGGCTCCAGTAAAGATTTTGGTGCCATTTGGAAAGATACACAGGCAAGATTCTCTGGTTCCTCCACCTCAGCTTCATGATCATCACCTCCTTCACCCCCGAGGTGTTTCCCTGAGTTTTGCAGCATCAGAAATGTAATTGTAATTTTCATCTAGGTATAGGGAATTCTATTTATACTAACCAACACACAAGTCAGGAACTTAACTATAAGTTATCATATTTTCACCTATTTTGCTAAAAGATAAACTGAAGCATACTAAAACTTTTGAGTTTATTTGAGCAAAAATCAATTCTAATCAGGCAGTGCCAAACCGGAAGTGGTTAGGGGTGCTCCACTGACAGGAACCAGCAGAAAGACTTTTACAGAGAAAAAGCAGAAGAAACGCAAAGAAATTATATGGTTGGCTATACTTAAGCATTTGACTTATTGGGAAAGCCAAGTTGCTGTTTGTGATTGGTTGGTCTTAGATTTTGATTTCTTAACCTTAAGACATTTAGAGGCTTAGATTTTGGTTTGCTTCATAGGCTACTAAGGCCACTCAGTCTAATGGCCTCCTTGCCTAATTAATTCAATAATGATGAGAGCTATATTTGACAGGAAACCAGTATTGCTCTTGAGCAAAAAATCTCCAGTTTTTAAAAGTCCATATTATGGATCAGAAGGCTGCAGAATGAGCCAAGAATTGGAGAAAAAGGAATGGAATTTCCTAACTAAGAATTTCTCCAAGATAAGGTAACTTGTCCTTCTAAGAATTTTTTCTTTTTAATACAGGAGCAACATGATATAATGTAAAGTACCTGGAACTTAGATTATAAAGGCACCTTCTCAAGTCCTGGTTCCACGTTGACTAACCATGCAACCTTGGGCAGTCCAGCCAACTCCTCAGAGCCTCAATTTTCTCATCTGTAAAAGAGGGCTTATTTTAATAAAATCACGGTACCACAGTGATCATTGCAGGATCACTATGAGATCAAATGAAAAATGAATGTGAGTACTGCGGGGTGCAACAGACATATTTATTTTTATAGAGTGTGTATTGCCTGGCACTAGAACCAGGCAGAGAGCCCTCCTCTTCTCAGCGGATTAGAGATTGATGGACAAACTCAACATCTTTCATTCCTTACTTTCTAGGCAAATTGCAAATCACAGTTTTTCCTATATGACAAGATCACTTGTTAAAGTAAATGAGTCCAGTTTATTTATATCAGTGGTCAATATTTAAGATGGAACGTGAATGGCTGTCGTAGACAGCCTGTAAAACGGTCTTGTTGGTCCCTGATTCATGGTATTCACGACCTGTGTGTTCTCTCCCAGTAACTGTGGGCTGGATTTAGTGACTCACTTATAACAAATAAAATTCAGCAGAGCTCATGGGATGTCACTTCCAATATTAGGTTCAAGACTCTGGATTCTACCTAGGGTACTTGTGCGCTCACTCTCTCTTGCATCACTTACCCTGGAAAAAGTCAACTGCCACACTGTGAAGCAGCCCTCTGAAGAGGAAGCAAGGCCTGACACAGCTACATGAGTGACCTTAGAGTAAGCCTCCTCCAGACAAGCCTTGAGAAGATCGCAGCCTGGCCAACAGTTTCACGGTAACTTCATGTGAGACCTATTATGCCAGAGGCAACTAAGTTGTACCCTTATTCCTGGCCCACATCAATTGTGAAATAATCAATGTTTCCTATTTTATTTCAAGTTGTAAATTTTAGGGCTACTTGCTACACAGCAGTAGATAGTTAATACAAATTTAAGGACAACATTCTGCACTGCTATGCTACTGGCAGAGCCATGAAAATACTTGCCCTGGAGAGTACAGCCCTGGGTGGACAAAGGAACAGGTGAAATTAGAAAGTGGTTGATGAGATAGAGAAGAAGGTGAAAGCTAAAAACTAGAAATGTCTTTGAAGATGAAGACAAGGTTCTCCTGGTGAGAGCAAGAGGACAACAAAGTTGTGGTCAGAATATGGTAATGCTTTTCATTCAGTTGCTTATAATCATTTATTCTTTTATTTTCTTTGGGTTCAGATATTGTCACTATCATGAAGAGAGTTTTGTATTTTTAAATATGCACAACTTTTAGTTCTTGATTAGAATTTTGTCTGTGTAGAATCAGCCCATGTCTCTGGTTCCTTTCAGTATAATGTATTTAGAAAAAATTTCTTGACCAAAATCAAGAGAAATCTCTTTTTGTTGGCACATTCCAAATAAATTAATTGGAAAATTTTTCAGGCAGTGAGAAAATGGTTTAGAAAGCCATGTGAAAGATACTAGTTAGAAAATTTTTATTTATTTTTTATTTATTTTTTAAGAAAGATTTTATAAGAACGCTCTTTGATTTCTACTAAGGATAACTTAGTAAGCAGGTATTACCTTACATGTTTATCTGTCAGCTTCTACTGAGGCCTTGATCCTAGGGTTATTTTAAAAGTCTCATCACAATGGAAGACCTCACAGTTCTTTTTTTTTTTTTTTTTGATAAGTTGATTGGTTGATTGATTGACTGATTGATTGGCTGCGTTGGGTCTTCATTGATGCAAGCGGGCTTTCTTTAGTTGCAGCAAGCGGGGGGCTATTCTTCATTGTGGTGTGTGGGCTCCTCATTGCCATGGCTTCTCTTGTTGTAGAGCACGGGCTCCAGGCATGTGGGCTTCAGTAGTTGTGGCACATGGGCTCAATAGTTGTGGCTCATGGGCTCTAGAGCACAGGCTCAATAGTTGTGGCACACAGGCTTAGTTGCTCCACGGCATGTGAAACCTTCCTGGAGCAGGGATCGAACCCACATCCCCTGCATTGGCAGGTGAATTCTTAACCACTGCACGACCTAGGAAGTCCGTCTTTTTTTTATTGAAGTATAACTGGGGTACAATATTATATAAATTACAGGTATATGATATAGTGATTCATAATTTTGAAAGGTTATATCCATTTAAAGTTATTATAAAATATTGGCTATATTCCCACATTGAACAATACCTTATAGCTTATTTTATACCTAATGGTTTTTACCTCTCATGTCCCCACCCTACATTCCCCCTCCCCCTTTCCCTCTCCCCACTGGTAACCACTACTTTGTTCTCTATATCTAAGACCTCACTGTTCTTTAGCAGTTTGGGAACCAATCATTTCTTTTCCCTGTTGGCCTTATGACTTTCCTGTCAATAAAGATACATCAGTCAATCCAATATTTTTGTCCATGTTCTCAGGTGACCAGGAACATCAGCTGAGCCATGGAGATACAGTTGAACCAGTCATCCTCAGATGACTTTGTCCTCTTGGGCATCTTTTCCCACAGTCCAACTGACCTTCTTCTTTTCTCAGCAGTCATGATAGTCTTCACAATCGCCCTCTGTGGGAATGTCCTCCTCATCTTCCTCATCTACATGGATCCTCGACTTCATACACCCATGTACTTCTTCCTCAGTCAGCTCTCCCTCATGGACCTCATATTGGTCTGTACCAATGTGCCCAAGATGGCAGTCAACTTCCTGTCTGACAGGAAGTCCATCTCCTTTGTGGGTTGTGGCATACAAATAGGCCTTTTTGTCTGTCTTGTGGGATCTGAAGGCCTCTTGCTGGGACTCATGGCCTATGACCGCTATGTGGCCATTAGCCACCCACTCCACTATCCCATCCTCATGAGTCAGAGGGTGTGTCTTCAGATTGTTGGGAGCTCCTGGGCCTTTGGAATAACAGATGGTTTGATCCAGATGGTGGTGGTAATGACCTTTCCCTACTGTGGCTTGAAGGAGATAGACCACTTCTTTTGTGAGATGTTATCCTTGTTGAAGCTGGCCTGTATAGACACATCCATTTTTGAGAACATGATATTTGCTTGCTGTGTCTTCATGCTGTTTCTGCCTTTCTCCATCATTGTGGCCTCCTATGCTCGCATCCTGAGGGCTGTGCTCCACATGCACTCTGCTCAGGCTGGTAAAAAGGCTCTGGCCACCTGTTCCTCCCACCTGACAGCTGTGTCCATCTTCTATGGGGCAGCCATGTTCATCTACCTGAGACCTAGGCGCTACCGTGCCCCAAGCCATGACAAGGTGGTCTCTATCTTCTACACGGTCCTTACTCCTATGCTCAACCCCCTCATTTATAGCTTGAGGAACCAGGAGGTGATGGGAGCCCTGAGGAAGGGGCTGGGCCGTTGCAGGATTGTCAACCAACACTGAAGGGCCAGGGTGTCCTGTGCAGGCTCTACCACCTCCTGGCTTTGTGATATTATGTAAATAATCTATTCTATCTGAGTCTAGGTTTTCTCATTAATAATGAGGCTCAGAATTCCCTGGTGACACAGTGGTTAAGAATCTGCCTGCCAATGCAGGGGACACAGGCTTGATCCCTAGTCCAGGAAGATCCAAATGCCAAGGAGCAACTAAGTCTGTGAGCCACAACTACTGAGATCATGTGCTGCAACTACTGAAGCCTGCGCACCTAAAGTCCATGCTCCTCAACAGAGAAGCCACTGCAATAAGAAGTCCACATACCAAACACAGAGTAGCCCCCACTTGCTGCAACTAGAGAAATCCTGCTCATAGCAACAAAGACCCAATGCAGCCAAAAAAATAAAATAAAATAATAGTAATAATGAGGCCCATGATACCGGAAGTGTTGGGGAGGTGTTTCTTAAACTGTAAAGTAATACTTTATACTTCAGGTAAAACACCAGCTTCCCTCCTTCCCAATCTTTTTGGACTGATTCTTTTGTAAAACACATTAAAATGAAATACAAAACTTTGTAAACTCAAGCACTGTGTAGAAGTAGGCTCTGGGATTGCTATCACTTATTGTTTAAAACTGGATTTACTTCTACTTTCAGAGAATGCCTCAAGTTGCACTTCTTAACTGTTTTTTAAATTTTATTTTATTGAAGTATAGTTGATTTACAATGTTGTGTTAATTTCTGTCATACAGCAAAGTGATTCAGTTATACATGTATATAATATGTGTGTATATATATATTCCTTTTCATATTCTTTCCCATTATGGTTTATCATAGGGTACTAAATATAGTTCTTTGTGCTATACAGTAGGACCTTGTTGTTAATTCATTCTATATAATAGTTTGCATCTGCTAATCGCAAACTCCCAATCCATGCCTCCCCCACCTGCCCTTCCAATACAACCACAGGTCTGTTTTCTCTATATCTGTGAGAACTCCTCTTACTGCTAATTTCTACCATTGATTTAGAGCCTACCATGTGCTAGACACCCTGCTATGTTCCTTATAAGTATAAATAGATATACTATAAAAAGTATATACTTATACTTTTTAATCCTATTAATATATCATCTCACACTAGTGTCTTAGATGAAATGCTTCCAGATGACCAGAAAAAAAAAGCTAGTAAATTTCTCTTACAGAGTGCTCACATGTCACCCTATGTAACTGAGAACTTTATAAAGATTTCTTAAAGTCTTTATATTATTCATGAATAAAGTGAGATTCGTGAAGAAAGTAGCAAAGACTTGTTCATTGGTGTATTCAAAGTGCCTGACACAGAAAATTCACATGAAAGTACTATATATATACATATTATATACATATTGTGTGTATATATATATATATACACAATCCTCCAGCAAAATTAGCCACTTTTTGTTTTAGTTTCTAAAACAGCAAAATTGACAATACTGTTTCTCCTTTGGGGGATTAAGATTGAAATATAAGTGGAAGAATTAGATCCATTATTTGAAAACTTATTTTGAAACACTTTTATTTGAACTGTTGGTATTACTTGTATTCAACTAGCTAAGCTATGTACCAGCTCTTATACACATTTGCAACAAAATTATATTTTTCTGTGAGAAAAATACTCTTGGTTACATGCAGAGACAGGAAAGAGGACAGAACTAGGTTCTGGAAGTTAGACCAAACCACAGCAAGGCATTTGCTCTGTTTTCTGTTTTCAGACTTGGAGAGAAGGGAGGGCAGTGACACTAACAGTAACTATGATTCTTAGGACCTATGAGGGAGATGACTTGATTGTCTACTCAGTTTAATGTCACTACAAACATTTCATGGTGAACGTCATTATGTCCCTTTTGCAGGCGAGGAAACTGGGGCTCAGACTGGTTAAGTCCCTTGCCCTCACTCCCCAGATTTCCTTTCCATGTCCCCCTGGGAGAGTTTGTTTGTTGGAGCAGCTGAGATGAACAGAGAACTTTGCAAGAGACTCCCTTCCCTTGGAGTTTAATTTGCAGACTGGGGACAAAGATGTGGCAGGTGAGGGGTTTCTGGGGATTTGTGAAAACAGAAGCAACATTCCTTAGTCACAGTAGAAAGGAGAACAAAGGGTGGCAGAGAATAAAATCTCTCAGCCAAGAGCTAGACCTTGATGACCCAGAGGTCTCTTTCTCAGGTGAGACCTTTCCACTAGCTCCCAGTGACAGTCCCTTCCCTCTTGGTCCAGCCCACTCCCACACTTCTACCCTTATAGGTGAAGGTGAATGTCCTCTCTGTGCTATAGTTTTTTTGTTTCTGGAAGACTTTCTTCTTTTAATATTTTTTTATCGAAGTATAGATGATCTACAATGTTGTGTTAATTTCAGGGGTACAACAAAATGATTCAGTTATACATAAACACATATATATATTATTTTTCAGATTCTTTTCCCTTACAGGTTATTACAAAATGTTGAGCGTAGTTCCATGTGCCATACAGTAGATCCTTGTTTTTTCGTTTGTTTTGGGGGGTTTTTTTTAAGCTCTTATTGGAGTATAATTGCTTTACACTGTTGTGCCAGTTTCTGCTGTACAACAAAGTGAATCAGCTATATTTATACATATATCCCCATATCCCCTCCTTTCTATGGCTCCTTCCCACCCTTTCTATCCCACACCTCTAAGTCATCACCAAGCATCAAATTGATCTCTCTGTGTTATATAGTAAAGTGAATATGTTACTGCCAAATTGCAAATTTATCCATCCCCCTCCATATTTCCCCTTTGGTAACCATAAGTTTCTTTTCTATGTCTCTGAGTCTCAGTCTGTTTTGTAAATAAGTTCATTTGTATCATTTTTTTTAGATTCCATATATAAGTGATATTACGTGATATTTGCCTTTCTCTGTTTTACTTACTTCACTTAGTAGGGTAATCTCTAGGTCCATCCATGTTGCTCCAAATGGCATTATTTCATTCTTCTTTATGGCTGAGTAATATTCCATTGTATCAATGTACCACATCTTTAGCCATTCATTTATAGATGGAATTTAGGTTGAGAAGGACTTTTTCTTAACCCTTTAAGATTCTGCCAAGATTTTAGTACAAAGTTCTCTCTTTCATGTTTTTCTGAGTTCCTTATTTCAGATGTATTTCTTCCCATTTTAACCAATTAATGCATTGTTTCAAAACCTCTCCAGAGGTCAGTAGAAGGCAACAGGTGTATCTTGCTGTAGATGGGGAGTCCCCAAGCACCTCAGATAACTCTTATTTTCAAAGGATAGGAGGAAATTCTAGACTAGGAGATTCTAGTCTAGATTCTAGAGGAATCTTTCTTTCTCCTGGAAATTTCTCTTCTCTACCTTTCCTATGCCTCCCCTTCTTCCACTTCAGGCCCATTTCCTTCAAGGAGATGACAGAACACTGGTGTTGCTGCATTGATAAAGACCAGGTTTCAGACCCAACTGAATAATGAGAGCAGCCCTCTACAGGTAGTGGAGTCAGTTCACCAAGGATACAGGGCTCCAGATTGGAACGCTGCCCTCCTGACCCTCCAGCCCTTCATGGTGTCATTAACTAGGATATTTCTGTAAAATATTCTTCCTCTTTGAATATGTCCATTTACCATTTCTGTCATCATATGTTTAAAAATGTTTTTCTTAATTTATTATCTTAAAAACTGCTAAGTAAAGGGAGGGATTCAATCATATAACACTTCTGTGTGAGCTTGACAAAGTTTCATTTTTTCATGGTTAAAAACACTAATTCCCATTCAATATCAAATGAACATATTTCAAAGATTTTATTCAACCCATTAGTTAATGAGTTAATGAGTAAATCTAGTTTTAGGAGAAATATGGCTTATAAAAGCCATCAAAAATTTTCTTCAAAAATCAAAGAATTTTAGAATAGGATTTCTATGATACAAAAGTGGTTGATATTCTGGAAGGCAATAACCATAACCTTTCCACTCACATTTTCTACTGAACATAATACTAGAAGTTAACATGGGATTTTTCGGTGTCTGGGCTCAATAAAACAGTAAATTTCAAACTCAAATAAATAGGATTAATTTTTACTCAGGGATATTTTTCTAATACACATCAGCAAATGGTCAGAAAATAAAAAAGACTCTAAAGTGCTGCAGCCACTAAAAAGAATAATTTATCAGCTATGTGCAACTCAGAAACAGACCCAAACCTGGCTAAGTGTCAGAAACAAAGAACAAAGACATAAACACTAGCACAGAGCACAAAACAAACAGAAAGAAAGAAAGAAAGAAAGAAAAAGAAAAACACGCACAAAAAAACCAAAAACAAACAAAAGCCAAAACAAACAACAACAAAAAAAACAGAGATTCAGTAAAGATTAAGTTTTTTTATTAAATATGTTGGGTTCAAACAATCCATGACACTGATGTATACTCTTCAACAGATTGCCCCACCTCCAGGATTCCTTCTCCAACTCAAGTAAACTAAAGAAGGAAGAGAGATCCATAAGTATCAGGATGAAAAGGGTAGGATAAAGAGTGAAGTGACAGTCTTCTCCCCTTCCCTATAGTGGGTCCCAAAACTCCCAATCAGGCCTGAGCTAGGCAGTGGCTATGGGTGAGGTTTTGAATTGGATGGGAGATTTAAGTTGTGACTTTGGTGAGGCTGAATCATAGCCTACTTGAAAGCTGGTCTGAATTAACCAAGTGGGATGAGACCTAACCTGAAGCTGACCAGGCAGCTCTGGAATCAGTCTGATCTCCATCAAAGGTGAGGGAGGATTTTCCAGGAGTGAAGGTGGTCCTAGTAAACAGCCTTATGTTTACGCAACCGAATTTTACCCAATCACTACATAGGTGAAATATACAGTAATACAACAGATTTTGCATGGCAGAATAGAATAAATTGCCAATTGTGTAGACAATAAGATGCAGGAGATCATGGAGGCTGAAGGGATGCAGATTGAATCATTGGAAGGTGAGAATACCAACCATGAGCTTTAGATGAGTGTTTATAGAAAAAGTTTCAATAATAAAAGACAACACAAGCTTTAAATGAAACATTAACCATCTAGACTTAATTGATATTTATAAGGACATTCCACCCAAAAACTATGGAATACACTATCTTCTCAAGTGCACATGGAACATTCTCCAGGATGGATCACATCTTGGGTCAGAAATCAAGCCTCAATAAGTTCAAGAAAATTGAAATCATATCAAGCATCTTATCCAACCACAACGCCATGAGACTAGATATGAATTACAGGAAAAAAAAAACTGTAAAAAAAAAAAAACAAACAGACACATTGAAGCTAAACAACATGTTCTTAAACAACCAAGAAATCACTGAAGACATCAAAGAGGAAACAAAAAAACACCTAGAAACAAATGACAATGAAAACATAACAAGCAAAAACCTATGGGACCCAACAAAAATAGTTTTAAGGGGGAAGTATATAACAATACAACCCTACCTTAAGAAACGAGAAAAACCTCAAATAAAAAATCTAAACTTACACCTAAAACAATTAGAGAAAGAAAAACAACAACAACAACAACCAAAGTGAGCTGAAGGAAAGAAATCATAAAGATCAGATCAGAAATAAACAAAAAATAAATGAAGGAAACAATACCAAAGATTGATAAAACTAAAAGCTGGTTCTTTGAGAAGATAAACAAAATTGATAAACCATTAGCCAAACTCATCAGGAAAAAAAGGGAAAAGACGCAAATCAACAGAATTAGAAATAACAAAGAAGTAACAATGGACACTGTGGAAATACACAAGATCGTAAGAGACTACTACAAGCAACTACATGCCAATAAATTGGATAACCTGAAAGAAATGGATAAATTCTTAGAAAAGGACAATCTTCCAAGACTGAACCAGGAAGAAATAGAAAATATGAACAGACCAATCACAAGTACAGAAATTGAGACTGTGATTAAAAATCTCCCAACAAACAAAAGCCCAGGGCCAGATGGATTCACAGGCAAATTCAAATATTTAGAGAAGAGCTCACACCTACCTTCTCAAACTCTTCCAAAATATAGCAGAAGGAGGAACACTCCCAAACTCATTCTACAAGGCCACCATCACCCGATACCAAAACGAGGCAAAGATGTCACAAATAAAGAAAATTATAGGCCAATATCATTGATGAATATAGATGCAAAAATCCTCAACAAAATGCTAGCAAATAGAATTCAACAGCACATTAAAAACATCACATACCATGATCAAGTGGGGTTTATCCCTGGAATGCAAGGATTCTTCAATATATGCAAATCAATCAATGTGATACATTATATTAACCAATTGAAAGATAAAAACCTTATGATGGGGGAGAAGAAAGATGGCAGTGAAGTAGAAGGACGTGGAATGCATCCCACTCTGCAGATGCATTGGGAATACAGCAAAAGATGCAATAATTCCCACAGAGAACCAGCTGAACACCAGAAAATGACCTCAGACACCAGAAAGGACTGCAAAGATCCCAACATAACCAGGTAGGACAGAGAAAAAAAATGGAGAAAGAGGAGCAGAAGAAAGGAAAGGGACAGGTCCCACACCCTAGGGTGGGGGGATCTGAAACAGAAGGGAGATTGTCGAATTTGGGGAAACGTCCCTTATCTGACAGGGAAACCACTTCTCCAATGGGGAATTTCCTTGGGTCAGTAGGGAGGCATTTGCAACTGTTCAAAAAGGGTGAAATGGCTGAGCTGTGGCAGACAGGAAAGAGTGAGAAACACACAGTGGGTCCACACCACAGCTCAGAGTGCCTGGACTGAGATGTTGATTCACAGCTGAACAGGGTGTCTGGGAGTGGGAGCGTGGGAAACAGAGAACTGTTTCAGGGTGAGAAACACTGTTGGCAGTGGGGAGATGGACAGAGGGGACAGGAGGGAAGAAATCCACAGCGAAGCGTGCCTACCACCGAAAGCTGCAAGGCCATAGTGGCAGCTGGATACTGCTGACTCACAAACAGCGGGGAGGAGCCACGAGTGTAGCCTCTCTCTCAGTCTCTGCAACAGACAGAGGAAGGACCCCTGTGGGCCAAGCTAATGCGCTCAGGGATAACAAAGGCCCCTGCACAGCCAAGAGCAAAAAGCCCCGCAGAGCGGCCCAAATCTGAGACATTCTGTTTACACTTGAGCTGCTGGTGTCCCTATGCAACAGGCACTGCCACACCCTATGGAACTGCTGAGTCCCAGAAAGGGTGCCACTGCTCTCTCACTCCCAGGGGAAGGAGCCACTATTGTACCCTCTCCCTCCCCACACACCAGTGCTTACAGAGGAACAATAAAGGAAGCTCTGCTGGTTGCAGAATAATATCAAAAACCCAAGGTGGGTAGAAGGACACTTACAGCTGCGATCCCAAGGAAACAAGAATATTAGTATTGATTCCATTGAACTGGTCCATTCTGGGGTCAGTTCTAGCTTTTATTTGGTTTTTGTTTTTGTTTTTGTTTCTTTGTTTTTGTTTTTTATTAATTATGATCTTAGTCCTAAGGGATTTACAAGTTTTATAACATATTTTTATTCTATTTTTATTTTTAGCCTTTTTATATATTTCAATTTCTAGCTAAGTTTTTTGTAGTGTTGACTCTATCTCTCCTACTTTTTTTTCATCTCTATCCTTTACACATTTCTATTTCTTTCTGTTTGTTTTCATATTTCCAGTCACACTATGCTCTTCTGTTTCCCTGTATTCTATCCTTTTTTAGTTGATTTTATCTTAATATACTTATAAGCAACATCATCAGTCTGCTCTGTCTCCTTGCTTTATTCTCCAGATGACACATTGCTTTGGTATTTATTATTAGGTTTTTGTCTTTATCTCAGTTCTTAGTATAATTGTCTGATTTCATTCTGAGAATCTCCAGTCTGTCGGGTGGTACTCTAGCTCTTTATTATACTTGATCCTAGCTTTAAATATCTCCCTGGATTTGTGTCTCTGTGTGTGTGGTGTTGTTTGTTTGTTTGTTTGTTTGTTTGTTTGTCTTTGCTTTTGTTTCTGTTTTGTTGTGTTTTGATATTGAATTTCTGTTGGTTTTCTCTTTGAATGTCTGATAGCATACTGGGGTTCTTCTGTCAGGTCTTTTGAGTGCCTTATGTTCTATTGGATTCAGTATTTGTGTGTCTTATACATGTATGTGTTTCCTTGACTTAGTATTTGTTTGACTCAACAATCTGCCATTAGTCTGAGGCTTGGACAGTCTTCTTTAAACCCATTTATTGCCAGGACAAGCAACCTCTGGAGTTTGGACTATGATGAGAAAACAAAGAAACAACATGCAGGCAAAGGATCAGGAAAAGACCCACAAGACCAAATAAATGAAGAGCAAATAGGAAAAACTCCTGAAAAAGAATTCAGAGTAATGATAGTAAAAGTGATACAAAATCTTGATAACAAAATCCAGAAAATACAAGAAACAATTAATAAGGACTCAGAAGAACTAAACAACAAACAGCAATGGACAACAAAATAACTGAAATTAAAAATAGTCTAGATGGTATAAATAGCAGAATAACTGAGGCAGAAGAATGAATAAGTGAGTTGGAAGATAGAATGGGGGAAATAAATGCCACAGAACAGGAAAAAGAAAAAAGAATAAAAAGAATAGAAGACAGTCTCAGAGACCTTGGTGATAACACTAAGTGCACCAACATTCAAATCATAGGCGTCCCAGAAGAAGAAGAAAAAAAGAAAGGGTCTGAGAAAATATTTAAAGAGGTGAGAGTGGAAAACTTCCCCAACATGAGAAAGGAAATAATTAACCAAGTCCAAGAAGCACAGAGAGTCCCATACAAAATAAACCCAAGGAGAAATACACCAAGGCACATATTAATCAAATTAATGAAAATTAAACACAAAGAAAAAATATTAAAACAGCAAGAGAAAAGCAACAAATAACATATAAGGGAAAACCCATAAGGATAGCAGCTGACCATTCTACAGAAACTCTGCCAGCCAGAAGGGAATGGCAGGATATACTGAAAGTCCTGAAAAAGAAAAAGCTACAGCCAAGAATATTCTATCCAGCAAGAATCTCATTCAGATTCAAAGAAGAAATCAAAATCTTTACAGACAAGCAAAAGTTAAGAGAATTCAGCACCATCAAACCAGCCTTAAAACAACTGCTAAAGGAGTTTTTCTAAGTAAGAAACACAAGAGAAGGAAAACACCTACAAAAACAAACCCAAAACAATTAAGAAAATGGTAATCAGAATACACATGTCAATAATCACCTTAAATGTAAATGGAATAAATGCTCCAACCAAAACTCACAGACTGGCTGAATGGATACAAAAACAAGACCCTTCTATATGCTGCCTACAAGAAACCCACTTCAGACCGAGGGATACATATAGACTGAAAGGAAAGGGATGGAAAAAGATACTCCATGCAAATGGAAGTCAAAAGAAAGCTGGAGTAGCAATACTCATATCAGACAAATTAGACTTGAAAGTAAAGACTATTACAAGAGACAAGGAAATACACTACATAATGATTAAGGGATCCATCCAAGAAGAACATATAACAATTGTAAATATCTATGCACCCAACATAGGAGCACCTCAATACATAAGGCAAATGCTAACTGCCATAGAAGGGGAAATTGACAGTAACACAATAATAGTGGGAGACTTGAACACCCCAGTTACATCAATGGACAGATCACCCAAACAGAAAATAAATAAGGACACACTAGCTTTAAATGACACATTAGACCATCTTGACTTAATTGATATTTATAGGACATTGCATCCAAAAACTACAGGATACACTTTCTTCTCAAGTGCATATGGAACATTTTCCTGGATAGATCACATCTTGGGTCACAAATCAAGCCTCAGTAAATTCAAGAAAATTGAAATCATATCAAACATCTTCTCTGACCACAACGCCATGAGACTAGACATCAATTACAGGAAAAAAACTGCAAAAAATAGAGACACATGGAGGCTAAACAATACACTATTAAACAACCAAGAAATCATTAAAGAAATCAAAGAGGAAATCAAAACATATCTAGAAACAAATGACAATGAAAACAATACAACCCAAAACCTATGGGGGGCAGCAAAAGCAGCTCTAAGAGGCAAGTTTATAGCAATACAGTCCTACCTTAAGAAACAAGAAAAACTTCGAATAAACAACCTAACCTTACACCTAAAACAATTAGAAAAAGAACAACAAAGAAACCCCAAGTGAGCAGAAGGAAAGAAATCATAAAGATCAGAGCAGAAATAAATGAAAAAGAAAGGAAGGAAACAATAGCAAAAATTAATGAAACTAAAAGTTAGTTCTTTGAAAAGATAAACAAAATTGATAAACCATTAGCCAAACTCATCAGGAAAAAAAGGCAGAAATGCAAATCAACAGAATTAGAAAATGAAAAAGGAGAAGTAACAATGGACACCACAGAAATACATAAGATCATGAGAGACCACTACAAGCAACTATATGCCAATAAATTGGATAACCTAGAAGAAATGGATAAATTCTTAGAAAAATACAATCTTCCAAGACTGAACCAGGAAGAAATAGAAACTATGAACAGACCAATCACAAGTACAGAAATTGAGGCAGTGATTAAAAATCTCCTAACAAACAAAAGTCCAGGGCCAGATGGGTTCACAGTTGAATTCTATCAAACATTTCAAGAAGAGCTAACACCTATCTTTCTCAAACTCTTCCAAAATATAGCAGAAAGAGAAACACTCCCAAACTCATTCTACAAGGCCACCATCACCCTGACACCAAAACCAGGCAAAGATGTCACAAAAAAAGAACATTACAGACCAATATCACTGATGAATATAGATGCAAAAATCCTCAACAAAATACTAGCTAACAGACTCCAACATCACATTAAAAAAGTCATACACCATGATCAAGTGGGGTTTATCCCTGGGATGCAAGGATTCTTCAATATATGTAAATCAATCAACGTGATACATCATATCAACAAATTGAAGGATAAAAACCATATGATCATCTCAATAGATGCAGAAAAAGTTTTGACAAATCTAACATCCATTTATGATAAAAGCTCTCCAGAAAATGGGCATAGAAGGAAATTACCTCAACATAATAAAAGCCATGTATGACAAACCAACAGCCAACATCATTCTAAATGGTGAAAAACTGAAAGAATTCCCTCCAAGAACAGGAACAAGACAAGGTGTCCACTCTCACCATTATTATTCAACATAGTTTTGGAAGTTTTAGACATAGCAATCCGAGAAGAAGATGAAATAAAAGGAATCCAAATTGGAAAAGAAGAAGTAAAATTGTCACTCTTTGCAGATAACATGATATTATACATAGAAAACCCTAAAGATTCTACCAGAAAACTGCTAGCACTAATCAATGAATTTAGTAAAGCAGCAGGATACAAAATTAATGCACAGAAATCTCTTGGATTTCTATACACTAACAACGGAAGAGCAGAAAGAGAAATTAAGGAAACTCTCCCATTCACCATTGCAACCAAAAGAATAAAATACCTAGGAATAAACCTGCCTAAGGAGGCAAAACACCTGTATACAGAAAACTGTAAGACACTAATGAAAGAAATCAAAGCGGATAAAAACAGATGGATTGGAAGATTGGATTGGAAGAATCAGCATTGTGAAAATGACTCTCTTACCCAAAGCAATATACAGATTCAATGCAATCCCTATCAAATTACCAACAGCAATTTTCACAGAACTAGAATGAGAAATCTTATGATTTGTATGGAAACACAAAAGACCCCTAATGGCCAAAGCAATCCTGAGAAGGAAAGATGGAGCTGGTGGAATCAGGCTCCCTAACTTCAAACTATACTACAAAGCCACAGTGATCAAGACAGTATGGTACTGGCACAAAAACAGAAATACAGATCAATGCAACAGAATAGAGAACTCAGAGGTAAACCCACGCACATATGGGCACGTTATGCTTGACAAAGGAGGCAAGAATATACAATGGAAAAAAGACAGCCTCGTCAATAAGTGGTGCTGGGAAAATTGGACAGCTGTATGTCAAAGAATGCAATTACAATACTTCCTAACACCATACACAAAAATAAAGTCAAAACGGACTAAAGACCTAAATGTAAGGTCAGACACTATAAAACTCTTAGAGGAAAACATAGGCAGAACTTTCTATGACATAAATCAAAACAAGATCCTTTTTGACCCACCTCCTAGATTAATGGAAATAAAATCAAGAATAAACAAATGGGACCTAATGAAACTTAAAAGCTTTTGCACAGCGAAAGAAACCATAAATGAGACAAGAAGACGAGCCTCAGAATGGGAGAAAATACCTGCAAATGAAGCAACGGACAAAGGATTAATCTCCAAAATATACAAGGAGCTCATGCAGCTTAATACCAAAAAAAGCAAATAACACAATCCAAAAGTGGGCAGAAGACCTGAATAGACAGTTCTCCAAAGAAGACATGCAGACGGCTACCAAACACATGAAAAGATGCTCAACATCACTAATCATTAGAGAAATGCAACTCAAAGCTACAATGAGGTATCCCCTCACACCTGTCAGAATGACCATCATCAAAAAATCTAGAAACAATAACTGCTGGAGAGAGTGCAAAGAAAAGGGAACCCTCCTGCACTGCAGCACTATTTACAATAGCCAGGAACTGGAAGCAACCTAAATGCCCATCAACAGATGAATGGATAAAGATGTGGCACATATATACAATGGAATATTACTCAGCCATAAAAAAGAATAAAATTGAGTTATTTGTAATGAGGTGGATAGACCTAGAGTTGGTCGTACAGAGTGAAGTAAGCCAGAAAGAGAAAAACAAATACCATATGCTAACTGATATATATGGAATCTAAAGCAATGGTACTGATGAACCCAGTGACAGGGCAAGAATAAAGATGCAGATGTAGAGAACGGACTTGAGGACACAGGGTGCAGCAGTGAAGGGGAAGCTGAGACGAAGTGAGAGACTGGCAATAACGTATATACACTACCAAATGTAAAATAGATAGCTAGTGGGAAGTTGCTGTATAACAAAGGGAGATCAACTCAATGATGGGTGATGCCTTACAGGGCTAGGATAGGGAGGATGAGATGGAGTCATGGTGGGGGAAGGGGCATGGGGATATATGTATAAATACAGCTGATTCATTTTGTTGTACAGCAAAAACTGGCACAACATTGTAAAGCAATTATATTCCAATAAAGAGCTTAAAAAAAAAAAAGAAAAGAAAAGTCAAAGCAAGGGATTCCCTGGTGGTGCAGTGATTAAGAATTCACCTGCAGTACTGATGAACCCAGTGACAGGACAAGAATAAGGATACAGATGCAGAGAATGGACTGGAGGACACACGGTTGGAATGGCGGGGGCCAAAGGGGAAGCTGGGACGAAGTGAGAGAGTAGCAATGACATATATATACTACCAACTGTAAAATAGGTAGCTAGTGGGAAGTTGCTGTATAACAAAGGGAGATCAACTCGATGATGGGTGATGCCTTAGAGTGCTGGGATGGGGAGGGTGGGGGGGAGTCACAGGAGGAATGGGAAAATGGGCATATGTGTATAAATACAGCTTATTCACTTTGGTGTACCTCATAAGCTGGTATAAGTGTGTACAGCAATTATATTCCAATAAAGAGCTTAAAAAAAGCCAATCTGAAAAAAAAGATAATAATGATTAATAATATTTAGGATATAAATTTATAGGAGAGTGCTAATATATTTTTAATGATTATATGAATGTTTATGGCCTATATCCTTGAATAAGTTTGAAATGACCTAGTCCTTTAAAAAAAGGAAGAAAAGAAAAGAATTCACCTGCCAATGCAGGGGACATGGGTTCGATCCCTAGTCCAGAAAGATTCCACTTGCCATGGAATAACTAAGCCTGTGTGCCACAACTACTGAGCCTGCACTCTATAGCCCAGAAGCCACAACTCTTGAGCCCATGTGCCACTACTACTAAAGCCCCCACCCCAGAACCCATGCTCTGAAACAAGAGAAGCCACGGCACTGGAAGCCGGCACACCACAACAAAGAACAGCCCCTGCTCGCCACAACTAGAGAAAGCCCACTCACAGCAACAAAGACCTAACACAGCCAATAAATAAATAAATTTATTTTTAAAAAAAGAAAAGGAAAGGAAAGACAAAGCAGGCAGTGTCAGTTCCAGCAGATTAACTTGAACAGGATTGTGGACATAGGAAAACATCAGTTGCCTATGGGGAAACCAATGTAGGTCAGCAAGTACTGGAGGGTGAGCAGAGGAGGCTGAAACAGAGAGTGTGAGTTGGCTCTAAGGAGTTTCTGCAAAATCCAGTTTAATGTGCCTGGACCTAGTCTGACAGAGCCTATTTTTTTCTAGGGCCCGCTGTCCCCACCTCCCTGTGTCTTCCCACCTCTCCTTTCAATTCCCCTTCTCTCAGCCCTCATATTTAATCTGTCCTCTCTGTGCATCTGCTCCAACTAAAGGCCCCAAGGGCTTTGTATGGAATGTGAAACATGTTTTATTTCTGTTCTGAAATTAAATAAAAACCAGTCATATATCAAGGTGTTTAAAAAAATGTCAGTTGATAATCTGGACATTTGGTTTCCAATTAATTGGTCATTTTGAAAATTGACCTGCTTCCATGGGACATAAGGTCAATATTAAAGTGACTATTAAATTATTATCCAATCTGGGACACTCTTGGGAGTGAAAGGGGGTGCTATCCATGATTACATTGGGACAATAGGCATAATAACTAGACCACAGGACTGTCCACAGGAAACTGTGAAGGGCACTGAGCTGAGATAAACGTCTGACATGGTTTGGAATGACACCAGCTTCCATGCCACTACCTGATTCCAGTGAAGGTGGGTGCCCTGCTTTCCCTCCCACTGAGTTATAAACTTAAGGACCAGCACTATGTTAAGCCCCCACATTGATTCATGCACAGCTCACCAAGTACTCTGCATATCATGGGCCATCAGTCAATGTGGGTTGACTTCAAGCCACAGGTAAAGAAGAGGTGTGGATGGAGTAGTGCATGGGGTGGGGTGAGCTGGAACCACCACAGGTAGAGAACCCTTGCGAACCCTGGAGGTTACTGAGGAACTGTTGAAATGTGTGTTGTGGTGTAGCACACCAAGGAATTTGCCCCCCTTTCCTGTGCCCCAGCTGCCCTGTGCCCCTCCCATGACCAGATTTGCTCACATTGTTTCACTGGCCCTTCTTCTGGTCCTGTCCCCAAGCTCCCTGTCTGGGTTCTCTTTAATTGTTAGCTTGGGAGCTCCTATTCCTGGGCTGGAGTTTGTGGTCTCCCCTGGGAGTGGACAGTTTTACCTTCCTCACTCAAGTACTTCATGGGCAGGGGGAGACAGTTCTGCAACCTGGGCTGGAGACAGCCCATGGAAGGTGGACGGGCATCAGAGGGCGGGATCCAGATACACAGATCCTAGCTCTGTCCCCATCTGCCAACCACCACCTCCTTGGCTAAATCCATTTTCCTCCCCCACCCCTCCTTTTTTTCTGAGAGAAGACTGTTGACTGTCTGAGCCCACTGTCCATCCTAGAGAGTTACAGGGAGGCTGAGGTTGATGTGAACACCCACAGCCTGGCTGAGAGATGGTTGGGGGCTGAAGAAGGTAGTCAGAGCTGACCCTATCCTGTTCCCTCTGACCCCATAAGTGCAAACAGGAGAAGGACAATGAAGTGAATTTGATGCTGGAATCTCCTTCACAGGGTATTTGCTGAGTATTTTTTCTTCCAGAAAATGCACTTAAAGGTGAGTAAGGGTCTATTTCCTTTCACCCACCCCTGCCTTCCTTCCAGTTTCTATTTCTAATTTTCTCTGTTTCTAATTTCTTATCAGCAATTTTTCTTCTTATTGTCTCTGCAATCAGGGTCCTTTTCTTTTTTGAAGGATGGTAGGCATTCACTATGTAATGTTTTGTCTCTCTTCACTCTTTATTTCTAGTTTTCTTCATTTGATCTACTTCTCTTTTTCTTTCCTTGATGTCTCATTAATTCTTTCACTTTCATCCTTCCCTCTATCTGGATTGAGGGGCTCAATGAAGGGTTCTTGTTGAAGAGTGGTCTAAACCAGGAAGACATAAGATGAGTGGGGGGAAGTGCATGTGAAAGAAAGAGTGGATATAAGCACAGAGTCACCCTATCCCTGAAAATGTCATAAATATAAGGTGGCCTCTTTTACACTGTCATTTCTTGGAAGAAAAATGAAGATATTAACTAAACTTCCAGGAAAGGATGCTTCAATTAAAAAAATAAGAAGAAGAACCAAAAGAAAAGCATGAAGTTAGAGAACAGGAAAAATGAGCATCTGAGATGCTAGAATAGTTTTCTGAGTTGTTTGCATGTTACAATTAATCAGTCAACAATATCTACTGAGAACATAATATATGCCAGTCACTATTCTAGGAGCAAGAGATCCCCCCATGAGAGAAACTCGCATCAGAGAACATAAGTTCTGGTTGGGAAAGAGGTAAACAAACAAATCCACATGAATAAAATGCAGCACATCCAATGGGATGGGGGCAAGGGTGTAAAGGGGAAGCAAGCCCAGTTAGGAGCCATTGCCATCATCCAGGGGAGCAGTGACACCACTGTGTCAAATGGGAGTTGGCAGGAGGCAGAAGTGGTCAAGGGTAGCTATATTTTTAGAGGAAGTGCAGGCAGGGGTGACTGATGGTTGGGGTGTGTGTATGCATGGAGTGAAGGAGACACCGTATGTCATCATGTGTTCTGTTCTGGGCAGCTGGACAGCCTACCTTTAACTGTGATGAGAAGGACATGAGGACACTGTTTCTCTGAAGGAGACCAAGAACTCTGTTTGGCCACTTTGGGTAGGACAAGGCCATTAGACATTTAAATGGATGTGTTGAATTCACAATGGGTATAAGAATCAGAGTTCAAGGGAGCCATCCAGGATAGGGAAAGAAAAGTCATTGGTGATTCATATGATATATTAGCACTCTTTACATTTGCAGAATCCTTGCCTGGAAAGCTCCACATAAGCTGTCTCATAGAGAGTCAGGGGAGTGCCATGACAGAGGAAGCATGATTTTCCTCCTTCAACAGAGGGTCCAAGTGTTGGACAAGAAGGTCCACAGTTAGTGGTGACAGAGCTGGGTCTTGCACCAGGGCTCCAGATGCCATTTCAGTTTTTCTGTTGATATATTTGCTGTGTCTTCAAATAATTCTTCCTAGAGAGAATGACTTGTGGTATAAGTGTGCTGTAAGCATTTCTGATCAGACAGAGAAGTGTGAAAATAGGGAGAGGGGATGAGAGTGAGAGAGAGAGATGCATCTCCTTAAAAATTCATTCAGCCGAGAGCCTCTGCACATGGCACATAGGGCCAGGTGTTCTCAGCACAGGAGGAGGAATTCCTTCTGTGAAGCTAGCAGGCTTGTTTTGTTCCACAAGCTGGATAATCCTGGGGCTGATGTGGCCAGAATGGTACTTGAAGACTATAGGAACCAGTTATTTGCTAATGTAGAACCCCCAACATCACATGGGTGTTGTTGCTAGCAAGGACACCTGAGCTTGTGTCTAGGGAAGGAGTCAGGATGTACTCCATGCTAGAGGGATGCAGCTCATGCAATCCACCTCCATGGTGGTAGATCTGAACAGGCCCATCCTAGTTTAGGAAATTATCCTGCATCTTGGCACAGAGGGTGTTCTGTGGCGTGTCCTCATTTTGTCTTTGCGGTGAGGTAAGACAAAATGAGGACACAAATGTCTCCTAGACATGTATATCCTCCATTGCGGAGAAGATCCTTGTCTTTTATACATACCTGAAAACATTTCTTAGATTATTACTCAGTGTTCCTCATAGAAAGGAATCCAGCAATGAACAGCTAGGATATTCGTTCAAGCACAAGGGCCCCCGTAAGGAATGGCCTGACCCTCTGCTCTCAGAAATTGGAGGTTGCAGCTGAATGTCAAAACGGAGGAACATGGGGTGATTTGCAGAGTTCTCAATGACACCTGGAGAAGATCTGAAAACAGGGGTACTCGTGAGGATAACTGGGGAAGGAAAGCTGTGTGAGGGGGAGGTAAAAGTGGTAAGGTAGTGGTTTGTCTGACTTCCTCAATGAAATAAAGATGCTCCTGTAACTGAGTACCTGGAGGAAGAGGAAAGGTAGAAGCCCACATGGGAGCAGTGGGTGTGGGAAGGGTGGCCTCAGGACTGGGTCCTGAAGGGTTTGGGGGCCTTGCAAGGAACAGGCCTTGCTCTGAGTGTGCTGGGAGCCAATGGCATATCTTGAGCACAAGAATGACATCACCTAAGTTTCAGATGTTGGTTTAACCCTCTGGCTGCTGGGTGGAGAAACAAAGAGACCAGTTGGGAGGCTGCATAACTGAAACTTAAGGAGGGCATTCTTGGGTCAACCAGTGTGATGTGGGAGGCCATAAAGGAAGGGATCACCTGGTGTGAGGTTCATCCGGGCCCCTTCATAGCAGAAGCAGGTCTGAGCTGAACCCTGAAACACAACAACATTTTCACAGCAGGAGTTTGTTGGAGGATATGCCGGATGAATGGAACAGCACGTGCAAAACCAAAAGGGGCAAAGAAAAGTCCTATTAGGCAAGCTGTAGGCGTAAGTTCAGGTAGAATGTAGGGCTCATTTAGGAGGAGGTTTAGCACAAAAAGCTGGAATGGGAAAGCAGATCACGTGGAATTTTGATCATTTCGAGGGGATCTCTGCTCACAGTCCTGAGCAGTGAAGTGACCCACAGAGAGGTGCTCTGTGAAGTACCTGCAGCTTGTGGTGACCAGGAGGCACTCAGGTTGGGGCCATTGCATGAATGCTGGCACAATGGTCATACTCTGAAGACAGTGGTAAGACAAGGAATGAAAATAAAGGGCCAGTTTTTTTTAAAAAAAAAGCAGGATTCTCCGTTAAGGACACATCAACAGGAATAGGAGCAGGATTAGATTAGAGTACATGGGCATCCAATATAGGTTAGTATGAGCTTGAATAATTGGGACAGTAGGAATTATTTTCAACAAATAAGATAAGAGAAAGAGATATTATGTTTCTAGGACATGCAAGTGAGAGTTATATTAGGACTGATTTTTTTATTTGTTTGCTTATCAGTAATTGTATGTATTCTTCAGGGAATTGGAAGATTGCAGTTGGGAATGGGGAGGAGTGACTGGGATCCAATAAAGATTTTAGTGGTATTTGGAGAGATAGAAGAGCAGATGGAGTCCTGGCTCCTCCACCTCAGCCTACTGCTCATCACGCCATCGTCTTTCCCTAAGTTTCACACAGTAATAAATGTAATTGTAATTTTCACTTAGCTTGAGCGAATTCCGTTTATACGCACCAACTCACAAGACAGGAGCTTAATAGCAGTAAGTGATGATGTATTCATCTGTGATAAGGGCTATATCTGACAGGAAACAAATACTGCTCTTGAACAAAAGGATCTCCAATTCTTAGAGACCATATTATTGATCAGAAGGCTGCTGGGTGAGCCAAGAATAAGAAAAAGGTGGAGTTAGTGACTCCTAACTAATCATTTTTCCAAGATTACATAACTTGCCCTTATAAAGATATTTTTGCTGAAAAACAACATGATATGATGTAAAGTTTCCAGATCTTAGATTATAAAGGTCCCTTCTAGAGTCCTGGTTCCACATGGACTAAACATGCAACCTTGGGCAGTCCAGCCAACTCCTCAGAGCCTCAATTTTCTCATCTGTAAAAAAGGGTCCATTTTAACAAAATCACTGTACCTTCACTGCAGGATCACTATAAGAGCAAATGGCAAATGAATGTGAGTATTATGGGATACAACAGACAAACTTATTTTAATGGATTATGTATTGCCTGGCACTAGAACCAGGCAGAGAGACCTTTTCTCTCTGAGAGATAGACGGACAACATCCTTGATTCTTTATTTTCTAGGCAAATTGCAAATCACCATCTATCTTAATGATGAGATCACTTGTTAAAATTAATCAGGCTCCAGGCTATTTATATCAGTGGACAGAATTTGAGAGGGAGCGAGAAAGGCTGTGGTAGACCCTGTCAGATGGCCTGGTTGGTCCCTGATTCATGGTATTCACAACCTGTGTGTTCCTCTCCCTGTAACTGGATTTAATGACTCACTTATAATGAATAGAATTCAGTAGAACTCATGAGATGTCATTTCCAGTATTAGGTTACAAGACCCTGGCTTCTACCAAGGGTGATCTTGCATCACTCACCCTGGGCGAAGTTGACTGCCAGGCTGCAAAGCAGCCCTCTGAAGAGGGAGCAAGTCCTGACAGCTACATGAGTGACCTTGGAGTGGAGCCTCCTCCAGACAAGCCTTGAGAAGACTGCAGGATGGTCAACACTTTCACAATAACCTCATGAATTATTTTATACCAGAGAAACCCAACTGAGCTACGCCTGTATGCCTAATCCTGTAAGTAGGGTCTTAAAGTTCCCTACTATTATTGGTTATTGTCCATTTCTCCCTTTATGTCTGTTAATATTTGCTTTATATATTTTGGTGCTCCTATGTTGAGTGCATAAATATTTACAATTGTTATATCTTCTTGGATTGACACCTTGATCATTATATAAAGTCTCTTTCATCTCTTGTTATACTCTTTGTTTTAAAGTCCATTTAGTCTGATGTAAGTATTATAAGCCCAGATTTCTTTTGATTTCCATTTGTAAGGAGTACCTTTCCCTATCCCTTCACTTTCATTCTGTGTGTATCTTTAGATCTGAATTGAGTCTCTTGTAGGCAGCATATATGAGCATCTTGTTTTTGTGTCCTTTCAGCCACTCTTTGTCTTTTGATTGGAACATTTAGTCTATTTACTTCTAAAGTAATCATTGATAGGTTTGTACTTACTGCCATTCTGTTAATTGGTTTGGGTTGTTTTTGTAGTTCTTTTCTGTTCCTTTCCTCCTCTTTTCTTCTCTTCCCTAATGATTTGATGACTATCTTTAGTGTTTGCTTGGATTACTTACTCTTTTTTGTGTGTGGATATATCGTAGATTTTTGGTTTGTGGTTACGATGAGGTTTTCAACATTGCAATCTATATCTATGTGATTAAGTTGCTGATTCTTATGTTCAAGAGCATTTTAACAACCATGCATTTTTCCTCTCCTTCACCCATGTTATTGCTTCTGACTTCAGAAAATATTTTATACCTTTCTGTTTTGTGTATCTCTCCAATACTTATTGCAGACACAGATGATTGTACTATTTTTGTCTTTTAACCTTCCTAGCTGCTTTGTAAGTGTTAATTTGCTACCTTTACTGTATATTTCCTTTTACCAATGAGATTTTTTTGCTTTCATAATTTTTCTCGTTCTAGCTGTGACCTTTTATTTTTGGCTTAGAGAAATCCCTTCAAGATTTCTTGTAAAGCTAGTTTGGTAGTGTTAAACTCACCTTAGTGTTACACTATCCTTGTCTGTAAAACTTGTGATCTCTTCATCAAATCTGAAGCAGAACCTGTCCAAGTAGAGTATTCTTAGTTGTAGGTTTTAATCTTTTATCATTTTAAATATACCATGCCACTTCCTTCGGGCCTGCAAAGTTTCTGCCTAAAGTCAGCTGATAGCCTTATGGTGATTCCTTTATATGTAATTTGTTGCTTTTTCCTTGCTGTTTTTCTCTTTAATTTTTACCATTTTTATTACAACATGTCTTGCTGTGGTCCTCTTTGGGTTGATATTATTCGGAACTCTCTGTAATTCCTGGACTTGGATATCTGTTTCCATACACAGGTTAGGGAAGTTTTCAGCTATTATTTCCTCAAGTATGTTCTCTGCCCCTTTTTCTCTCTCTTCTCCTTCTGGGATCCCTCTAATGCAAACATTACTGCACTATATATTGTCCCAGAAGTCTCTAAAACTGTCCTCATTTCCTTTTTATTCTTGTTTCTTTTTTCTACTCAGATTCAGTGATTTCCAATATTCTGTCTTCCAACTCTGATCCACTTTTCCATAGCTTCTAATCTACCATTGATTCCTTCTAGTGTATTTTTTATTTCAGTTATCATATTCTTCAGTTCTGTTTGGTTCTTTAGATCTTCTGATTCTTTGTTGAATTTCTCATTATAATTCATCTGTTCTTCCCCTCAGTTCTTTGATGATCTTTCTCTCATTGCCTTGAAGTCATTGTTGGGCAGACAGCCTATCTCCAGTTCACTTAGATCTTCTTCTGGGCTTTTATCTTGGTCCTTCACTTGGAACATGATCTTCTGTCACCTCATTTTGCCTAATTTGCTATTTTTTTCCTCTGTATCTGGTAAGTTGGTTACATTTCCCAACCATGCAGAATTGGCCTTTTCAGAAGACCTCCTATGCATTCAGCAGCACACTCCCATCTGGTCACCACAGCTATATGCTCTAGGGATGCTCCCATGTGGGCTGCATAGGTCCTTCTGCATTGGTCCTCCCACAGAGAGAGGTTGAGTACTGTAGACTGTCTGTTAGGCATTGCTGGGCCGCAGGCTGGCTGGTTGCCAGGTCCTGCCTGGTGCAGAGGCTGCTGGCCACTGGTTGGTGTGGCCAGTTCTTGAGGCATCTGGCTGTGAAACCCCAGGAATCCTGGGGATAATGCTGGCTCACTGATTTCAAAGCCGAATTCTGGAGTCGGTGGTTGTGAGGCAGCTCTTCCTGGTTCTAATTTTGTCTTGCTGGTTGTTGAGGTGAGTTCCTCACATGGTTGGTTGTGGGTTCTGAGGTGTCCCAAAGCTGGTTCTTGCCCATTGGTGAGGGGGTCTGGATCCCAGGGTAGCTGGCTGTGGAATCCAAAGTATCTCAAAGCTGATGTTGGCCTGCATTTAGGTGCAGCCAGGCCCAGGGTGTTCTAGGACTAATGGTGGCTCACTTATGAGTGGAACCTTGTCCCAAGATCTCTGGCTGCAGGGTCCTTGGAGTCCAGGAGCTGGTGTCAGCCTCTGGTGGCTGGGACTAGATCCTGGCATGGCTGGCTGAAGGGCCTAAGGTGGCTCAGAGTTGGTGTTGCCCAGCTGGTGTGCAGGGCCAGGACTCAAGGGTTCCCAGGGCTGGTTCTGCTCTGCTGGTGAGTGGACTGTGTCCTACCACAGCAGACTGTGCAGCTGCAGTGGTGCTGAGATTGGTGTCCACCCACTAGTAGGCACAGCTGGCTCCCAGGTTCTCTGACTGCAAGGCCCTGAGTTTCCCAGAGACTGATGTTTTGGCCTGCAGATGGGTGTGTCTGGGACTCAGGATATATTGGGTCTGGTGCCTACCTACTGGTGGGTGAGGCTGGTCATGGGGCTAATGCCAGGCCATGGTGGGCAGAGCTGGGTCCCAGGGTCTCTAGCTGCAGGGACTGGGGGCTGGGCTAGCACCAGCACACTTATGTATGGGGCCAGGTCCTGAGCCACATGATGAAAAGAGTCATACCCCCAGGCAGCTGTGGATTCAGGAAATCTTAAGGCAGCCTGACAGCTGGTGGGTGGGGCTGTGTTCCTGCCTGGCTAAGTGCTTGGCCTCAGGTGTCCTAGTAGTGGTGCAGACAGGATAGTGGGTAGGGGCAGGTCCCAGTGCTAATAACCTAGAGGGAGGATTCCTAAATGGCATTTGTCAGCACCAGTGTCCACATGGTAGAACGAGCTCCTAAAATTGTCTGCCACCAGTGCCTATATCCCCAAGGTGAGATCCAGTTGCCTCTTGACTCTCCAGACACACTCCAAGATCAGCAAGTGGGTCTGGCCCAGACTCCGTTCAAATTACAAAATCTACCCTGGGTCCCAGAGGGTGTGAGATTTTGTGCTTACCCTTTAGGAGTGAAATCTCTATTTCCCACAGCCCTCTGTGACACCTGAAAGTAAACACTGATGGCCTTCACAGGCAAACCTTCTGAAAGTTCGTCTTCCTAGTGCAAGAACCTCAGGCTGAAGAGCCTAATGTGGGTCTCAGACCTATTATTCCTTGGGGAGAACCTCTGTAGCTGTAGTTATCCTCCCACTTATGGGTCCCTCACCCCAGGGTTATGGTTCTTGACTGTACACAACTCCTACCCATCTCATTATGGTACCTTCCTTATATCCTTACTTGCAGAACATCTTTTCTGCTAGATTCTAGTCTTCCCCATCAATAGCTGCTCTCTAAGAAGTTGTTATTTTGGTGTGCCCATGAGGGGATGTGAGCTTAGGGTCTTCCTACTCTGCCATCTTGTCCTGAATGCCCCCAGAATAAATAATTGTTTATAATTATTTATCCTTTCATTTGCCTTGAATTCAGATATTGAATACCTGATGATATCCCAGAATATCAAGGGATTTATCATTTGAATATGTATGACTTTTATTTCTTGATTTGGTTTTTGTCCATGTAAAATCAAGCCACATATGTTCTTTTGTACAGCAAGATACTTTTTAAAAATCCTTGAGCAAATATCTAGGAAAATCTCTTTTCATTGACATGCCCCAAATAAATTAATTGGAACTTTTATAAAGCTGTGAATAAATGTTTCAGATCTCCAGATGCAAACTATCAGGTACATTTTACTAAAAAGGTACTTTCATTTCTCTTGAAGAAAAATTAAGCAGGTGTACCTGTCCTGGATTTCAGCACTGTTGTACTAGAGACCTGATCCAGGAATCAGTCATTTTAAAAGTCTCAACACTACTGAAGCCCTCACTCTTCTGAAGAGGTTTGGGGACCAACCATTGCTTCTCCCCTTCACCTTGTGACTTTCCTGTCAACCCCAGTATAATTGACAACAATGGCATCCAAATGCAACTCTTCCTTCTCATGTGGGACACTAGAGAGCACTTCCTTTCTGCATATATATTAATATACAGCAGAGTAGCTATCATAACAATACTCTCAGAACATAGAGAAAGATATACAGACTAAAGGTCAACTCATGCTTCATTGCCTTCCTTTTTGTAATGCATATACATTTTCCCTTGGGTAAAAAATAGTCCACGTCCTGTTAGAGATACTTTACCAAGTCCGTGTGGCCTCAGATAAAAGGCTCAGTGTCATATAGTCAAGCCAAGACTTTGTCTATTAAAGAGGATTTTCCAAAGATCTTATGAAAGATATAGTAATTCAGTTTCCACTCTACATACCAATACATCCATGTGGTCTAATTCTGTGAATTAGGAAGGCTCCTATTGCTGTATTGGGCTTATGAGGGGGTGGCTGCTTCAACATCCCAAAGATTATGTTGTTAGGGCCTCATAATTTATAAACATAAAACCTGGCTAAAGCTGTGGAATACAGAAGTAAATGAATAAATGTCAGTCAATCTAATATTTTTGTCTATGTTTTCAGGTGACCATGAACATCAGCTGAGCCATGGAGATACAGTTGAACCAGTCATCCTCAGGTGACTTTGTCCTCTTGGGCATCTTTTCCCACAGTCCAACTGAGCTTCTTCTTTTCTCAGCAGTCATGATAGTCTTCACAATCGCCCTCTGTGGGAATGTCCTCCTCATCTTCCTCATCTACATGGATCCTCGACTTCATACACCCATGTACTTCTTCCTCAGTCAGCTCTCCCTCATAGACCTCATGTTGGTCTGTACCAATGTGCCCAAGATGGCGGTCAATTTCCTGTCTGGCAGGAAGTCCATCTCCTTCGTGGGTTGTGGCATACAAATGGGCCTTTTTGTGTCTCTTGTGGGATCTGAAGGCCTCTTGCTGGGACTCATGGCCTATGACCGCTATGTGGCCATTAGCCACCCACTCCACTATCCCATCCTCATGAGTCAGAGGGTGTGTCTTCAGATTGTTGGGAGCTCTTGGGCCTTTGGAATAACAGATGGTTTGATCCAGATGGTGGTGGTAATGACCTTTCCCTACTGTGGCTTGAAGGAGGTGGACCACTTCTTTTGTGAGATGTTATCCTTGTTGAAGCTGGCCTGTACAGACACATCCATTTTTGAGAACTTTGCTTTTGTTTGCTGTGTCATCATGCTGTTTCTGCCTTTCTCCATCATTGTGGCCTCCTATGCTCGCATCCTGAGGGCTGTGCTCCACATGCACTCTGCTCAGGCTGGTAAAAAGGCTCTGGCAACCTGTTCCTCCCACCTGACAGCTGTGTCTCTCTTCTATGGGGCAGCCATGTTCATCTACCTGAGACCTAGGTGCTACCATGCCCCAAGCCATGACAAGGTGGTCTCTATCTTCTACACAGTCCTTACGCCTATGCTCAACCCCCTCATATACAGCCTGAGGAACCAGGAGGTGATGGGAGCCCTGAGGAAGGGGCTGGACTGTTGCAGGATTGGCAGCCAAATCTGAACTTCAGGCCATCTTGTACCTGATGCTGCCACCTCCTGTTTCTCTGATTTCGGCTAAATAAACTCTATGTAAGACTCAGTTTTGTCATTAATAATGAGGATCATGAAACCTGAAGGCTTGGAAAGGTCTCTTTTTTCCCCAGACTTTTATTGGAGTATAATTGATTTACACTGTTGTGCCACTTTCTGATGTACAACAAAGTGAATCATATATATATCCCATATACATATCCCCATATATATACATATAAATATACATATATCCCCATATCTCCTTCCTCTTGAGCCTCCCTCCCATCCTCCTTAACCCACCACTCTAGGTCATCATCAGTCATCAAATTGATCTCACTGTGGTATGTAGCAGCTTCCAACTTGCCATGTATTTTGCATTTGGTAGTGTATATATGACAATACTACTCTCTCACTTCATCCCAGCTACCCCTTCCCACCCGCCCCACTGTGTCCTCAACTCCGTTCTCTACATCTGCTTCTTTATTCTTTCCTGCCACTGGGTTCATCAGTACCATTTTTTTTTAAATCCATATATATGCGTTAGCATACAGTATTTGTTTTTCTTGGAGAGGTCTTTTTAAGCACTAAAGATGCAATCTCTGTCTGTGATGAAAAACAGCTTTCTCTTCTCCATTCTTTCTGGACTGATTCTTTTCTTTAGAATACAATGTAAAACTTTTCAAACTCAAGCACTGTATAGAAGTAAGACATTGAGATTTCTATCACTTAAATTGGAATTATTCCTACTATTAGAGAATGTGCTAAGCTTAACTTCCTCACTGTTAATCTCTATCATACATTTAGAGCCTACCATATGCCAAGCACAGTGCTTTGTTTCTTATGTGTATATACAAGTATCACTTCTCTTTCATTTATGCCCTACATAAATAGAGCCTCACATTAGTGTCTTAGATGAAATGCTTCCAGATGACACAAATAAAAGCTAGTAAAATTCTCTTAGAGAATACTCACCCTTCACCCTACCTAAGTATTACAATCATTATAAAATTTCCTTAAAGAATGAAATTGCAATCGTTTAGATTCATGGTGAACGGGGTAAGGACTTGCTTATTGGTACATTTAAAGTATCAAGCCCATACAAAATACACATGAAAGTGTTGTATATTTACAACCCTCCAGCAAAATTAGCCATATTTTAACATTTCAGTTTCTAAAACAGGAAGTTTGACTACGTTATTTCTCCTTTAGGGTATTAAGATTGAAATATAAATGGAAGAATCAGATCTCTTATTTGAAAACTTATTTTGAAACACTTTTATTTGAACTGTTGGTATTACTTGTATTCAACTAGCTAAGCTCTATACCAGCTCTTCAACACATTTGCAATAAAATGGTTTTTTCCTGGGAGAAAATACTCTTGGTTGCATTCAGAGAGAAGAGTGAAGATTGAAGTGGGTTCTGGAAGTTGGACCAAACCACAGCAAGGCATTTGCTCTCTTTTCTAGTTTCAGACTTGGAGAGAAGGGAAGGCAGTGACAGTAATAGTAAGTATGATTCTTAGGACCTAGCAGGGGGAGGTGACTTGATTGTCTATTCAGTTTAATGTCACTACAAACATTTCATGGTGGACATCATTATGTCCCTTTTGCAGGCGAGGAAACTGGGGCTCAGACTGATTAAGTCCCTTGCCCTCACTCCCCAGTTTTCTTCTCCATGTGCCCCTGGGACAGTTGGTTGGTTGGAGTAGCTGAGATGGACAGAGAACTTTGCAAGAGACTCCCTTCCCTTGGAGGTTAATTTGCAGACTCGGGACAGGGATGTGGTAGGGGCAGGGTCTCTGGAGATTTGTGAAACAGATGCAAGGTTCCTCAGTCAGAGTAGAGTGGAGAACAATGGGTGCCAGAGATTAAAACCTCTCAGCCAAGTGCTAGACCTTGTCCACCCAGGAGTCTCTTTCTCAGGTGAGACCTGCCACTGACTCCCAGTGACAGGTACCCCCTCTCCTGGCCCATCCCACTCCCACACTCCTCCTCTTCTGGATGAAATTTTTCTCTGTGCTATAGTTTTTATTTCTGAAAAACTTTTTCATTATTTATTTTTATACATATACAGATGATTTACAATGCTGTGTTAGTTTCAGGTGTAAAGCAAAGTGATTCAGATATATATGTGTTTTTACATATATATGTTTTGTTTTTTTACAGATTCTTTTCCCTTCAGGTTATTACAAAATATTGAGTACAGTTCCATATGCTATACTGTAGATCTTTGTTGTTTATCTATTTTATATAGAGTAGGGCAAATATATTACTCCCAAATTCCTAATTTCTCCCTCCCCCTCCACCTTTTCCCTTTGATAACCATAAATTTGTTTTCTATCTGTGAGTCTGTGTCTGTTTTGTAAACAAATTCTTTTGCAACATTTTCTTAGATTCCACATATAAATGATATTACATGATATTTGTCCTTGTCTGACTTACTTCACTTAGTATGATAATCTCTAGGTCCATCCATGTTGCTGCAGATGGCATTATTTCATTCTTTTTATGGCTGAGTAATATTCCATTGTATAGAAGTACCGCATCTTTATCCACTGATCCATAGATGGACATTTATGCTGAGAAAGACTTTATCTTAACCCTTGAGATTCTGCCAGGGTTTTAGCATGAAGTTCTCTCTTCCATATTTTTCTGGATTCCTTATTTCAGGTGTATTTTCTTCCCATTGTAACTAATTAATGTGTTTCTTCAAAACCTTTGCAGAGGTCAGTAGAGGCATCAGGCGTCTCCTGCCTGTGGATGGAGAGTCCCCAAGCACCTCAGACAACTCTTATTTTCAAAGGATAGGAGGAGATTCTAGTCTAGATTCTAGAGGAATTCTGACCACACGAGCCTTTCTTTCATCTGGAAATTTCCCTTCTCTACCTTTCCTAAGCCCCTCCTTCTTCCACTTCAGGCCCATTTCCTTCAAGAAGGTGGCCGAATGCAGGTTTCCCTGCACTGAGAGGGACCAGGTTGCAGACCCAACAGACCAATGAGAGTGGCCCTCCCTGGTTGGTGGAGTCAGTTCACCAAGGGCACAGGGCTCCAGATTGGAACACTGCCCTCCTGACCCTCCAGTGCTTCTTGGATAACTGATTGCAATGTTTCTGTTAACGTTCTTCCTCCTTAAATATGTTTATGTATCACTTCTGTCACCAGATGTTTAAAAATATTTGTTCTTAATTCATTCTCTTAAAAATTGTCAAGGGTAGGATTGAATCATTTATCCCTTTTCCTATGAGCTTGTAAAAGTTTCATATTTTCTGCATTAAAAACACTCTCATTCAAAATCAAATGAATACATTTCAGAGATTTTACTCAACTCATTGTTAATGAGTCTGTCAGACAGTAAATCTGTTTCTAGGAGAAACAAAGTTTATATAGGCCATCAGAAAATTTCTTTTAAAAAGTCAAAGAATGTGAGGCAGAGACCCAAGGGCTGTGTGACTAAGGAAGATGAACAGAAATCTCTCCGTACAGCTGCACAAGCCATGGATGAAACCCACATGGTCAGCTTCGTAAACCCAGGCTCTGTGGAATATAGGAATGGACAATGAGTTTTCCCAAAACTGAGTCTAGTCTAGCTTCAGCAGCTGTGGATTTTGGGGGCATGAACATGCAGGAGTTGGGCTAAGGCAGAGTTTGAGCTGCCCCCAAAGTGCCTACACAGAGGATCCAGTGACCAAAATAGAGGTCTTGGAGGGCCACCTGGGGAGGCTGGGGTTGGCTTGTAGCTCAACGTTGGGGCAAGGACACTGACAGCAGGATCCTCATGGAAATATTTTTTTTCTTTTTTGAAGTTTAATTTGCAAACTGGGGACAGAGATGTGGCAGGGATGGGCTGTCCAGGAATTTGTGAAAACAGAAGAAAATTTCCTTAGTCACATCCAAGGGCAGAATGATGGGTGGCAGTGATGAGTGGTAGAGAACAAACCCTCTCAGCCAGGAGGTGGACCTGGCCTAGTGAGGAGTGTCTTTTGTCTCCTCATAGACTCCCAGTGAGAGGCCCCTCCCCTCCTGGTCCAACCCACTCCCACACTGCTACCCTTATAGATAAGGCTGAGTGTTCTCTTTGTGCTATAATTTTTGTTTCTGGAAGGCTTTTTCTTAACCCCTAAAGATTCTGCCAGGGTTTTGGCATGAAACTTTCTCTTTCAGGCTTTTCTGGGTTCCTTCTTTCAGACTTATTTTCTTCCCATTTTAACCAATTAGTACCTTTCTTCAAAATCTTTCCACAACCCTGATGGAAGACATTGGGTATTTCCTGCCGGTGGATGGGTAGTGCCCCAAGCACCTCCATCAACTCTTATTTTAAAAGGATAGGAGGAGATTGTAGTCTAGATTCTAGAAGAGTTCTGACCACATAAGCCTTTCTTTCTCCTGGAAGTTTCTCTCCTCTATTTTCCTAGGCCCCTCCTGCTTCCATTTCAGGCCCATTTTCTTCAATGTGATGGAGATGCTGTGGTTTTCCTACACTGGGAGAGACCTTGTTCCAAACCCAACTGACTGATCAGAGCAGCCCTCCCTGGGTGGTGGAGTCAGTTCATCAAGGATACAGGGCTCCAGAGTGGAACGCTGCCCTCCTGACCCTCCAGCCCTTCTTGGTGCCATTGACTAGGTTGTTTCGGTAAAACATTCTGCGGCTTTGAATATGTTCATTTACCATCTCTGTCATCAGATGTTTAAAAATGTTTGTTCTTTGGGGTGGGAGGAATTGGGAGATTGGGATTAACACATATATACTATTGATACTGTGTGTAAAGTAGACAACTGATGGAAACATATTGTATAGCACAGCAAACTCTACTTAATGCACTGTAGGGTCCTAAATGGAGGGGATATATGTATGGCTGATTGATTTTGCTGTGCAGCTGAAGCTAATGCAACATTGTAAAGCAACTATACTCGTATCATATAAAAATTAATTTTGAAAAATGTTTTCTCTTAAATCATTCTCTTAAAAACTGTTAAGTAAAAGGAAGGATTGAATCATATATCCCTTTTACGGATGTGCTTGTCAAAGTGGGGGGGGGGGGTTGTACAGTTAAAAACACAATTCTCACTTTTGCCGCAAGCAGGCTGGTGTTGGTGCGATGGCCTCCTGCCCCCAGCTGTCTGGGTAGGGGTGATATTAGGACCTGAGGAGTCCAGGGTTCCAACCCTTCCTTAGGGTCTTGCCTCAGAGGCAGCATGTTTCCCGCCTCACAACACTGGAAGACTGTGTGGAAAAATGTGATGGCAAATGTGTGATCTGTGCATCCCTTGTGCGTCCCTGAATCCTGCTGTGGCGATGTGATGAGTGTACCTATGGCTCTTACCAGGGACACTGTGTGATCTATGGAGGCCCCAAAGTTTCTGATGCCTCTTATTGTAAGGAGTGCACCACCCAGGAGAAAGCTAGAGATGGTTGCCCAAAGCTTGTCGATTTGGGGAGCTCTAAGACAGATCTCTTCTTTGAACGCAAAAAATATGGCTTCAAGTAGAGGTGATTGGTGGGCTGTCTCTTCCTTCTGCCATCAAGCTACTGCAGCTGCCAAAAAGAAATGCCTACTGCTGCCAGCAGAAAGGAAGTGGAGCACAGAGCATCACCTGAAGTGCTTATTAGTACACTGGTATCTTTTCAACCTTTCCTCTCCTCTCATCCAGATGTGATAGGAATGGAAAAAAGATTCTTCACAGAGCATTCTGGCAGACTGTATCAGAGAAAAATTGACAGACTAGTTCATGGTGTTTCTTAAATTCAAGAAGCAAGGTTGTGTTATCCACATTGAAAAGTTCTGTACACCAACAGCTTCTAAAAAAGGAATATATTATTTCAGTCTTCTGTTTGAGGAGTTGACTGTGAAGCTACCTGCAGTGAGAGGCATGTTCTTGCAGCAGCTCTGATGGCAGTTGTCCTTGATGAAACATCTGCAGTGTGGTGGGGGGCTCTTAGAACAATAAATGTGGACATTTCATCTTGTAACACTTACCACATGGTACTGGTTCATGTTATTTTTCTTTGAAAAAATTGGAAACCCTTTCTGTTGCTATTGTATTAATAAAGTAGCTGTTTATTTTCTAGTTAAAAAAACACAATTCTCATTACATACTCAATGAACAAGCATCAGAAATTCTATTCAACACATTAGTGAATGGGAAAATCAGACAGTAAAGCTAGTTCTAAGAGCAACTGAGTTTACATGAGCCATCAGAAAATTTCTTTAAAAAAATCAAAGAATGTTAGCAGAAGATTTCTAAGGTACAAAAGTAGTTAATGTCTTATAAGCCAATAAGACCATAACTTTTGCAGTCATGTTTTCTACTGGACATAAATCTATAAGTTAACATAAAACTTGACAGGGCCTGGGCTTCAATCAAACAGTAAATGCAAACAATAAGAATTATTTTTCCCCATCAGCCATCTAACATATATCAGCACATGGTCAAACCATGAAACCAGATTCTCAATTACTGATGCCACCTAGGGGGAAAATATCATCAGTCATGTGCAGCACAGAACTAGAACCAGTATTGCCCAAGAACTAAAAACAAAAGCAAAGACACAAACACAGAAAATCGAACACAAAATAAAATAAGCATACACAAAAAAAGAGATTAGCAAAGATAAAGTTGTTAGCCCCTGGGAATCATTTTGGGAGCCATGTTTTCATTTAAGCAGCCCTGAGGTACACTTCTTCAGCAAACTTTACCTGCTCCCTCAGATGAGTCCTCTCAAGCAATTAGGTGTAACCTCCAAAGCTGTCCAAGCACAATTTTTTGAAAGGTAAAAACCTGACTCTCATGTAAATATAAAAGAAACATGTGTCAGGTATTTTATTCCACTTACATTAATTGATGAAGCAAACAATAGGATGGAAAAACTGATTCAAAGAGCAATTAAAGAGCTGAGAGTATGGGCGATCTAATAAAGAATTGACAGAATAAAATTCTAGGAAAGGTTAAAAAAAAAAAGTGGTCAATGTCCTGCAGAATAATATATTAAATCTTTGGGGTTATTTTTTCCATCTGACAGAAATTTACAAGTTCATGGTAGAATCTCACAATGTCTGGGCTCTAACCAAATAGTAAGTAGCAAAGTCAAACATACATTAAATAATTAATTATCCTTAGTTGCGCCTGTGAAACAATGACATTAAAAAGATATGCATTCATCCTCCAGCCATCTTTCCAAATTTTGGATGACTTTTCTTAACTCAGAGCATAGATGATATTTAAAGCCATGAAACTGGATGAGCTGGCTCATGAGGTGCCTGGAAATGGGAATGATTAAGTAATCCCTCCACCTTTTTTGTTTCCACAAAAGGCTAAGGGACTAACCACAAAAGGCCACCTTGCTCTCACATAGTCTGAGATAAAAGCTGCCACAACTCATCCTCAATGACTTCCTTGTTTTACAAAACCCCAATTTTCCTCCTCTTCTTTGAGACTTTCCTCATTACCAAATATTCTTCTGTATTACAATATCTTGAATAAAATAATCCCTCTAACTGGTGCATTTTGTCTTTGACAATCACTTAGGTATTGTAAAGAAAGAAGCATCTTTGCTTTTCCTATGAAACCCTCCATTCTTTGCCCACATTTCTCCAAATTCATTGTTAATGTAAACTATTGTGTGCATTTTTAAAAGGTAATAAATACAAAACATAGAAAAAGACATAGAGTGAAAAATATGTTTCTTTTTCACCTCCTCTTCCTGCCACCTATTTCACCTCCCAAAGCAAACACTCTTACAAGTTTCCTTCATTCTTTTCAAGAACTGCAGTGTTTTCTATTGTGTGGATGAACCATAATTTATTTTACTGATCCCTACTGATAGCCGCTTTTGCAATGCCCAATCCACCAAATTAATTTTAAGCTCTATAATGTTAAATCTCTTTCTGAACTCGCACAAGACTGTAAAGCAATTATATTCCAATAAAGAGCTTAAAAAAAAATTCTTTCTGGTATCCTCCTCACATTTATACTCTCTCTTTGCCTTGCCAAAATTTCAATTTGGTCTAAAGTCCCTTCTTCCAAGAAGAATTCCCTGGGACTTCCTCAGTGGCACAGTGGTTAAGAATCTGCCTGCCACAAGAATATATAATGAAGAAAAGACAGTCTGTTCAATAAGTGGTGCTGGGAAAACCAGACAGCTACTTGTAAAAGAATGAATTTAGAACATTCCCTAACACCATAAACAAAAATAAAGTCAAAATGGATCAAAGACCTAAATGTAAGGCCTGACACTATAAAATTCTTAATAGAAAACTAGGCAGAACACTCTATGACATAAATGACAGCAAGATCTTTCCTGACCCACCTCCTAGAGTAAAGGAAATAAAAACAAAAATAAACAAATGGGACCTAATGAAATTTAAAAGCTTTTGCTAGGCAAAGGAAACCTTAAGTATGACAAAAAGACAACCCTTGGAGTGGCAGAAAATATTTGCCAATGAAGAATCTCCAAAATATATAAGCAGCTCATGCAGCTCAATATCAAGAAACCAAATAACCCCGTCTAAAAATGGGCAGAAGACTTAAACAGACATTTCTCCAAAGAAGACATACAGATAGGCCAACAAACACATGAAAAGATGCTCAACATCACTAATCATTAGAGAAATGCAAATCAAAACCACAATGAGGTATCACCTCACACCAGTCAGAATGTCCATCATCAAAAAATCTAGAGTGTATAAAAACAGTTGATTGAACCTGGTGTACCCCCAAAAAAATAAAATAAAATAATAAATAAAAAAAAAATGCAGCAGTAAAAAAAAAAAAAAAAAAATCTAGAGACAATAAATGCTGGAGAGGCTGTGGAGAAAAGGGAACCCTCCTGCACTGTTGGTGGGAATGTAAGTTGATTCAGCCACTATGGAAAACAGTATGGAGTTTCCTTAAAAAACTAAAAATAGAACTACCATATGACCCAGCAATCCCACTCCTGGACATATACCCTGAGAAAACCATAATTTAAAAAGATACATGTACCACTATGTTCACTGCAGCATTATTTACAATAGCCAGGACATGGAAGCAACCTAAATGCCCATTGACAGGTGAATGGATAAAGAAGATGTGGCACATATATGCAATGGAATATTACTCAGCCATAAAAAGGAATGAAACTGAGTTATTTTTAGTGAGGTGGATGGACCTAGAGTCTGTCATACAGAGTGAAGTAAGTCAGAAAGAGAAAAACAAATATATATATATGTGGAATCTTAAAAAATGCTATTGATGAACTCAGTGGCAGAGGAAGAATAAAGATGCAGATGTAGAGAACAGACTTGAGGACATGGGGTGGGGGTGGGAGGAAAAGCTGGGACAAAGTGAAAGAGTAGTATTGACATTTATACACTACCCAAGCTAAAATAGATAAGTAGTGGGAAGCAATTGCCCAACACAGGGAGATCAATTCAATGATTGCTGATGACTTAGGGGATGGGATAGGGAGGGAGGGAGGAAGAGAGGGAGGGAGGGGATATGGGGATATATGTATAAATACAGCTGATTCACTTTGTTGTACAGTGGAAACTGGCACAACAGTGTAAAGCCATTATACTCCAATAAAGATCAAAAAAAAAAAAAAGAAAGAATCCACCTACCAATGCAGGGGATACAAGTTCAATCGCTGGTCCAGGAGGAGCCCACATGCCGTGAAGAAGCTAAGCCTGTGCACCACAATGACTGAGCCGGTGCTCTATAGCCTGCAAACCTCAACTACTGAGTCAACTTGCCACAACTACTGAATCCCACGCTCCTAGAGCTGGTGCTCCTCAACAAGAGAAGCCACTGCATTGAGAAGCCTGGGCACCACCACAACTAGAGGAAGCCCATGCACAGCAATGAAGAAAAGTAATAATAAATAAATAAATAAATAAATAAATAAATAAATAAATAAATAAATCACTTTCTCCAAAAGAAAAGTGATTAAACACACACACACAGCATTCCCTGATTAAATCCTTGCCCATTCAGATCTCTCCTGACTTTGCATTCCTCAACCTATCAAAAGTATCTTGAATGTTTCAACTAGAACTGTTTATCTATGACCACTGACCAGACTGGTGACCACTGATTAGACTGGAAGAAAATCCAGATGAAATTTCATCCAGCCAAATCCAGGGAGGCAGGAATTTGCTCTATAATTACCTAAACACAAGTCTTACCAGTCTTTGCTTTAAGCAGCCCAGTGATGGGTGAATTCCTATTTCATTTTACTTGCAATTTTTTGGCATAGACTTTGTGTCCTTAACTCAATTTCTTGGACAAAGATCATATTTTCAATTGACAAATATCTACTGACCACCTACTAACACCCAAAAATATCATAAGTTCTGGTTCACAAAAGATTCCCACAGCACGTCCAGGCACATAATTCAATGAACAAACTGGTGTTCCTTATGAAGCAAGAATAGTGATAATCTCATACCTAGTCTCAATGTGCACAACTCCAAACCTAGAAATTTGCTAAAATAAGGAAATGAGAGAGAGAGAGAATATGCATGAGAGGGTAGAGACATAGAGGAAATTAGAACCTGGCTGAGGAGGGCAGGCATGGGAGTCTGTGATATTTGTTTAACTTTCGAGTATGCTTCAAATGTTCTGTAATAAACAGTTTAAAATGCTCAGAGACCACTGGATTTTTTTTAAGCTTTTTATTGAAATATACTTGCTTTACACTGTTGTGCCAGTCTTTGAGGTACACCAAAGTGAATCAACTGTATTTATACATATATCCCCATATCCCCTCCCTTCTGTGACTCCCTCCCACCCTCCCTATCCTAGCCCTCTAAGTCATTACCCATCATCGAGTTGATCTCCCTATGGAGACCACTGGATTTTGCCTACTACCTTACTAAATCCTTTCCAATCAGGTATCCAGTTCAGCTAATTGGGAATTTTTGTGCATACACATGGTAAATCTCCATCATAGTCAAGTTGACCCCCCCAAAAAATTTTATTTTTCTTTTTGGCTGTGCGGTAGGGCTTGTGGGATCTTAGTTCCCTGATCAGGGATCAAACCTGGGCCCTCAATAGTGAAAATGTGGAGTCCTAACCACTGCCAGAGAATTCCCAAAACTTTTTAATGAATATAAAAAATTGCTTTGCACCTGCATTTGCAAAGACTGTGATGTGTTTGAGTAGTTTACTAAAGTAGTTTATCAAAGAGCAAGGATCCTATCTGTTGCGACCCTTGGAAAGCCTACATCAGCTGTTGTTAATCCATTGGGATCAGCAGGGGATGTGGGGATATATGTATAAATACAGCTGATTCACTTTGGTGTACCTCAAAAACTGGTACAAGAGTGTAAAGCAATTATATTCCAATAAAGAGCTTAAAAAAATTGGGATCCAAAATTACCCTTCCCGCCCAGGAAAACAAACAGCCACAGGAGGGCAGCAGAGAGCCAAGAGCCCCACCAGCCCAGACAATAAGGGGTGGGTGGGGTGCAGATTTGTGGGTTTGGGGGGTTTTTCTTGAAGAAATACAAGACATGGGTCATTTCCTCAAAGAAGTGGAGGCAAGATTAGACACAAGACATGAGGGGTGTTGAAAGCTTTATAAGCTGTCATTATTGAAATAGAACATTGTGCCATCACATTGGTCTAAGTTAGCCAGGGAAATTTTCATAGTGATTTGATCTGGGCCTAGAAAAATAGACCTAATGTTTAGTGGAACAGAGAGAAGAGGGGAGTCTAGACTATTCCATCCTTCCTATCTGCTGCCTTGGCAAGTTTCCTAGCCTCTCTGTATTCTGGTGTCCTTGTCTGTAAAATGGGCATAGCAGTACCTACTTCAGAAGTTTGTTGTGACAGTAAAATCTGTAGTCTAAGAAGGTAAACACAGGGACTTCCCTGGTGGTCCAGTGGTTTAGACTCCATGTCTGCAATGCAGGGTGCCTGGGTTCAATCCCTAGTAAGGGGATTAAATCCAGCATGCTGCAACTAAGACCCAATGTAGCAGGGCTTCCTAGGTGGTGCAGTGGTTAAGAATCCACCTGCCAATGCAGGGGACACGGGGTTGATCCCTGCTCCAGGAAGATCCCATATGCTGCAGAGCAACTAAGCCCGTGAGCCACAACTATTGAGCCCATGTGCTGCAACTACTGAAGCCCATGTGCCTAGAGCCCGTGCTCTGCAACAAGAGAAGCCACAGCAATGAGGAGCCCGCGCACCACAGCAAAGAGCAGCCCCCACTCACTGCAACTACAGAAAGCCTGCGCACAGCAAAAAAGACCCAACACAGCCAGTAAAATAAATGATTTTAAAAAATAAAAAAAGACCCAATGTAGCTAAATAAATAAATAAATGCTTTTTTAAAAAACTTTAAAGAAAAAAAAAAAGAGGGTAAGCACAGACCTAACACACAGCACAACTTGGTGTTAGTTCTTGCTTATGGTTGTTAATCTCAGCAAAGGCACACTGGTGAGGATAGATGTGTTGGAACTCGGCAGATGGGCACTATGAAGGGTAGTAGAAAACACATACAGGCAGGGAGGATGCATCACGATTGTTGAGACCTCGAAAGCCAGACTGAGGAGCCTGACCAGGATGAGCTGGCAAGGAAGGGGCTGGTATGGGGAAGCTGCCAAAGGTCACCAAGGATGCCCTAATGGGCTGTGGCCCTCCTCTCTCTACCCAACAGCCATCAATGAAACCACACACCTCAGATGGGACTTGAACCCACAATCTTCTAATTGAAACCGCACAACTTGTCTCAGGATTTAATGAAGCTTTATGTCTCGGTGCAGAAGGATTTCAGTGAGGGGCAAAGTGATAGGCAAGAAGTAGATTTATTAATTTAGGACTCTTATGAAGGATATGAGCCAGCAAGCAAGAGGGCTCTTCCCTAAGAACAAACTAACTTTGACTATACATTTTTATAATCAAAGGAAATTGGGGAGGGGGAGAAGACCACTTTCTTCCTCTTCCTTTGTAAAGATGTTGCAGGAAAATGGGGCACAAGAGGATGGTCATGTCTCAGTTCTGAGGCGAGTTCCTGGGATTTTGGCTACCAAGTGAGGGTCTTTGGCTTGTCAACTATAAATTGGCACTTGCCATGGCCACTTGCCATCTACCTCTACTACAATAATTAAACCACAGGTGCTGCTGCAGCTGATGACCTTCCACATCCCCTGAAGGGAATTCAGGGTGGAGACTGGGAATGAGGCACTCTGTGCTTTGGAAAATGGGCAGAACAGGTCTTCAGATAGTTATTATTTTCAGGAGCTGATTTTATGAGCCCAGCCCTTGCATCTCCTCATATCTAGAAAGGCGCTAAATCCCTACATGATGACATCTGCTCCTCCTGACCAGTAGAAACCCCCTACAAAAAAATGTATTTGATTGCATGTACTCCTCCTTTACCAAGAATACATATATACCAACCTTCCCCCCTGCTTCTTGGGCACAGTTTCTCAGAGCTATCTGGGATACTGTCTCCAGGGTTGCAGTCCTCATTTTGCCCCAAATAAACTCAACTTGCAACTCTCAACATTGTGCAATGTTTTTTAAGTCGACAGGCTTCACACAGCAAAGAATTCAAGAGTGAGCCATAGTAAAATGAAAGGAGAGCTACACATTCCACATACAGAATGTGGTCCATCTCAAAAGGTAAGAGTGGTCCCAAAATATGGGGTGGTTAGTTTTTATGGGATGGGTGATTTCATAGGCTAACAAGTTGGAAGATTAATTCAACTATTTCAAAGAAGGATCAGAGACTTCCAGGAATTGGACCACCACCCATTTTTGGACATTTATGGTCAGCCTCAGAATGGTCATAGCACCTATAGGTGTGTCATTTAGCATGCTGATATATTACAATGAGTGTATAATGAGGCTCATGGTTTACTAGAAGTCAAATCCTCTGCCATCTTGGAACTAGTTGGTTCTAACCAGTTTTTGTCATAGCTCAATGGCTATGTCATTCTTTTAAAGGTTGTGCCCTGCCCCCTTCCCTCCTTTCTCACCACCATTCCTGAGTTTTCTGAGATTGTAGTATGGCCACATATCTCTTGAAGACCCACTGTGGTAGCTGTTAGAGGTCCAAAGGGCTGGGGGACCTACACCAAGGGCCACATGGGTAGGACAATTCTAGGCCTCTCAGTAGAGCAGGCAAATCCACTCCCAGCAGCTCCTGCCTCTAGAGCCATCTAGAAAAATCCCATTTATTTAGTTCTTTCTGAGTGTGGTCCTGAGTTAATACCTGAGAGTGACACACAGCCCTTCACATATTCAAAATTAAACTACAGTACATTACAATATGCCTTTATCATCAGCAGTTCACATTTACCATCCCAAAGACAGAACTTCAGGGAAGAGATCTCATGGGGGAGCCTTCAAAATGTTTGGCTTGCAAGAGTCCCAGAGCTCACAACATCACTAATTATTAGAGAAATGCAAATCAAAACTACAATGAGGTATCACCTCACATCAGTTAGAATGGGCATCATCAGAAAATCTACAAACAGTAAATGCTGGAGAGGGTGTAGAGAAAAAGGGAACGCTCTTGCACTGTTGCTGGGAATGTAAATTGATACAGACACTATGGAGAACAGTATGGAGGTTCCTTGAAAAACTGAAAATAGAGTTGCCATATGACCCAGCAATCCCACTACTGGGCATATACCCAGAGAAAACCATCATTCAAAAAAGACACATGCACCCCAGTGTTCATTGCAGCACTATTTACAATAGCCAGGACATGGTAGCAACCTAAATGTCCATCAATAAACGAATGCCTAAAGAAGATGTGGTACATATATACAATGGAATATTACTCAGCTATAAAAAAGAATGAAATTGGGACATTTGTAGAGACATGGGTGGACCTAGAGGCTGTCATACAGAGCGAAGTAAGCCAGAAAGAGAAAAACAAATACCGTATGCTAACTCATATATGGAATCTAAAAAAATGGTACTGATGAACCCAGTGACAGGACAAGAATAAAGGTGCAGATGTAGAGAACGGACTTGAGGACATGGGGTTGGGAGGGGGTGAAGGGGAAGCTGTAATGAAGTGAGAGAGTAGCAATGACATATATACACTACCAAATGTAAAATAGATAGCTAGTAGGAAATTCCTGCATAACATAGGGAGATAAACTTGATAATGGGTGATGACTTAGAAGGCCAGGATAGGCAGGGTGGGAGGGAGTCCTGGGAGGGAGGAAATATGGGGATATATGTATAAATACAGCTGATTCACTTTGGTGTACCTCAAAAACTGGCACAACAGTGTAAAGCAATTATATTCCAATAAAGAGCTTTAAAAAAATTAAAGTCATGCCAAAGAAAAGAAAGAAAGAAAGAAAGAAAGAAAGAAAGAAAGAAAGAAAGAAAGAAAGAAAGAAAGGAAAGAAAGAAAGAAAGAAAGAAAGAAAGAAAGAAAGAAAGAAAGGAAGAAAGGAAGAAAGAAAAAGAAAGAAAGGAAGGAAGGAAGGAAGAAAGAAAGAAAGAAAGAAAGAAAGAAAGAAAGAAAGAAAGAAAGAAAGAAAGAAAGAAAGAAAGAAAGAGAGGAAGGAAGGAAGGAAGGAAGGAAGGAAGGAAGGAAGGAAGGAAGGAAGGAAGGAAGAGGATGTGGTACATATATACAATGGAATATTACTCAGCTATAAAAAGGAATGAAATTGGGACATTTGTAGAGACATGGATGGACCTAGAGACTGTCATACAGAGTGAAGTGAGTCAGAAAGAGAAAAACAAATATCATATATTAACACATATATGCAGAATATAGAAAAATGGTACAAATCAACTAGTTTGCAAGGCAGAAGTAGAGACACAGATGTAGAGAACAAACATATGGACACCAAGTAGGGAAAGCGGGCCGGGGTGGGGGGGGTTGGGGGTAATGAATTGAGAGATTGGGATTGCCATATATACATTACTAATAAGAAAAAAATATCAAATTGTACAATTTAAATATATGCAGTCTATTGTATGTCAATTGTATCTCAATAAAAATTCTTAAAGTCCCTGAGCTCACAAGGCAGTGGAAGTGTTACCCAAAACCTGAGTTCACCTCTTGGTGGGTGTCAACCCACAAGCCAAAACCAAGCCAAAGACTGGGAGAAGGAAGGATTTATTATTTGCACCAGGTAAGGAGAAAAAATGGGGATCTTTCCCAAAGCAGTGTCTCCCAGAAAAACAAAACTGGGGAAGTTTTAAGCTAAGGGTGCATGCGTATTCATGAAGCAGCTTGGGCAGTTGACAGAGTCCAAACTTTAGCTGATTGAAGTCAGAAAAGGTCAACATCATTACCCCTTAGGTTCCAGTTGATCTGGTGGTTGAGCACTTCAGGCTAATCTTTGCCAGTGAAATAGACCTTGGAGTCTTTACAACTGATATATTACCTTTGCTATTGTTACTTCTCTTGTCTGACAGCAGTGGTTTGTTCCTGCATTCTTTTTTAAATTTTTTCTAATTTTTTCATCTTTATTGGAGTATAATTGCTTTATAGTATTGTGTTAGTTTCTGCTGTACAAAAAATGAGTCAGCTGTATATATACCTATATCCTTATATCCCCTCCCTCTTGAGCCACCCTCCCACCCTGCCTATCCCACCCCTTTAGGTCTTCCCAAAGCATCTTTCTGATCTCCCTGTGTAGGGCAGTAGCTTCCCACTAGCTATCTAATTTACATTTGGTAGTGTATATAAGTCAATGCTACTCTCTCACTATGTACCAGTTTCCCCTTTCCCCACTGTGTCCTCAAATCCCTTCTTTATGTCTGTGTCTCTATTCCTGCCCTGCCACTAGGTTCATCAGTACCATTTTTCTAGATTCCCCATATATGCTTTAGCATACTGTATTTTTCTCTTTCTGATTTACTTCACACTGTATGACAGACTCTAGGTCCATCCAGAGAAGAAAAAGAAATAAAAGGAATACGAATCAGAAAAGAAGTAAAACTGTCACTGTTTGCAGATGATATGATACTACACGTAAAAAATCCTAAAGATGCCACCAGAAAACAATTAGAGCTCATCAATGAATTTGGAAATTTGCAGGATACAAAATTAATGCACAGAAATCTCTTGCATTCTTATACACTAACAATGAAAAATCAGAAAAAGAAATTAAGGAAACAATCCCATTTACCATTGCAACAAAAAGAATAAAATACCTAAGCATAAACCTACCTAAGGAGACAAAAGACTTGTGCTCAAAAAACTATAAAACACTGATGAAAGAAATCAAAGATAATATGAACAGATGGAGAGATACACCATGTTCTTGGATTGGAAGAATCAATATTTTGAAAATGACTGTACTACCCAAAGCAATTTACAGATTCAATGAAATCCCTATCAAATTACCAATGGCATTTTCTACACAGCTAGAACAAAAAAATCCTAAAATTTGTATGGAGACACAAAAGACCCTGAAGAGCCAAAGCAATCTTGAGAAAGAAAAATGGAGCCAGAGGAATCAGGCTCCCCAACTTCAGACTATACTACAAAGCTACAGTAATCAAGACAGTATGGTATTGGCACAAAAACAGAAATATAGATCAATGGTACAGGATAGAAAGCCCAGAGATAAACCCACACACATATGGTCACCTAATTTATGACAAAGGAGACAAGAACACATGATAGAGAAGAGATAGACTCCTTGATAAGTGGTGCTGGGAAAACTGGACAGCTACATGTAAAAGAATGAAATTAGAACACTCCTAACACCATACATAAAAATAAACTCAGAATGGATTAAAGAGCTAAATGTAAGAGTGGGCACTATAAAACTCTTAGAAGAGAACATAGGTAGAACACTCTCTGACATAAACCATAGCAAGATCCTTTCTGTTCCTTCATTCTTTTGTCCCTTTAAGATCATTCACTACTGAGCCCTATTCAAGGGCAAGCATTGTGGCCAGGCTTAGATGGCAAAATGGCTTAGGCCAAAAATGGCATCTCTTATGTCAAAAAAGCCATGCCTGTTTTTTTTTTTTTTTTTTTCATCAAGGGGCCCCCAACCCTATCTGCTTACAGAAGCTTTGGTCAACCTGTATGAAGAGAAGGAGGGCAGGGAGCCCATTCCAAAAGGAAGGGCAAGTGGTCAGGGGAATGGTGAAGTGAGAGGTAAGTGGCCAGTTGACTGAGGGTCTTTATGTGTGGGTGATACTCCCAGATGGGATAGTGGGCTGGAACCAGACGATGGAAAATGTGGTCTGCAAAAATGAGCAAGGGCTGGGACTTCATTGTAGGTGGTAAGGAGAGGACAGCCAAGACCCACCCAGCCCCCTCTTAGGTACAAATCCCCAAGGAACCCTCCAGGCTGGGGTGGGGTCCAGGATGTTCAGCATCACTGGAGGTGGACAGCCAACTTGAATGAGCTGAAAGACACAGACAACGGAAAACAAACACACAATGCCAGTCGCACAAGCTACAAATCCAGGCAACCAGCAGGATACAGATCTGCTAACACATCAGAAATGTCACGGGCTGTGAGCATAACAGATAATTAAGAAATGAAGTCAATGAAATGAATAACTTTAAAGACTGGAGAAGGCCCTTGCATAGGCCAATCCTGAACAAAAATGAACTGAAGAGTCTGATCAGCTCTGTGATGTGCATGAAAAAAGAGCAGAGTGCAGTGATTTTTTTTTTTTTTTTTTTTTTTTTTTTTTGTGGTCTGAGGATGTACCTGGTAACATTATTCATCGAAGACGTTGTACGCAGTATGGAGAAAGTGTTTTGTCATTAAGAAGTGTGTATGAATGGACAGAGAAGTTCAAGGAAGGTTGCACAAGTGTTAGCCATCAAGAAGGAGCCGGGTGCCCATCCACATCCACAGTGGATGACAACATTGAGCGTACACATGAAATGTGGGATCTATTCTGTGGAATAGATGAGTGAGAGTGGGTTATGTGGCAAACCATTTACAAATCAGCTATGTCTATGCCTATGAAATAATCCATGACAGACTTAGGTTTTGAAAAGTTTGTGCTGAAGTTTGAACTTCGAATTAAATGCAGAGGACTGCTATCCAAGGGCTTTGTGACCTTGCATGACAATGCACTTCTGCACACTTCTGTCCACATTGTCGACACTCTGCAAAAACTTTGTTTTGAGGTGTTAAAGCATCCTCCCTATAGTCCTGATCTTGCTCCATCGCACTTTCACCTGTTTGGTCCCCTGAAAGTAGCCCTGTGAGGATGAAGATTCACTTCTGATGAAGTGAAGACAGTGGTGCATTTGTGGCTCACAGATCAGCCCAAAACATTTTTGATGAGGCAATAGGAAAGCTTGTTGACCGATGGACAAAGTGTATTGAAAAGCAAGGACATTATGTTGAAAAATGATGTATTTGTCTTTTCTAAAAGTTAATGAAAATAAATTCTATAGCCAGAGTGCAGATAATTTTTGACTCACCCTTGTGTGCGTGTGTTTATGACTAACACAACATTGTAAATCAACTATACTTTAATTTTTAAAAAAATTTTTTTAAAGAAACAACAAAATAAAAAAAAAAACAGATAAGGAATATCCCAACCCCTTCTTCCTCCCAGAGAGTGGAGGAAAAAGGTAGTCTGTGTCAGTTCAGCCTTCTACTCTTGGTTTCCCCATTTGTGAAAACTGGAGGCAGGAAACGCTGTGGGAATTTGAAACATAACCTCTGAGGCCCCCTCCTGTTCATCACTGCACTTTGCACCATTCATCTGCAATTTTGCTCCCTGAATTCTTGCCTTTTAGGACTAGCTGATGAGAAGGACTTTTCTGGCATACCTATCCCAACTTTGTCCTAATGGGAGTAGGGTAGGCGGAGACTAGGGGCAGTCTCCCCAGGCCTTCCTGTCTTCGGGGACCCCTATGTGGGTCCTTCTGAGAAAATATCCAGCTTTGTCCCAACCCGGAACAGGGGAACCAGTGGTTGGAACAGCTCTGGTGACAGAATGCTCCTTTTCTGAACTGCTGTGTCCCAGGCCCAGGCTGGGTAGGAAGAGGAATAATGGTGGAAGGGGATGCTTGGGGGCTATTTGAGAGTGGATGCCTGGACACATGTCACAGGGGCCAGATTTTCCAATGGTACTCAGGGCAGTTCAGAAAATGAGCTCTTGATCTTGGCTTTAACTTACCCTGACGATGGGCAGGATATTCAGCAGAGACCTAGAAACAGGACAAATCTAAATGCCACCAAAGCAGGGAATTTCACAGCCAGAAGGGACTTTTTAGGATCACCTCATTCTACCCTCTCATTTTATAGATGTGAAAAAAGGCTCAGAGATGGGCATGGATGGCTCACATCACATTGTGGGTCCCCATCCTCAGGTCTCCCAGGCCCATGCAGCCCTGGAACTGAATCCACACCGAGTTTCAAATGGGTAGAGACGAACCAACCTGGTTCCCCCCTGGATGCCTGACTCAGGATGGGTCCACTTGTGAAATTTCCAAAGCTCCCCCACCCCACCTCAAGTCTGGATTCTGCCTCTGTGCTGAGTTAGAGCTCTGGGGGCCGAAAGTCACTTTCACGCAAGACCTCAGTGTTCTCAGGTTCCTTTCCAGGGTGGCTGCAGGCTCAAGAGAAATGTCAAGGGAAACTGAACCCAAGGCTGACCTCCATGTCAGATGAAGTGGGTACCTGAACAGCTAGTCTGAAACCTTCTTCAGAAAGCTGCCTTAAGTCCCCAGGTGGAAGATGTCACCCACCCCTCCACAGTCCCTTTTGTGGCATCTGCTTCATCCAATCCTATCATTTTATCTAGGACACAGCATTTACATTCGGTTAAGTTTTGAAAACCAGTGAACACACCAAGCTCCCTCTGATCCTCAAAGCAGCTCTTAGATGACTCAAGTGCTGCCCCCATTAAACAGCCCATCCAGGGGAGAGGTGCAGGTCATGGGGTCTGGGCCGAGGAGGGAATGCCACGGGGACATTCAGCTGGCAGCAGAAGGGTCTAGCAGAGAGGGGAAGTTCCTGCTCCTGCAGTGGAAACGGCAACGTCGTGCTGCGCCCTGGAGCCTTGGCAGAACTCCCTGGAGCTGTTGCCAAGGAGAGGTGGCTTCCACCGGATGCTCGAGTGCTTTCCCACCGGGAGCAGCCAAGACTCCGAGTAGGCGGGGAGGGACTCACTCCAGCCAACTTGCAGCCTCGGGAAGTTCTTTGCGCAACCGGGGACCTTTAGGTCCAGAGGGATCCCGCCTAGCCTCTCCTGGCAGCTTGCTTGCTGAAACTTTCCAGTTAACGTGCCCTGGAGCGAGGCGCAAGGAGTAGGTAAAGGAGAGAGAAGACTCCACGCCCCAAGCAGGTGTGCCTGAAGCCTAAGGAGCACGTTTCAGAGGGACCGCAGCGTGACCTCAACCCTCCTTGGCCGCTTCCCACCTGGGGATCTCCTGAAAGAGCTTCCAGAGCGCCCAGCTCAGGGCCACCTGCTTTACATCAGCTGTAACAGTTAATAGAAAAACAAAGCTTAGACTGCAGGAAAATGCTCCAACTACCAACACTTTTATTTTTTCCTTAGTATCATTGTCGATAATACACAGGAACCTCAGCGCAGCGGCCACCCGCCCACCCACCTTTGGCCCCTCAGTACTTCCCCCTTTTGTCTTCCACTGTGCTCCTGATCCTCCCAGTGCTTCCTGTGGTCATACCTCAGATGTCCTCCTCGCAGCCCATCCTCCATTCTTGTTGGTCTGTATTTATGTCTTCCTGTTGTTCAAACACCCTTCCCCCCAGCACTCCGACTGTAGCGCTAGAGATCACAGTCCTTCTCTGTCTCCTTTCCTTCCTGCTGTATCCCCTGAGCCTAAAACAGACCCTGCCCTGGCACACCTGGTGGTTCGGTAAACATTTCTACAGTCCTGACTTGTGCTTTGTGCATATTAATACCTTGAACCCTCCTCACCGCCCCGTAAGGAAGACACTACTATTACCCACTCTACAGATGAGGAAACTGGGACCCCCAGATGATGTCTAACTTGCCCAGGAGCCACCCTGACTCTGCCCCAGGTGGGAGTGTCCAGAGGTCACACACACTCTTAACAACACAACTGCTCTGCTGTCCTGAGTGCTCATAAATAGAACCTTAACTGTTAATTTAAAAAGACAGTTCTCGCAAGTAAAAGGTGAAAGCCTCCGATCTCTTCGGGCACCAGTACCTTGCACATCATGCACAAACACACCGACATATATTGGCACCTCATGCACACACACCATGGGGTGGATGTGCTTATTTTCACCATAAACTGGATCATTTTATTTCTGTGATATACACTTTTCATTTTTCAAACTATCCCATGGCAAGTTCTCTGTTTTTGGCAATTTTGGATTGGATGGCTTCCATCACTCCCATTCAACTTCTCCAGTCTTGCAATGGCTGCTCACCTCCTTCCTTTAACTGGCATTTCTTTAAATTTACTCACATCTTTATTATTTATATAACTACTTTAGCTTCATCACAAGTAATACCATCAATAAGTTCAATTTTCAAGGTGCAAGATACATGCCTTCTAAGCTACATTATAGTGTAACATAAACAGTATGTGTCTGGGTCACTGAAATAATTTTGTCTACTTGTCACCTGTGCCATTCCCTGTTGGGAAATGATTACTCACTGTTGCATCTTTGGTTTTTTGTTTTAGCATTTCATAACAGCTTTATTGAGGCATGATTAACATGCAATAAAATTCATTCATTGTAAGTGTACAGTTCCATGAATTTTCAGTCAATGTACAGAGTTCTGTAACCATCACCACAATCCAATTTTATGAGTTTCATTATGATAAAATTTTCCTGCATGCCATTTGCAGTCAATCTTGGCTCTCTCACTCAGGGTCACACAACCACTGATCTGCTTTCTGTCTCTATGGATGTGCCTTTTCTGGAAATTTCACATAAATAAATGGTAGCGGTGGAAATGTCAGGTGGTAAGTTTAGCTGTGCTATCAAAAAGTCAAAGATAGAGTTACTATACAACCCAGCAATTTACTCCTAAGAGAATGGAAAGCAGATGTTCATGCAAAAACTTGCACATGTAATGTTCATAGTAGTATTATTCATAATAGCCAAGCGGAAACAATCCAAATGTCCATCAACTATGAATGGACAAACAAAAATGTGGTATATCTATACAATGTGTTATTATTCAGATATAAAGAGAAAAAGGTGAAAGAAGCCAGACACAGAGGCTGCATGTTGTAAGATTCCACTTATATGAAACGGCCAGAGTGGGCAAATCCATAGAAACAGAAAGTAGATTAGTGGTTATGAAACAGAGCAGGACCCTATGGTCCTTCTCCCCCCACCCCCCACCATGTCTCCACTTACCTATTGTCTGTAGAAAAACTTTAGCCAAAGAATAAGTTTAATCAGAGAAGTGAGAAAATGCAGAAGTAAAGGAAAGCAGTCAAAGAGGACAAAATAATGATAGTTTAATTATTAAGCAATGTCAAGTACCTTCCGTTCCTTCTCAATGGCTATAGATAATATTCTAGCCGCATCCCCTGAGCTGTCTTATAGATGGATACTGAAACCCCCACTAGGTGGAAGAAGTTAACTACATGAGGACCAGACTGGGGCCATGACGTAAGCTGCCACAGCTCCAAGAAGTGACCTCAAAGAAATGGGAACAAACCGACCCTGGAACTGAAGCTCAACCCTACCTAAAATAATCAAGATGGTGCTGATCAAGCCACTGCATGACCAATTTCAAGATGACTGTCAGAGCTGACTGTGCTCTTCTGCATGTAGCCCCCTCTTCTCCACCAATTATCACTGGGGATGTCGGCCTTTGAACATGAGCCTCCCCCAACCCCATTGCCAGCCTCTGAGATAAAGCAAACTTTCCTTTCCACCAACCTTCCCTCTTTATTAGCTTTAGAGTGGGGAGCAACTGGACCCCACTTTCTGTAGCAGTTACCAGAGTCTTGGGTGAAGCGGGATGGGGAGTGACTATTAATGGGCTTGGGGTGTCTTTGAGGGGTGGTAAAAATATTCTGAAATTTGATAGTGGTAATGGCATAATGTCATGAATATACTAAAAATGACTGAATTGCATACTTTTAAAGGGTGAATTTTACATGATTTAATATCTCAATAAGAAAATAACGTGCAGCAAAAAAAAAAAAAAAACAAAAAAAACAAAAAAAAAAAAAAACCCATGTAACAACATGAATAAATCTCAAAAATATATTAAGGGAAATAATCCAGATACCAAACAATATATGTTAGATGATTCTATTTATGTAAAGCTCAAAAACTGACCTATGTGTTAGAAGTTAAGATTATGGAAACGCTAGAGGAGAGTAGGTATTGACTGGGAGGGAACAAGGTGGGGGGGGGAAGCTTCTGGGTGCTGGTGATGTTCTATTTGTTGATCTAGGTGGTGGTTATATAGGTGTGTTCATGGAAGATTATACTTCAATAAAACATATATAAAAATATTGAGAAAAAAATCAATTGGCCATAAATGCAAGGTCTGTATCTCTACTTTCTATTCTGTTCCACTGATCTATGCTTTTATCTTTATGCTAATACTACCCATCATCTTGATTACTGTAGCTTTGTGGAAAATGTTAAAATCAGGTATTCCTCAAATTTTGTCCCTTTTGTTTTCCAAAATTGTTTTGACTAATCTAGGTCCATTGCACTTCTACATCAATTTTCAAGTGAACTGCTCAATTTCAATAGAGGTTGTGATGAGTCTCTAGAACAGTTTGGGCAGAACTGCCATCATAAAAATACAGACTCTTCCATTCTATGAATGTAGATTGTCTCTCCATTTATATTGATCTTTAATTTATCTCAATAATGTTTATTGTTTTTAGCACAAGACTTGTACTTTTTTTTTTTTTAACATTGACTTGTACCTTTTTTATTTTTTGGCTGCATTGGGTCTTTGTTGCTGCCCACAGACTTTCTCTAGTTGCGGCAAGCGGTGGCTACTCTTCCTTGCTGTGCGCAGGCTGCTCACTGCAGTGGCTTCTCTTGTTGCAGAGCATAGACTCTAGGCACACAGGCTTCAGTAGTTGCAGCATGCAGGCTCAGTAGTTGTGGCACGTGGGCCCTGGAGCACATGGGCTTCAGTATTTGTGGCACACGGGCTTTGTTGCTCTGCTGCACGTGGGATCTTCGTGGACCAGGGATTGAACCCGTGTTCCCTGCATTGGCAGGTGGATTCTTAACAACTCTGCCACCAGGGAAGTTCCTGCTTTTCTTTTTTTATATTTATTCCCAAGTATTCCATTCTTTTTGATGCTACTGTGAATGGAATTTTTTCCCTAGTTTCATTCTTAAATTATTGATTGCTGGCATAAAGAAATAAGATTATTTTTTGTATATTGATCTTATATTCTACAACATTGCTAAGTTCATTTGTTATTTCTAATACAGATTGGATGTGTGTGTCTGTGTATGTGTGTTTTAAAGATTCTTTAGGATTTTCTACATGCAGGATCATATTGTCTGCTAATAAAGACTGTTTTATCTTTCTTTTCCAGTCTAGTCTAGTGCCTTCAAATTCCTTTTCTCACCTCCAGTACTCTGTTAAGGGAAATGGTGAGAACAGATATCCTTGTCTTATTCCAAAACTTAGAGGGAAACATTCTTTCACCATCAGCATGATGTTTGTTAAAGGTCTTTTGCAGATGTGCTTTATCATTTTGAGGAATTTCCCTTCTATTCCTAGTTTGGTGAATTTTTAGTGTGAATATGTATTGGACTTTGCCAAATGCTTCTCTCTGTTAAGATGAGTGTGTGCAGATGTAGAGAACAAACATATGGACACCAAGAGGAGAAAGCGGGGAGGGTTAGGGTAGGATGAATTGGGAGATTGGGATTGCCATATATATTTTAATATGCATAAAAGATGACTAATAAGGAAAAACTATCAAACTGTAAACTTTAAATATATGCAGTTTATTATATGTTAATTATACCTCCATAAGAGATATCTATCTCCCCTGGCCAGCCACCCTGCTTTCCCTCACTTTCCACTCAGAAATACTTCCTAAGCTGCTGCATAACACAGCGAGATCAACTGGATGATGGGTGATGACCTAGAGGGATGGGATAGGGAGGGTGGGAGAGAGGCTCAAGAGGGAGGGGATATGGGGATATATGTGTAAGTACAGCTGATTCACTTTGTTGTACAGCAGAAACTGTCACAAGAGTGTAAAGCTATTATACTACAATAAAGATCTGAAAAAAAAAAAAAAGAAATGCTTCCTAATGTCCAGCGCTCTTTGGTTCCACTTCAGTTGATGGCCCAAGTCCTCTGTTTGAGAGCCCTGATCACCAGCTCTTGTCCCCTCCTTCTTTAGGCCCAAGTTCAAATCCTTGCCAAGGGATTCAGAACTGTTACAGTGTAGAGCTAAATTGGACTCCATGTTAGATCTGTTTCTTTGACTTTAACCTTTGCTTTTTGTTGCTTTTGTTATTGTAATCATACATGATAGTCTGCCCCAGGGAACACTGGTCCTCTGCCTGAATGTTGAACTAAAGTGCCTGTGTTCAGCCCACCATGGACAATCTGCCCTGCCTACCTGTGTGAATGACTGAAATTAACATATCCCTTCACCAAGGCTGGTCATTCCTGGAGATTTTTTGTAAGACTGATGGCCCTTTCACCTTACTTTCTCACAGCCCCTCTCTCTCTGATTCTGTAAGACAAACTGGCATCCAGAGCTCAATAAGATGGTTTTTTAGGAGACGTTAGTCTGCCATCTTCTCAGTCTGCTGGCTTTCTGAATAAAGTCGTATTCCTTGCCTCAACACCTCATCTCCAATTCATTGGCCTGTCATTCAGCGAGCAGAATAAGCTTGGACTCGGTAACAGAACCATGCAGTGATAATGTGAAAATCCATCCTGCTGCGCTTGTACCTGCTCACCCTCCCACCCACTGCACTTGCCTCTCTCAGGTGGAATGCACTCCCCCACTATTCAGAGCCAAAGGCTTTCACCAGGCTCCAAGGCCACACCCTCCTCTCCTGGAGAAAGGGATGCCCATGTCTGCTCTTTGTGCTGCCTTTGTCCCTTTATGTTACACAGGGCATTTCTCTCTCTCCCAGCAGGTTTGAGGGACAAGGTCAAGGCCTTGCTGTGTGCCCAGCACCCAGCACACCCAGTCTATTGGGTTGTTTATCTTTTGTCATTTGTAAACTTTTTATTGAAACCTGCAGGTACAGAAAACCTCAAATCCTAACTTGTAAAACTCAATAAATTTTCACAAAGGAAACTCATTCATGTAACCAAAACCGATATCGAGAAAGAGCATATTACCAACATTGCATAACAATTGCAATTCAGGAGACAGGTTTGGGTAAAACTGGAAGGTTTGCAATCCACACCCATCTCCACCCCAGACTACATCCCCCAAATGCAACAGAAATCAAGCAGGACCGTGTGGGGGTCCTGGGCTCAAAAGCCTCTCTGTGTCCCCAGTTTCTTGTTTATTGGAAATAGACTTCATTCAGCCTCCAAGACCTTCCCTGAGTTCTAACAGGCAGATTCAAACAGTTGCTAATCAGGGAAGGGAGAGGATGTGGAGAGAAGGGAAGAGCAGTCAGTAAACAATAGTGCAGCCTGGGGGCTGTGTTCTGGTTCTACCTCAAGGGATACACATAACAATGTCTTTAAGCCCTTTATAGCAGGGGTCCCCAATTCCCAGGCAGCGGACCAGTACCAGTCTGCAGCCTGTTAAGAACCAGGCCGTGTAACAGGAGGTGAGTAGCGGGTGAGCGAGAGAAGCTTCATCTTCCACTCCCCATCACTTCCCATAGCTCGCATTGCCTCCTGAACCATATCCCCTACCCCCACTCCCATCCGTGGAAACCAGTCCATGGTGCCAAAATGTTGGAGAACGCTGCTTCACAGAATGAAAACCCAGCAAGTGGAAGATATCAACATTCTTCACACCAGAGAAGACCATCTGAAGCCAGATTAAAGGAACCAGAGAAGCTCATCAGAAGATTATCTGAGACAAGATTAAAGGAGTGCAGGCCCTGCACACACCCTAATCTTATCTGTAACCCTGCCCTTGAACTGTTGCCATAAAACTCCTCACCAAATTCTCCTGGGTTGGGACACATAGTATTCCAGGGCAGGAGCCCACTGTGTCCCCCTTTGCCTGGCAAAGAAATAAAGCTATTGTTTTCTACTTCACACAAACTCTGTCTCCAGGATTCAACTTGGCACCAGTGTACAGAGGCTGAGCTTTCAACGTCACCCCTGACACTTGGAAGCTGGCCTGGCGCTCACAGCTGGGCTACATTGTTGTCCCACTAGAGATAAATAATCCCACAGAAAACCAACCTCAGACAATGTCACTCCAAGACTGTGATAAAATGAAACGAAACAAAGCCACCTTTAACCGTGTCTAAGCACAGATAAAAACAGATTCTTATGTCTCGCACAAAAGATCAAGTACCCCCTTTCTTGGCCTAAATGACTACTTCTTCTTTGCCAATTACACCATATCTTCACTCTAGTCTCTGCTCCTTGCAGATAAGTTGTATAGGGGTACCCAATCACAGAACTGCCCTCCCTTTCTGACAATACTCAATCTAGAACAATCACCAGTTTCTTAGACCCTCCTCCAAATCAACCAACTAAACACCAATCTTATAATACCTTCTTTCTAACACCCTCTCCATGAGAGATACCCCACAGTTCCTAGTGGTATGTGTGTCTGTGATATCATGATTTATAGTAAGAAATATATATTTGGTCTAGTTACTGGCACAGAGCTCCTAAAACCCTTGGAATTTCCTAAATGATGAGAATAATAAAGGTGTCCTTTGTTATATTAATGGTGACTTTTGGAAAGTCCCTGGGCCACCTAAGGATGGGGACTGGTTGCCTGGGAACCAACAGGTGATTAGAGGGTTGCAACTTTCAGTCCCACCTTCCTAACTCTGGGGAGGGGAGGAGGGAGAGGGGCTGGAGATTGAGTTCAATCACCAATGACCTGTTTAATCAATCATGCCTCTGTAATAAAGCCTCAAAAAAAATCCCAAGGGACAGGGTTTGGAGGGCTTCCAGGTTGGTAAGCATGTGGAGGTTCAGGGACAGTGTCATACTAAAAGAGCATAAAAGCTGCATGATGCTTCCCACATACCTCACCTTATGCATCTCTCCCATCTGCCTGTTCCTGAGTTATATTCTTTTATAATAAACAAGTAATCTAGTAAGGAAAATGTTTCTCTGAGTTCTGTGAGTCTCTTTGGTAAATTATTTGACCCCAAGGAGGGAGTCGGGGGAACCTCTGATCTATAGGTTGAGTGGTTAGAAGCACAGGTGACAACCTGTACCTCTGATTGATGTCACAGCGACAGTGAGCTTTAGGGGAGGCAGTCCTGGAGGACTGAGCTCTAAACCTGAGAGGTCTGATGTTACCTCCAGGTAAACAGGGTCAGAATTCAGTTAATTGCTTGGTGTTCGGAAAAAAACACATATTAGAATTGGTATCAGAATCGGAGTTTCCCTCCCTATAGTGAGTAATAAACCCAACTTATTCAACTACGGGTGTGTCCTTGCTGGTTTTTGGCTGAAGGGAATTGAACCTTCTTAAACCGGGAGCATTAAAATGTGTTTGTGGTTTTTAATATCCCTTATCTGTTACCCAGGTTGTTCAACACACAAACAAACTTGCTCACACAATAAATACCCTGGTCCTTGGGGACAGCGTGGAAGGAAAAATCTCAATGCTGAGAGAACTCTCTAGAATGGAGCCAGGAAGCCACTGAAGGAGTGTGACTTATGCACATCTCAGCCTGGATGGAATCTGACCTTTTGACCACTTATTGTTCTAATGAAGGCTCCCGGAACATCTGCCAGAAACTTGATCGGACCCTTACCCTAAAACAACTCATGATTCTTTAAGGACAAATATTTCCTGACTTGGATGAGAATCAATCACAGTTCTCACCAGGCAACTTTAACAAACTTGTGGCTTTTGTCTTTATAAGTGCTTGACTCTTTCTCTTCCCTGGAACACCTTCCAGTTTTACCCAAACCTGTCTCCTGAATTGCAATTCTTAAGACTCCAAATAAACTCTTTTTTAAATTTTTTTTATTGAAGTATAGTTGATATATAATGTTGTGTTAGTTTTTGGTGTACAGCAAAGTGATTCAGTTATACATACATATATATTCTTTCTCATATTCTTTTTCATTAGGGTTTGTTACAGGATATTGAATATAGTTCCCTGTGCTATACACTAGGACTTTGTTGTTGATCTATTTTATATATAGTATTTTGTATCTGCTGATCCCAAATTCCTAATTTATCCTTCACCCACCTTCCCTTCCCCCTTTGGTAACCGTGAGTTTGTTTCTATGTCTGTAAGTTTGTTTCTGTTTTATAAATAAGTTCACTTGCATCATATTTTAGATTCCACTTGTAAGTGATATATGATGTTTGTCTTTCTCTTTCTGACTTACTTCATTTAGTCTGATAATCTCTAGGTCCATCCATGTTGCTGAAAATGGCAATATTTCATTCTTTTTTTATGGCCAAATAACTTTCCGTGTGTGTATGTATACACACACACACACACACACCACATCTTCTTTATCCATTCATCTCTCGATGGACATTTACGTTGCTTCCATGTCTTGGCTATTGTAAATAGTGCTGCTATAAACATCGAGGTGCATGTATCTTTTTGAATTCAAGTTATCTCTAGAACTGCCCCAATTTAAAAAAAAAAAAAAAAGTTTGGCTAGAGTAAAAGAGTAAATAAACTGGTTTATTCACCAGTTGACATTCCTCTGTAATTACACCAAGTAGCCCATCTAAAACTCAGTCACAGCCTCTGGATTTTGTGGTGGCAGAAGCTCAGATCACAATAGTGAACATGGTAAGCTAGGTCCCTATTGTCACAATCTTACATGCTAAAGGGAGGACACAAATCACAAACTAAATGAACTAACAAAAATTTTTAAAAAGAATAATAGAGCCAGAAATGTAGATGGCTGTGACCTAAATATGCAGCATTCTCTGAAAGCTAATACAAGTGGAAGTAAAGACTTTTCCTGTTTTGGTTAATTTTATGTGTCAACTTGACCAAGCCATTGGGTGCCCAGATATTTGGTCAAACACTAGTCTGTTTGTGTTTCCACAAAGGTCTTTTTGGTTGAAATTAGCATTTCGATTGGTAAACAGATTGCCCTTCACCATGTGGGTGAGCCTCATCTAATCAGTTGAGCGTGAATAGAACAAAAAGACTGACCTTCCCCCAAGTAAGAGAGAAAGCTCTAGCAGACAGCCTTCAGACTTCATCTGCAACACCAACTCTTCCTGGCTGAAGGCCTTTGAATAAGAACATCAGATTTCCCTGAGCCTCCAGCCTGTTGGCCTACCCTGCAAATTGGTTCTGTTTCTCTGGAGAACCCTAACTAATACAGGCAAACTGCCCAGGGTATCTAAGCAGAGGAATCCAAGAGGCAGAAAGGAGGGGTTTTCCAGGTACTGAGAACCGCAAACAAAGAGATCTGGATGAAGGAAAGACTTTGCCTTGTTTTAGGAGGTGCAGGCCTCTACCCTGAAAGCTGGAGTAGAGAGTAAGAGGTGGTATCAGAGTGCAGGCAGGGGCTTGAAGACCATAGTTCAACCTCCTTCCTGAGTAGAAGATGGAATCATTAAAGGATTTACAACAGAAGGCACCAGGACTCATACACGTTCTAAAAAGATCACTTCATGGAGATGTAGAACACAAATTGTAGGAAACACTTATGGACAAACAGCCAGGTTTCTATGATAAACTGCCAGAAAAGAAAGAGAAAAAGAGAAAGAGAGGGGAAAATAAAACTACATGAAGATACAGGAGACAAATTAACCAACTGCAATGTATCTTTTCATTCCTGATTAACAAAAAAAAATTTTAACAAATGGGATAATGTTCCCATGTGACTGTTGATATTAAGAAATAATTCTTAGGGGCTCCCTAGGTGGCACAATGGTTAAGAATCCATCTGCCAATGCAGGGGACATGGGTTCGATCTCTGCTCCAGGAAGATCCCACATGTCGCGGAGCAACTAAGCCCATGCGCCACAACTATTGAGGCTGCGCTCTGGAGCCTGTGAGCCACAACTATTGAGCCCATGTGCTGCAACTACTGAAGCCCACGCGCCTAAAGCCCATGCTCCACAACAAGAGAAGCCATGGCAATGAGGAGCCCGCGCACCATAATGAAGAGTAGCCCCCACTCACCACAACCAAAGAAAGCCCACGCACAGCAAAAAAAGACCCAACACAGACAATTAAATAAATAAATAAATAAATAAATTCTTGGTATTCTTTGTAGGGAACTCCCACAGGCTTGTTGATGGATGGACAGAGTGTGGAGGCAGAAGGAAAGAAAGACACCAATGCTGACCCATAGATGATGCCAAATACTGACAAGGTTAGACTGCCAAGGTCAAGAATAAGTTTAGGGTATGAAAGGCATGATTGAGAGCCCTCTGGGATATCCAAGTGGAAATGTTCAGCAGACAGTTATTCTATAGATGATCGGTAGATATGGGAGTCTAGAACCCAAAAGGGCCCAACCAGGAAAATCAATTGGACTTAACAGTAGATGTATGGTACTTAACAGCCACTGCAATTGAAAAGAGCCTGTGGACTGAAATAAAAAACAAAATACACAATGTAAGGACAGTGAGTTTCAGTATCATTCGGGGACTTTATTGAGGACTATAGCTCAGAAGACTGCTTCTCAGATAGCGCTGAGGAACTGCTCCGAAGCGGCAGAGGAGGAGCCAGGATATATATAAACTTTTTTCTGGGAAATACAAGTGGTCAAGCATACATCTTGATATAAGATTACTGCTAATCACACACACACACACACAAAACATATCTCAAGTTGATGATTTTAGTGCGTATCAATGTATGGGAAGATGCAAGAAACTGGGATCACTGAAATTCTTCCTTAGACCTGCATCTTAACTCTCTAGGGGCCTGTATATTCAAAACTCAGAATGCTTCATCCTGTTTTTCATCCTGAATTCGTTTCAAGGTGTGCTGAAGGTCAATGACTGCAATGGCTGACTTGATCCTTGTAGAACTGGACAACGTGCTTTGTTTTATAAGTCCAAGGAAGGTGTGTAGCAGACCAAGCCCTGAAGTATGTCAGCATTCCAAGCAGACTGAGAATCAGAGGGGAATAAAGACTGCAGAAAAATCAAGAGGAAGCCAAACTAGAGAGCTTCATGGGTCAGCGGTCAGCTGTGCAAAATGCTGCCAAGAGGCCAAGAAAGGTGAAATCTGAGAAGTGCCCACAAACCTAGCAACCTGGAACTGTTAACAACTTTGACAAGAGCAATTTTGATGGAGCAACAGAGACACAAGCTAGACCAGAATGATAAGGAGACGGAGATATGTGTTCCTTCCCCCCCGAGGTAGAAAAAAGGTGACTACCCAAAGCATGTAAGGCTCAAGTGAGATAGAAAATCCTGAATATGATTGTATGTGATGAGAATGGGGTTCTGAAAAGGGAGAATGGTGCAGGAGGGAGGCACCCAGCATCCTCTGGGAAGCCTGATTATCACCCTAGACCAAGCCAGGCCCCTCACACAGAATCAGAGAACCTTATATTTTGGCCTTCTTACCACTCTCATAACTCAGTAATTGCTTAGAAGCCCAGGAGCAAGTTTGACTTGTTCCCAACTCTATGCTGAACATCTGGCATGGAGCCTGGACCATCACATATATTCCACTAATATCTGCTATATGAATAAACCAAAGAGGTAAAACTTTGTTGGGGCGGGGGGCGGGGGGGGTGGGTGGCCGGTCTTCCCTGGTAGCACAGTGGTTAAGAATCCGCCTGCCAATGCAGGGGACACGGGTTCAATCCCTGGTCTGGGAAAATGTGCCACAACTACAGATCCTGCACTCTAGAGCCTGCAAGCCACAACTAATGAGCCCACGCGCCACAACTACTGAAGCCCATGTGCCTAGAGTTGGTGCTCCACAACAAGAGAAGCTACTGCAACAAGAAGCCTGTGCGCCTCAAGGAAGATTAGCCCCCACTCTCTGCAACTACAGAAAGCCTATGCGCAGCAACGAAGACCCAACACAGTCAATAAATAAAAATAAATAAATAGATAAATAAATAATGACTAATAAAACAAACAAAGCTTTGTTGTGGGGGAACCTGGGAATCAGGGCAAAATCAACTAAAGTCATGATGTCAACAGCCCAAAGTCTGGAAAGTCTGGATTTCAACAGCCACTTTCTGGACTTTATTTCTGCAGCCCGCCCACCTGTAGGTCCTGAACTTGAGATTCTACTTCTGACACTCCTGCCCCCTTCCAACTGCACCTCTGGAAAGGCCTCGGCCAAGGAGGCTCAGTTTTATTGAGCCTTTATCCCAAGCAAACTTGGTCCCCCATCTTGGATGAATACCAGCATCCTTGCCTAGCTTTCCCACCTAGGCAGGTCGAGACTTTTGCCAGGTTCAGGCCCAGGTCCAGGCTGGTGCTCAGGGTCCTGGCCCCACATCCAGGACCTTCTGCCCACTGATGGCCACCACGGAGGAAAGGTGGCCAACACATTCCTGGCTCCTTGGGACACAGAAGAAATGCAGGCCTAGCAGCTGGGCTTCCACCTTGGAACCTCCCACATGGCACCCACTCCTCAGGCCCCAACACCAGGGCCCCCAAATCTCAGGCACTTGCAAGCTTGGATGCCACCTCTGGGTGGGGTGCATCCTTTTGGGGCACCAGCTCACTGGCCCCAGCTGGGAGGTGAAGGAGCAGAGTGCCATGCAGAAGCAGAGGACCCATTCTGACAAGGTCTGCCTCTGGCAGAGGTGGTAGAGGCAGTTCTTTCTGGGACTGACATTTAGCAGTAAACAAATGACTGACATGCACTCGGGCCTCACACTGCCAGGGCCCACACACCCCAGTGAACTTCTACTGAAGCTTGGATAATTAGGGCCAGTGATGGCGGAATTATCGTGCCTCCAGGTGATCCGCCCTGGATTTCTTTTATCTCACTCAGGCAACACATCTTGATTGCATCTGGGTGCTGAGCAACAACAGGACCCACGCTGCTCCCACCAGGAGTGTGGGGATGGGGGTCACCACTGTCCATCTCCAAGTGCTGCATGATTGATGTGGGCAGCCCTCCCCTCCTGGCCCAGGAAGATCAGAGGTCAAGGTCAAGGGAATGCTGCAAGAGTGAGGTCAGGATAGCCCTCTCTGCACCTTGTTCCCCGTCCCCAGGAACAGATGAAAATATCCAAGGAATTGACCTTGGGCTTTCTCACTTTGCCTTTCTCTTTTTTCCCAATGATTCAGGGCTGTTTCAGATTCCAGACTTTTTTAGAGAGTAGCTGGGGGCAGCTCAACTTACTGAAGACGATGAGGTGGTCTCAGACACAAGGAAGTCCCAGTGTCACACCTGGGCTCTGCACTGCCACGGCCCAGGAGCCACTGATCTGCCTCTGCCCAGAGGCCAGATTCAGTGACCCAGATGAGCAGGGACTTGGTGGAAGAAAGTGAGCAGGAAGGAGAGAACAAGGAATGGCAACCACTGGTGCAAGGCCAGTTGTTGCTTGGAGAAGAATGGTGCCAATAGTTAATCCAAAGCGTGTCAGGTGAGGCAGCAAGGAGACAGCAGGAGGCCAGCAGGATGTGAATCCTGTGTGTACTTGGAGAGATGAGCAGGGAGCCTTGAATTTAGGAACATGCATTGCCTGAATGGAAACTGGGAGTGGATGGGGGAGGGAGGACAGCATCCTGGTGAGAGCTTGGGCAGCTCCAACAAAGAGATGTGTCCCTGGAGAAGGAAGGGAGCTTGGAGGTGGGCTCCATAGATCTGGTGAGAACAGGGGGACCATAACAAGCAACTCTGAAATTAAAAAAAAAAAAAAAAAGACATAGGAGAGTATTCACACCTTGGTGGAAAAAATAATGCATTTAATCCTGCCTTACACTTTCCCACCACTCTACAGACAACTTGTTAACAGGTAGAAGTGCCCAGCCCTGGATATCCACAGAAGATCAGTAAAAACTACTGAGAGATTGTGGGATGCCGCCAAAGCAATGCTTAGAGGGAAATTTATACCATTGAATGCATATATTAGGAAAGAAACTCTAAAAATCAATAATCCAAGTTTACACCTTAGGGAAATAGAAACAGAAGAGCAGATGAAATCCAAAGCAAGAAGAAAATAAATAATACAAATTAGAGGGAAAATCGATGAATTTTAAAACAGGAAACTAATAGAGAAAACCAACAAAACCAAGAGCTGGTTCTTAGAAAAGATCAGTAAAATTGATAAGCCTCTAACCAGGCTAACTAAGAAAAAAGATTGAGAGGAAACAAATTACTAACATTGGAAATGAAAGAGGGGCCATCACTACAGATTCCATGAAAATTTAAAGGATAATAAAGGAATATTATGAACAATTATATGCCCACAAATATGATAGCCTATATGAAAAGGACCAATTTTTTGAAACACACAGTTTGCCAAAACTCACATAAGAAGATACAGACAATATGAGCTGGACTATATCTATTAAAGAAATGGAATCAATAAGTTATAACCTTCTAAAACAGGACAAGGCCCTGATAAGCTCACTGGTGAATTCTAGCAAATATTTAAGGAAGAAATAATACCAATTCTCTAATCTTTAAGAGGATAGAAGCAGAATCCTAACTCATTTTGTGAGGATAGCATTACCCTAATACCAAAACCAAAGACATTACAAGAAAAGAAAACTACAGATCAATATTACATAGATGTGAAAATGCTCACCAAAATATTAGCGTGATATTGTGATTCATAATCAGAAATATATATTCGGTCTTCGTTACATTCCTGGCACAGAGCGCCTCAAACCCTTGGAATTTGTAGTGAGGTTAATGGGCCCAGAGTCTGTCCTTCAGAGTGAAGTAAGCCAGAAAGAGAAAAACAAATACCATATGCTAACGCATATATATGGAATCTAAAAAGAAAACGGTACTGATGAACCCAGTGGCAGGGCAAGGATAAAGACACAGAATTGAGGACATGGGGTGGGAGGGGGGTGGGAAGGGGAAGCTGGGATGAAGTGAGAGAGTAGCACTGACATATATACACTACCAAATGTAAAATAGATGGTTAGTGGGAAGCTGCTGCATAGCACAGGGAGATCAACTCAATGATGGGTGATGACTTAGAGGGCTGGGATAGGGAAGGTGGGAAGGAGTCACGAGAGGGAGGGGATATGGGGATATATGTATAAATACAGCTGATTCACTTTGTTGTACAGCAGAAACTGGCACAGAATTGTAAAGCAATTATACTCCAATAAAGAGGTAGAAAAAAAAAGAAAGAAAGAAAAAATAAATACATATTTGGTCTTCGTCGCATTCCTGGCACAGAGCTCCTAAAACCCTTGAAATTTCCTAAGCGGTGACAGCAGTAAAGGTGTCTTTTGTTATGTTAATGAGGTGACTTTTGGAAATCATGTAAGGATGGGGCCTGGTTTCCAGGAGGATCAACTATGTGATTGGAGGGTTGGAACTTTCCATCCCACCTTCCCACCTCGGAGAGGGGAGAGAGGTTGGAGATTGAGTTCAATCATCAATGGTAAGTGATTTAATCAATCGTGCCTGTGAAATGAAGCCTCCATAAAAAACTGAAAGGACTGGGTTCAGAGAGCTTCTGGGTTGATGAACAGGTGAAGATTTGGGGAGGGTGGCGTGCTCAAAGAGGGCATGGAAGCTCCATATCCTTTCCCCATATTTTGCCCTGTGCACCTCTTTCACCTGGCTGATTCATATGCTTTGACATCTCTTGTACTAAACCATTTATCTAGAGTGTAAACTGGGACTTCCCTGGTGGCACAGTGGTTAAGAATCCACTTGCCAGTGCAGGGGACACGGGTTTGATCCCTGATCTGGGAAGATAAGTCTGTGTGCCACAACTACTGAAGCCCGTGCATCTAAAGCCCGTGCTCCACAACAAGAGAAGCCACAGCACTGAGAAGCCCGGGCACCACAATGAAGACCCAACGTAGCCAAAAATAAAAAACAAATTAATTAAAAAAAAAAACAGTCATTCAGAAGTATAAGTAACAACTTGAACTTTCGATTGATATCTGAAGTAGGGATGCTCTTTTGGGACTGAGCCCATAACCTGTGGTATGTGATGCTGTTTCCAGGTAAACAGTGTCAAGATTGAGTTGAATTGCACGGCACGCAGCCAGCGTTGGAGAATTGCTTGGTGTGGAGAAAAAACTTCATTCCTTCAACAACATTGGAATTGGTGCCAAAATATTACCATTGCATCGGGAATTAGGATTTCAACACATGAATTTATGTATTTGGGGGACACAAACATTCAGCCCATAGCAGCCATGCAGCCTAGCACTGCCCCTCTTCCCCAGTGCCAGAGATGACTCAGGATCACCCATAAGGCCCTTCAAGGCCACAGTTAGAGGGTGGCTTGGTTTAAGGCTGTGCTGTCTTGAGATTCTTTTTTTTGTATATAAATTTAGTTATTTGTTTATTGGCTGTGTTGGGTCTTCATTGCTGCACACGGGCTTTCTCTAGTTGCGGCGAGCAGGGGCTATTCTTTGTTATGGTGTGCGGACTCCTCATTGCAGAGGCTTCTCTTGTTGCAGAGCACAGGCTCTAGGCGCGTGGGCTTCAGTAGTTGCAGCACATGGGCTCAACAGTTGTGGCTCACAGGCTCTAAAGCACAGGCTCAATAGTTGTGGAGCACAGGCTTAGTTGCTCTGCGGCATGTGGGATCTTCCTGGAGCAGGGATCGAACCCGTGTCCTTAACCACTGCGCCACCTAGGAAGCCCGGCAGGCAGATTCTTAAACACTATGCCTCCTCAGAAGTCCTGTCTTGAGATCCTTTATGATTTGATCTTTGAAGTCCGGTGGGAAAATGAAGCACTCCTGTGAACAGAGAAGACCTGTGCTTTATGTGTCCCCTATTCCTTGCCACCCATTTGTACAGCATCGGCAATGCCCTGTGGGTCCACGATATGTGGGAACTCAGCAAGACTCAAAGTGAGTACAAGGTAAGCTGTTACCTTGGGACTGAGTAACAGGGGCAAGGAAAGGGAAAGATAGGGAGACCCATTGTTACTTTTCCCTTCAGTCCTTTTTCACTTGTCAGTAAGCAGAAGGTAGAGCATGTCAGTAGAATGTATATCATGCACATATTTTTATTTCAAGAAGTGAAATATCAATGAAAACAGTTGAGTCAAAAAAAAAAACAATTTGAGTTAGTTTTCTGCAGCATTTCCACTATTATAGTAGGAATGAAGTACCTATGCATATATGAGCTACAAAATGAGAATTGTGGGATTTGGGTGATTCCGTACTTTTGAGCAAAATGCTCTTACATCTGCATTTAAAACTGGCATTGCACAACACAAAGATGAATAGAAAACTCATGCTAATAACTTAGATTATTTTTATTTTCCTTCAATTAGAATAGTATTGAAATGCAAAAAAAAAAAAATGACAAGTCATGATAAAGACCACAGAAGAGAGGAAAAGCTTTGTATTTATACCTTTAGCTTTAGTGTTTTAACTTTCCTGCTGTTTTGAACAAGGGTCCCTACATTTTTATTTTGCTCTGGGCCCTGCAAATCATGTAGCAGGCCCTATCCTTGAACATGTAACCTTCACTTCCCCATTCTTCTCAGAACATGCACCTCCAGCAAACCACCACCCCCCTCCCTGGTCTTCCTGCCACAGGACAGCTCAGGGATAGGAATGCACCTGGGTGCAGAGTCCTAAGTGCTGCTCCTGCTGCACTCTGACTTTCCCATGTTCCTGGAAACTTGTCCTTCTCCCTTTGAAGCTTTCTATTTTTCCCCCTCCATTTAAGGAATATTCACTTGTCTCTCAGTCTTAAAGTGTGTCTTCCCCAGGAGTCCCTGAGTTCCCTGAAGCCAGCAATCTTTGTACCCCTAAGATGTAGAGCAGGGCCTGGGACAGAAGCAGGTCACAAAAATGTACGAATGAATTGAGTAAATGAATGAATGAAAGTAAATGTGTGGGTTGTAATAATCCTCATTCCTTCAACAAGCAAACCCTGACCAGCCCACATGCTTGACTGGGAACACTTCTTGCAAAAATAGACCAAATTCTGGCCCTAACCAATCCCAGATAGCCATCCAGTTTCCACCAGCCTCTCCCCAGCAGTGCCCTAGGGGAGGCCACCAGCACCTCTTTCATACCTCACAAGTGTGAGGTTCTCCCTGACCACTCTGGTTTCCGGGCCCTCCTGGTTCTCTGAAAGTCATTGTTCTTTTATCAAAGGGGGCCTTGGTCCCACCTCTCTTGCACTATTTCCAAGAGTCTCAACCCTTTTGGGGCCATGAATCCCTTGGGAAGTCAGGTGAACATTATGGACCTTTTCTCAGAATATTGTTTTCATATGTACAAAATACATGACATTTCAAAAGAACCTAATTCTACTGAAGTAGTTACCAAATATATTTTTAAATCAATTTGCAATATAGAAATATATGTGCTGCTTTATAAACACACTTAATAACAAGATCCAGAAACATTTTTAATAATTACCATAATTTTTAAATATTTAGGCACATAAATGATAATTTAAATTATTAACAACTATGATATGATATGAAAACATTTGTCTTTTCTATTGGCAATGAAGTCACAAGTCCTGTTAATCCTACTGGGATCTGTTGCCTGCCTTAAGAAGGGAAGAAAAGGGGCTTCCTAGGTGGTGCAGTGGTTAAGAATCTGCCTGCCAGTGCAGGGGACACAGGTTCAGATCCCTGCCCCAGGAAGATACCACAGGCCACGGAGCAACTAAGCCCATGCGCCACAAATACTGAGCCCGAGCCCGTGAGCCACAACTATTGAGCCTGTTTCCTGCAACTATTGAAGCCCGCGCACCTAGAGCCTGTGCTCCACAACAGGAGAAGCCACCATAATTAGGAGCCAGCGCACCATAATGAAGACTAGCCCCCACTTGCCAGTGTGCAGCAACAAAGACAACGCAGCCAATAAATAAAATAAATCAGAAGAAAATGGGAAGGAAAGACTCTATTTCAGATAGTGATTTAAAAAAATACGGATTTTGTTATTTTTTCCCATCCAGGTTCACAGATCGCCCCCTCGACTGTTATTAACGGCCCCTAAGGTAAGAGAACTCCCTGCCTGTTACCTGGGTGAATCCTTCACTTCCAAAGTTGCAACCATAGCCTGTCGGCAGTAGAGGGCGCCAACAGCAAAGCGCTCCTTCTGCCTGTGGGGAATAGAATCAGGTAGAACCGGCAGAATTAGGTTAGTCTGCAAGCTTTGACTGAAGAGTTTCTATGATTGTAAATGTTATTACCAGTAAAACTAAGAATGCTTTTATCCAAACGATTGGCTGTATTTTACGAAATATGTGCACTGAGATAGGAAATTACCCACAAAGTTTGGAAGGAATCTGTCCATACATCTACCCCATCTCTGTCCATGCAAGAGGGTTTGTCATGCCAGGTCACTGCTCACCTATTACTTTCTGGTTTCCTCTTGTTGCCTAGCACCCATCACGAGTGTCAACTGTGGTTTTGTTTTTTGTTTGTTTGTTTTTTGGTTTTGTTTTTATTTCTCATTGCAAATTCTGGGCTTTGTCCACACATCCCTTGGAGCTTGGTTAATGGAGTAAGCACAGAAGAAATGGACCTTTCTGACATTACAGCAAGAGGGGTTATGTGGGTCCTGAGAGAGAGATGGTGGCGGCAGTAGTGTCATGTGGAGCTGCCCTGTGGGCATGTGGGTTGAAGAGCCAGGAGCACGCTGGCACCGTTTCCTGAGAGGGGAGACGTGCAGATGTACCTGGTTGGGGAAATGAAGAGGTGGAGCTGGAGTTTGTGCACCTGAGAGACTGAGTGGAAATTAAAGCAGAAGCCAGGAGAGAGATCTGGGTTGAAGATAAAATCAAGAGGTATTGACCGTATTTGCAACCATGACAGTGGATGAAGTCACTTAGGGAAAGAGTGGACTGAGAAGAGCAGAGGGCCCATGTCCTGAAGAATTTCAACATTTGCAATAGATGGAGGAAGAGGACGAAAGTCAGACACTGAGGCTCAGGTGGTGGGAGGAAACGAGATGCAGCATCATATTTCAAGTCAAGTTCAAGTTTTGATTCTTCAGCAAACTGAGAAAGACGGCAACTGAAAACTGCTCATGGGGAATTCCCTGGCAGTGCAGTGGTTAGGACTCGGAGCTTTCACTGCCAGCCCAAGTTCAATCATTGGCAGTCAGTATCTGCATTTCCTTCCCCCAAGTAACAGGATTTCTAACTTCTATCATCATGGACTAGTTTTGCCCATGCTTGAATGTCATACATATGGAATCAATAAAATACAAATTCTTTTACTTCTGGCTTATTTTGTTCAGTATTAAGGTCAGTGAAATCCATTCATGTTGTTGTTTGTAGCTGTAAGCCTGTCTTAGTCTGTTCAGGCTGCTGTAACAAAATACCACAGACTGGGTGGCTTATAAACAGCAGAAATTTATTTCTCACAGTTCTGGAGGCTGGAAGTCTGAGATCAGAGTGTTAGTATAGTCGGGTTCTGGTGAGGGCCCTCTTTCAGACTGCAGACTGACAAATTCTCTGTGTTTTCACAAGGTGGAAGGGGCAAGGGAGCTTTCTTGAGCCTCTTTCATAAGGGGACTAATCCCATTCATGGCCATCACATTGAGTGTTAGGATTCCAATGTGTGAATTTTAGGGGGGCACAAAATTCAGACCATATCATCATCATTGTTGTAATTATTCCATATATGACTATGTAAGATTTTATTTCTCTAGTATAAAGATGGTGGACATTTGAACATTTTCCAGATCTGAGTTATAAGTAAAGATGCTAAGAACATTTCTGCACATAACTGTTGTCATTTCTGCACTTCTGTCTGTGGAATTGCTCTGTGACAGGGCAAGGTATACTTTTAGTAAGTCTAAGACTTGGTGCACCTGACATCTGTCTTGCCCTTATATAAACATGAGTGTGGAGAATGGAAATGGGGGTGGGGGAGGAGTAGAGGGAAGCAGTTTGAGACATTCTTTAGCAGATTTTAAGCTCTGACACACAAATAGATAGGAGGTTCTTTAAGGTATCTGGTAGGCCAGGTCGAAGATTCCTGTTTTTGCAAAACTCTCCATGATTATCAAGGTGTTTTGTCTTTACTTCAAATTCTTTTCATCCCCTTAACAGAGTCTTTCACAGAGAAGTTTTTAATTGGCTGAGGTCCAACTTATCAATTCTTCTTCTTCTTTTTTTTTTTTTTGTTTTGGTTTCAAACCTAAGAACTCTTCACCTAGCTCTAGGTTTTAAAGATTTCTTCTATTTTTTTCTAAAAGTTCTATAGTTTCACATTTTACATTTGTCTGTGATCTCTTTTGAATTAATGTTTGTATGAACCAGGAGGTTTGGGTTGAGGTTCATCCTTTTGCCTAGGAACATACATCGTTTTGCCTAGGATGCTCCAGCAACATTTTTTGAAAAGGCTATCCTTTCTCAGAGAAATTGAATTGCTTTAGCCCCTTTGTCAATGTAGTGTATAAAGAAGTAGATATATAATATTGTACATGAAACATATAATGTTATAAACCAATGTTACCTCAAAAAAAAAAAAAGGCTGACAAGCTAGAACATTTGGACCTGTAGACTTGATCACAGAGTGGATTTGGGGACGCTCTTCTGCCCTTGTTTTTTTTTTTAAAAAAAAAAAAAGGCAAGCAACAAAAAGGATAGCAACAACAACAACAAAAATTAGTTGGGGAGAAAATATTTGCAAATGACACATTCAACAAAGGAGGAAGCTGGACTAAATAAAGAACTATCAAAACAATATTTTTTAAAATTGCCCCCATTAACAGAATTAAGGGGGGAAAATCACATGATCATCTCAATTGATGCAGCAAAAGTATTTGACAAAATTTAGTACCCTTTCATGATAAAAACATTCAACAAACTAGGATTAAAAGTAAACAGGTGGTACAGTGTTTAAGAATCTGCCTAGAAATAGAGACACAGATGTAGAGAAAAAACATATGGACACCACGTGGGGAAAGCGAGGAAGGTTGGTGGGGGGAATGAATTGGGAGATTGGGATACCAAATTGTACACTCTAGATATATGCAGTTTATTGTAAAAAATAAAAAAATAAAAAATTTAAAAAAAAAAAAGAAAAAAAGAATCTGCCTGTCACATGCTGAGGAGCTAAGTCCATGTGCCACAACTACTGAGCCTGTGCTCTAGAGCCCACGAGCCACAACTGCTGAAGCCTGTGCGCCTAGAGCCCATGCTCCACAACAAGAGAAGCCACCGCAATGAGAGGCCTGTGCACCGCAAGGAAGAGTAGCCCCCAATTGCCACAACTAGAGAAAGCCCAAAGGCAGCAGTGAAGACCCAATGCAGCCAAAAAAAAAAGAACGGTAAACAGGTGAACAGTTAAGCAAACTGTGGTACATTTATACCATCAATACTACTCAGCAATTTAAAAAAATGAACTATTGACACAAACGGAATGGATCCCAAGGGAATTATGTAGCATAAAAAAGCCAGTCTCTAGAGGCTACATACTGTCTTATTCCATTTATATAGCATTCTTGAAGTAATAAAATTAGAGACAGAGAATAGATTAGTGGTTGCCAGGGGTTAGGGATGAGAAACAGGAGAAATTAGAGGGGGTGTATGTGGCTATAAAAGGGTAGCCCAAGGGAGCCTTGTGGTGATGGAACAGTTCTGTATCTTGACCGTGACACTCATATGAAAGCTATTCATGTGATAAAATTGCTATATAGAGAACTGGAGAAATCTGAATAAACTCTATGGGTTGTACCAATATCAATTTCCAGTTTTGTTCCTGTACTATACTTATGCAAGATGTCATCACTGGGGAGAGCAGGCAAAGGCTACATGAGACCTCCCTGTACCTTTCTTTGCAACTTTATGTGAATCTATAATTATTTCAAAATGTTTTCTTTATTTTTCTCTCTCTCTTTCTTTTTTTCTTTCTTTTTTATTTTCTTAGAGCCCAGATTCCATATTGACATTCTAAGAAGTTAATGTTCTAATGTGTAAGAGCCCTGCTAATGTCAGAGGCTATGGTCAGTTCATGATTCTGTGTGGTTTTACAGACACATTTTCTAAGCCACACTGAGGACTTCACTGTGGAGCAGTGGAAGGCCCTGTTATTAAGATGACGGAGTGAAAAAGGAAGGTCCTGTTATTAAAACACGAAATACTCAGCTGAGGCCATCTCTGCAGGCCCATGAGGCCTGAAAGACACACATATTGGTTGAAAAGCAGACAGCTATACACAGTTATAAAAATCACGCTACAATCTTTACATTAAGATTTAACATAAGCACCCGGAGTAAAGCCACCTAATGCGATGGTAATCCCAGTGTATTCCACTCTAGTATTGGTTACCCTGCTCTCTTCAAAGCTCCCAGTCAAAGTCAGGGCCCTAGGGACAGAAATCAGGCTACTTACGTCTTCTAGAATTTGAGCCAACCATTCAAATGAGGTTTTGGAAGATTCAATGGCATAAAATTCTAAGTTTCAAAAAACATGATTCAAGCCGTAGCTCCGATCTTTCTAAAAACGCCTTTTGGAAGGTTGAGCCTCTTGCACAGTGTTGAAAATGTACGAGTCGTCCCAGCTCTGCAAATAGAGCAAGAACGCGCGGATGGACCTGATGCCTGGCAAGAGTGACCTTCCACAGATGGAGGTAGGCAGGAGCCATCCCCTAACCGCACACCGGAGCCCCCCACAGCTCAACCAGGCAGGCCCAATGCAGGGAGGAGGAGGCCCAACCAATGGCGGAGCCACAGGGAAACAGAGGCCTTGCTAACCAGCCCAGCTCTGGGGCAGTAGCCAGGCCAGATCGCCAGCCCTTGGCTTCGAGAAGACGGTGGGGGAGAGAGGGGACTACGAGGAAGGCTAGGAATTTGATGACTGAGAAGATCGACTACGACGATCTGGAAGAGGAGCTGCTGAGTGGTGCAGGCTACAGAGTTTCATCAGCCTTTCAAAAAGCCAACAAGACGTTTCTGAGAACCTCCAGAGCAGAGAAGCAGCTCTGGATGGCAGGTTTCAGATGCATTATGAGATGACCTCGTTTCATCAGATGGCTTTTATCGAAGAGCTTTTTTCACTTATGGTTGTCAATCGTTTGACCGAGGAACTCGGCTGTGATTCGTAAAGAGCAGTTAAATGATGCTGTTAAGAGGAGGAAACTACTTGGGAGAGATCCAGCATTCCACCGTCTCTCGGGTTCATTCCAAATAGTTCCGTGCCAATGAAAAACTTGACGTTAAAAAAAAATTTATGTATTTATTTATTTTTGCAGAGTAGAATAGGGCAGGGACAGCACAGTTATGAAAAAGGAAGAAAATTGTTAAAGAAAAAGGGTCTTAGTACTGTTGAATCCTGTTTTCAAGAAGGTCCTAAAACACCTGTGGCTTTGACTTTGTTATTGATCCAGATTGTTTTGGATTCTTGCATTGGGGAAAATATCTTTCATATGCAAGGGATGGTTTTGCAAGAATAAGTCGTGACCAAGACAGACTACCAGCCAAGAGCCCACTGTATTAGTTGTAGGACAAAGAGTAATTTGTGCACCCAGTTAAAGACACAAGATTTTTTGAGTTATTTCGACTGAAAGTTTTTTTGTTTGTTTGTGTTTTTGGTTTTTTTTTTTCCCTACCACCAGGCTTGCGGTATCTTTTTTCCCACCAGGGATTGAACCCAGGCCTTCAGCAGTGATACGGCAGAGTCCTAACCACTGGACTGCCAGGGAACTCCCTGGTCTGAAAGTATATAGAGAAAACTGAATATTCCATTTTGTGATTTATCCAAGCTGTGGTTATCAAAGGCTAAATTTTTAATGTAAGATAAATGACTATTCTTCAGTATCCCCAAAAGGATAATCAAGCCCCAAAAGAAATATGTATCCTGTGCACTATATCTTAAAATGTGTTTCCAGGAGCATCTGAGATTTTGCTTGTACCTGTATCTTAATTATTTAGAAAGCTACTGTGATCTATAATTCAAGAAAATACCCTGTCTTGACCATTTTAAAAGTCAAATTTAAGACTTCCTTAATGAATTTCAAATTTTAGACATTAAAATGTACGTGAAAGCACAAGAAAACTATTTCTAACATCCTTATACGCTAGAGAAATTGTTTTACTAGATTTCTGTTTTTCACTGAACTTTACAGGTAAAAGACTGTTTCAACTTCATAATGTAAGAAATGTTAAGTGAAAATTGTCAAGTAAAAAGAAAGCCCTACATCTAAAAGAGACTTAATAAACATTCGTGTCCATCAACCCTTAAAGGTTTTACGCCTGCCCAGAAATCCACCTCAGTATCTGAAGTTTCCCTCTGTCTCCACTAATTAAGCTTGTTATTGGTTATGCACCGGCATTCAAGATTTTTTTTTTTAAGCACAGTTCGAGTCTGTATCTATAGCAAGCTCACAAGTAAAGATATAGACTCACTGATGCAGGTAAAAAATCAACAGAAAACCAAACTGGAGATTAGTTCACCAAATATTGATGGTTATCTCTGAGTTTGGGACTTGCGGGTGAATTTTTTTCTATATATTTTCCTTGGATTTGCCATTTTTTAAGAAGTGGGTTCTTATAGTGGAGGTGGGTGTCCCGTTCAGTTTGCGATCAAGCGTGTTTTGTCAAGACCCCACACCTCCAGCTGAAACATTTGTTTCAAGGGTGGAAACATCAGGCAACAGAATTGCATGGGTGGAGGCTTCTGAGATCCTGCCAAGGCGGTCACTAATGAGCCACTTCTGAATGTGTCTGTGTCAATGCAAAAAAAAAAAAGGTTATGAGCTAAACAAAAAAGAATTGGGAGGAAGTAGTGCAGGGTTTCCCCCTCCGTTTTTTAATTTGTAAAAAAAAAATAAGCTCACAGTTAAACAAAACAAAACAATTGATAGTGTAGAAGGCTTCCCCTGCGTCCACTCCCACTCCCCAAAAGTGAACTGCCGGAGTGACTTCTTAAGTGTCCTTCCCAAAACTATTCTGTGCGTCTGTGCTTCGCGAAACCTTTGTCAGAGCGCTCGCAGAGCTCAGATTCCACGTCGGTGGCTCTGGCCGATCTAATTCTGCTAGTTGGAGCGTGGTTCTGCGCTGACCTGTAGAGTCACCCAAACACTAGATTTTCCGCAGAACCCTGCTGATGTCATCTAAATTGAAAAATAGCACCTAAAACGCTGCAGCCGGCCGGGTAGCGTGGCCGAGCGGTCTAAGGCGCTGGATTAAGGCTCCAGTCTCTTCGGGGGCGTGGGTTCGAATCCCACCGCTGCCAACAGGCGTTGTGTTTTTCTTTCCCACCTCATTTTTCACAAAAAGGATTATGCAAACTGGACGCTCAACCACGGCCCTGCCTTTACTCGGAGCATGCAACTGAGTTTACCAGCCTGCTGCGAGATATCCCAGCTCGGTGGGCGCCGAAGTACCAGACTGCAAGTGGGGTGGGTTAAGGTCACTACAGGGGGCCCAAGAATGAGTGGAGGAACCCAGCGTTGTAGATGCTGGTTCTGTCTTCCCTGGAAAACCGCACGTCTCTGCAACCAGGTAGAGGTGATGATGGGATGTCCTGAGCTGCAACCAAATTTTACCCCAAAGTAATAAAATCCAAAAAGTGGGAATCAAAAACAGCCCTTTTTGTTTCCGCCCGGTTTCGAACCAGGGACTTTTCGCGTGTTAGGCGAACGTGATAACCACTACACTACGGAAACCTCCGAGAAACCCTTCTTCGTAGTACTATTGATTGTTAGGGAAACGGCTCAATAGGCATCGTATATATACAATTCTATGGTGGTGAAAAAATGATCTCACGATCCAGATCGTTGGAAACACTCGCTAGAGACTCAGCACGCAACCTCTCACTGGCAACCTCCGGTTTGAGGCTGCTCACCTCACTCTTCTACCTAAACTTCTTTCCCATTTCGGAACTTTTCGTGATACCCACTGCCCTTTCAGGACCAAAACTGTCTACATAACAAGAAATTTTCAGAAGGTCGATGAAAAAAAACTCGGGCTCGTCCGGGATTTGAACCCGGGACCTCTCGCACCCAAAGCGAGAATCATACCCCTAGACCAACGAGCCGCCGCATGTAAAGCGGGCTCGATCAATCCTTGATATGATACTATACGGTGTCGTTTACTCGCTGAGAAATTCAACTTTTATTTTTGGCCTAATGGCAGCATTCTCCGGATCTCTGAGTCTCTCACGCACAACCTATCCCTATTCGACCGTCTCCGCGCCCGCTGTTAACTCTCAGCGGCAGATAGTTCGCTTAGCATAAATGCTCGGTATCCCGTGGCCCCTCTGAGAGCTCTTGGAATCCGATTGAGCGCCTCATTGCCAAGGCTACTCGGGCAGCAGGAAGGGGGCATCCTTCCACTCTAGGGACTCCTCCTCTACCAGAGGAGCCCAAATAAGGCGCCAAGTCCGGAGGCCCAGGGGCAGGGCCCAGAAGCCGGGAGAGCCGGAGGGCTCCTGGAGAGAACTGGGAGCCGGGCTTGGAGGGGACGCGGAATGGCCTTGCTCCTTGAAACTTGGGCAAGTCCCTTCCTAAGGAGTGCCCGGTGAGGGGGCGGGAGCTTTTCTTTATCGTTTTATGAACATGTTAAAAACAGCACATACTTATTTGCAAAATATTGAGAAATTGTCGGGATGTGAGAAAAAAGTATCAATGAGATGACCAGGAACCCCGCTCCGCACAGGGTGACCCACCAAGCTAGCTGTTGCGCAGCCCCCGAGGCCGGCATCAGTGCGCACACGCGGCGCCTGGGCCGCGCGTGGCCTGGCTATCTGTCCTACCTGCTTTCTCCCGGGATCGCCCCAGAACAGGCACCGGCCCAGTGAACCAGAGGCCCGGGCTGTGCGGGCACTTTCCTCCTCCAATTCCACGGGGTAATTTAATAGTAAAAAGCAGTGATTCTGATCTGCCTTAAAAATTCACGAAAATCCACCCAGGGTTGATTCAAAAGTTTATTTTTGTGCCACCAGCAGAGAAATTACCTACACAGATGGCTGTTACAAAACAGCGTGGGAGACGCATGGTTGTTAACCTATTGCGAGGGGAGAAAGTACTATTTTTTCCATTGCCACTCTCCGAGATCTCGCTCAGCCCTCTGAGCTGACCTCTCCACTCGCTGCTCCTCCTCTCGGCCTCTTCCTTGCACACCATGATGCTAACGCACCCCACCCCCACCTGCTTTTCTTTCCCTCCTCCCGTGCGCACTCAGCGTTAGGTGGGCTGTCTGCTTACGGCGGCGGTGTGCCCTTGGCCTCCCGGTCACTACCGCCTCCGTGTTGTAAGCATTCGCTTCTCTTCTCTATGGAATTATATAAAGAAAGGTGCTAACAAATGTACACATTCGTGACACCTGGACCTAACGACTATAACTTTGTCACATTCGCTTCCAATTTTTTTAAACAACTATTTAGTTTTCCTTTTAACAAACAAGCAGTAATACATGCTGACCTTCTGTCTGACTTATTTATGCTGTTAACGGAAATCAAGTGTACAAAATGAGCCTAAATCCTCAGTGAACAAGGGGGCCCTGCCCAATGGGCAGAACGAGGCCCGCTGCAGATCTCGGGCGCCCGCCCTCCGTGGCCTTCGCGGGGATAACCCATCCGGGGGGCCTTGGCAGCAGCAGAGGCGTGACTATGCCCCCCGCGCCATCTGAGACCGCTGGAGCCCTCTCTCCAGCAGATGGGGACCCTCAGAAAAGCCCTGAGAGAGTCTCCATCCCACGTGAGGCCTAGCTCGGATCAGGGTTCGATAATAGATCTCTGGCCGGGGACACAAGAGGAGAGAAAACTGCTCGCGGGAACCTGGGTAGACGCCCAAGAGGGGTGAATGAGGTGGGTGGGGTGCGTGGCAGAGGAGGGACCCGCTTCCCTCCCTCGCACAAGCCAGCTCCCATCCAAAGAGCCAGGCTTCGCATCAAAACCCGAACAGACTCGCCCCACACGGGCACGCTGCGGCACTTGCGCATCCCGGACTTCCGGGATTCTTCAGCCCCTATGTGACTGCCCTACTGGAAGGCCACCTCATTAAAGAAGCCAGATTGCGGGGACCAATGGCAGGCTACGCGGGGTGTTAAACATAGCCCCACTCTCGACTAAAATAGTAGATTCCCAGGGGACGGAAGCGGGGGCGGGGGCATTCACAGGTGATGCCCCACGCAACGAAGAAGAAAGAATTAGACACCAGGGCAAGCCCCTGGCCCGAGTGGAGCGACTGAAGGGGAATGGAAAGAGCCGCCGTGAACGCGCGAAGAGGGTGTGCGGAAGGAAGCGAGAGAGGGGTCGCGGGGGAGAAGGCGCGCGGGGCCAGCGGAACCTGTGATCGCAAGGCTACGGACGCAGAGGGTCTGGATCTTCGAGAGAGAAGGAGACGAGAGGGAGGGACCGACAGGTGGCAGGCACTTACGGGGCAAAAAGACACAGCTCCGCTAAGTGTCTGGCCTTTTGGAATGGCGGAAATTCGTGTTGGGGTGTGCATTTTCAGCTCTTCAGAGTAGAGGGGTGGAAAAAAAGTGAGAAAGGCCCCAGCGAGATTTGAACTCGCGACCCCTGGTTTACAAGACCAGTGCTCTAACCCCTGAGCTATGGAGCCAACTGCGAAGCTACACTCTGCGCACGAGCAGTTGACACCACTTTGGTCTCCGCGCAGCCGCACACACCCACCAGCAGGAGTTAAGTGATGAAAGGAGGGGCCCACGTCCGCTCCGCCAATGAGCGCCCAACTCGGCTGCCGCCGCCTCAGCTGCAACAACAGTGTCGGTAAAGCGAGCAGAGCTGCAAACCCCGGGAGAGAGCCCGGGGGAGAGAGGGCGGCAGTGCACACTCTGGGGAGCGGAAGCTGTGAGGGAGCTGGTGAGGGCGGGGCGCGCTGCGGGAGGGGCGGGGCCACAGTGGACGGAATCCGAGGGGTGCCGCGCGGGTCTTCCGCCTGGCTTGGGGGTCTGGGGGCGGTGACTTGTTGAGCAGAGAGGTCAGCTGCTTATTGTGTATGAGGTCGGGGCTCTGAGAGGAGGGCTAGAGGAAGGGTGTCAGCATGCCTGTCCTGAGAGAAATCCAAGTGTGGGCTGAGTGGGTAATCAGGAGGGAGAGGCTGGTAGAGAAAGTTGGGAAAATCAGGTCTGTGTGTGATGGACTGGATCGGGACAGAAGTCCCTAGCCCCTACCGCAACTTAAGGCAAATTAGGAAAAGTCAACCCTTAGGGGCCCGTCTTGGATTCTGGGGGAGCTGGTTCCATCAGGGCCCTCAAAAGGTCCCACGGGGCAAAGGGAAGATGTTGAGAGCCCAGGTGAGGGACGGGAACCCTAGCCCGGAAATGGTCAGAAAGTGCCGCTGTAGCTGGTGGAACATGGGCTGATGGCCCAACCTGCCCTGTGGTCCCTGCAAGGCCAAATGACTTAGGTCACTGGGTGGCCAGGCCAGAGGAAGTTCCTTAGGTGTCCTCCTGTCTGGATGCTGAGGAGTGAGTGGTATGAGGGTCTGGTTTCAACGATGTGGGTTTTCATGTCTCAGCAGTTTACAAGGATCTAACACCAATGAATTGGTGGAGTCAAAAGGAACCCCAGTTAGGCCAGGCATTGCTCGCAGAGGCCCAGACATCTCAGAGATCTTATGATCGTCAAAGGATGGGAGAGGAAAATGCACACACAGGCATACTCTCACACCAGCATTTTGACATCCTAAGTCACTGCACCCACCTAGTGACCAAGAGAGAACATCTCTTGCATAGTCCACGTGTAATTTTTTATGTAACTGTTGTTACATCTTTTCAGATATGTATATATCTACATTTACTGCAAACTCTGATAGACACACAATCACATTCACAAACACAAAAGCTGAAAATATAAACACAGACAGACACTCCTGCAGTGCCCAGACCTGAACCAACAGGCATCTTCACCAGTCACCCTACCTGCTGTGACCTGTAATGTGTTGCAATACTTCAGCACAATTGCTAGATGATATAAAGGGTAATTGTGATACTCAATCCAAAAGCCATACAAACCCTGATAACATTAGGGCTTGATGATAACATTAGGCAATTTAATTAATAAGTGAATGTTAGAAATGGATTTTCCTTGTGGAAATCAGTTGCGTTCAAATACATTGATTAGCTATAGTGTTCTAGAGCTACTATCCATGTATGAACATAACATAGGATTCACCCTCTGGGATGCTGCTATAGGCTGGACTCTTAAATGGTCCTGTCCCCAGCCCACAGGACACTGGATTCTGATTGCCTAATGCTGTGTCTCTAGATTGCCTCTTGAAAAGTGTCATGCTCGCCCGACAAGGATGTCTCTCTTACCGTCCCTTGTATGTAAAGTGTACTTAAAGCATCTTAGGACAGAGCATGGAAACTTCAAGATGCTTGCAGATCAGAATGTTTGTCACTGTCCCTGCATGCTAACATGCCTATCTAAACAATGTGCGCAGGACAGAATTAGGTCTGAGACTGGCTTTCCTCTAGCTGGGTAGGTAGGTAGTGGGGGAAGGAAACCTTTGGCCTTCACCTAAATATGGGATGGCTAATATTTTACAACTGCAAATAATAGGGTGTGGCCATGATGACCTTTGTCTGTTTGCACCTAAACCCTATACATATGCTCATAAATGCCCTCTCCAAAGTCCACATGGCCCCAGCCCCCCATTCCTGAGATCTGAGATATAAACACACATGCAAACATTCCTCACACACATAAACACACATGCTCACCCTGTCTTGCAGAAACCTTTGCTCATAATTGTGCTCTTGCATTCAAACTGGAGGAGTTAAGAATGAACCAAGCCACTCTAGAAATGAGCTCACAGTCTGTATTTCCATCTCCCCATCCCCCATTCCTGGAGCAGACTAAGCAGGGAACAGCCCACTTCCACTCTCCCAGAAGCCCAGCCATACAGAAGCTGGGGAACAACTAGCCAAGGGAATAACAACCGCCAGGGTACAGGCTGAGCAGTCCTTGGCATCAGGGTCTTCTCCTATTGGCATACATTTTGGAAGCTCCAGGAAGTGTCTGTCTGGAGCATGCCTGTGCTCTGTGCATTTCCATGCTGGTGTTGGTTGCTTCTGCAAAATTATAATTGCTGCCTTGCGTTTCAAAATTCCAGAATCTTTGGTCTTCTTACCCAAGGGAGATTGTACTTTGGCACTTGAAACGGCTTTAGGCAAATGTGAGAACATGGGGCTGTCAAGGATGCATTGTACATATACTCTGTCATCAGGCTAAGCCATTGGAATGTAGCAATGCCTATATACTGTTATCCTGAGCTTTCCCCTCATGTATAGATCAAGGGTCTCCTTCCAGTTCTGGCCCAGACTCTCCTCTGAGCTGGGAGTACAGTGCTCCTCCCTGAGTAGATGACTTCATCAGGCCAGCTAGATCCAGGTCTCTGAAGGCAGAGCTGGCAGCTGACAAGGCAAAGCAGAAGGGATCATGAACTTGATTGGCCTGGCAGGAACCTGCCCCCTTGCAACTGAGGATGGCACAGGACCAGAGCTTGATATTGTTCCACAGAACCAGAGGCCCTGCTGAGTTGGGGCAGTGATAGGAAGCACTTCTGATGGAGCTGGGCTCCTTTCCTCACCCACCTCCACATCCTCACAGCTCAGGCCAAATCCACACGCAGACAACAGGGAGGAGACAGGCCAGGAAGGTCCAAAGCATCTCTTCCCGTGCTCAACTGACCTCAGAGCCCTTTTCCCCAATAGCCCATTCTCATGTCTTTGATGTTGTAGTCTGCAGAAGCCCCTCTAAGGCAGCCTGGAGCAGGAGTCTGGAGGGCATACCCAAAGTGACCAGAAGGCTCCATCCGAGGGCAACATCCCTTCCCATGGGCAACCAGGACTAGAAAGAGTTCACCCTTGACTGATTCACCCCCTATGGGAGGCCGGGCAGTGCCCTTCAAGGCCAGATTCGCAAGTAGGTGCCCGTGGAGCAGACAGAGAAAAGGGGGAACACGCGTTCTTGGAAGTTGACACGGAAGGTGTAGATGTGGCGCATGTCCTCTGTAGCATAGAAGGACACGGCCCCCACCTCCAGGTCCAGGGCGACCCGCACGCGGGACAGGTGCCCACAGCTGAGGGGCGTCCGTTCAGGGCTGGTCACCGCCCAGTACTGCCCGCTGTTGAGCTGCAGCGCCCAGACGCCCTCCTCGGGGATGAAGGGCGTGAGGCCCTTGCGGCGCACGCTCTCACGGGCCACGCCGAAGGCCCAGCCGTCCTTGGAGCCCACTTCCACCTCCCAGTGGTGCCTTCCGGAGGAGAAACCGCAGGACGCCAGAACTCGCGTGTTGGTGTCGAAACGGCGCGGGTGGCTGGGCAGGTCCTGGGCCCGCTGTCCAAGGCGCACACTCTTAAGATCCAGAGAGAGGATGAGACGGGGGTTGGCTGTGTCGGGGTCCAAGGTCAGCTCCACTGCGGGGTTTGGGGAGGGGGGGAAACAGGGAGAGACGTCCCATGCCGGGTCCTTGCGCGTCTCCCCTCGCCCCACCGCCCCCTCATTAAGTACGTGTTGAAATCACACAAATGCAATTTATGGACTTGATTTGGATCTCAGTTCAAACAGATCGACAAATCCAATTTAAAAGACAATTGGGGCTGTAGCGCAGAGATTGGCGTAACACTGTAAATCAGTTATACTTCAATAAAAAAATAAAAAATAAAAAAATGCAATTGGGGGATTCTGGACACTAGACAGTGGAAAGAATCATTAATTTTTTAGTTATGATGATGGTTTTGTGTTTATGTTTTTTTAAGAGTCTATCTCTTTAGAGACAACATACTGAGATACTTATGGAAATGAGAGTTATCTGTAATTTGCTTCAAAATAATCCAGTGGGAAGAAGTGTGTAGGGGTGTTTATGAAAAATACTAGCTAGCCATGAGTTGATAATCGCTGAAGGTGTATGATGAGTACATAATACTCATTATGCTTTTCTCTCTACTTTAGTGTATGTTTGAAATTTTCCATAATAAAAAGTTAAAATATGCACACTTTTTGTAAGTACTACTATGTTTCAGGTCTGTTCTAGGCCCTGAGAATCCCACAGTGGAGTATCCCTGCCCTCCAGCAGCTTCCTTTCTATGAGGAGAAAAAGGAGAGACAATAAATGATAGAGGGGTCAGGAGAGCAGGCTGTAATTTCAACTAGAGGGGCAAGGAAAGGCCTTACTGAAAAGGTGCATTTGAGCACAGACATCAAGGAGATGAGGAAGTCAGATATGCAGCTGTCTGGCAGAAGGGTATTCCAGGTCCTGGCATGGCCAGTGCAGTGCAAAGGCCCTGAGGTAGCTGTGTGCTTGGTGCTTTCCAGGAGCAGCAAGGACAGTGTGTGGTTGCATGGAGTGAAGCAGGGGAAGAGTGTACAGTGAGGCCAGATCCTGTGGGGCCTTGAAGACCACTGCAAAGACTCCAGCCCTTAGTGAGTGACAGGGGCAGGGCTGTCACAGGGTTCTGAGCAGAGGAGGACATAGTCTGACTCAGTTGGTTCAGGTTCTTCCCAAGTAAGATCTGATTTAGGTCAGTCATCAGCATCAGGAATATGTGCCCTCCCCTCCCCACTTCCCTTCCCCTTGGGGTTAGATTCCACCCATCCCAGAGCCCTGCAGGAGTGATAACCACCTCCCTTCCTGTCTTCGGTCTCCTCCTGCTTCCCCTGACCCCTGCACACATCCCCTGTCCCCAGGAGAGGTCTCCATCTGTCTGAGAGTGGGGACAGGGAGGAAAGGCTTGTCCTGGTGACTGACAAGCATGCCCTGATCTATGTATCTCAAGGTGCAGGGCACTCCTGCTCTAGAACAACCCATAGCCTATAGGCCTGCAGGCCCCACTGTGGCCTGAAGAAGAAAGGACAGCAGGTGGCAAAGTTGCTGAGGTGGATGGGCAGAAGGAATCAACGATGTACAGAGCCCAGAGAGACAGTCACTGGATCTCTACATGGCCAAATGACGGTACTCACTGTCACAACCACCATCATACCTTTTTCCTCTTTCTCCAGCTCTCCCCGAAGATCCTCTGACAAGGAGAAACAAAGCATATTGTGCATGAATGACAAGGAGGATTTCCATTTGGCAATGACAGTGACACCACCTCTTGACATTTATAGCCCCACTGGTTCAGTCACTCCCTAGATACCCTAGAGTTGATGGGCAAGTGCAAGGCCAAGTATGGGGGTGGGGAGGGGGCTGTATTCTGGCTCTACCTCTCCCACTTCCCCCTTTTTTGTCTGGCGCCATCCTGAGCTGAACTCTCCCTCCTCATCCTTCTTTCTGCCCCCAGTGCCCATCTACTCCATCTGTCCCCAGGGGAAGCTTCAAGGGAGGTGGGGGTTCTGAATAAAGTAGCCACGTCTGCCTCCCTGCACCAATCTGGCCTTGACACACCCTAGTTCCTGTTTTCTCACACAGCTTCTAGAAAGGCATATCCTCAGGACCCCAAACCACCAGAAACCCACCACCACCACCACCACAAGGCCCAGCCCCACACACAGGCCCTTACCTTTGAACTTCTTGAGCAGCCCCTTTAAGACAAAGGTCTTGAGAGAAACATTCCAGACTTTATTCTTCATTTCAGAAGAGACTGTGGTTGGCTTGGGGGCAGGCACATTGCTGCACCTGCAGGACAAGGACCCTGAAGAAGGCCCACAAAGACTGTCCCACTCCCACTGGGCTTGACAATTAGGATGGTGAGGGCCTCTGGGTGCGGAGAGGTGAAAAGGAGAGCCTCGCCCTGTGCCAAATACCCATGGCCAAGCAGAGGATGTTTGCCTCAGCAGCTACCCAGGTAAGGCAGTGGGAGAATCGGGAGGTGACAGGTCAGGGGTGGAGAATGAAGAGAGGAAGGTAAGTGGAGAAGAAGAGCCAGCTTAAAGAGATCCAAGATATTGTTAAGTCCACTCACCTGCTTAGTGTGTTTTTGAATTCCTGGAAAGAAAGATGAAAGAAAACCAAATCAGCATTCACCTTTGAGAAAATAAAACTGGCCCCTTGCCCTCCTTCCAGAGGAGTAAGCAACGAGCAGGTGTATCATCCCCTACTGCCTGCATGGACCCCAGGTGGCAACAGCTCCCCAATGCTCCCATTCATTACAGAATCGTCACTGGAGCCAAGTGCTAGGACCCAACGTTGCCCTGGCTTTCAACATCAGCCAAGACAAGTGACCCCTTATGCAACAACTGGTCACTCAGACCAGTGCCTTTTAAAATAACCATTCTTTTTTTTTTTTTTTTTTTGGCGTCATGGCTTATGTTATCTTAGCTCCCCAACCATGGATGGAACACAGGCCCCCGGCAGTGGAAGCACAGAATCCTAACCACTGGACCACCAGGGAATTCCCTTAAATGACCATTCCTGATCCATTTGTGACTTGTGAAGTTTATTTAGTGGATTGAGACTATTTATTTTAGAAGGAAATAAGGCAGAATACAAAATGTCAAAGTCCATCACATGTAGTACACGTGTTATTTTCTGAGACTTTTGTCACAATGTATATAATAGAATACATTGTAAGATATATAACTGTGGATCATGGTCAGGAAAGTTTTTATCACATCCCGCTGGAGCTCTAACCCCAGGAAAATCAGTGCTCCTCTCTCTAGTCCCCTTTGGCTCCAGACTGTATGATTCTACTGAACACACAGGATCTGATTCTGTTCGTGCTGCCATTCTCGTTTCCTCATTTGAAAAGTGGGAGGGATAAACTCATGCCTCCTGCCTTAGGATAAATGATTCATACCCCTGACCAAGCCAGACTTACCTGGAGAAAATCAAGATCAGGCTTGCAAGCTGTCTCCTGGATCTGGCTGCTGAGCTTGGAGAGATGGGCAATCTCACCCCCAAGCTGGGCCAGGTTCTCATTCTGTTTCTGTGTCACCTCCCGGGACAGCTCCTCTAGGCGGCCCAGGAGCCGGCCCTCCTGCTCCACCAGGAAGGCCCGCAGAGCCTGGAACTCCGCGCCTACCTTCTCTCGCTCGGCTGCCATCTGCTTCTGTCCCAGGAGAGGAGAAATTGAAGAGGGGAGGGGATCTGGGTGTATCGAAACATGGCATTTGGACTGCAGCCTCTGAGCCATCCCACAGGATGCAGTTTCATCCCTCTCACTGCTCAGGGGTCAGGGACTCATGCACACATGCCCACTGTGCACACGCTTTAGTTTAAATATCCCAATTCTGAGTACACAGCAGCCTCAACACGTGCTTTCCCTTCCCCTGTCACAGTTGTGCCCATGTGTCTCTTTAGACCTGGGCTCTCCCACCAACCTAGGGTAACTTCAAACTTACCCTAGAACCACCCAGGGCAGCAGTTTCCTCATTCAAAAAGGGGGAGGGATAAATTAGTGCCTCCTGCCATCACTGTAAGGGTACAACTGAGGCCCGCAAACGCATTTATTTTGTGTTAAAAACAAGACAACAGGTCCCAAATGGAGTCGCTTATGCTAAGCCCCACATCACCAAACCAAAACCTAATTAAAATTTGGCCTTCCTGTAAATGTTATCTTAAACCAGCCTATGAGGAACGGCCTGGTCAGTATTTGTTCAGTAACCTGCCTGATAAACCCCGGCCATCCCCTACAGGGAAAGCAACTATGCAATAGCCAACCCACTTTTCTGTGTGTGTGAGCAAGTTTATGATCTTTATTCTGCTGAAATTAGAGCATCTAAACACATTACGGTTTCAAGTTATTGTAGAGTTGGAAAACATCTTTGATAGCACACAGTGAGATCTTAAACATAAAGCCATATAACTCTTCTCACTTCTGTTTAGTTCAACATTTTCAGCCATAATTTAAAATATAATTTACAAGGCAATTTTAAGGTGTGGCTTTGAAGCAAAACCTCTGTGGGGTGGTGGGGGGGTGCTGGTGAAAATTCATCTTAAGACATAGAAACTTAAAGTAAATCAACGATGTCACTGGCTGTCAGACAAACAAGCCAACAAAGTGTCCTAATTCATTGTTAGGCTGCAAGGGTGAGGCAAGTATCTATATGCAGAGATGATGGCAGGCCTCACATTTAAAGAAGCATATTCACAGCATTAAAAACATGTACTAATAGGATATCAAAACTGCAAGATTAGAAGTAAATTTAAAACACTTCTACTTTTACAGCACTTCTGATGTTTAAATTCTCTCTTTAATCAGAGACCCAAACCACTTTGGGATCATAAATCATGCTGATGGAGCAAACAGTCTAAAGCCCTTAGTAATGCTGGCTTGGGCTCTGCAGGCAGAAAAGACAACTCCTACTCGGAATATGTGTCAGTTCCAGCCAAGAAAAATGCTGTCCTATCCAGGGTGGAAGAGGTCCAGTGCAATCCATCTACTACCAAGTAACTGGTTTCCTTCAAGGGTGATGTTGTTATCAGGCCTCTGCATTGGTTCTGTTGCTGCCAGACTGAACATCAGGCAGCAGCAGTTGCTAGATCATTCTTGGTGAGTGGGAACCCCTGCTGTTGCGCCGATGAAAAGGGTTCCTAACTATCAAAACAACTCTTATACTCATAAGCCAACCCACTTTTTTTGGGTGGTACAACTTCCTTGTTCCTGCTTCCTCTGCCTACAAAATCTCTTGCCCTTTATAGCTCTTCAGAACTTCTGTCTTTCTATAAGATGGGATGCTGGCCAATTTATGAATCATTGAATAAAGCCAATAAGAGCTTTAAATTTTATTCATTTGAATTTTCTTCTTTAACACTTGTCACCCCTCCAACTTTCACTTTTCACTTTACTTCTTTTTAAAGAGCACCTTTTCTGTTTAGCAATTGTAAAGGCAACACATGCTCTTAATACAAAACCTGGAAATGCAGAAAAAGTAGAGAGAAGGAAGGGAAATCAATGCCAGTGATCAGAGGTAACAGTACACCCACAACAACCTAAGTGAGAATATGCTGTGTGCGAGATTTATATTCTATTCTTTCCTTTACCACTACCCACAGGATTTTCACCTCTGTGTTTTCAGATACAGGCTCTTGCTCCTGATCCTCTTGATACTTTATGTGAACACAGGGGGAGGGACTCGGCATGATATAACAAGTGAGGCCTCTCGTGGCCAGTGAGAAGGATTCCATCCCTCCAGGACAAGCTCAAATGTCAAAGTTCCTCTTCCCTGAAAACGCTAGGGGAGGAAGGGGTGGCTGGAAGAGGAGACTGTAAGTGGGTTTGAAGTCAGGAGACCTGGGTTCAGGTCATTGCTCCCCAATATTCAGGATGTTGGACAAGCAGGCAGCAGCAGCACAGGGCACTTTACAGGCATTAACTCCCTCAATGCCAACAACCACCCAGTGATATGGGTACACTCTCATCCCGATTTACAAATGAGGGGACCGAGACAGAGAGGTGCATTTCCACTTCTCTGTGGTAAGTGGGAAGTCAGGATTCTAATCCAGGGAGTCTGATCCCAGAGTCCAAGCTTCTTGCAATTATAGCATATGGTCTCCCAAGGAAATAACACAAGTGGGACAATATTTGCCAAAATACTCTAAATCAGGGTTTCCAACTTCAGCGCTATTGACATTTGGGGCAAATAATTATTTGTTGCAGAGGGCGCCCCTGCCCCAGTGTTGACAAACAAAAATATCTCCAGACATTGCCAGAAAAGAAGGCCTAAGATGTGCACAGGATACAGTTATACCAGATGCAGTTCAGGATCAGGAAAGGACCCTGAGGCGTCTGTACACAGTGTCCTCCCCTTCACCCCACCCTTCCTTCCCTTAAGAATAGGGAGGTCCTCAGGTCCCTCTCCCTCTATTTTCCAACTCCAGAACTAAAGCGCCCTGCCCTAACAGGCCCTGGTGGATCCTTTCATTTCTCTTAACACCTAGTTTTTGAGCTAGGAACTGAATTTTCAAGATAGAAAATGACAGTGACCCACATTTACCCACCTTAACCAAATGAAGCCCATTTCACTTTCCTGTTCCACTTCAAGGAAGACAAAATGTCACCCCAAGCACTGGACAGGGGGACGCTCGCACAATCAGCTGCTGAAAACCCATGTCCCCAAACATCCTGGCCTCTGCTGGGTGAGCAGCAGCTTTGCCATCCCCTCCCCCACCCCCAACCCCAACCCCTCACCTCAAGCCTCGATTTCAAAATCTGAAAAACTCTAAAAATGAAAAAAAGTTTTTTTTCAAAACTCCTTTGGTGGTAAAATGAGCCCTAGACTGACAGAAAGCTCCCACTTAGTATGAATATTCATGTTTCTCTACAGAAATATTAATGTGTTCAACAGCAAGATGCTCCACAGACCCTAATTAGGGTGTTACGTAATATTAGGGGGAGTATACATCCTGATTCACTGGGACAGTTCCAGTTTAAGCCAGCTGTTGGAAAATAATTATTTTAGCCCTCCCTCTCACTCTCAAAAGTTCTGGTGATATAATAAATTACGTGGGCACTCTATATAATATGCATCCCATTATATTTCTAAAATCCACCTCTGCTGTTCCACAGGCATGCACTCCAAAGCCATACACACCCAGCCAGGGTGGGGGTTGGCCCTCTGCTGTCACCCAGGGGAGCCAACCTGGGGGTTGCCATGCTCACCAGGAGCTCCTTGCTCTCCTTCTCTTCAGTGGAACGAAATGCCTCGTAGTCCTCCAGATCCTTCTTCAAGATCTTCAGCCTAGACTCCAGGAGTTCCTGCAGGAGGGTGAGAAGGAAGACATTGTGGCGAGAGGATTCTGGAAAGCCCCACATGTGCCTTCTTGAAGCCACCCAGGAGAAAGGGAAGGCCCTGTTCATTGAGGAGGAAGAGGAGGTGAGGTTGAAGCCATCTCTGGACGTGGGGATGGATACAGCCCGCACAGGCTGCACATAAGGGTCCAGGGCCACTGCAGGGTGACTCCAAAGCCCCAGGGTCTCCCGTCCTCAAGACCATTTGTGCACAGTCCCGGCTGAAATGCAAGTCCCTCAGCAGCCCAACCTGCCTAGTCCTCTCCTCTGCTCTCATCACCACCATCAGAAAGCCCTCTGGGTGGGATAGCTGAAGCACAGCAAGGGCAAAAGACTGGGGACTGTGCGGAGGCCTCCGAGCACACCCTAGCAAATTGGCAGGAAAGGGAGGTGCGCAGAAGGCTCTTGGCGCTCTACTCAACCCTGGAGCCACCCACCCCCTTACCCCGACCTCTTGGGAAGGTCGTCCCACTAGGCCACAGGAGGTGAGAACATCGAACAGAGCTACGCCCAGGGAAAGGGCTGAGAGTGGAGGTAGCGAATGTGTGGGTGTGACGGAGACACCCCTAGAAGCCAGGGACCGACAGAAAGAAAATCTCCAGATCTGTGGGGATCTTGCAGGCGGTCCAGTAGGGGCCCAAGGAGAAACGCGAGAGGGTTGGGAGGGTGGTATTGGTGGTGTGGGGGTGACGGAAGGAGAGCTGTGGTCAGTCCCGAAGTCAATGCCGGGCAGCATGGGATAAGGGAAAAGAAACGGGCGCAGCTGGGCTTTCCTGCGTGCGCGGCAGTGCCGAACGGGGACTGGGGGTCCCGGGGCCCCGCGGGGGTGGGGACGATGCTCACCTTGGCCTCCTGCACTGCCTCGTCCAGCGGCAACACGGCGTGGGCGCGGTGCTCGCGCGCGCGGTCGCACACCACGCAAATGGCACGTCCATCGTCCTGGCAGTAGAGCTTGAGCGGTTCGCCATGCTGCGCGCACCCGGCCACCACAGGCTCTGGAGGCCCGCGCTCCCCCGGCGCACCCGCCGGCAGGCTGAAGCGCCGCAGCAGCGTGGCTACCGCGGCCAGCTGCCGGTTGGGCCGCAGGTGGCCCGGGCGCGCGGGCTCGCGACACTGCGGGCAGGGCAGCGAGCAGGGCAGCGTGTGGGTCGCGGCGGTGGCCCCGGCGCCGGGGCGCTCCCAGCAGCGCGCGATGCAGGCGCGGCAGAAGCTGTGGCCGCACTCGACGGACACGGGCTCGCGGAAGAGCTCCAGGCAGATGGAGCAGGTCGCCTCGCCCTGCAGCTCTGCGGCCAGCGCCAGCGCCTCGGCCCCGGCGCCCGGGCCAGCCCGCGGCCCCACCGCCGCCATGAGCACCCTCAGCGCGCCCAAGTCGGGCGGCGCAGGGGAGGCCACCGGACCCTACAGTCCGCGGCTCCCAGCGCAGCGGCCGGGGCGCGTCTCCGAGCGCGCACTGAAGGAAGAAGGGCGGGGCTGACGCCGGCTGGCAGGGACTTGAGCTGCGGGTACGCCAGGCCGGGAAACACGAGAGGAGGGGGGGCGTTGATAGCTGACCCGGCAGCACAGGGCGAGGGGATCTAAGTGCCGGCCAGTGCCCTGCGATCCCGCTCTGGCCCCTTCAATAACCCGCCTTGGCCCGCGGCCTCCTGGGATCCGCGGCGCCCTCGCTCCGCCCTCTTCCTCCTCTCAGCCCCGACGCGATCCTATCGAGGCCGCCCCAGCCTGACCCAGTCGGCCATGGGAAACGGGCCGGGACAGGTGGAAGCACACGCCCACCTGGGCGCCACTCCCAGTGGCCTCCAGAGACCCACCCGGCGCAGCCGGAGGGCCTGGCGCCCGACCACGGTGTCAGGTTCCCAGAGCACAGGTTCGTCCCCGCCCTGCGCTGAGCTAAATTTAGAGTCTGGAACCTGGCTCTTGCCCCCCACCCCCAAGCGTGGCCTTGTATCCACTTTTGTAGCTACCTTTCCCGCGATACCGCCCGTTTATTCTTTTTTTTTTTTTTTTTTCTTCCAAGAAAGTAATACAATCAGTTCCCCCACTTTATTCGGTGTTATCCCTTCCAACAAACAAACAAACAAACCCCCCCCCCCAATCCTCCATTGTCTCTCTAGCTCATTTCTACACCCCCTCAACCCCACCTCATCCAGAGCTGCCAATATTATTTGCTCACACCTCCTCTCTTCTCACTCCCTCTGGAGGGCACCTGGGGCAGATTTTCTTCCTCAACCTCCTGAGAAACCGCTCTTGTCAAGGTCACCAGTGACCACAGCTATCCTAACGCAAAGCTGAAAGCAGGCCGCATCTCAGGCCTTACCTCGCCTCTCCTCTGATGCTTCCTCCTTCCCGACACCCTTTCTCAGCGCTTTCTAGGATACTGTACTCTCTGGCTCTCCTCCCACCTCCATGGTCTCCTACCCACTTCTTGGCCACCACGGTGGTTTCCTCCTCGCCTCCCTGCCCTTGCTCAGTCCTTGGTCTTCTGTCTATACTCACTTCCTTGTGATCTCTTCCACTTTCTTGCTTGAAAGACCTTCTCCCTGCTCCGCAGTACAAATCCCCAGCCCACCTCTTCTAGGATGCCTGGCTCCCGCATCCAACTCGCTGGACAACAACTCCACACACAGGGTTCTAAGGGAGAGTCACACACTCACCGTGTCCACAACGCACTTCTGCTCTGCTCCTCCACCTACTCCTCTCATAGCCTTCCCCATCCCATCTCATTTAACAGCAATTCCATCCCTGCAGGTGCTCAGGCCCAAACAGGTGAGTCCTCTGAGTCTCCCCAAGACAGGGGAAATGCGCAGGCCCCACCCCCAGTCCTCAGCATCTTCTCACTCACCCCCTCCACACATCATCTCCTATAATTTGATGATCACAAGAGTTTTCTCCCCTTCTGTCCTGCTCTTGCCCTGCCTTCATCCAGCTGTGAAAACAGAAAGGGCTCTCCTTTGCTCAAATCCTCCCATGGCTCCCATCTCTCAGAGTAAAAGTCGACGTCTTCACAATCGTCTAAAGGCCCTACACATTCTTCTTCTTCATCCCCTGCGCACAACTTCTCCACCCTCATCTCCTATCACCCTCCCCTGCCACTTGGACCTCCTTACTATTCCTGCAATAACATGTCAGAAAGATCCTACCTCAGGGCCTTTAAACTGGCTGCTACCTTTACTTGAACATCTCTTTTCCCAAATACCTGTATGGTTCACGTCCCGTGTCCTTCAAGCCTTTTTTTCAAATGCCACTTCCTCAGAATCACACATTACTACATTCTCTCCCTCAGCCCTGGCTCTGTGTTCTCTGTAGCACTCTACCTCCTCTGGAATACGAGCTGAAGATGTAATGGACTATGTCAGTTTTGTTCACGGCTGAACCTCCAGTTTTCTAGTGCAGTCCTCGGTACACAGTAGAGCTCGCTAAATTTTCTTGGGTTGAATTTATTTAAATGTGGCTCAAATTCAGATATACGGAGCGGTTAACAGTGAAAAATCTGCCCATCGGCTACGCCCCAGTCCCCTTCCAATCCCAAGCAATCGATTTTGCAATTCTGAATTACTTTATACAAACTTTACATATTTTACCACACTCCCTCCTCTTTTTGTTTAACAAACGTAGCATCCCGCACCCAGTCTTACTTTTCTTTTTTTCGGCTCACAGTTCATTTTCTGGGCATCGTGCCTGATGACTTTCCCTTCTTTTTCCACCGCTGCCTCCAAGTGTTTATCCCGGTCCTGTGCTCCCCCCGGGAGTCCCTCGATCGAGGTCCGCTCGCCCAGAGTCAGTAGAGGAAGGTGAAACAGCTCCCGGCGCTGGCCGCCAAGCTTTGCAGCCTTTGGATTGTCGCGACTGGAGAATACCATCCATTCATCCTCGCCCTTCGCCAATACACCACTAAAGGAACGTGGAGAAAAGAGGGCAGAGGGATGGGGATGTAGCTCAGTGGTAGAGCGCATGCTTTGCATGTATGAGGCCCCGGGTTCGATCCCCGGCATCTCCATCGCAGAGCCCGTGTGATTCTTTTGCTTTCATTCAACTTTCGAAATGCAGGGTGTTGGCAGAACCCTAGGAAAAACCGCAAAGCGTAGAGTTTGCACAGGTTGCAGGAGTCAGCGGCGGCCCTCACCCACTTCAAACCCAAGTCCCGAGCTCTGTATTTCAATTTCAGACTGAAAAATCGCAGGATGAGCTCGTCGAAGGTATGAGGATGCGCACTTTCTCTCTCCTATGCGCCTTGCGTTTCTCAGGAATGGAAAAGGGCTAGGTCGCTGGCAGAAAAGGGCAAACAGAAAACGGACGGAAGTGGGAGGGACGGTCAGTCAAGCACGATGTAGAGTTTGAGTTTCTAGGGCTGCCAAGAATCTTGTCTTTAGTGGCTCGATCTTGTCCCAACTAAATCCAATTTAAAACCTGGACCCAGAATATAAATCCTACCTTGAAGTAAGAGTTGTTGAAACGTGAAGGGGACACGCCCGGCTAGCTCAGTCGGTAGAGCATGAGACTCTTAATCTCAGGGTCGTGGGTTCGAGCCCCACGTTGGGCGGAAGGTGCATTTTGTCCTCCCTAAGGACTTTGCCGGCCCGCTTTCGATAAAGATAAGGAAATCCGTTGTATAATAATCTAAGGGGCACCTTTTTTTTTTTTTTAATAGGTCAAATTTTGTTTTAATCATTTTTCCCAGTGCTCATTTGCATTTTTTTTTGCAATTCTAATCAGTGAAGTGGTTTTTTTTTTAATTTTATTTATTTATTTATTATTTTTGAGGGGGTACACAAGTTCAATCATCTGTCTACGGGGCATTTTGTTGTAAGCTGTTGCTCATTGTTTAATCTCTCCTTTACCTACTAAGAAAGTGGGTTTAAAAAAAAATTTTTAAGACATATATAATGAAATTTACCATTTTCACCATTTAAAAAAATTGAAGTATACTTGATATACAATGTTGTATTAGTTTCTAGTGTACAGCAGAAATTTATAGTCTTTCCATTATGGTTTATTACAAGATACTGAATATAGTTCCCTGTGCTACACGGTAGGAACTTGTTGTTCATTTCCACCATTTTAAAGTGCACACCTCTGTGGCTTTAAACACATTCGCATTGTTGGGTAACCATCACCAGCATTCCTCTCCAGAAATTTTTCATATTCCCCAACTGCAACTCTGTACCCAGTGAACATTAACTCCCTCTCTATCTTTCTCCCAGCCTCTGGCAATCACCATTGTACTCTCTATCTCTATGAATTTGACTACTCCAGGGACCTCATATAAGATGAATCATTCAATATTTGTCCTTTTTTGATTGCCTTATTTCACTTAGCATAACGTCTTCAAGGTTCTTCCATGTTGTAGCATGTGTCCCAATCCTTTCCTTTTAAGGCTAAATAATATTCCATTGTATGTATATATCACATTTTGTTTATCCATTTCTCTCTCCATAGACACTTGGCTCCCTTCCACATTTTGGCAATTGTGAATAATGCTGCTATGAAGATGGGTGTACTAATAGTACATCTGGTCGAATTCCTGCTTTCATTTCTTTTGGGTATATATCTAGAAGTGGATTTGCTGATCATATGGTTTTTCTATGTTTAATTTTTTGTGGAACCGCCATACCATTTTCCACAGAGGCTGCGCCACAAAATGAGTTTTTAAAACATCTTTTGAGTAGGTAATAAACTGTACAGTTCAAAAATTGGACAATCTATACAAATATGCAGTGAAAAGAATCTAACATCCAACCTCCCTTCTGAGGTAACAAGTTTTGTATCTATGTACATTTTCTTCCAGAGTTTTTAATGCAAATATATTTTTATTTTCCCCTATTTTACACAAAAATATAATTACAGCTCTATTATATTTTAATGATCTTTCCATCTCAAGAAATAGAAATTCTCCTCAGTCTTTTTGCAGCTGCGTAATATTCCACTGTAGATGAATCCTACTTTAACAGATCAGCTATTGATGGATATTTATAGTTTCCAATCTCTTGCTATTACAATCAATGCTGCAGTTAATAAGCATGTAGTGTTGTCATTTTGCACTTTTGAACTTACATCTGCAAGGCAAATTCCCAGAAGTTAGATTCCTGGGTCAAGGTATATATGAAATTGTAATTTTACAGAAATAGACAAATCACCAGCCTATGGATCCTAGAGGATAATATTACCTCCCACTAGTCATGAATAAGATTGACTGTTGCTCCGCTGCCTTGGTGGCATTGGGCACATTTAACAACAAACCTAACATGTGATTGTCCCTACTCCCTTAAAATTGCCAGAGTCCCTCACTGCCTGTTCTGTAAGATAATAACCATTGTAGAGCCTGCAGAGTACCACCTAGCAGGGAGAGAGACCTTCCTTTTGCCTCTCACAGGTGCATACTTGGACAAAAGATTTTGAAGATCACATTGTCACTCTAACTTATGATTCCTAATCCAATTCTATAGGACAACATTATTTTTTCTCTTTTCAGGCCTGTTTCTGTGAGAGGCCATCATGTTTTCTTCACTCGCAAAGCCATGACATCACTGGAAAGGTCTGCTCAGTTACTTTTACCCGGCAAATTTTCTCCCTTGCACAGGAAGACTCCAACCAGATATAAGAAATTAAATTTGTATATGATTTTCTATAAGGTCTTGGTGTCATATGGGGCATATATAAATTATTAGACCATGAGTGTAGTTAGTGAAGTGGTCAAAAATAATGCTTATATATAATTTACATGTAAATTATTAATCAACAATCCACTTGAATATTCTTATCTAAAAATCTCATTTGAAACAAAAGATTATCTCCAGGTTTAATATATTCATGGCTATATTGTAACTAGTCTAGAAATACTCCTGTATCATCTTTTTCTTTAACAGCCACTGGTTTCCCTTTACTAAACTTGAGAAAATCATTCTTCTATGATCTGGGTAGCATCAGGAGAGACAGTTCAATCATTATCAAATGCTCACCCCATTATTTCATTGCTGTTTATGTCACATCACATTGGTTTAAGGGTGAAAGTCCCCCCAGGAAAAAGGCAGTTCTCAGTCACATGCTGGTGTCATGGGGAACGTGAATTTGGGGGTAAGGAGGAAGACAAAATGTCAACCAGAGCAAGCTAATTCTGGAGGACTACCTGCAAAAGGAAGAGGGGCCAAAAAAGATGACCCAGAATGACCTGCTCCTTTATTCTGTGTCAGGACCAACTGAATTAAAATCACTGGCTATTTTGGGAAACTCTCTCTGCTGTCATTTGAGATATTCAGTGTCTAAGGGCAAGGGGGAGGCTTTTGAACAGGGAAAATAATACACACATCTTTTGTGATTAATATTCAGTGTATTACAGTTGCAAGTATTAAAGTCTAGTTTTTCTCAAGGTTTTAAATTCAGTTTACAAATATTGTTGTTTTTCTTGTAAAGCTAGAAATTTTTGAAACAACCAGAACAATCCCTTTCAGTGGTTCTTTCATGAGTTAAGGCTACCAAAAGGCATCCTGAGCATCTAAGCCACTGTTGATATCTCTTAGATGTTTTAAATGACAATTACAGACTTTATCTGAACCTTCAATTCATGGTGAGGTGAGGAGGGTACCGATTAGGTCACACAGATGGAATCTAGAGCTGGTATTTATTGTTTATTTGACATTTTCTGGATGAACCTATGCCTTCATTCATTTGTTCTTAAAATCTTTCATTTTGTTAAAACCTCTGCTATGTTCTTCATTTGCCTGGGGTCCTCAGAGACATAAGATCCCGTATCCTCCACTCATTTTTCTAACCACCTGCAAACTAAACTGGCAAATGGTATGGATGGGGTCATCAGAATGAAGAGCCAAGGAGGTATAGATGCAGTTCTTTAGCCTCCAAGCCCCTGATCTTTGTCCTTGAATCCACCAAGTTTACTCCTACTTCAGGGTCTTTAAACTCTCTGCTCCCTCTCCGGAAGGCCTCTTCTCCAAGATATTTGGAAGCCTGGTTCTTTCTTATCTTCCTGACTCAGTTCATTGTCACCTCTTCTGATGCACCTTTCCTGTCCCATCTCTCTAATACTGTCCTCTGCCTGCCACTCTATCAGATCACCCTCATTAATTTTCTCACAGCTCTTATCACTCTCCGAGATTATTTTCCTATCTTTTATTTGTTTTTTTAATTGACTATCAGAAGGTAAACATCAGGAGGGCAGGGACCTGGCCTGTCTTTTTCATTGCAATGTAAATTAATAAGTGAATGAAGTTTCCTTTCAATAGTGGTACACTATGGGCTTCCTAGGTGGTGCAGTGGATTAAGAATCCACCTGCCAACGCAGAGGACACGGGTTTGATTCCCTGCTCTAGAAAGATCCCACATGCCGTGGAGCAACTAAGCCCATGCGCCAAAAAAAAAAAACATAGTGGCACACCATAGCCTTGTTGCAAGGGTGCAAAGGAGTCAATGTATGTCCAGCACCTAGAACAGTTTCTAGTCCATGGTAAGGACCCAATGCATGGGATTTGTAGCTGTTAATATTATTTCCTAACCCTGAAGTTTTACACAGTAACAGAACAACAAGAGGGAAAGGGAGATGATCAATAGAGTGATTATTGAAGGCGATTCCATGAGATCTATGAGGATTGTGAAGAAAAGAGCCAATGGGGTGGAAAGTGGTAGATGTAGAAATAAAACAAATGGTGGAAGAGAGAAAAGTGTTGAAGCTGACTAATGAGTACTTGGGGTTTCCTAATACCATTCTGTCTACTTTAAATTTTCTAATAGAAGTTTAAAATATAAAAGCAAAAAGTAGTACAGTTACTTTTTGAGTGAGAGATGTAGATAAATAGATAAATAATTCTGTAATGTTGATTTTTTTTTTTTGTAAATTTATTTATTTATTGGCTGCATTGGGTCTTCGTTGCTGCACACAGGCTTTCCCTAGTTGCAAGGGGCGGGGGTCACTCTTCATTGTGGTGAGAGGGATCCTCACTACGGTGGCCTCTCCGTGTTGCGGACCACAGGTACCACAGACTCTAGGTGCATGGGCTTCAGTAGTTGCGGCCACATGGGCTCAATAGCTGTGGCACATGGGCCTAGTTGCTCCGCCTGGCATGTGGGATCTTGGGATCTTCCTGGAGCAGGGATCAAACCCTTGTGCCCTGCATTGGCAGGTGGATTCTTAACCACTGAGCCAGCTAGGGAGTCCTGATGTTGACATTTATTTGACCAAAAAAATAAAAATAAATAAAGATCTAGCAAAGCTATAATTAAATAGAGCTTTCAGTGTAAGCTTAGATCCTTTAAAGAATTTCCCTAGGGCACCTCAGAAGTGGGGGAGCCAGGGATCTTTGACCCCATGCACTGTCCTGGCACCCAGATTTGGTTCTTTTACTCTTCACTTAAAAAAGAAAAAAAGGGCTTCCTAGGTGGCGCAGTGGTTAAGAATCCGCCTGCCAATGCAGAGGTCACGGGTTCGATCCCAGCTCCAGGAAGATCCCACATGCCACGGAGCAACTAAGCCCGTATGCCAAAAAAAAAAAAAAAAATCAAGCTCCCTGAACATTATCCTGCATCCAGGAAAAACTATAGATAGGTCTGAAGTGTGAGTTTCTACCAGGAAACAAGGATGCCTTCAAATTGTCAGGGCACATAAATCACAGCAAGATCTTTTTTGATCCACCTGCTAGAGTAATGGAAATAAAAACAAAAATAAACAAATAGGACCTAATGAAACTTCAAAGCTTCTGCACAGCAAAGGAAAGTATAAGCAAGACGAAAAGACAACCCTCAGAATGGGAGAAAATATTTGCAAATGAATCAACAAACAAAGGATTAATCTCCAAAATATATAAACAGTTCATCCAGTTCAATATCAAAAAAAAACAAACAACTAAATCAAAAAGTGGGTAGGAGACCTAAATAGGCATTTCTCCAAAGAAGACATATGGATGGCCAAGAGGCACATGAAAAGCTGCTCAACATCACTAATTATTAGAGACATGCAAATCAAAACTACAGTGAAGTATCACCTCACACCCGTTAGAAAGGGAATCATCAGAAAATCTACAAACAGTGAATGCTGGAGAGGGTGTGGAGAAAAGGGAACGCTCTTGCACTGTTGCTGGGAATGTAAATTGATACAGACACTATGGAGAACAGTATGGAGGTTCCTTGCAAAACTAAAAATAGAACTACCATATGACCCAGCAATCCCACTACTGGGCATATACCCAGAGAACACCATAATTCTAAAAGACACATGCACTCCGATGTTCATTGCAGCACTATTTACAATAGCCAGGACATGGAAGCAACCTAAATGTCCATCAACAGATGAATGGATAAAGAGGATGTGGTACATATATACAATGGAATATTACTCAGCTGTAAAAAGGAATGAAACTGGGACATTTGTAGAGACGTGGATGGACCTAGAGACTGTCATACAGAGTGAAGTGAGTCAGAAAGAGAAAAACAAATATCGTATATTAACACATATATGCAGAATATAGAAAAATGGTACAAATCAACCAGTTTGCAAGGCAGAAATAAAGACACAGATGTAGAGAACAAACATATGGACACCAAGCGGTGAAAGGGGTGGGGTGGGGAGAATTAACTGGGCAATTGGGATTGCCATATATACATTATTAATAAGAAAAAAAGTCAAATTGTACACTTTAAAAAAAATTGTCAGGGCAATGGAGAAAGGACAAAGGGGCCATTTGAAAGGGGCTTCTACAGACAAGCAGCTACAATTTAAGTATCAAAAAGAGAATAATTTTAGCATTAATTGAAACAAGATGAATCTAGGAAAGCTGTCAAGCCCTATTGATTCACGTGAGACAGCTTCTTGTGGCACTTATTGCCCAGCCCAGCTGTTTCTTTGGTGTTAATTGTGTTGCACTGGATTTGTTTACTGTCTTCCCAAGGAAGTCAGATGACAACTCTTATGTTAGCTGAGGCATAAACCAAAATCCCACCCCACTGGCTCTTTTCTTCATAATCCTCATAGATTTCATGGACTAGCCTTCTATAGTCACTCTATTGATCATCTCCCTTTCCCTCTGGTTATTCTGTTATTGTGTAAAACTTCACAGTTAGGAAATAACATTAATAGCTACAAATCTCATGAATTGAGAAGAGTGATAGGACTGATTGATGGTCCTGGCCTCCCAGAGTCCTGGGTGGGCTTGGAGGGGGTGCAAGAGATGCTCTGTCAGTCCAGAGCCTGGGATGCAGGGACTGCATTGACTCATTTCAAATCAGTCAGTAAAACATGAGGGAAAAAAAGAGAAATTGGGTCAGCAAGGGAAGCTCTGGGAGAATTTTTTTCAACTGGAGTCCAACATTCTTCACTCTTCTAGGGCTCTGAGTTGCATGGCTGGGCCCTGGCCTTCTTGGTTGGTTTACATCTGTAAACCCAGGTAAGGCATACCGATAAGTATCAAAGAGCAATGATAAAGAGATGAGCCCTATATTGATTGTGTGTGTGTGTGGGTGGGTGGGTGTGTAAGTTATGTGAATGCAAGTGGCCAAACGAGAATGCTTTGTCTGCATTTAAGATGTGTGAAACTTTAGGGAATTCCCTAGCAGTCCAATGGTTAGGACTCTGTGCTTTCACTGCCAGGGCCAGGATTGGATTCCTGGTCTGGGAACAAAGATCCCACAAGCTGCGCGAAGCGGCCGAATAAATAAAAATTAACAAAAATTAAAAAAAAGATGTGTGAAACTTTAAAGAGAATTTGATTTACCACTTTTATGTTTTCTCTACTTGACTTTCAAGTTTGACAGAAGTCCTGGGAAAGAAGTTGCTTCTTGCAAGTGTAAGTTGGTGTACCGTCGGGTTGTATGAAAGTGTGAACCCCATTTTCCTGGCGTAGAAGCAGGCTGCACTGCAAAAGTCCACACAGTGCGCTTCTCTACTGGCATCCCTCCGGCCGAGAACTCTGGATAGGGGACTCCAAGCACCGCTGGTCTGCTTCTCTGAAGCCTTTGCTACCTTTTCCCCTTCATCTCTGGAGCCCGTTTCCCAACACACCTTCGCACAGGCCCGAAGCAGATGCGCAGCAAATGAGGATCAGTGAAGAAGGCTGCTGACCGAGACACTTCTGGAGGGACTGATGGCTCTTTTTACTGTTCTGCACTGCCGCTGAGGACGGGTTGATGGGGAGGTGCAGGCTGGGAGCGAAACCAGTCAGGGTAGAAAAACTCGGACTCGCTCACGGCGGTGTCTGTAAGGTGGAGGTTGTCGCGACAGCCATCAGCCGAGTGGGAGCCAGTCACCAGAAGATCACTGGCAGAAACAGGTGTTTTTCCGGCTGTGCTAACGTGAATTTCTCTCGGTGCCCTGTCTCTTTCCCTCTTCTCAGTCCTTTAGTTCCGTCTACTATTTCCTCTACCCCACATTTCCTCACCTTATGTGATGTGTCTGTGCCTCAGTGGCCTCACCTACAGTAGAGGGAGACACCTACAACAGGACCAGACACAGTCAACAGGATGTGATAGATGATGTGGTTATCACTACTATCTTTCCTGTGCACACTTCACTGCCTTTCACTATACGTTTCCAACGCACTCCTTCTTGTACTTTCATATTTCATTTGTCTTTGAGAGGCATTTCTGCCTTTTGCCACCTTTAAATATTCTAGGATTTTAATTTCTGTGAAGGCTGACTCTAATGACATAGATCATCTTGTTTTGCACTACAGACCTAGAGATCTGGAATACACTAGCTTGAAGGTAATAGATTGGAAAAGATAAGGAGCATGGCTAAAACTGTAAAAGGTACGTGTAATTTTATGCACATACCTTCTGCGACAAATGACAGAAGTTGACAAATTAACCGGAAGAATCTATTTTAGCCATAGCTGAGGAATCGAAAAAAAACCAACTGTGTTTCCGCCCGGTTTCGAACCGGGGACCTTTCGCGTGTTAGGCGAACGTGATAACCACTACACTACGGAAACCCACAGTAAACGGTCTCTCTGCACATCTTATAAGACTTATGGTCGTGGTCACCACTCTGGCCCCACCCCCTCGCCCCGCCTCTCCCGCCCTCCCCCACCCCCCCGCTGGCTCAGAGGCCCCGGAACGATTCCGCCCTAGAATATGCGTCTCTTGGTGGCCTCCGGTAACAGTGTTTGTCAGATTGTGGAGAGCAACCCATTAGTGGGTTGTGAAATCGGTCCAGTGCAGCAATTTAAAAAAAAAAGTGTGAATGAAAGCAGCTGGCCTCGCTGGAGGGAAAGTAAAATGTGGCTTGAGACTGACTGGATAATCCTCTCCGTTATCTCTCTGTCTTCTAGGGAGACAGCTGCTGGGTTTAAATTTTCACACAATTTGTGCTCTATTGACAATTACGAGCTAGGGAATTCAAATATAATCAAAATATATGAGATTAGAATATATTTCCGTCAAAATGTAAATTAAATACGAACAAGCAACAATGAAATTAATCTTACATATGCTTTCAAAATAATTATATATTTCTTAGACATTATACAAAATTAGTAAGAATAAAGGGGAGATTGAAATTAGTGAATATCAAATTTTAAGTCCGTGTTATTTACATAAAGCTGAAAAAATTTATTAAAATTTGAAAACAGTGCTATCCTTTAAGTATTTTATAAAAATAAAACTCACCAATCCTAGCATTCAATGTCCAGAATTGGGATGAGGTTTCACATATGTTATATGTAGATCTCCATGTATGCAAATTTAAGAGTAGTATCGATGGTTTAATATTGCAAAGTGTTTTTCTGTTGCCGACGCTTGTTCCCAAAGACCTAGGTAACCAGAAATTGGAACAGAGGCTGAGTCCTATTGAGTAGGGATCCTTAATGTGTCTGTGACGGAAGCCCCTCTCCCCCAGAGAACAGGGCAGGAGGCCCTCTTGTCCGAGTCTAGTTCAAGGTTACCAACGGGCCTGCAAGTGACCCAATCCATGGACGCTTTACCATTTGCCCTTCCTAGACTATAATTTGATTCTACCCACTTGTCCTCCCTTTTTGCACATCTCGACTCCCTTGGCTTCAATGGAAGCTTCGCTGCTGGCTTTCCTCCTATTCTGACTCCTCCTCCATGTACCTGAGGCCATCTCCCTGAAGTCAGATCCCAGGTCACAGCTTGACCCACCCTCTAACCCTGCATCTGTGACTCCAGCTAAGAGCACTCTCCCCAAGCTTCAGTTCCACCTGTCTTGAACACGTCCTTTTCGACGTCTCCCAACTTGTCCAAGACTGAACTCATTACTCCTCTCTCCTCTCTTCCCCACTACCCACAATCTTCAGTATCCGATCTCGGTTATTAAACCATCTAAAGCGTAAATCCAGGAGACCCCTCTCCTGCCCTGAGTACAAAGCATACACTCAGCTCCTTCAACTGCTTCTCCGGCTGGCTGCTGCCCTGCCCCTGGCGCCAGCAGCCTCTTTTCTGGACCATGGCTGTGTCTTTCTAGCCCCTCTCCCTGAAGCAGTCTCGCTCTCCTCACACCTCCTGCTCATCATTCCTGAAAGAATCCAAGACGTAAATCAGAGCGAGTCCTTCTGCCTCTGCAGCCTTTATCACCACTCGAGAAAAAAACCAGAGATCCTATCATGCGTTTGCCCAACATCTGAACTGTTGAAAGCCAAGAGCAAGGTGGGTCACTCACCAGCAGAGGGATTCCAAACCAGACCTGGCCCGAAGTACAGCGATGGAATGGGAGGAGAGGAGAGAAAAGCAGGAATTGTAGCAAAAAGCTCAGGCGGGAGTGCCCATGGCTTGTTGGGAGACGGAGAAGAAAATTGTTCATTTCGGCTTTCTCTTAATGAAAAAGCCAGAATTTTAGGAATGTTTTCCAGTCCCAGTGAAGGTGGTGAAAAAGAACCTTGAAACCACTTTGCAAACGAATCCGCAAGCATCTGTGTAAGACGAAATGCCAAAGTTCAAACTGTTCGAACACGGGCTTGTTTAGACCCGTAGGTTGCAAGGAGAGACTATAATAAAAGTGACTCCCGAGGGACGCGTGAGGTAGGACTGTACTGGCAACTCTGCCTGTTTTACCAACTCTGCCCAATTCCTGTCCACACTGCCCTCAGAGGGTATCATGCTAAACCCTCCCTAACTCTCTCTTTTGATACACCTCTGAGACTGAAGGTGGTACTACCCTTCGCTTAGCAAGTTTAATAAACCAGCTTTATATAATCAACAGACGTGTCTCGTGGTCTGGTATGTATGTGGGGAGACTTCTACGCACGGAAAATAGACAATGGGCTGAATTTGCGGGACTAAGGAACAATAAATGGAAAAGAATGAATTCAAGTGAAGTTAAGGAAGAATTTCGTGACAAGAACCGGTGAACTGAAGATGTTTATGTTAGGGTGTTCCGAAAAAGGACATTTTAACATCCCTTTATGTGTGGGGGGAATGTGGAGGCTGGAATGTGTGGGGCAACATATCACAAAAGATCGACTCAATACCGGGCATAAAGAGAACATGCTGAACCTAAGGGTCTCGGACACCGAAACAGGTCGAAGGCAGTGAGAGCTCGGAATGCTAACCTCTAAATCACCTGGTAAGGTGGTCGCTAATCAGTGGGCCTTGGGGGTCCTACCGCAGCTTCCGGAGGCCACTCTGTACCCTCCCTCCCAGCGCAGCTTGCCCAGGACACCCCGGCGGGTCGTCTCGTAAATAGAGGGCGCCCTATACGTGTTGACCGTTCGTAGCTGGATTTCAGCAAGCGGAGCAGTGGTCTGAGGAGCAGGCCCTGAGGAATTTGTCTGCTGGATTTGTCTGCTGGCACTCACCATTCACTCTCGCCTTCAGTAAGCGATTGGCCTTAGGGCTGGGAGCAGTCCATCTTTCGCCAGCTACGGGCTATCACCTTCGGTGATACCGACGCTGAATGCGTCTTGGTCTGGAGAATATCTTGCTGCCCTTGCATCAAAACCACTTTTATTATGCTGGTGGCCAAAAAGACGGGACGCCCAACGTGGGGCTCGAACCCACGACCCTGAGATTAAGAGTCTCATGCTCTACCGACTGAGCTAGCCGGGCAACAAGTAATGAGATATTTGCTTTCCCAGGAGACCAAGATCTGTAAGCAAGGATGCGGGCCTACTGCCATGCAACCGCAAAAGTATTATGGAACGCCTACTGTGCGCCTGGCTCGGCCCTAGTCCCTAGGGCCCAGGGATCCGAACTCTACGCGCCCTCGACATGGGAGAGGTGGCCGTGCAGGTTTCCGAGGGGAAGAGCAAAGAGATTAGATGAGGTACCGAAACCTGAATTTACACTGGAGCACTTATGGAGAGTCCAGCATGTTATGGTACTGCTTCACTGTCTGTTTCCGAGAAACATAAATACAGTAAACACACACAGGTACTTCATGTGATAGCCTCCACTCCAGGACGCGGGATAGGCTGTGACTAGAGCTGAAAAGCACACCAAAAGTCTTGTTTCCGCCCGGTTTCGAACCGGGGACCTTTCGCGTGTGAGGCGAACGTGATAACCACTACACTACGGAAACACCCACAATACAAACTTTACTGATTATAACCCTGAAGCTAGACGTGGCCGCGACTGGTAGGGCTGAGGACTACAATTCCAGGCAGACAAGGAGCTCCCTTCAGGGAGAGCTGAACTGTGTTCACGTCTTGTGGCCCCACTCTTCTGCCACAGTAGCGCTCGCAGCCCCCGCCATCACCTAGTACAGTTCATGCACTGGGATTCGTGGTTTTGGCGCGGTCGGACCACCACTTTAGAAAGCATGCGTCCATTTGGAGTTTCCTGAAGAGGCGGGAAGCTTCTCGAGATCAGGGTCAATTCTGCGTTCCCAGCCCTGGCATCCTGCAGCGTCCGGCATTCATTGGGGATTCTGTACATGGATAACGGTCCTATAAATTTCCCCGCAGGTTTTTTTTTTTTAACTTTTAATTAAGAGAGATATCTTTTAAAAAAAGCATCAAGTATTATTTCTATTGCACAAATAATCTATTTGGCAGAGACGCTCTGGATACCACAGCAGCATCTTTACTGATACCGTTCCACATCCCGGCTAGGATTCTCTCAAGTAAAATCAATACCGCAAACCCAGTTCGAGTCCCTGCTCTTAGACTGCGACTCCATGAAGACAGACCTCCAGGTACTTTGGGTGGGGCACGCGTGATGCACAGCTCAAAAAGTGTTGAATGCACATAGCACTTGGGAAAAAAACTTTTTTTTTCCTGTAAGGCATTACATTGACTTGGTACAAAATTGGAAAGATACAGAACAACATTTACGGAAAAGTGTCCTTTCTATCCTGGATCCTCAGCCTTCCCAGAGAAACTAGCATTCTTCCAGAGACAGACGACGATGATAACAATGGGTAGCTAAACCTTACCATGTGCTAAGTAACATTCTAATAGCTTCGCACATTAATTTCACTAAACCCTGAAATAGGAACTACAGCCCTTACTTTAGGAGTAAACACAGGACTATAAAGCTATTATATACATTTAACATCTCATCCCCCCCATTTTTTTTTTACATATATTCTCTTTTCACTTAAGAATACTGTACGTTTTGAAGAGGGTTCCCTTTTTATATCTGAAGTGTTTCACTGTGTGAATGCGCATGTGATGATTTGCAACCGTTCCTTTTCTGATGGCAGTTGGGAAAGTTCATCTTAAACGATGTGATAGTGGCCGATGGCAGTTTCCAAAGTGGGTGTGGAAAGGCCAACTACAGACGGGAGGAGGGGAGGGTCTCCGGTGCCACCTTCACCACACTTCTACAGGCCCCGCCCCCTAGTCCGTCTCCGAGGGACGCTCAGAATCCTCAAACAACAAAGTCCTCTGCCTAGAAGGGCCGGAAGTACTTCAGGGCGCTCACCGACACCCGCCCCTCCGCTTCCGGCGTCGGCGGTGGGGAGTCCCTGTTGCGGTTCTCCGTGTCCGGTCGGTAGGATGGCGCCGCGCCGATGCGGTCATAGCACCGAGACCAGACGGGCGCCAAGCCCTTCCACAGTCCCCCGAAGCTTATCCCCAGTGGCGGGCGATGGGGGAGGCCGGGCTTTCTGTTTCGTCTGCGTTCCCCGCTCCCTCGCATCAGAGAGGCGTGCGCCTCCGTCCTTCTAGGTCTCCCGCCCTGTTCCCGAGTGTCTGCTAGAGCGTTCCCTCACCGTTTCCTGTCACCCAGGGGACCGGGGCGGGGAGGGGTGGTGGAGGGAGGGAAAGGGCCGTTGCGTGACCGTGGAGGGAACTCGCGAGCTTGGGTGGCTCCCAGGACCGGAAGTGTTGGGGGAAGGCCGGAAGTGAGGGGGCGGAGCCAGGAAGTGAGGAGGGGCGGGGGTTTATGAGGAGGCCAAGGGAGCGTTGGGGCAGATTTGCACTCAGGGCCACCTGAGGTACTTGGCGGTAACGCTGAGCTGTGTCCCCTCCCCTCTCAGGGACACGGTTGTCGTCTGGGAGAAAGGAACTCTGTGTGGAGGGGTGGGTTGTCCGGAGGACGTTTCTCTGGCTGCGCTTGAGGCAAGGTGTGGAGAGGCAGGGCTGGGGGTGGGGCCGGGTCGTCAGGGAGTCTGAGAGGGAAGACCCCCCGCCCCCCACAGCCCATCTACCCCGGCTGACTGGACACTAAGATGGCTGCCGTTGCTATGGCACCCAACCCTGTGCAGACCCTTCAGGAGGAGGCGGTGTGCGCCATCTGCCTCGATTACTTCACGGACCCCGTGTCCATCGGCTGCGGGCACAACTTCTGCCGAGTGTGTGTAACCCAGTTGTGGGGAGGGGAGGATGAAGAGGACAGGGACGAGTTAGACCGGGAGGAAGAGGAGGAGGACGGAGAGGAGGAGGAAGTGGAGGCTGTGGGGGCCGGTGGGGGGTGGGACACCCCCATGCGGGATGAAGACTATGAGGGCGACATGGAGGAGGAGGTCGAGGAGGAAGAGGAGGGTGTGTTCTGGACCAGTGGCATGGGCGGGTCCAACTGGGACAACATGGACTACGTGTGGGAGGAGGAGGATGAGGAGGAAGACCTGGACTACTACTTGGGGGACATGGAGGAGGACCTGAGAGAGGAGGATGAGGAGGACGAGGAGGAAGTGCTGGAGGAGGACGAGGAAGAGGAGCTAGATCCCGTCACCCCCCTGCCCCCTCCTCCAGTCCCTCGGAGGTGCTTCACTTGCCCCCAGTGCCGCAAAAGCTTTCCCAGGCGGAGCTTCCGCCCCAACCTGCAGCTGGCCAACATGGTCCAGGTGATTCGCCAAATGCACCCAACCCCTGGTCGAGGGAGCCGTGGGCACGAGCAGGGCATTTGTCCCAAACACCAAGAAGCCCTGAAGCTCTTCTGCGAGGTGGATGAAGAGGCCATCTGTGTGGTGTGCCGAGAATCCAGGAGCCACAAACAGCACAGCGTGGTGCCATTGGAGGAGGTGGTGCAGGAGTACAAGGTGAGAGAAGTAGAAGATGGGAGTTTAGTGGGGTTGGAGAGGAAGTAAGAGGAGCTGGGAAAAGGAAACATGTCTTCCCCCCTCAAAGAACCTCATGTACTGTTGAGCTGATTCTCCTTACTTAAGCAGTTACTGGCACCAAGATGGGTTAGAGTGAGAAGGATCCTCGACACCGACAAAGTAGACACAGTGAAGAAGACCAGGGAAGACTGGCTTCTTCAAAGGAAATCTGGCAAAACTGGTGATGCCATATTACTGGGCTTTGTCTCCTGGGGAAAGCCACTGCTGTTTTAGACTTCCACTGTCCCTAAATTATAAGAATGCAAGTGACAAGCCCCTGGGGCTTTACCACCAGTCTCATTTAATTCTGGGTGACTCTTAAATCTATCCTGGACTAAAACCCTAGAAATGGAAAGAACTTGGGCCTCAAATAAGAAAGGGCTCTGAGGAGTAGAAGTGTTGTATTGACTGCTACTATCAGACCCATATGTTTGCACTTTCTTTCTAATGGGTTCCCCACCCACTCCAAGATATGGCTTGGTTCTCTCTTTGGGGAGTTTTGTTGATCTGCATCATTCTGGTGTACTGGCCAGGACTTCTTACCTTTCTTAGGAATTCAGAAAAAATGGAGAGGCTTTTAAGTCAGAAGACCTGGCTCTTAGTCTCTAAATGTCTTTGAACTTTAATTTCTCCAGGATTAAAAGTTAATATTTACTGAACACTTACTATGTACCCCGGCACTGTACTAAGCACTTTTCATGGACTGTCTCATTTAAAGCTCAAAACAACCCTGCAAGTTTGATATGGTTTGCATTCCTGTTTTACAGATTGGAAAACAGAATCAGAGAGATTTAAGGAATATACACAGGGCCACACAGCTACTAGTAACTGATGGACTTGGTTATGACACTGACCCCCTCCCCAGCCTATAGTGTTAACAACGTCACCACCGTTTGGATGTCTGTTGTTTGTTTGACTTTCCTGCCATGTGACTTTTCTTGGAGTCTGATTCTAGTTTAGTTAATATCTTGCTTCCTATTTCTGATCCTGAATGTTTTTGAACACAGGTAAAGGAGATTTGTGTGTGAGACAGCTAGTAGACATAACATTATTTAGTGAAGGCCCAGATAGGTTTGTAGTAGTGGAACCAGGAGAAGAGAATAGCTGCTTCTATGTAGTCTGCACAGAGCTTTTTTGTTTTATGACTTGTGTTTTCACACCTTCTCCTGATTCCTACAGTCACCTCATTTAGGTATTATTACCATTACCCCAGTTTTAGAGTAAGATGTCTAGAGCTTCTTAGCTATGAGTGGTTACATACAGCTAAGACAAACCTACACCCTCAATGACAAGTAACTATTCCTTCCACACAACGATTGTCAGACCTGGCTGATTGTCCCAATTATTAGTGGAAGTACAGTGGGCCTTTCTATTAGAGATTCTGAATCAGTGACAGGGTGAATATCTTTAGAAAGCCCAAGCTAGTATGGGAATCACTAAACTGGTAATACCTCCTGCCTTTTAGGCCCTGCATTATTAGGGGAGATTGTGAGCTCCTTTTGTCCTTCCTTTTTTGTGTCTCCTCAGTTTCTAGTTAACTGTACTCATCATACAATGTGCAGTCACTTTGTTAACTGGATCCCTAGGTAGACTATCTATGGGCATTCCACCGCTTCTCCACCCTCCCCTTGTAGGACTCTTCTGAAGAGCTTCTGAAACTAGATTTTAATTTGTGTTAGCCATAGCTATTGAAGGTCAGCCCAGCAGAGCTGTGCAATTTGGAGAGGCTACATAGACACAAGTACATTAATCTGATCAGGAAATGTAAATACATAAGTTTTATTATGTTGAACTAATTTGGGTGATTCCCTTTTTAACTTACAGGGTATTTTACAGGCAAGTAGTTTCTTTTCAGATATGTACACTAACTAGCACTAGCTTGGCACAGTGTTGTTTTGTAGAAATATTTCTTTATTGAATAGGTAATAATGCACAAATGATGTATAAATAAAGCTTCAAAGAAGTTAAAGTTTCTTGAAACTGTGTCTTAAATGGTACTCTATTTGAATTTTTTGTCAACAGTTTAGGAAAAATATTAAATGAGAAATTTAAGCATCATAAATTCTGAATGAAGAGAGTTGAAATTATTGACCCTACTGAAGAAAAGTAGAAAGTAATAGCAAAAGGCAAAATTTTGTATAGTTCATGCTATCTTTATGTTATGGATTGATTGTAATTTTATTATGATTTTTTTCTTCAACTGCTTAGCCTGTGCAACAACTACTTTTTGTGCTCTGGGTCAATAATCTCTTTAGATCAAGGGTCATTATCAGGCTGTTATTGGCAGCTTAGGCCTGGGTAGGGAATTCTAGATAACATTTAGTACTGATCTTTTGCTCCATGCCAGACACTGTGCTAAGCATAGTGTCCGTGAGATAGATTCCGTTACTCCCAGTTCCTTTTTTAAGATGAGGAAACTGGAAGCATGGCTTGCCTCAGGTCACCTGGCTGCATTCAGGTTCAGATTGGAGGCTAGGCTTGAGCTCTTCTATGCTGTATTACCCTTCAAGGAGAAGGAGGGAGAAAGGCAGAAGAAGTAGAAGGCATGAAAAAGGAAAGAGCACAAAAGTCGGGCTTATCTCATCCATTCTAGTCTGACAGTCCATTAAAGCAAAAGATTCTGCAAATGATTAGAACACAGAGCTCAAGTGCATATTTGCTGCGAGAGTTAAAACTTCAGGAAGACAGGGTGTTTGTTTTCCATTCAGCAAGTAACTGAGTGGGAGAGAAAGCTGATGGACAGAGAGGAGCATAGAAATTACAATAAGTAAAGTGGGGTGCCTGCTCCCATAAGCCTGTGTGTCCTGGGGGCAGCACACTTGTAAATGATTACAGTGCAGGGAAGTGTTGTAAAGGTGTATTCGTGTTCCTTGGAATCATCGAGGAAGTTGGGGGTGGGGAGCATCAGGGACATGGTCAAGTAGTTGGGCTAAGTGTGGAAGGGCAGTCCCAGGCAAAGGGAACAGCGTGGATACAGGTATGGAATTATGCTCAGGAAAAGACAAGGAGTTTTATGTGACTAAAACTAAGAGTCTGTGTTGAGGGGTGTAGGAGGGGAAGTGTAGGAGGAGAGGCTAGAAATGAAGGAGCAATGAGAGCCTCATATTTTGCAAGTCATGAAGAACTGTTGAAAGATTTTTAGCACTGCCATAAAATCATAAAAGTATTTAGAGATGAAAATTATGAGGAAAATTGTTTATGAGGGGGAAGGGACCACAGGTAGGAACAGGAACATTCACATGGAAAGACTTTTGTGTGGTGAGGGCCTCAAGCCAGATTCACTCCAACGCTGAGTGTGGGGCTGTGTAGTCATCAGGACCCCACCTTTATTTTTAATTTTTATTTTATTTTTTTACTTTTCGGCTGCACTGCGTGGTATGCGGGATCTTAGTTCCCCAACCAGGGATCGAACCCATGCCCCCTGCAGTGGAAGCCTGGAGTCTTAACTGCTGGACTGCCAGGGAAGTCCCAGGATCCTACCTTCAGAGCACACCCAGGGCTTTGTACATGAGTGCAGGTGGAGGGTTGGAGGCCTTTGTCATCATCTGAAGAGAAGAAAGGGGATGAAGGGAGTGTGATGTTCATTTGATACCTGTGATGAGGCATCAGGCTTTGAGCCCCAACCCAAAATGGGAGAATGGGGGATGTGGGCCCTGAGGGCAGGTGCCTCTCCCATCCCAGGCTGCTGATCTTTTTTTCTTGTTTCTTTAGGCCAAACTGCAGGGGCATGTGGAACCGCTGAGGAAGCACTTGGAGGCTGTGCAGAAGATGAAGGCCAAGGAGGAGAGGCGGGTGACAGAGTTGAAGGTGAGTGAATGTCCTTGACAGGGCTGACTGGCTCTGTAGTCAGAGTAGGGAAGATGGGCTCTTGCAAGGGGTGACTAGATCCTCAGAAGAAGGGCAGCTGAGGCCTGGGGAAGAGGTAGACACCTTTCCATGGTTGTGAGGAGAGAGGGGCCTTAGTGGATCAAGAGGCTTGTTTATTCCTAGGTTCCAAAATGGAGTGAAACAGGTTTAGCTTGGAGAGGGTTGGTGTCTGGCCCAAGGCTGCAGAGCAGGTTTACCACCCCAGACACCTAACCCTAGAGCTGCTGCCCTGTACTGTTGTGCTCACCCTGCCAGATAGCACAGAGGGCAGGAGAGGACAAGGCAGAATTCACATACGAGCTATCAGAGAAGCTCCAGGTTCCAGGATAGATGGCAGGTGGTGGGCAAAGCAGCTGCGAACATAACGGGGAGGAATGTTAGCATTGCAGAGACCTAATATCTTCTAGTGCAGTGTTTCTCACTCAGCCTTTTTTCATTATTGCTCACCCCTTCCCAAGGATCCTACCTCTTTTAGATACTTTACCCCTAATTCCCACCCTTTACCCCTGCCTCTTTTTGTAAGGCCGGTAGGCACTGGAATGGCTTAGCACTGAGCTTTAGAGAGCAAGCTAGGGCATCCCTCCTGTCTGACCTCTTCCCCCATCCCTCCAATGTCTGCCACCCAGGTAGGGTGGCGGAGCCTTGCCACTTCTCAGACCCTATGCTCAATCATTGCCACCTACACATTAGGGACTCTGTTGCCGGCAACTGCTAGGCACTGAGTGGTGGAACCTGAGTCTGGGAGTTGGGGAGTTATCTTGCTTCTAGCCAGCTGCCCAAGTTGAGACTTTGGGGCTCCTGGAGTGCAGAGGTGTCAGGATCTGAGTTTCACTGGGACAGAGAGTGAAACTATTTCCTTTATCCACTTGGCCAGCCAGGAATTCCCTCCCCACTCTGGCCTGTTACTCTTTTTCCTAAGAATGTCTCCAGCTTATATCTGGGCAAAAAGTATGCCCATCATCCATGATTGCCAGCCCAGGCAAATGGGGTGGGAATGGGTAGAGGTTTTCTCTTATTATATGTCAAAGTTATCTACATAATAATATCCTTGATTTTGACTCTTGGCCCATAAAGGGTAAAATATTATCTGACCCTTTACAGAAAAAGTTTGCTGACTCCTGATCTAGAAGGATTGGGTGACTTTCCCAGGGTCATTAGTGGTATAGCCAGGATCCTAATTTCATATCTTGATTCCTGAATTTTTTATTCATTTCAAAAACCTCTTACCAAGCACCTACTCTGTGGTTGGCACTGTGCCAGGGCCTGAGGACCCTGTGGCAACAGAACTTACGGAGCAGTGGGTGAAGAGAATGTTAAGAAATACGCCAATGTAAATATAATATTTCAAATTGACGTATATGCCACAAGGAGATGCAGTGATACTTATGGGGGCGGTCCTGATTTAGATCTGGAAGAGAGATATGACTCCTCTCAGGAATATTTAAGCTTAGACCTGAAGAACGAGTCAAGTTAGGTAGCCAAGGTGGAGATAAGTGTTGCAGGTAGTGGTTGGTGAGTTTGGGAGCAGTGTGTCAGGAGCATGGAAGTGGTGCCTGCTAAAGCCAGGAGATGGGTAAGGGGACAGGGGCCTTTTTCCATCAGATTGTAGGGCTCCTTTGCCTTGGATTGAGGGGCAACAGTTGCAAAATTGGAGGTTTATGTTTCTGTGTGTTGAGGTGGTATCCACCATCCCCTTTGCATCATCCCAGAGCCAGATGAAGTCAGAACTGGCAGCTGTGGCCTCAGAATTTGGGCGGCTGACACGGTTTCTGGCCGAAGAGCAGGCAGGGCTAGAGCGGCGCCTCCGAGAGATGCACGAAGCTCAGCTGGGGCGCGCGGGAGCAGTGGCCAGCCGCCTCTCCGAGCAGGCTGCCCAGCTGAGCCGCCTGCTGTCTGAGGCCCAAGAGCGGAGCCAGCAGGGGGGCCTGCGGCTGCTCCAGGTGAGCAATGGCCCCTTCCCTGTCCACACCCCAGAACCCTGTGTCTGCTCTGTCAGGCAGTGCTTACCAAACACCTGTCCAGAGCTGCCTCTCTTCTCATTGGGAGGAACCCACAATGATTTAGCCCAAAGACCAAAAGGTTTTTTGAGGCTGGAGACAGAGTATTTGATGTTGAATGTGGTATGTGTGTGATGATTATACCTAGTAAAAAGAAGGAAGATTCAGTTGTAGAAGGAGGGTTTTAAGAGTTGAGGAAAGAATTTTTGACAGTGACATCCTGAAAAATATGACCAAGTCATACTGTGAAAATTCTTTTGCTGGGTTGAAAATTCTGTTGGGCTCACAGCAGGATGAGTTAAATTAGGCATACTGAGGAATGGGGTGATTGAGATGGATGCATGTTTATTGAGGGCCTTGTGTGTGCTTCTTCTCATTCCCTATTCAAGTTCAGTTCTTTCTCTGGCTGGAATCACATGGGGAGAAGGGAGCCATCCCCGTGCAGCTGACTCTCTCTTTGTCTCTTTCTCCCTCTCCCTCTTTTTGTTTCTGTTATTCCCAGGACATCAAGGAGACTTTCAATAGGTGTGTTCCCACCCTTTATCCTTTGTGACCCAGTGGCATCTGGTTCCCCATCCCTGCCTCTCTTGGATATCCCGCTCCTCTCCTTCCTTCCCCAGGACCCGAGCTTCTGCCTCCTGGACCCTCTCCTTCCCCTCAGCTTCTGCTTTTCCCTCTGGGAATATTATGGTCCCACCCCCTGCCCGGTCCCCTTCCTCCAGGTGTGAAGAGGTACAGCTGCAACCCCCAGAGGTCTGGTCCCCTGACCCGTGTCAACCCCATAGCCATGACTTCCTGACAGATGCCATCGTGAGGAAAATGAGCCGGATGTTCTGTCAGGCTGCCCGAGGTAGGGAGGTCACCTGTTCGACCTTCCTTTGCCTTTTCCTTCACAGGCCTGAGATTGGGTTCTGAGGGAAATTGGGCCTTGGGGGAATAGTGGGTGCTGAGATGGGGCAGGATACAGACAGGCCAACTGGGGCTTCAAGAGTAGCTTTAGTCCTAGCCCAGGTAGGTGTTGGGGAATAAGAGCCAGGGCCAGGGGGAGAACCTGTCTAGTGTCTTGAAAATAGATTGGGGAAAGAAGTGGAGCCCCTAGGAACTTGAGCCTGGACTCTAGGTTGGGGTTGGGAGCTAAGGACAGCTGGATGGTGGGGAGGGCAGCAGGAAAGGCCAGACCTTGGAGTTAGCTGCTGATGGGGAACAGTCGTTCCAGCCCTGGCGTATTTGTCCTCCCTCCTCCCAAGTGGACCTGACGCTGGACCCTGACACGGCTCACCCGGCCCTGATGCTGTCCCCCGACCGCCGGGGGGTCCGCCTGGCAGAGCGGCGGCAGGAGGTTGCTGACCATTCCAAGCGCTTCTCGGCAGACTGCTGTGTGCTGGGGGCCCAGGGCTTCCGCTCTGGCCGGCACTACTGGGAGGTAGAGGTGGGCGGGCGGCGGGGCTGGGCGGTGGGCGCTGCCCGTGAATCGACCCATCATAAGGAGAAGGTGGGCTCTGGGGGGTCCACTGTGGGCAGCGGGGATGCCAGCTCCTCCTCTCGCCATCACCATCGCCGCCGCCGGCTCCACCTGCCCCAGCAGCCCCTGCTCCAGCGGGAAGTGTGGTGTGTGGGCACCAATGGCAAACGCTACCAGGCACAGAGCTCAACGGAGCAGACACTGCTGAGCCCAAGTGAGAAACCGCGGCGCTTTGGCGTGTACCTGGACTATGAGGCTGGGCGCCTGGGCTTCTACAATGCGGAGACTCTGGCTCACGTGCACACCTTTTCAGCTGCTTTCCTGGGCGAGCGTGTCTTCCCTTTCTTCCGGGTGCTCTCCAAGGGCACCCGCATCAAGCTCTGCCCTTGACTAGCCTGCCACCCGCAGGGGCCCCTCTGGTTAGCACTGGGGGGGCGGGTGGTGGTGGATGGTGGCCCATAAGTTTGGGGGCTCAGAGGCTCCTCTATTTGTTACTGCGTTGCTTCGTGCTCCTCCTTGACCCCAGGCCCCTGCTTCTCCCTCTAGGAGCCTAATGAGCTCTCCTAGCCTCCAGCCTCAGCCTTCTCTCACCTACTGTCCAGCAGGTCTGCATGGGTCCCTGATGAAAACAGCTGCCTGGTCTTCCCACCCTCTGTCTGCCCAGGGATCTGAGTTTTTGAGTAGGGGATGAGGGGAGACTGTAATCTCATTACTAAACTTCCCTTTCCCCAAACCTGTTCAACTTTCATTTCAGTTCTGAGGCTGGAAGATTTGGGCAAGACAGCCCTTATTCCAATTCCAATTTTCTGATGCAAATTTTAGCTAAGGGATTTGGAAGCTTTTGGGGGGAGGCAGGCTGGGAAATGGGTAGAGCTGGATAATGAAGTCTACTCTCTGGGGGAAGTAGGAAGGAGTATAATTTTCCTTCCATCCCCAATTTCTACCTCCATAGACTGGCCAGAAGTTAGAGATATGGAGTGGACATGATTGAAACTACATACATCACCCAATAAATTATTCTCTCCCTCTTCCTTTTATCAGCACTTAATCTAGGAGCCAAGCTCCCACCCCACCCCACTGGTCTTTTCACTGCCAGGTTCCTTTCCCTTTTGTCAGTTTCCAGCCTCTTTTCATGTGCGTAGTTCCCTCCATTTGGTTGAGCCCTGGCGGGAGCCTGGGGACAGGGATTTAAATCCCTGCAAGGAGAGCCTTGGGCAGAATCTATTTTTCTAGTAACCCTTTGCCTTCTGTCACTTGTCAACTTTTGTCCTCTGCTTTAGTGGCTGAGGTCAATTTATGCTCCTGGGGGAAAGAGAAAACAGACTGTGTTGTGGAAATAAAGTCTATTTGCTGCTTTTGTGGAGTCCACTCCTTTAGAAAAGTATAAAGTAGATGCCACAGAATGGCTAATTGCACCTTCCCTATTTGTTTCTGCAGACCAAGGTATAAATCCTTACCCTCCTGCATTTGAATACCCTGCCTAATTTGTTATTGGCAGGCCCCCCCAGAAGACCTACTTGAAGAACATCTGCCACTTCTTTTCCATCACTGCTCTGAGACTTTATGCCACATCATGGCTCTCAAGCCTGATTCAGGCATACTACATTTCCAAAGTTTTTATGTCATTATATCTAGTTAAAGTCCCAATAAGTTGATGTTAAAAGTCAAAAGTCTCATTGCCATTGTGAGCTGGAGGGTTTGTTACATAGGAGACCTCAATATGCTGCATATTTGTCATTTAGCTGCCACTTGAGGGAAAGCCATCTCTAGGATTATATTTATGAACACCTCCAGACCATCCAACACTATTTTAAATCTTCAATTATGGAAGGAGTGAAAAGGAGTCACTACGCATCAGCTATTTTGGTTTAGAGTTGCCTTGCCTTAAAGGATTAAAACAAAAATACAAAACCTTATTAAGCGAGGCCCCAATCCAGTGTAGGCTGCAAAAACCTGATGAGTTTCAGGAAGTTTTAAGAGAAAGACACTCACACTATAAAAGTCAGAAAACCAGTTTTTTTTTTTTAAATTTTTTAAAGCTCTGTCATGTTTCTAGCGGGTGCCTATGGTCACCTGCCACACTCGCACCAGGTTGTCCGTGTAGCCAGCAAACAGTGTCTGCAAGGGAGAAATGACAGGTAAGTCAGAGCCATGGAATTCTAGTCTCACTAGTATAACAAAGATGGCCCTTCTAAGATCCCCACTCTAACTACCATTCAACAGTGACTATATTCCTAGAGGAAGCAACAGCTGGCAGTAAGGAGTCATAGGTTTGTAAACTGGTCAAGTTAATCAAGGTCTTAACTGAAGACAGATAACCACTGCCACTTGTATCACAATCTTCCTACTGACACATGAAAATGTGTGTGTGTTCACTGGCACAGCTAACCAGGTCCTGTCAATCAACCTGGCAATTATTTTACTTATGCCAAAGACATTGGTTTTGTACCTGGCTGATAAGTAGAAAGCGAGAAAAGTTTAAAAGCTGAATCACCTGAGGACAGACCCACTTACCTGGCCATCAGCAGACCAGGCCAGAGAGGTACACTGGGGCGGCTCTGCCTTGCTGCTGGTACTGATAACTTCTTGCTTCAGCTCATCTACAATGATTTTGCCCTCCAAGTCCTGGGGAAGGGGGAAAACAAGGGTAAGGACACTATTAGCACTTTAATGCCACTGATGGTTTAAAAAAAAAAAACGGGAGAGGTCCCCTCTCAAAAGCCTCTTTAATCTGTAAGTCTCAACAGAATGATTTCTTGCCCCCTTGGGAACACTCGGCAATGCCTAGAGGCATTTTTGTTTGCCGCAGGTATCTTGTGGGGCGTAGCGGCCTGGGATGCTGTTAAACATCCTAAAATGCACAAGCCTGCCTCTTCCAACAATGGATTACCTGGACCAAAGTGTCGACTGCGCTGAGGTTGAATAAACTGCTACAATTGGTCTTTTCTGTTTTTAGTAGGCCAAGATCTCCCACCACCACAAATCCCAGTCCCAAGTTTTAACTCATTGTTCTCAGGTATCCACTGACAGTGTGATGGTTCAGGAGTAAGTTCAAATCCCAGCAGTGAGACGACATATTGGGAAATCACAGCACTGCCAGGGTTTGCAGAGCAAGGTATTGGGCCTTGATTGTAGCCCACACTCACCCAGATCTTGATGCTAGGGCCTGTGGCAGCACAGAGCCAGTAGCGGTTGGGACTAAAGCACAGGGCATTGATGATGTCCCCACCATCCAGCGTGTAAAGGTGCTTGCCTTCATTGAGGTCCCACAACATGGCCTGACCATCCTGGGCAGACACGGAACATAAGTCAGGGCAAAGTGAGTTCTTCCAGATGTTAATCCCACCCATCCTAAGATTCTGCCTTAATTCTTAATGGCCTATCACAGTACCACAACTTCCCAAAAGCTAATTTCTCAATTACCAACACTTATCTCTGTATGCTTTTCCTTTAATAATACTTGACACCTCAACAAACCTATCAAGTCTGACAACTTCAAAATGCATCACGATAAGCTCCAAAAACACAGGATTGTAATCTCATCAACAGCTTTAAGAAACCAGCCTCACAGAAGACAATCTCTTTTAAAGAACATGCCTTATCTATGTCATTTTCAGAATGCCCTTAAGAAACATTTATTCTTGGATTCCTATCTCATTCTCTTAAGTATTCTAAGACACTGTCCCCCTTTGAGCAGGAGACCCTTGGCCTCTGAATACCTTGCCTCCAGAAGCACAGAGGGATCCATCTGGAGAGACGGTCACAGTGTTCAGGTAGCCTGTGTGGCCGATGTGATTAGTCTTCAGCTTACAATTTGCCAAGTTCCATACCTAAAATTGTGGGTCACAGGTGAAGAATCTGGATCCACCAGGGTCAAGTGAGCTCAGGTCAAATAAAAGGCATGGCACCACACTTTGTCACCACCTTACAATGGACTCTGAGTTCTCAATTAGCTACTTCATACCAAATATCAAAAATTAATGGCCTGTACTGAGAAAATATCAAGAGGAAAATGGTCAACTGAGGGACAAAGTTTTCAAAATTAAAGTTATGACCAACTAGGAGGCACTGAGAACACATTCTGGTTGGTAAAGGCCTTACACCCTGGCTGAAAACTCACCTTGACCAGCTTGTCCCAGCCACAGGAAACAATAATGGGATTGCTGCTGTTGGGCGAGAAGCGGACGCAAGACACCCACTCTGAGTGGCTCTCATCCTGCAAAGGATGGAAAGGAAATAAGGGAGAAACTGCCTTGTCCCATGAAACTCTAGACCCCCACCCCTCCCCTCAGTTATGTGGCATATATGCTAACAGCCTTGTATTCACACCTCCAGAACCCAAACCTTTAAGACTGACAGAAGCCTTTTAGGTTTCAGATGAGGCTTGAAATCACCATATAAAGGAACCATTAAGAAAAGTGGGAGAAAATGTTCAACATGTCCCTTCACTTTACCTGGACAGTATATTTGCAAACACCCAGAGTATTCCATAGCTTGATGGTTTTATCCCGTGAGCCAGAGACAATCTGCCGGTTGTCAGAAGAGAAGGCCACACTCAACACATCCTTGGTATGGCCTACAAATCGGCGTGTGGTGGTGCCCCTGAAAGAGAAGACTTGGTTACTCTCTACACAGATTTTGCAAACATTCTCCCCAGTCAGACTGTTTCCCTGCCTGGTTCATCTCCCAATGGAGCTGCATCACTCAAACAATCCTGGACATGGTTTTGTTAACAGCAGGCCCTTGACTGAGAATATGCCAGAGAATCCCTTCAGAATTGCAGGACATGTCCTCACTCCCATGTGGGGATTGGCCGACAATGTCATCTGTCATCACCAGGATCCTCAGTTATGCCCAATAATCCAAAGACTGAGCTCCCAACATAAAGCATGTTCAAACTGTTGCCTATTCCCAAGTGCAATATCTGATAAAACTGCTCAACCAGACCACTCCTCAGCAATTCTGTGTAACTAATTAAAAGCAACAAGGAGGGAGGCCAAACAACCACAACTATCTTCTCCAGGTACGCTATCCTCACAATAAACCCAATCATCCCTGGGAAACCACTTCCAGATAGTATCTACGTCATTTCTACCCAGCTTTCCCCCAGTGCCCCAGAGCAGCTACTTGCGTGGTGAGATCCCAGAGGCGAAGGGTTCCATCCCAGGAGCCTGAGAGGGCAAACTGGCCATCTGAGGAGATGACCACGTCGCTAACAAAGTGGGAGTGACCCCGGAGAGCACGCTGTGGGATACCGTAGTTGGTCTCATCTCTGGTCAGCTTCCACATAATGATGGTCTTGTCTAAGGACAGGTAAAACAGAACAGGAAACCCAGTGAGCAATCTCACAGCCCCACCATCTGACCTACTGGATAATGCCTCAAGGTGACTGGTGGGCTCACAAGATAAATTAAGGACTTCTAAGGGATAGGGGAACTACAGGCCATGAGAGCAGTTACTAGCCAAGTCCAGGTGTCTCAAGAGTAAAGCAGAGCTAAGTGGTACCCTGATAATTTAACTCAGGTGTGCCGAACTTTACCAGGTTATGGATGCCCCTTTCGGAGATCCAGACCAATTTATTTGTCTGAGATCTAATGCATGAACACAGCACACTAGGTGTGGGAAGACTAGCTGTGGGCCTCCAGAGCCTACTGCTGAGAGTTGCAAGAAGTGTTGGAATTAGAAGTCACTTCATGCACTACAGGATTGGATGCTATCGCTGAAACGTGTTCCACTCAACAAGCTTTCCTAGTAAGTGCCAGACAGGATACTAGCCTCAGATAACCTATTTTTAAATAGCGTGGGCGCAAACGCAAGGCACGATAAGTTTCCAAACGCAGCCAGGTACACAGTGAATAAGAAAAACCGAGAGCAGAATGGGCAGACTCAGGCTAGCCATCAGTCTGGAGTCACGAGGTTTTCTTTGGAGTCCCCCCCACTTCCCACCGAGCAGAGAGCAGGGCGGCAGCTCAGAAACAGCCTCTGGATTTCAGCATGGCCACTCAGATGGCATGTTGCGATCATCACCGCGCCGCCCGACCCGTAGGCTCCTGGGCACACAGCCACACACGCGGGTTGATGGGCCATATATTAAAAAAGCCCCCAACCGTGCAACCCTCCCGGCAGCAATCTGTGTTTCGGAGTCTGCAAAGTGGGAAAACCTAGGCACGGGTCAACTCGCATCCCACCTCACGACCCACGGGCCCAGCCATGCGACGCGCGCAACGTCCCCTACCCCTCAATCCTCTACCCCGCACCCCTGCCTGTACCTCGAGAAGCGGACAGTATCATGTCCGGGAACTGGGGAGTGGTAGCGATCTGGGTCACCCAGCCGTTGTGGCCCTTGAGGGTGCCACGAAGGGTCATCTGTTCGGTCATGGTGGCGGCGGGTGCGGGTGTCGCCGCAGCGACGAGGATGGAACTGGATAGCTCAAAGAGACGACTCACACACCCGCTCCCGCCGCTGCCCTGAGGAGGAAAAGGACAAGCGCCCCCACGCCGGAACCGGAAATACCCGCCCTCTCGAGCAAAATGGCACCCTCCCACAATTCACTTCTGCTTAATTTGGCCGCGCCGTGCAGTGCGCAGGAGGAGGTAAAATAATAAGACCTCATGGTCACCTCCGTCGTGCAACATAATTTGGCAGCACCGTACAAATACATTCCGAAACCAACACGCCCGAATATTTAAAAAAGGATCCTCATGGTTGGGGCATGATATGTAACAAGCGGAAGAGAGGAAGTGCCCGCCCCATACCCGTAAGGATCGCCTAGCATCTTCATTGCCCGTACGTGGCACGGCGCAAAGCCCGCCTTTTCCGCTTCGTAGCTTGGAGGGCAACGCAGAGGGAGCGTAATTTTGTGGGCGCAACTGTGAGTAACGGTGGGCAATGTGAAAAATACGGTATTAAATTTTAAAGATAAACTGTGCTAAGGTGAACTAGTAAACCCTAACAGATTTCCATGCGCGGGGGACAACCCTTCTCTCAAGAGGTTTAAGCTCTGGTGGTTGTTGAGGAAGTCCATGCCCGGAAAGACTTAGTCCACCCAGAACTAAGGCTGGCATAGGTTAGGGAGCGGAAAACCGGGGATGAAGGAAAAATCAGTCTGTGAGCTGCTGGACAGTTACCCCGCTCCCGCCTGGGCAGGAGCGCGGAGAGCTCTGGCAGAAACTGAAAGGCCCCAAGAGGAAGGACCTACGGGGTTCTGACTTTTCGGGGCTCGGGCCAAATCAGTTAACAGAAAGGTCCGTGGGTCTGGGGCTCCAGGCGTGCCCAAGTATTTCTTTTTTTGTTTCTAACATGTATTAAGTTTATTTTCTCATCTGTGAAATGAGATTGGGAATAATAATTCCTACCTCACATGGTGTGGAGAGTAAATGATTTAAGATAGGTAAAACGCCCAGAAAAATGTCTGGCAGAGTAAATGCACGCAACTTAGTGAGCACCTCTTCGGTACCAGACCCTATTTTAGGTCTTGGGGAGACAGCTATGAACAGGATAAAACGTATCAGTTTGTTTTTGTTTTTTGAGTTTACATCCGATGCAAATTGGAATGGGGAGAAGCGAGCTCGAGGGGGAGATTTTAACAAAGGCAGGACTGTAGGAGAGAGCCCTATGGATTTGTGGGGGGGATAATGTTCCAATCGGAGGGAAGAGTCAGTGCAAAAGTCCTGAGCTGGAGCGTTGGAGACCCTGGGGACCAAAAAATGAGATGGAGTTCGGGGCAGTTGACAGAGGGCCTCGCAGCCTGGGGGAAGAACGTTGGAAAGCCATGCTAGGCCTTCTAGCAGGCCTTCTACAAGGAAGGAAGGCGATGGACAATGGCAAAGCTGCTGTGGGCTATGGCCTCTCAGGTGTGCGAAGAAGGCCAGAATCTGTTCCTTGAGAGCAGCTACTCTCCTGGTGCCTTGCAGACCCCTGCCTTCCTCCACAGCCACGTTGGGCTCTTCAGGCACAGTGTTGGCTGTGCTCCTCTTAGCTTAACTACTATCCTCCAAGGATCCCAGGTTTGTACATCACCTGGCTCCCTGGCGCCCCCAGCTGGCTGTCCTGTCTCTTTTCCAACACTGACCTCTACCCCCCACCCCCACCCAAGTGTTTTGTTTCTCCTGTGGTTGTTTGTGGGAGACCCTTGCATATACCCACCCCAGTATCCAGTTCGCTGCCCACGACTTGGACCATGCCTGCGCCTCCTGGGCACTCAGCACAGTGGAGAGATGAGTGATTCTCCGGTCACCTTGGTGTGGAATGTGAGATGTGTTGCACAAAATCTCTCTGTCCTCAAGAACACTGGCTCCTCCTTCTCCTACCTCCACTCTCCAAAGACACCATCACTCAATCACATTATTTTACATTTTTTTCTCCTGGGGAAACCTCACTCAGCTCTCTGTTTCTTGAACTTTGCCCAGGGTGCCCCTGTGGAACCCACATCCCTGACGTAGGGTGCCAGGAGACCAGGTTAAAAGGAGACTGCCAAGTCCCTCATGCTGGCTCAAAGATGCGACCTTTCTGTACACTAGGCTCTTCTCCAGAAGCCTCCCAGATAAGCCCTGCCTTCCTGGGTTCCCAAGCTCACCTCTGCCTGCCTCCGGGCCAAGACCCATAAAGGTAACTTTCCCAACCCACAGGCTTATCCCCACATTTGTCTCTGCTCTTGAGATTCTGACAGTGCCTCTCCTATGGGGCCAAGGTGGGGATTTGGGTTTTGCCTGGAACCCACCAGGACTAAGCTGGCGATGCCAGTGGAGGAGAGAGAGAAATGGGATGTAGTGGACTTCTCCATCGATCAGAGATCCTGCAGGATTCAGGTTTTCCACTTCCTCCAACCACCACCCAGCCTCTCCTCTCTTGGAGGGTAGACTGGCAGGCCACAATGCCACTGAAGGACAGTCTTGAGCCGAAGGCCTTACCCCAACCCTGGGGATGCTGGGGACCTCTTCACTGGTAGCTCTGGTAGGGGTGGGGGTGGAGTGGTGTTTCCCACCCAGCCCCAGCAGCAGTTGAGCCCCATCCATGTCCTCTTCCCTCAAGGGTGCTCTGTGGCTCCCTGCTAGGCATATGAGCCCTCACTTGGCCACAGTTAGGGGTCCACCTGGACTCCTCACTCCTCTCGAGTAGGAATCTGTAGGTTAACTGTTGGTTAGCAGAGAACCTGGCCCCTTCCAGCAGAGTGATGTCCCTCAACTGGTGGATAGTTTGAGAATCAGCTGCATCTTTCACAGCAAAGCCTAACTACCGCAGCCAGATTGGGCCGGCCTCCAGGCCTCTTTCTTCTCACCCAGGGCATCTTTTCTCCAACCTCAGGGAGGTGGAAGCCTGCTAGAGGCTCTCACCTGACCTTTGGAGAAGACTCAGCTCTCCTCCAAGCCATCTTCCCACTTCTCCAGGCCACCCACGCCCTGGAGGCAGAACTGGTCCTGGTCCCAAGTTTAGTGTTGTCTCACCCACTTATTGTCTGAGTCCCTGGGCTGCCCCATCTTTCCCCTGTCTCTGCGGACACTACCTCCATTCCACACAAGGTAACAATCCCACACAAGAAATTGGAGAGGCTCTTCTAAGGAAGTCTGTCTCACCATTCCTTTTCTGAAGGGAGCCCCCAGGACCCACACAGCTAGAAAGAGCCCCTCAGGCTTCTTGCCAGAGGCCCATGACCTCTAGAAGCAGAGGCCTCCATTCCCCTCCTGCCAGCATTCAAGAGGTGAGCGAGGTCTTCCCTTGAATGCTGAGGTGAGGGCTTTTGTATGTGGTGGGTGAGGGACAGAGGGGAAAGTGTGTGGCCAGGACCAGAGGGCCTGCTGACTGTCAGCCCTGGGCAGTTGGCTTCCCTTTGTTTTCCTGTCCTTCTGCAGATTCAGTGTGGTTGGCTCTGGCACGCCCCATACTCTGATGCCGTGACTGCATTGGCCCTGCTTTGCTCCTCCAACTCATCAGTTCTCTCCCACACAGAACACACATTGTTCTTCTGCCTGGAAGGCCCACCATGTCACCTCCTTTTCTTAGTTAAATCTAAGCTTCCTTCAGGTGTCAGCTCTGGTTGCCACATCTGGGAAGCCCTCTGTGACCCTCAGATGTAGGTCAGGCTCCTTTATTTTATGATGTCATGGTGGTGCAGTGTGTGGGTCTCATTTCAATTCCACCAGCCTCTCCTGTGAGTACCCTAAGGACATGAACTAGGCTGTTTCTGCTTACATGTTGCATTCCCAGCGCCTTGTAGAAGGTTTGACATGTGGAAGATTCTAATCTTGGTGGCTAGTCTCATAGGCTGAGTAGTTAGAGGGAAGTAGGAGGGTGTTCCAGGCATAGGGGCCAGTTTAGGGGAGAAGGTGTGCAAGTGGTTTGCAGGCGCAAGTTTGGGAGTGATGGTTTCAAGAGGGAAGGTATAATGAAGCTCAAGGTGGGCAGGGAACCCTAGTGATTTTGTCCTGAAGCCCAGGACAGTCTCTTTAGGATTATCTCATCCCTCTCCTGCCTAGCCTTGATTTTACTGAAAGGCATTTGTTGTCAAAGTGAAGGCTAGGTTGGAGGAGTAAGACTAGAAACAAGTAGAGTTCAGAAGCTGGACAGGAGGGTCTCCTACAGGATCATGAGAGTCTTACAAAGGAAGGAACAGAGGACTTACCAAAGGCCATAATATCAGTGAGGGGTTGAACATCTCTTCCGATCCATCTCTACCCTGCTTCATTCACTCCAGGGTTTAGAGTCGGGTTCTGTATGCAGAAGCTATTTAATGATTGAGGCCTAAAGATTTAAAGTTCAAAAAGGCTGGAGACAAGGAAACGTGAGACTATAATGATAGGTTCTGTTCCATTCTTCCTAGTGAGAGGTGGAGATGTGGCATTAAATCAATGCTGGGAACAGATCTTAGAAATCATATGCCATTTTCTAATGTCTCTTGGAAAAGATTCCTTGTCCATCTTAGGCAGAAATCTGAGGTCTAACAGTCGCCCAGAAAGCTGCTAAGGCATTTTATTAGGTCTTCCCTGAGAGATGGACTGTGGGATTCCCCAGGCCCTGGGTGCTTTAGCAGATGTGCAGAGTCAGAGGCTGTGAAAATGGGCATGATCTGGCAGGTGGCTGTATTCCAGGTAGGACTATAAGAAATGCCAACAGAAGGCAAGCTTCTTGCCTTGTTAAAGGATTTAAAGGAGCTGTAGGTGGTAGGGAGAAACAAAAGGTGACCCAGGGTGCCTGCTGTCAGCTTTTTACCAGGAAGAGGATTTCATGTGAACCAGGGTTAAGAGATTATGTTGAAATGGAACGTTGAGGCTAGCTAGCTTACTACAAGATATGAGGGCTGAGGAGACAGCCCTCAGCCCTCATAACACTTTCCTGCTCACACTTGGGTTAAAGAGCCAGAGCCTGCTTAGAAATTCCATCTTTGCTATAGAGGGAGAGCAGGGATTTTAGGAAATGGCAGACAAAAAGGGGGTGTGACCTTCAGGAATCCTCTTGCAGGCCACCTGGATCCCCCTTATCTTTGCAGGGACCCTGCCTGATGCCAGGTGGAATTGTCTACCAGAAGGCTCTGACCAACTCTAGATCTGAATCCTTTAGGATGCGGAAAAAGCAAGGAAGGCCTAAGCATGAACCTCAGCTAGTGAGATATGGAGGAATGAGCCTCCCTGTTGTTTAGGCTGTTTCTAATTCAAATCCCTGAGGTATCCATTTTCTCCCTTCTTTGGAAAGGGGGAGAGTTGGGGAGAAGAGTAGCAGGTCTCCTGGTAACAGAAGCCTTGTGGCATTTCCTCCTATACTTCCCTCATGCGCAGATGAGCCCAAGATTCTCATACTGTACCTCTGAGGATTCTGTTTTGTGGGCAAACACTATCATTAAGAGTTAAATTTATTACTACCTTTAGCTCTCACAATCTCCTCTTCAGCCCTGTTATTCTTAGAACCTCTCACTTTGTCTTCTTTTATGAACACTGCCTGCACAAACTGCTTTCCCTTCCAGGACTCCAAGACTGCCTCACCACCTTCTGTCACAATTTAGTGTGAAACGAGAAAGGGAAGAACCTACTTATCTGTTTTAATACTAGGTTCTGCCCCTCATCCCATTTTCAAAAAGTCAGGGCACCAAATAAAACCTTATTTATACTTATACCCCTCCTGTTTTGAGGTTCTAGCCCCAGCTCTTTTTGGAAAGGGGGGTAATAGTTTGTTTTTCACCTACTTTTCATTAGAGTTCTCCCCTGTCACATCTCCCACATGTGATCCACATGGATCACAAGTATAACTGGCTTAAGGCCATTTTGGTCAGATTTAAAAAAACAAAAACAAAGAAAAGGAAGTTGTCTTACTTCTCCTTTTCATCTTCCCTGTGGACTTTACTACTCCTGAGGGTCCTTGGGAGGACCAGAATTCAACCTGCCTTTTTTGTGCAGAACTGTATAGTTCAACATGATTTGATAGCCATTAGCCATATATAAGTATTTAAAATTAAAACTAAATACAATGGAAAATACAGTTCCTGAGTTGCACTAGCCACATTTCAAGAGCTCAAAAGTCCTATGTCGCCAGGGGTAACTGTACTATATTGCATAGCACAGATTTAGAACACTTCCATCATTGCACAAAGTCCTTTTAGAGCTGGTATAGAGGGCTAGTGTCCCTGTCTCCCCCTTTTTGTATTCCCATTTTATCAGTCAATAAATATTTGTGATCACTTCACTGTTACAGCATAGCTTTCAAAGGCAGTAAGGGATTAGGGGTGGCAAACAGCATAGAATCTATAGGTCTTATAAAGCAAGGGTCCCTGAGCCCCGGCCCTCGGCCTATTAGGAAGTGGGCTGTCCGGCAGGAGGTGAGAAGTGGGCGAATGTGCGAAGCTTCATCTGCTGCTCCCCATCGATCTTATTACCGCCTGAACCATATTCCCCACGCCACCCCCTGTGGAAAAACTGTCTTTTCATGAAACCGGTCCCTGGTGCTAAAAAGGTTGGGGACCACTGCTATAAAGGTTTCAGGAGGCATGGCATAGGGGCCAGAGGTTGATGGTCAATGGCAGAGGAGCCTTAGGTTTTAAGAAGGTGCTTTAAGGGCTGATGCTATATAAATATATCAGTCTAAGGTCACTCCCACTCTGACAGGAACAGAGAGGCTCTGGTCTTATGTGTAAGTTGTGGATAATACTTAAAAAAACAAAACAAACAACTGTTGTGTGGCCCTGTTGAAACTAAGGAATAGCTGAAATGATTGCCTTTTCTTACTCATTATTTCTAGATCTTAATTTCATATACTGCTTTATCTTAGTCTTTGATGGCAGTGATATAGGCAGCTCTAATGTTTAAAAAAGGCCTCTTGACCCTGCCACCTGTATGCCAAGACCTGGGAGAAGCAGGGGGTCATATCAATTAATCCACTGATGCTAAGGCGACATTTAATAAAATTCCAGCTAGGTGAGGCTATTCTTCCACTGAAGACTTTTGAACACCTGTGCCAGGCACTGGCTATAGGGCCTAAGTGAGGCTAGTAACGGCATGTCTGTAGATATGACCACTTTTCCCTGAAACTAGGCAAGAGATTCTCAACCAGGGATGCTTTTGCACCCCCGCCCAAGACATTTGGCAAGATCTGGAGACATTTGGGGTTGTCAAAACTGGTGGGGAGTGCTACATACTTCTAGTGGGTAGAGTCCATGGATGCTACTAAGCATCCTTGAATGCACAGGACATCCCCCATCCCCCAGAGCAAAGAATTATCTCACTCAAAATGTCAAGAGTGCTGAGGTTGAGAAACCCTGGTCTAGACCACAACTTGGATCAGTTCTTTGTGCCAAGACTAATCATGAGCTCCAGGGTCAGAAGGGTAGTAAGTGAGGCTAGCAAGTATCTATAAGTTGGGAAAGAAAAAAATTAGGAATCAGTGGAACAGTGGCTTCCATAAAGATGAAGGGCAGGTATTACTGGAGTGTGTTTAACTGCTCTAGAATGTTTAACTGCACTAGCTAAGGTCACGGCGCAATTGGAGTTGAGGGTTTCAGATACGTAGCACGTCTGTGTGTGGATGAGGTCCAGGGTATAGCCACAGGAGTAGAGAGGAGCAAGTTTAAACAGTCTGACTTGTGATACAGCAGCCAACAGCTGAACCTAGTAGGGAAGACATTCAATAAACAGATGAGCATATGGTAGATATGGATATATATATCAGTTTTTCTCAATGTTTTTGTAACCCACACCTTTACTTTGCATATACCTTAACATCTCAAATTCTCCCTCCTTCAGTGTTATTTAAAATATCAAAATTTAAAGTTTCATAACTAAAATTAATCAAAACAATGGTAATTTTAGGAGGCAAAAATTTATTCAGATGATGTAATAACCATGTCACTGTTTAGCCTTAACTTTTCTTTCCTGGATGGGGTAGAAGATAAAATAAAACACAAGCTGCTTTGACAACGCTCTTGTAGTGTTTTCTCCCACAGTTATACCAAAAAAAAAAAAGCTTTTGATATAAAGAGAAAATGGTATAACAAATGGATTAACGTCTGAAAGTTTCTAGTCAAAACAATCAGACTTTGAGTTCCACAAACTCCTGAAGTTCTTCCAGTGAAGACTGAACATCAGTGTGAAACATTCTTCCCAAAAGCTACTGCAGGTAGATTTCAAGAGCAAGGTCAAGAACACATCACCCAAAATAGTTTTAGATTTTCTTTCTTTTTTTTCCCTGGAAATAACATTCATGTGTCTGGTTCTCAAAAGATTGGTCAAGAAAATTAAGACCATTTTTTTTTAGCATGAGTTTGCTATCTGTAGCTAGATTTTTGGCAAGTGCTTAAGGTATTTCATAAGGAGCAGTGATGTTGGTGTTTGCCCCTTGACATTTCAGGGTCAACGTATTTTAAGCTTCAGTGTGTTAAATTCTGCTTGAAGTTTTAATTTGTGAAGTTTTAAAGTACAGATTCTTTATCATTGGTGTCCCCAAATCATTTGTTCTGTCCGTAAATTCAGCTGAACTAAGTTCTTTGACAACCAAGGAACCTCAGTATGTGACCGAAAACACTCTGAACAGCATTCAGATCTTTGAAAACTAAGGCAAACTGGGTTCAAATGTACTATTTTTCACAACAGTTATGCTGACAGCCAGGCTTAAGATTTCCAGTAGATTATGGGCAGACTGATGGAAGTCGATGCTTGTGATTGCTGCAGTACATCTTGAATGCCAGTTTTCTTCTATTTTTGACAAAGACCCAGATCTAAAACATGCCATTGCTATAGCACCACCAACATATACTCCTATAATTTTTTTCTTCCAACTAAGTTCATTTCATACAACTTCAAAAATATTGTCTTTAGTGCTAGGCTTAGTGAAAAAAGCACATCCACAGTTTTTAAAGCCTTATTCTGAACAGAAGCAAAGCACAATTTTCTTCTTCAGTAGATTAATCTCAATGAATAGGAAAGAAGGATGAGCTGTTTATTTTTTTTTAAAAACCTGACGTTTGATATGCTTAGTCACTGAATTCAGAGTTCAGATGCAGAAGTCGATGAAGAAATTCCGGAATTCCTCAATTTCCTCTCAAAGTTGTGGCAGCACTCGGAGTGCAAGGTTTCACAAGTTTCTCCATTTTTTTCTCCTTTGCAGTTAAAAGGGCTATTTAATATTAACTTTCATGGCCTTTGAAGATTCCTTTTAATATTGTAATACTGTCCAATCTTAAAACGGCAGAGAATTGTGCTTTGCAGAATACTCCACTGTTTTCAGTGGCATAACTTTAATAGTGTTTGGCCTGTGTCACTGCCCAACACTTTCAGATAACTCAACTGAAGAAGCTGACCCTATCTTCTGCATCATACATGAATATGTACTTGATAAAAGCCTCAAAAAATTTTCTGGCTGCCATCTTTAGCTACCTCAAAGGAGAAAACAGAAAAACAAGGAGTACTGATGATGGAAGCATCTGGTCCCTCTTGCAGAGTGATGAATGATTTTATCAACGGTGGATGGGTAGCAGGGCAATACAGGCATCCAGTTATGGCTGGGCCTCAACAAGTGAAATTTCTGTTCATTTTCTTTTTATACACCTGTCTGTCGCCTAAAACTTGACCCCATTTAATGGTGCCTTTGGTTAATCTAAATGATATTACTTTCATAATCCTCTGATTCTAGCTTTAAGAGTCAAGATGAACTCTAACTCATGGGATGGACAAAATGGAAGATTAAATAAGTAAGCTTTTCAGAGCTAAAACGTATTTTCTTATACAAAATTAAACTTTAAGGAATAGCAGTTTAAATGGGACCATATCCACAACAAACATCTCTGGGTTTCCAATTAGTTATACACCTCATTGATTATAGGCCTTACTCTGAATGCTCTTGCTCGTCTTTGTATTCCCACCAGCCAAGGAGTTCTTTCCAACTTATTTCTTATATTATGAAAAATTAAGTATTTTTTCTTTTTAACATTACAATACTGTGATTTTATAAATGATAACTCTCCCCATACCCTGCAATGCTGATATAATGTGTGAAGGGAGGGGGAGAGAATGCCTTTCTTTCCTATTCCTGAACATCACTGACCTATTCCTTGAGTCTATGAGTAACAACTCCCTGCTTATAACCCCTAAAACTAAAAAAGCTTGATCACCTGCAAAGTAGATTAAAATTTTGTTGAATTAGTAGCTAAGAGAGAATTTAATGTAACCAGAACTGTGTGGTAGCTAATATATAGCATATTAAATAAACCATTATACAAAAATAGTAACTATTATTGTGAGAGTTTTGTATAGTAAAATTCTAAATCATGCTATAAACTCTAAAGAATGAAAAAATATGTCAGTTACTATCACTTTACACACAGCCTACACAATTTTTATGTCTTCAATGTAGTTCCTATGTTTGGTAACACCATCAACTTAAGTTCTGGTGTATGTTTGAAAATAAAATAAAATTTTATTTTATTTTCAATATAATATTTTGAAAAGGATTATCTCCAATTTGTTTAACTTGGTTTTGCTGTTTATACTTACTAATGTGCTTTATAAGTAACTTCTGAGGTTTCAAATGAGCATTAGCTGGCCTCCCCTGAAGAGATGACCTCTTTTCTCTTGTCTAAATTGTCTTTCAATTAAAATTTTGGTTTCAAAAATCCTTTGGTTTCAAAATCCTTTTTAGAAAATCCTAGCAGAAGAATGAAAGGTTATCTCCTTTCGTCAGCTTCAATATACTAAAATCAAAAAATACAGGACATAGTTTCTTCTATAGGCAAACTTAATTAACTGGGAGGAAAGCATGGTACTAGGGTTTATCCTTAAATCATATTAATATGATGGAATTAGCAGGGGTTTGTAGTGAAGATCTGTGTCTTAACTGTGCACTTAACAGTAGTTACTGTGAAACGGGGGTAGTGATAATACCTAATAATATAATGCCTGTAGAGCAGTGTTCTGTTTGTGTTTTGACTGCAACCCAGAGTAAGCAATCCATTTTGAGATGAAGTGTACACCTATGTGCATATAATTTAAAAGTTTCATAAAACAGTACTTACCCTTACTATGTTCCCATGCACTCTGATATTTTCTCCTCTGTTTCATTTAAAAATAATGCTGGGCATGACCCATTTATTTTAAGACCCACTAACTGGTCAAAACCCACGGTTTGAAAATCACTGCTGTAGGGTAATATGAGGAAATACATTTTATAAACTGTAAAGCACTACTGAAACGTGAGCAGCTGCTATTGATTATAAGACTTTTATGAACCTGAAGACAATCAATTCCTTCCTTGGGTACTGCTAGGCTTTTAAACAGTATCCATGCTGTCACTGAGACAATTCTCTAATACTTAGATCAGGCCTAGAAAGCAAGGTATTAACCAAATCAGAACCCAAAGAAATTAAAGGAAACTAGAGGAAAGTCAAATTAAAGAAACATCTGCTCAGTGCTTTATAGCTTATAAAATAGTTTCACATATATGATCTCTGTTAATCCTAACAAGCCTAGGGGAAAAGTAAAGCTAAGAGGCTGAGATTTGCCCAAGATTAGACAGTAAGTTGCAGAGCCAGGTCATCTGATTCTAAATCCTTAACTTCTTCCACTGTGATAAAATACCAGGTAAGGAAAGTGATCAGGACATGAGGTATATTCTGATCCATCAAAGATGTTTATGTTCTCTGCCTTTCTCTACAGGAAAAATGGGCCCTACTGAAGGTGGGGAAGCAACCCCAGACTTTGGTGTGTCCAGTTGATCTTATTAGTCCAGGAATCACACCTGGCCTTTTGGTCTAACCAATATTAGTCCTCCGTTTTGACACTGCTTGTGCTGATGTCCTAAATGTCTATTATCTACAAGTACTGTGGCTTTCCATTCCTATGTATTAAGGGTCCTGGAGTCTTGGTCAGGTATAGATTCAGGACTCACATCAGAGGGAAATTTAAGTACTGGGGGTGGGGGAGGTGTTCTGTCACTTATACCCCCTTATACTTGGGTAGACTGAAAGGGAGTAACAACAGTGGTCAGCTCCCAGTTACTCTCTTTGTCTTTACTCAGTTTGCTCTGCGGAAGCCAGTCAGCCTCAGCCAGTGTCTCCTTCGGCCACATATGCCCATCTCCCTCCACCCTGTGCCCCATCCCTCACAAAAAAGAGAGGCTCAACTATCAAGTATCCAGCTCCCCTGATTTTTCCTCCGCTCCCTTAAAATCCCCACATTCCCTCCTGCTGCTCACCTTGTACTCATGTACCGCTTCATCCAATGGCACCACACTGTGCAGTTTGTGGCTCCTGGATTCTCGACATACCACACAGATGGCCTCTTTGTCCACCTCACAGAAGAGTTTCAGAGCCTTTTGATGTTTGGAGCAGATCCCCTGATCATTCCCCCGACTCCCTCGATTAGGAGTGGGGCACATCTGGCTGATTATCTGGACCATGTTGGCCAGCTGCAAGTTGGGACGAAAGCTGCGACGCGTAAAGCTCTTTCGGCATTGGGGGCAGGTGAACTGCTGAGGAGGAGGCAGGTGAGTGTCAGGATACAGCTCATCGTCGTCCTCATCGTATTCTTCCACTATCTCTTCTTCCGGGTAGACGTCAATTCTCAGGTCGTGTCTCAAGCCTCCCAGGTAATAGTCCGTATCTTCCTCCTCTTCCTCCTCCTGGTCCCACACATAATCCATGTTGTCCCAATCCCTTACGTCACCGTCCCAGATTTCATCATCCTCTTGGTCCTGGAAAAACAACTCGTCAGCATTCCCCTGATATAAAACCTCTCGAATGGAATTGTCCCGTCCACCGATGGCCCCCACTGCCTCGTCGTCCTCCTGCCATTCATCTTCCTCTTCTTCCCCGTCTTCCTCATCTTTGCCCCACAGCTGCGTCACACACCCTCGGCAGAAATTATGCCCGCAACTCATGGACACGGGATCCTTGAAGTAATCAAGGCAGATGGGACACACCGCTTCCTCCTGAAGTGTCTGCAAGGGGTTGAGAGTAGTGGCAGGGCCAGCCCTCTTAACGCGATGCCAGATGGTGTGGATGTGTCCCCTCAGAGCTGAGGAGCGGGGGACGCACCTGCAGGCCTGCCGCCAAGCTACGCTGGTGTCCTCCACCCTGCTCTCCCTCCTGGGGCCCTCAGAGAAGACTTGCTCCCCTCTCTCATACTCTCCCCAGCTTTAGCCGCGAGAGCCCCAAGCCCGAACTCACAGCCGCCCTCGGAAGGCAGTGGGGGCAGAACCAGGCTGCGGCCCCCACTCCCCTCCCAGACCCAGCGTGCAAACTCAGGTCCCTCCGGTTTGCCTGACGCGGCGGCGCCCTCCTAAGCAGCCAGCACTCTCCTCCCTGCCCCTCAGCGACCTAAAAGGATGTAGGCGCGCTAACCCACACTCGGGAGAGGGCGGGCTAGGCGGGCGGAGGGCCACGTCTCTATGGTGCCCCCGGAAACACTTTCCCTGCCGCCCATCCAGCCGCCCCAGATTAAAAAAAAAAACGACCTAGTCAGAACCGACGGAGGAGGCGAGAGAATCGACTTAAGCCACCGAGCGCTCCAACCATCAGACCCAGAGGGTCCAGCAGCCGCTCAGGAAAGCCGTCCCGATCAACCCAAAAAGATCGGGAGCGCAGGGGCTGACCTCTGGTGCTCTCGTGAACTTCCGGCCCTTCTACCCATTGGCCTTTGTGGTAGGGAGGACTCCGCCTAACGGGCTGTAGCGCTGGGGGGCGTGGCCTGTAGGAACCAGGCGAGACTGAGCTGCTGTGCAGTTGGGTGGCTGTGAGATCAAAGAATTTCTCGTGAAGACTTGGGTGCTTCCAACTTTCCTCCTGTGAAGGATAATTGGCACTTGCCATTGGCATTTGCCATCCATCTCTATAAAGATTAAATCATGTGCTGCTGAAGCTGATTTTTAACAGGCACTGAATGGTGTTCAGGGTGGAGAGCTGAAACAGGCACTCTGTCCTCTGCGAAAAACTGGCAGGACAAGTCCTTAGGTAGTCAGATATTTTCAGGAGCCAACTTTATGAGTCCAATTCTTATACCTCATCATATCTAGAAGAACAGTAAAATCCTTCGTGGTGACAACTGTTCCTCATGACTAGCAGTAACCAGCACCAGACTAGCAGAAACCTTCTGTAAACAATACGTGCCTGATTGCATGTTTTTCCCTTTTGCCAAAACCATGTCTGTACTGATCTTCCCCCCTACCTCTTTGGAATGGTTTCTCAGAGCTATCTGGGATGCTGTCTCCCGGGCTGCAGTCCTCATTTTGCCCCAAATAAAACTTGAAACTCTCACGTTGTGCATTTTCTTTAAGTCAACACTCCTCAGATTGTTTCGCCTGTGTCTTGCTGCCTGCCCTCAGGCGCCTCAGACTCAGCATGCCCTACACTGACTTTGTGAGTCTTTTCACCTCCATCTATAATACTTCCATTCATCATCCACTCACCATGCATTTATGCATCCACGCACCCAAGTAACCATTCATTTTTCATCCATCCCTCTATCTCTTCATCCATCTATCATATGCATGCATAACCCATCCATCCACTTTCATCTATCCATGTTATAGGAACAACAACAACAAAATGAGTTAGGCATGATCGTTCCTTCAAAGGGTTTAGAGTTATAGACGTGGTTATTTTTCACCCAAGGTTTACAAGGTTTGCTTTTTCTTTTTTAACTTGACCTTCAATAGGAAGCACATTGCACATATCGATCCAATACAGACTTGCATATGACAGAAAATTGGGGGAAATTGTTCTTTCCCTTAAGGCATTCAAATCACTCTGATATGTTCTGTTTTACTTCAATAAGCTGTTCAAGACCCACTGGAGTCACTGCACCCATCAATAATTGGTCACTTTGGAGAGTAGCGTAGACATATATACAATACCAACTGTAAAAGAGATAGCTAGTGGGAAGTTGCTGTATAACAAAGGGAGATCAACTCAATGATGGGTGATGCCTTAGAGGGCCAGGACAGGGAGGGAGGGAGGGAGTCACAGGAAGGAGGGGATATAGGGATATATGTATAAATACAGATGATTCACTTTGGTGTACCTCAAAAACTGGTACAAGAGTGTAAAGCAATTATATTGCAATAAAGAGCTTAAAAAAAAAACCTAAAAAAATAAAAATAAAAAAATTGGTCACTTCAGTTTGAGGCACTCCACCTGCCTGAATGGAAACATCAATGAACCCTGGATCCCTTCCTTTCCCTCTCTGGGCCCGAGCTTGAACTGTAAGTCCCACAGAACAAGAATGTTCTATTCAACATTGTATACACAGCTCCTCAATCATAGTGTTGAACATACAGTAAGTACTCCCTACATATCTGCTGAGTAAATAAATGAAACAAGAAATTGCTACCGTCAAGTTCTGCTGATAATTTTATCTCCTCAAATCAAGGACTTCTCCATCTCTGTTCCTTCCAGCCTACATCTGACCCCAACAACTTCCAAATGGACAAAAATTTTCCTGAATGGTCACTTGCCCTCATTTCAGTTCATCTTTCAGCCACCAGTACCATTCACCTGAAATGAAAGTCTGACACATGCCAAGCTTTTGCCTCTATGTTTGGGGCATGTTGTTTACTCACCCAGAAGGCTTTCATCTCACCGCTTCACCTGGATATAATTGCTAATTAACCTTCAGGTTTCTGCCCAAGCATAATCTCCTGAAGGAGATATCTTCTCCTGAGGCTGGCACCAGGCTGTGTTCAGACCCCAACTTTGTCACGGACGGTCTGTATGACTTTGGATTAGTTTCTTAACATCCCTATGCTGCAGTTTCCCCATCTGCAACATAAACAGGATAGTAGCACACATGTCATGGGTTGTTGTGAAGTTGGATTAGTTGTAAAATGGTTGGAACAGTGCCCACTGGAGTTATCTTTGTATCCCCATCACCTGCCACTATATTCCTTTCCTGTAGTAGATAAGCCTTAGAAGAAACTCTCCCTTATCTCCTATTCTCTCCCACTCTGAGTAGGGTCAAGTGATTGGAACCCTGAGGGGAAAAATAATCTACCAAGTGTCATCCTAGTTTGCTTTTCTTCCCCTCTTGGCCACAGCGCTCAGGATCTTAGTTCCCTGAACAGGGATCAAACCCATGCCCCCTGCAGTAGAGGGGCAGAGTCCTAACCACTGGACTGCCAGGAAATTCCCTGTCATGCTGGTGGTTCTGAGAGCCTTTTGTCTGGAGAGGGAGGGAGTTGAAACCCAGGTCTGACCTGCCTAAGGTGGGACACTATGGGTGGTGTTTATTTGTTAGAAAACAAATAACTAAACACCCATATACAATCCAGAACCCATCTTGGGGGTCATGACTGACCCCAAGAAGCCACAGGGGAAAATGTGAGTAACAAGCACTGGAACTGAGCTTCAGGGCTTGAATACTTCCCCATCTCTGAATTCAGGTCCCCCCCTGCATATGGAAGGGAGTGGGCAAAGAGCTGGGGAGCAGACCAAGGGAAGAGAGGGCTGCTTATAAAAGCAAGTTCCCAATTGCCCCAGGGAGCAGAGCCCAGGTGGGAGGGGGAGCTGGAGAAAGAGCAAGGGGGAATGAGTGGAAGAAGATGGTGAGAGAAGGCTAGGGGGATCATCCTGAAGGAACTGTTGAGACTTAAAAGGGACATATAGTGGATACCCACTCTCAAGACTATCTCGCTGAATGAAGACCGGTAAAGTTCAATACCTATTTTATCTTCCTTTTCCTCTAAATCACCTCTCCTCGAATCCAAGTGGCATCTGGGAGAGGAGCTTTGTTTAGATTCCCTCACGTTGTTGTGAAACTTAGCTGATATTTTCCAGGGTATACAGGAGGCTTGGTTTTAAGCCCTCTTGCAACCTTCACACACCAGCAACTAGGCACACTGTCCTATTCACAGAAGACTGCTAGCCTTCTCCTGAACTCAGCTGGGAGCTGTGGGTTGCTGGAGGAGACCATTTGGCACACACAGGGCCTCAGGTGTCGTCCTCCCAGGGGCACTGGGAGAACAGCAACTGTGGAGGACACTCAGGCACCAGGGCTCAGCAATGGCGGGGTTGCCGGTGCATTTTTTTCAGGACCCTGATTTCAGAAAATTTACCCATGGAAACTCACATCAGCTTTTTTAGGCTGAACACCCCACACAGCTGCAGGTGATGAAATTCCAGTTTATGATGAGGAGGCAAGCACTTGTCACACAGACACTGGGGACCACGTATCAGAGGCACCAGAGAGGCCGTCTAGCGTGGGCTTGGTCACGCTGGGGTTGGCAGATTTGGCCCTGGGTTTCCTTTTGTAAGGCTCAAGAGTGAAGAACAATTTTTAAATTTTAAAGGGGTTGTAAAAAAAAAAAAAAAAAAGAAAACAAAGGTGAATATTCGTACAGTGACTGTATGTGGCCAGAAAAGTCCAAAATATTTACTATCTGACACTTTACAGGAAACGTTTACTGACCGCTGGGCTAGGAGGCTGGAATGGAGGACCTCCAGAATGCCTTCTGATGTTACAATTCTGGCTTGTTTCTCCCCTCTGGGTTCAAGACTCAGGCTCATCCCCCACACCGTAGCACTCTCTCCTCCTCCCAGTCAGATTCCAGAGGTCCTGGCTGGACAGAGTATGACCAGTGGATCAGCCTTGCTTTTCCTTAACTCAGGTCCAGTTTCTTCTCTGCCCCCGCTGCAGTGCAGATAGCTCTGGCTTCCTGGGCCTCTTCCCTGTCCTGGCTCTGACACTATGGAGCAAAGGGGCCTGGAGGGGCCTGGCTGAGGGTCAGGCCTCTGGCATAGACAGGTGCCAGGCTGACTCCCTGCTCCCTGGCTGTTTGCCTTGAGGTGAGGTTGTGTGGTTCCATTTGTACTGTGCGGCAGTACAGGGCAAGGAGAGGCTAGAGAGACACAGGTGAGATAGCCTATGCCCTCAGTTATTCCTTTTCTTCCACTCTGGTCTGTGAACTTTTCCAGGAAGTTAGAGGAGGAAAAAAGGACCAGCTGAGGGCTGGGTCTTCCTGTTGGTAAATCCCCATCTGGCCAGGCCCTGGCTGCCTGGATACGCCCTGCATTATTCATCATGGTACCCAGGGCAGGGATGTCCAGGTCTCTGAGATTCTGGAAGGCCTCGGGGGAGGGCAGCCGTGGCGGGAACGGTGAGGGTAACTGGCGGAGTGAGGCTGCATTGAGAATGGCTTGTACGAAAGCCTTGCCACTGGTGAACGTGGATTCTAATGTTATTCCTTGAACACCCGTGATTCATTATTACTCACCACTGGATTCCTTCATTCATTTGACACGTCATCACAAAGCACCAGGCCACGCTGAGCAGGCAGAGAATTCTGCTCTGAAGGTAGTGGAGCCCCAGAAGCTGTGGTTTGGGACAGGACTCCTGAGTGAGTGGTTAGCATGTGAGATTTGTGCAAATGGGGGTGGAGGATATCAGGGTGGCCTGAGGACTAGAGGTCTGGACTCAACCCACAGCGTGAGCGAGGGGTGGGTCTGCAGGTAGAGACCCCACACTTCTGAGCCACAGCCAGCCCGGTCTGGCTGACAGAGGGAAGCAGTTCCCAGGAGAGGTCTGCGGCAGTGCCCTCAGGACCCTGCTGGGTAGGAAGGCTGTGCCCGCAGGTCTATGATTTGACCTTGCAAAGCTGCCATCCTACCACTGCCAGATTCGCATGCCCTTCTTCTGCTTCCAAGGGCACTCAGAGCCCTCCTTACTTGCTTGCCTTCCTGTCTCTGTCCTCTCCTGAGGTTGCGGTGGCTGCTGGGGGCACGGAGGGGAACACTTAGATGAACTCTCTCTGCGTTTGCCTCCTGTCCCCTCACAAGTGTCTCTCCTGGCAGGGGTGCCTGCGGAAGGAACCCAGGAGAGAGGCAGGCATCTGGGCTGGTCCAGTTGGGCCCAGAGCCCCGGACTTTCATTGAAACCACTGACCGGCTGCTACTAAGCAGGGAAACAAAAATGGGGGTGGAGCAAAGCCTGGGCTAGGGGAAACTGCCAGGCTTTCTGGCCTGTTCATCCCTCTGTGGAATCAGACTCAGGACCCCCAGGGTTCACCTCCTACCTGGTTGTGGGGTACTAGTGGAATTATGTTCCTTTGCTTCAGTTTCTGCAGGTGCACCAGACTTAGACCAATATGTGTTGGGGTGGGGGGTGGGAGGTGAGAGAGTGATGCTCACAGCCTGGACAGGAAGGACTCTAACGTGAGAGGCCTCAAGACCTCAGCAGAGGGAAGCAGCATGATGGGGGTGGGGGTGGTTAGTGAGAGTGTGGAATTATCAGGGGTTCATAGAGATGTTTGAGGATCCCTTTAGGTCTAAAATGTATTGTTGTATTTTATATATATATATATATTTTTCCCCCCTAAAATGTTTTTTATGGTTCTATAGGCAAAACACTGAACTAGCCTCTAAGGGAAATATGACTAAAACAAAATAAAGTTGAAGCCGCCCAGTTGCCAAGGATCTCGTAATCCAGCTATGGAGCAGACGCTTCTGAACGTCAGGACGGGGTGCCGTTGGCAGCATAGAGGCTGGTAGGTTCTGCCTGGGGTGTGAAGTTGAGGAGGGGGCTGCTCCAGCAAGGAAGGGTTACCAGGACTCAGGAAAGGGGAGGAAGGCCCCCCAGGCCAGGGTAGGCAGTGTAATGGCTGTCTCCCCACCTCAGGCATTTCTATCTACCAGCCCTCCGGTCCCAGAGCTCCAGGTTTTCGTGCAGATGTTATATTCTTCTGAGAAGTTGGGAGGCTGACTGCACAGAAGGTGGGGAAAGCCATCAGGAAAAGGCAGTTTGCTGATGGATATCCAGGACAGACGTAGACATAAATCGGTCCAGAAGTTTCTAAACCAAGTAGCCAATGAGGCTAATGGAAGAGCAGACTGTAGCCTTTGGGTGGCAGTGCCTGGGGCCCTGCTGCTGTCCTGTAGGGGCTGTTATGGGACCGTGCCTATCCATGGCTTCTCTGGCCCTCTTCCTCATCTGGAGAGATGGTCCTATAATCCCACTGCCCTAGAGGTATTCAGGGTCTTGGACACAGAGAAACACAGAGCTGGACAGGAACTTCCAGCCAATTCCACCCAGGGTTCATACTTATAGAAGCTAGACCCTCTATCCAATGCTCCCTGAATATACAACCCCCTTGCATCAAAGGAGCCATGCAGATTGCCAGTCTAAGGTCTACACGTGGCTGGACAGGACCAAAGCTGGGGGTGGAGTGGGTCTGGGGAGGAGCCTGAAGCCTTGGGGGTATGTGTGGGGTACAGAAAGGTGACACAGCTGTACCAATTCAGAGAGAATGACTGGCTAGAAGCCTTCTCCAATCTGCTTCTCCCCAAACACACTCTGCTTCCACCCCTTCCCCAGGGATGGAGAATATTCCCCTTCTGCTCAGGAGGCCCTAAGTGCCTCCAGGGCTGAGGGAGCCTTGACGGTCCACCTGGGCACTTGTGCCTCCCATCGGTCGGGGCCAGACCCACCCTGTGCCCTAACTTGTCTCACCATATAGTCAGACAACTCAAAATATAAAACATGTTTATTTCCACAAAACCTTATTAATACAGGTCCACAATCCCTTACCCGAAACCCTTAGAGCCAGATGTATTTCAGAATTTTGAATTCTTTGGGCTTTAGAAAGGTACCAAGGTGTGGAGGCTGAATATTACGTAGCACTACTGAAGGGGTCTGGGATGACACCCCATAATCCCCCACATCAGCATTTCTGTGGAAAATTGCGAAAAGGCACACTACGGGAAGTAAACAAAGAGTATGAATAACCTCACTTCACTCTGGGGCTGATTTTGTTTGTTTGTTTTTTGCTTTTCTCCTGCCCCTCTCCCACGACAGGCTTTCATGACAGTTAGGAAGCAACTTCTGGCTTTTAGAGTTGGTTTTTTTTTTTTGGATTTCAGAATTGCAGATAAGGGATTGCAGACCTGTACTTACTCGCCCATTTACAGAACAGCATGAGTTATGGAGGCTTTTGGTGCAGTGGTGAGGTGCCCAGGCTGCAGCCAGACTGCCTGGCCTCACATCCCAGCCCTGCCATGAACCAGCTGTGGGACCTTGAGCCTCAGTTTCCTCACCTGTAGCACAGGAGTATGAATTTCCCTGCACAGGTGTGCTTTGAAGATTAAACAGCTTATACAGTAAAGTGCTTAGAACCATGCTTAGGATGTGGTTCGCACAGCATATACAGAACATGAGAACATCACTGAGAAAGACAGACATTTAAGACACGTGTTCAGTACAGTCTGATAATTACGAGCTCACGGCTGAGGTCTTGCAGGTCACCGGGGCAGGCTGAATCTTTTTCTAGTATCACAATTGTTCACATCCTTGGGCTCAGAGCCTCCCAGGGCTGCAGACACGGAGGTTTCAAAAGTCTGCACAGGAAGCTCTGTCACACCTTGGGGTCAGCTGAAGGGGAGGCAGAGGGTGCCCTGGGAGGGGTCTGGCCCCGTGTTCTTTATGACGGTGGAGCGCTCCCTCTCTCTGCCAGGGCTCTGGAGTCCCAGCCCCTAGCACATCAAATGGCTCCACTGAAAATGCAAAGGTGAGGTTGGGCCTTCTCCAGACATATCCTTCACAAGCATTTCCACAGGACACAGTGAAAAGGGGTCTTTCCCTTATTGTAAAGGTAACACGTGCTTATTGTAAAAATTCAAACCATTCAAAAGGACAGGAAATAATGGAAAATGAGGCCTGTGTTGTTTCTCATCCTCCAGCTGCCCGGGACCAACGAACAGGGCCCCAGGCACCTGTCTCTCTCAGCTTCTCCTCATATACACAAGGTACCCACACACCACCATACACTCACCCTCACACACATCCCGTATATCCTCTCACCCTCACACTTACACACCCACACACCCTCACCCTCACATACACACGCACCCACCCTTACCACCTCCCCTACGCCCTCACAGCCCCGACACGCTAATCTTTACAAAAGGGGGTTATACACACATAGAAGGACACACTTGTAAGGAGGCAGGCATCCAGCCATCTCTTCCCGATGCTGGCGGACGCACGCAGGACGCTGCCCCTGTAACTCTGCCTGTTGTTCTGCCTCTTCCCTGCCTGCCCAGACCCTTGGTCTTCACGTCGGGGACGTGGGAATGAGAACAACATCGCCAAACTCACAGGGCGCCTGAGAGGCTCCGGTGGGATTTACACTTAACATGAAATCGTTTTGCAAACTGCCAAGTGTAAAAGGAGTTGAGGAATTACTACTGCCCTCCTCCCCACCCCCAAAACAGGAAATAATTACACCTTTAAAAGCACTTCAGGAAGATGGCAAAGCCATCTTAGTGGCACAGACTGCTTATAACAAGGCTGATGGGGGTGAGGAGGGCTCAGTTTGGGGGCAGGGTGGGCCCTGCACAGTCAGATTTCATACCAGCCAGCCAGTGCAAACACCTCACAAAACATCTCCTTGATCTGTGATGGTGAACTTCTGTCAGCAGATGGACTGAGCAGGCCCTGCTCTTGCTGCGCTCTGGGAATCATGGGGGTCCTCTCCACCTGCAGGGAGAAAGAAGGGAGGTGACCCCAGCCGGGTCCCCAGCCCTCCCCCAAACCTGGGTGGTGGCTCCCTGCGGTGCTCCCTACCCCCTCCGCCCGGCTGCAGGGTGGTGGGATGGGGCAGGAGGCTGAGGCCGGGGAAAGCACCCACCCCATGTCCCGCCCCCATCCTGAGTCTAAGGCATCTCGGCCATGCTTAGGAACACCTGGGGCTTCCTCTCCCCATCCGGTCCATCCCACAATTACCTGGGGCTTGCGTGTAAGATTTCTTTTTCCTGGCTGTGGAGAAAAAGAACATAAGAGATGAGGTGGGTGGTGGGTCCCCACATTCCCCCTCCCCCTCTGGGCCCTTTCCAAAGTCAGGCCCAGTGTTCTCCCCTGACTGTGGGATGCACAGGGTCCTCAGGATGGTGTGCAGCTGTGGGGTGGGTGCGCCTGGGCTTTTCCATGGCGGGGAGGACAGGGGCAGGACCTCAGCAGTACCTGCTGCTCCCCAGGAGGGAACAGCTCTAGCCACAGGGATAGGAACACAGCATTCTTCCCTAGAGGACTGGACCAGCCAGAGGGCCTCTCACTCCTTTGTTTCTTTCCCACCTACCTTGAAGGTACTTGGTTAAGATCACAGCACCACCAACCACCAGCAAAACCAGGATGGGAGAGAGAACCTTGGCAATAAGTCCATGATAAGAGGGCGATTCTAAGAAAGATGGAAAAAAGGGGGCCCCCCCCAGACCATGAGAATGTTTCCAGGTCCCCTGAGACCCTCTCCTGCCCCTCCACACCCCCTCCCAGCCAAGCCCAGCTCCTCACCCCAGGACACGATGAGCGTGTGGTTCAGGCTGGAGTGCTGCACATGGCAGGTGTACTGGGTCTCCTCCCCAGCTGGCACCTGCACGGCCATCCACGTCTGATAGGTGCCGTCCCCACTGGGGCGTGTCTCCACATACAGAGGCTTTCGAGTCAGCTTCTTCTCGCCCAGCCACCAGCTCAGTGAGATGTCTTGTGGGTAGAAGCCCAGGGCCCAGCACCTCAGGGTGGTGCCCCCGTCCTCGGCCGAGTGCTTTGTCACCCGCACTGTGGGGGGCTCTGCAGGGAGAGGTGGAGGGAGGAAGGCTGGTGAGTGGCTGCTCTCTTCCCATCCCTCACGCTTAATCCTGGGCCCCTCCAGCATCTTCCAGGCTGGAGGACAAGGAAATGGGGACAGGGTCTCTCTCCAGGGGAGGCACCCAATTCCTGCTGTAGGCAGGGACGACCCATTGCCAACCATTCCAAAGGGGTACTGTCCTGGCTATTGCCATGAGGGGGAGATGAATTCCTGCCCCCAACCTCCAAGGAGGGTCCTGGGCCGGTCTGTTGGGTCCTAGACTGACACTCCCCCTTCTTCCTGCAGAGACCCTAGGGCTCTCTCAGAGACTTTACATACATCCTCCACGACCTCCTGCATACAGCAGGTGCCTAACAAGAGGTTGTTAAAGGAGGGCAAGAAGGATGACCCTTCTGTCACCCTGTAATGAGACTGGTTAGGAGTGTGGGCTCTGCAGCTGGGCCGCCTGGAAGCCCAGCCTGACTCCTGCCCACAGCCCCCTGCCGGCGCTTAGGGCCCGCCTTCACCATTCCTTCCTCTCAGAGCTGCGGTTCCAAATGACAGAATTCAGGGGTGACGGTTCATTTTCTGTATCGACTTCACTGGGCCACGGGATGCCCAAGCGTTCGGGCAAACGTCTCTCTGGGTGTGTGAGGGTGTTTCTGGGTGGGACACACATTTGAAGCAGTGGACTCAGTACAGCAGACTGCCTTCTGCCACGTGGGTGGGCCCATTCCCTGAGCTGAAGATGTGAACAGGACAAGGAGGCTGAGTAACGGGGAGCTCCTCCAGCCTGACTGCTGAGCTGGACACTGGTCTTTTCCTGCCCTCAGACTCAAATGGAAACAATGACTATTCTTGGGTCTCGAACCTTCCAGCATTCAGACTGGACTACACCACTGGTTCTCCCGGGTCTCAGGCCTTTGGTCTCAGACTGGAAGTGCAACATCGGCTCTCCTGGGTCTCCAGCTTGCCGACTGCAGATCTTGGAACTTCTCAGCCTCCACAGTCACGTGAGCCAATTCCTTAGAACACATCTCTCTCTTTCTCTCCCTGTGCATCCTGTTGGTTCTGTTTCTGTGGAGACTCCTGACAAATCTACCAGGTGAAGGACATAGGACGACACCTGGTGCTGAAGAGTAGTTCCACACTACTTATTTAATGCACACCACTATGGTGCTTTGGGGAGGGAGCAGCTATTATTACCATCCTCATTATAGTGATGAGGAAACTGAGGCACAGAGAGGGCAAGTAACTTGCCCAAGGTCACACAGCCAGCAAATCCTGGAGCTGGGATGCATATCTAGAGGCTAGGCTCCAGTGCCTGAGCTCTGAACCACCACGCTCTGATCTTATAATCACACCTTCTGCTTCTTGTGTTATCTGTCCTGTCCTCCCTTTGAGGATTAGCCTCCCCATTACCCCAGCTGATCCACATAGCACCATTCAGTTGCCAGACACCCATGATGTGCTGGGTTCTATGATTAGTCCCACCCCCTGGCAGCCTCCCTGACCACCACAGCCCATGAGGCTTTCACCCTTGGCATCCCAAGCGCCCACCTTCCCCCAGTGTCTATCCCAGCCCTTGTGTCTCCAGCCCTGCTGACTGGGGTCAGGAGAAGTTTGCGATGCACCTGGAGTCTGGGGAACAGGTTTAGCATGAGGGGTGTGAGGGAGGAGAGGGGCAAAGGGCTTCAGCTTCGCTGGCAGTCCCCAGTGGTCCAGGGAATGCTGAGGGATGCCATCCCCTGGGGCCTGGGGTCTGTTTCTCAAGGAGCAGAGCCACAGGATGTTAAACCCCAAAAGGACTTTATAAGCATCTAGTTTAACCCACTCGCTCTGTAGATGAAGAAAATGAGGCCTAGAGTAAGGGGGTTTATTCCCCAAGACCACACTGGGACAGGGGAGACTCCAGAACTCCCCACTCCACCTCACTTGGGGTGAAGGCCTGAGGTCTGGGCTTTCTTCTTTTTCTGTAGGAAAAAGCTGTTGGCTACCTGACCATCTTTCTGGGTCCCAGTGGGCTTGTCTGAGCCAGGGGGACACAGCCTGGGGACAGAGCCTGCTTCCTCACCCCCCAAAGGCTTCTCTGTCACCTAGGATGGTTCTTGAGAATGGGAGCATGGGGCCAATCTTCAATGCCACAGGCTGGGCCTTACCTCTCTGGCTGAATCTCTGGCCTCCCAGCTCCAGGTATCTGTGCAGGGAGCTGAGGCAGAGGCCTTCCAGGTAGGCCTTGTCGTACTCAGCGTAGCAGCGCTCTGTCTCCCACCAGCGCTTGGTCCGCACGGCCACGGGCTCAGCGGACACCCAGCTCAGAGTTTCCAGGTCGAGGGACAGGTGGTCCTGCCCGTCGAAGCCAAACTGCCAAAAGCCGTTGGAGCGGCCGTCTTCCCGGACCTCACAGCCGAACATGCGCTGTGCACTGTGCACACCTGTGTGTGTAGGTGAGAAGGTGGCCGTTAGTGGGGGCTGAAGGGCTGAGTCCCTGAGAGCCATGGAGAAGCCCACCACCCGCAGGCACCTCCAAAGAGTGGGGAGACAGAATGTCAGCATTTTGAAAAGTTCTCCCAAGTCATTTTCATACACAGCCTGGGCTGAGTAACCTGCTGGGCCTCTCATGTGGGACAGACACTCGAGTTCATAATTAGACACCCCCTTATTTCGTATCCCACACTACTTATGTGTGTAAAATGTCCTCAATGGTAAGACTACAAAACACCATACCTCTCCTGGGGGCCCTGGCCTGATGCACAGCCCTTCCCAGTCTCAGTCTTTTATATCTACTGAGCTCTCTGGGGACCTGAGGCTTTTAGTCTGGTCACTTGGGTGTCCGGCACAGAGCATGGGGGTGTCATGTGAACACACTGTGCTCCATAAGCACTTTATTCAGAATTTGCAGCAGCCTTGGTGGTGGGTGTGAGCTCGCTGTTGCTGAGACAGGGAAGCTGAGATGGCATCTGAGGACCTGGGGTGGGGGGCGTGATTTGAGGGTGGTGGGTGAGGCAAGGAAAAGACTCTCCCAGTCCGCTGCAGTCCAGGACCCTGGGGAACCGAGGGGAAGGCATCATGGGCCCTCAGCTCCTGTGGATGCTTTGCTGCACTGGCCTGCGGGCTGGCTGCCGAAGCCACGACTGGTTCTGAGGCCCTGAGGCCCCTGCTCGGCTGTGGGGGAAGGAGACTGAGAAGAGCCAAGTATCAGAAGCTTGCCGCACACCCCCTGACAGGCACGGCTGCCTGGAGGGTCAGTGTGCAGAGTATGAAGGAAGGAGAACGGGGAGTCTGCCCAACGCACCGCCGCTGTGGTTGTGGTAGCCCATCACTGTCCACAGCTCCACCTCCTGCACCGCCGCCCAGAACCTCTGCTTCTCGGTCTCCACCTCCCAGTACTGGGCATCCAGTGGCGTCATCCACGGGGCCTGGGGCTCGGCCCTGTCCACACGTGAGTCGTATCGGATGAAGGGCTGGTCGTCCACGTAGCCAACAGCCAGAAACCTAGGGAGGCTCGGGCCTGGCTCTGATAGGGCCAGGTAGTAGTAGTGGAGAGAGTGCGTCCCTGTGGAAACACAAACTGGTCTCAGGCTCACGTGGGACGCCAGGGTCTGCACCCGGGGTCAGCGTGCTGGGTGGGGTCTGCAGTGGAAACGAACCCAGAGAATTTGTTATCAGCAAGAGCAAGAACTGGGAATTTCAGTGGAAAAAATAAGGGCATCCAAAGGGTTTAAATATAGATAGAATCGGTCAAACACTGAGACCAAAGTTCACGCACTAAGGCTTACAGACTTTATTCCCAGAAAGCGTCTCAGCTCCTCACTCAGGGCCTACTTGCTCATACTCATCTCTAATGTGTGATTGTCTGGTTTCCCCCTTCGCAATGAAAAAGGGTGTGATTTTTTAAGGGTTGGTTGTTTGGAAGCTTAATTTATGTGGAATTATTCATTGCCCAGACATGCCCGAGAAAGGCTGGCCATCATTCTTAGTTTGAGCCATTGCTGCCAAGTGGGTGGCATCTTGACTCTGTTCCTCACTCCCTCCTGCTCCCACAGCAGAATTACTAGTCTATCTCTTTTCACTTTGAGTCCAAATGCTGCCTCTCTACTATGTCTCCAAAAGCATCAACTCGTCAATTTAACTTGGTGCCAGAGATGAAACCTACTTAGCAGCCAGTCCTGACTCCACCTATTAAAACAGATGCTGTATCTTAAAAAACTCAGTCCACATTTCTCAGGGATATCCCTGGCATACTCTCTTACCTAATTTTTAAAAAAACTTTTTGCTCAGAAGCCTGATGTCCCTCAGAGGGGTCTCAATAGTGTCCTGTGATCCCTGTGAAACTGTGGACACCATGAGGGTGGGCAAGACATCTGACTGTGTCACTGCTGTTTCCCTGGGACCTAGCAGCACAGCTGGCACACAGTGAGCACTTACTTCTGGCATTTGTTTAATTGGACAAAAAACAAGAACATGAATGGCGGGATTTCCCTGGCGGCGCAGTGATTAAGAATCCGCCTGCCAACGTGCAGGACATGGGTTTGATCCCTGGTCAGGGAAGATCCCAGGGACCGCAGAGCAACTAAGCCTGTGTGTCACAACTTCTGAGCCCACATGTTGCAACTACTGAAGCCCGTGTGCCTGGGGAGAAGCCACTGCAATGAGAAACCCGCACACTGCAATGAAGAGTAGCCCCCACTTGTCACAACTAGAGAAAGCCTGCGTGCAGCAAATACCCCACGCAGCACCCCCCCAAAAAAAGGAAAAAGAACATGAATGGCAGTGATAATAATCACAGCTGCCATTCATTTTTGCAGTGACCACTGTGTGCCTGCACTGATTTAACTGTTCCTCATTCACTGTCTCAGTTGATCCTTACAATAAACGTAAGATGTCAGTGTGATTGGCCCCATTTTACAGATAAGCGAACCAAGGCCTGGGGACTGCAGTGGGGTGGGGGTGGGGGAGGCAAGTGTAGCACTCGAAGGCATGCCTTAAAAAGAGGGCAGTGCAATTCTCTCCCCAGGGCTTGCTGCTTTTCTCTAAGCTGAGGAAAGAGGTGTTTTCTTCTCACAGCTGGAGAAACTTCCTCATGGGAGGAAAGAGGGGTCAATGTTAAGACTGTTTGATGAAGGGTTAACATTGGGTCTGGGCTGGTGTGGGCCTCTAGGGAAATGACTGGAGTCTCTCTCACGGTGCTGCTTCCTTGCACACCATTGAGTTAAGATCAGTGTGGGGTACTCCTGGGCTGGCAGCTGTGAACGGGCACAAAGGCGCTGGGGAGAACAGAGGCTACGGTTTCTCTGTGTCAAGGTGACCCACCCCTCCTTGGCTCTGATCTGCAGCAGCTCTACCTGCCCTGGAAGTGAGGGAGGGCAAAGATCCTGTGTGTTTGGGTAGCTGCTGGCCTCCAGGGTGGTGAGGAAGCCATGCAAGCTGGGCTTCCTGTCCTGCCTCCCTCTCCACAGCTCAGGAAGCATAGTGTGGTAGCCTGGGTAATGGCCCCCAAAGATATCCCTGGAACTTTGAATGTTACCTTACATGGTAACAGTTTTGCAAATTAAATTAAGGATCTTAGATGGAGAGATTATCCTGGCTTGTCTAGGCAGGACCTAACTGTGTCCTTAGAAAAGGGAGGCAGAGGGAGAGTCCATGACTGTCCTAGGAGAAGGTTATGTAAAGATGGAGCAGAGGAAGACGCAGGAAGGCATCATGTGCCAAACAAAACAGCTCTAGAAGCTGGAAAAGGCAAGAAAACAGATTCTGCCTTACAGCCTCTTAAGGGAGCTGGCCCTGCCAACACCTTGATTTCAGCCCAGTGAAACCCAGTTTGGACTTCTGACTTCCAGAACTGTAAGAGAATAAATGTGTAGCCTTAAGCCACCAAGTTGTGGTCATCTGTTACAGCAGCTACAGGAAACAAATACACATAGTATCAGACTAAAGCCCATTAGGTCCTGTGAGTTTGGTGGCCAGTTAAAACCTGAAGGACATAGCTGCTGTTGCCCTGAGACAGAGAGAGAGCGAGAGGGAGTGAGGGAGGGAGTGCACGCATGCAAGTGAGTGTGCACAGTTTGGGAGCAAGGACATCCCCTGAAAGCTGTGCTGAGGCTCAGGGGACACAGAAGTGGGGGCCCAGGGACCCTGGTGTACCCACCACCTAAGCAAAGAGGCCGCAAAAGGGCTGATGTTCTCTTCCCCAGGTTGGAAAATGTGGGAAAAAGCAAGTGATTCTGAGGTCAGGCCTAGTGCAACACACCAGGGAAAGGGAGCAACATACACCTGGTTGTTCTGTTAGGACAGATGCACGATCCTGCTTCCTATGTAATGTTACTATTTATTAATGTCAGCTGCTTTAGTGGCCAGTTATTTTTGGTTTAAATGAAGGGAAGTCTTCCCTGGTGGTGCAGTGGTTAAGAATCCTCCTGCCAGCACAGGGGACACGGGTTTGATCCCTGGTCCAGGAAGGTCCCAAGTGCCACAACTACTGAGCCCGCATGCTGCAACTACTGAAGCCTGCACACCTAGAGCCCATGCTCCACAATAGAAGCCACTTCAATGAGAAGCCCACACACCGCAATGAAGACTTGCCCCTGCTCACTGCAATTAGAGAAAGCCTGCGTGCAGCAACACAGACCCCAAGCAGCCAAAACAATAAATAAATTTCTTTAAATGTATATAGTTCTCATTCCCTAAGGATGCTTCAGTTATTTCAACTGATTCCTCTGTCTTCATAAAGTTCTACAGATGTAAAAACTAAAAATAAAAGCCTCCTGATTATTCATAGCACTGACACTACAGCCCAGCCCACTCTAAGGCACACAACGTCTTCCAGGGGGAAAATATGAAACTATCAGAAACAAGTCAGAATATCACAAACACTTTCAGTCATCTGTATAAATTGTAAAACATGTTATTATTTTACTTATTCCCTGTTTCAAATTTTCATAGATAGAAAATTAAAGCCTTTTACTACCATAGCCAAAAAAAAAAAAAAATGAAGGGAAGTCTACCTATCTATCTATTTAAATTTACAAAACACTTTTAAAGCACTTAGGTCACCCTCATAATAACTTATCAGGCAGGTACTATTGTACCTATCCATGACAGATGGGGAAACTGAGCCACAGAGAGGCAAAGCCACCTGCAAAGCTCTCACCAGTAGTGAAAAACAGGGCCAGACTGCACACCCTGATTCTCAAGGTGACCCTTGGCTTGCATCCATCCTTTAGTGAACACACTTCTGGGTGACATTGCGTGGCTGGGGACACATGAGAAGGCCCCTCCCCATGGCATCTGTCCACTCTCTGCCCTCCCAAGACACCATCCTGGCAGCGATTTAAGATGGCTCAGCTCTGCTCATCCTGGTCATACGGCCCAGCAGGGCCTACTCTGCTGCCCACTTAGTGAGTACTTTCTGAGCACCTACCATTTGGCTCTGTCCGAGGCCTTGGGGATGCTGGGATAACCCAAAGAGCCCCAAGTGCCTGCTCTCAGGAAGCTTACATGAATGTATGGTAGGCTGGATAGTGATAGGTGTGGAGGGAAAAAAATAAAGCAGAGATAATACAAAATGTTAGGGGAGGAGTTGAAAATTTTAGATAGAATGGGCAGGGAAGGCCTCCCCCAAAAGGAAATTCTTAAAGACTTTAGGGAACCAGCCATGTAAAGATCTGGGAGATAGCCTTCCAGGTCTGCGGAAGGGAAAGTCAGTACAAAGGTCCTGAGGCAGGAGTGTGCTTGGGGTGTTCTGAGGCTGCTGCAAGAATGCAGGGGAAAAATAAAATGGTGGTGTGATTCAGTGTAGTAGATGTAGGGGTGAAAGAAGGGGCTGAATTCCGAATCCTTCCCAGGCTTGTCCAGATGGTGTCTGGAATGGCCTGGATATAGCCCTCTGGCCTAGCCCTCCCTGCCGTGAGGGCTCTGGTTCCTGGCATCTGTTCTGCCCTGGACTGCTTCACCATGGCCTACATCCTGGCATCTGGTACCCATCCTGGGAGTCGGGGACCTGTTTTTAGGGCAAGTTCATGACTGTGGCCCCCTCGGCTGACTTCCAGGTACTGCCTCCCATGTACCCAGGGAGAGACCTCTCATCCCTTCCTCCCTGAAAATCCCACTGCTCTCTGCTCTGCCTCCCAGATGGTCTTGAGAGCCCAGCCTGCTCTCTGCAGGGACTCACAGCCTGCCTGTTCAGTCTCAGCTGGGAGTAGACTCCCACTTGCTACCTGGACCCAGGAGGGATAATCATGCCTTGGGCTGCAGCCCCGATGGAGGCCAAGGAAGTGGAAGAGGCCATCTCCTGGCTTTGGAGGTGATACCACCTGCCACGCTGGGGTGAGTGCCAGGCACTACGGGACCATGGTGAAAGGAAGTGGGGCCCACATGGCAGGCGACCAGGGGGATCTGCTCCTGCTGCGACATGGCCACAGGAAGTTGCCACTTGCCCACTGTTGCTTCAGGGCCTGTCTGTATCACCAGCTTCTCACCCCCTGGCCCCCTCCACTGCCACTTCCTAGTCACGGGGCCAGGTGGCCAGCCTCCAACAAGGAGCAGTCCTGCCTCCCTTTAAGCCCAGTGTCCTTCTTCCTCTGACTGTGCTGGTGGAGGGAGGAGCCCAGCCCCTTCCCCACCCTGCCCAGGAGACTTTTTTGCATCTGCCCTACCCCCTCTATAATCCATGTAGCACTGCCAGTCCCTAGCTGCGTGGCCTTGAGGAAGTTATCTCACAGCTCCAGGCCTTGGTTTCCTCATCTGTAAGTGGGCACAATGAACTGACCTGCTCCCCAGTGCTAGAGCATTCAGTGAGATAACAAACATAAGGAAGGTGTACAGGCAAGGAGACATCATCTCAGTCTTCATCCTTTCCTATTCTAAAAGGGGAGAGGGCATGGCAAGGAGAGAGCTGGAGTCAGGGGTGGGGGTTGGGCTGTGGGGAAAGATGCCTGAGTGAGGGGCCAGCTCTGTGGAGGCCAGGCCTCAGCCCCTGCGACACCCTCCAGAGGCTCTGGCCTCTGGGTCCCCTACCCTGGCAGCGTCCCCCCACCCCAAGACAGTCTACCACATTTCCAGACTGCGGACATGGCCTCCTGCAGGCTGGGGGCTCCCGGCCTCCACCATCCCACCCCTTGTTCAGCAGGCAGACAGGGTCTTACCTCTAGGCCATGGCGTCTCCTCCAACTTCAGGTGTGCCAGTTCTGCCATCACCTCCTTTGCCCTGGCAGCCGGGCCATCAGCCACCAAGGGCAGCCCCCAGGGACTCTCTGCAAGGGGGGAATGGAAAAGGGAAGTATGGATCTCAAGGCATAAACATCTACACATCCTCGTGTTCACTGGGAGAGATGCTATGGAATGACAGTGAGAGGCACGTTGGAAGGGAAGAGCGCTGTGGGCCTTGCCCCGGGTGTGACTGGAAACTACCCCAGCGTGCAGGCACAAAGGCAACAGGGCTGATTTCTTGGTCTCGGTGCCAGGCGTGGTTCCCGAGCTTTACAAGTATTGATTCGTGGTGTTTTCACTGCATTCCTGTGAGGCAGGTCTTGATTGTTCCCGCTTAGAGAGGAGGGAAACCAGGACTTTGCGAGAGGGTCTCCATCTGGCTGCCCAACACCGCCCAGCAGCTTTGACCATCCTGCCATTGACATGGATGTAGTTGGTTTGGGGGTAAAGGAGGGCTGGACACTGGCAGGCATTGAAGCCTCCCAGGTGTTGCTCATGTGCTGCCAGGAGAGCCCATCCATTCCTGGCTCTGCCCTGCCCACCTGCTCAGCTGTGTCAGCCCTGACCTCTCCCCTTCAATATCACTCATTTCACAAACATCTGTTGGGCACCTACTACAAGCCAGGCACTGCGCCAGGTGGGGGGGGGGGGTGTGGGGACAGAGAGACAGGCAGAGCCCCAGGGAGCCCAGGTCTGGCAGGGTGGGGGACAATAGAGCAATTAAACAAGCAGGTCCAGTAAGGCCAGTGGGGGCTGACAAGCATTTGGGTGCAAGAGGTACCAGGTGTCAGGAACATCCTGGGGCAGGAGGGTGTTGAAGTCTGGGGTCTTATAGGCGAAAACTTGGAGGAGACCTCACCAGCTGTGAGTTACCAGGCAGTACGTGGTGAGGAGGGAAGAAAATTCTGGGCTAGTGCGTCTAATGTAGTTCCAGAACCTGCTGCATCAGCCTCACCTGGATGGGGAAATGCACATTCTTGGTCTCCAGCCCAGCCCTACTGAGTCTGAAGCTCTGGGGGTGGGGCCGAGCTTTCTGTAGTTCAACAAGCCCTCTGAGTGATTCTAAAGTTTGAGAAGTGCTCTAGGCAAAAGCACTAGCACATGGGAATGCGTGGAGTGAAAAAGTGTGGTGTGTTCAGGAAAACCAAGGTCAAGAGATGAGTCTGGGGAGGAAAGAAAGAGCTAGATTGCCTCTTTGTGCCTCAGTTTCCCCTTGAGGCCAAACTGCTGCAGGTCCAAAGGGCTAAGTTCAAGGGCAAGGTCTGGGCCAGAGAAAGGGTGTGGCTGTGGTCAGCATGGAGGGGACCCTGAACCCCTGGCTTAGATGAACCTGCGATGGAGTGCAGGAAAGGGGAGGCAGAGTAACAAGGGCCTGCAGAGTCACTGTCAGAGGAGGCCAGAAAGGGGGAGAGGGAGACCAGAAGCAGTCTCAGTGGTCATGACCCTTGAAGTTCTACAGGACTGGCCTCTGCAGTCCCTCCCTTAGCCTGTCCTTGATGCTGTTCCTGTCTCAGTACCAGCCAGGTGCCTGGGCCAGATACCCAAGAGTACATCCCTTATGCTGCTCTCACCCTCACCCCCTCAGGCCCTAATGCCAGCTTTGCTGTAGTAACCAGCTTTGTAATCATTTACGCTATTTAATCTGTCTCTCACAGTCTTGATCCCAAGGGTCACTGATTAATTCTGCCTTCTCCTCTCACCTGGCCGGGACTCCCTGCCTCAGCTTTTGCCTGAGGCAGCATGGGCTCCAGAGCCAGCCTGCTGGAATCCAAATCCTAACCAGCCATCAGACTCTGTGAGATCCTGGGTAGCCATTTAACCTCTCTGAGCCTCAGTTTCCCTATCTTTACCACGGGGATAATAACTGAATCCTAGTCATAGGGTGCTGTGAGGCGTAGAACTCCCTGCTGCATGACTCATGATATCTGCCCCTTGAAAGCCACTTCCTCATTCCTCACCTCCTGCAGGGAAAGCTTGGCATCCAGGAGTGTTTGTGAGGGGCCTGCCTGAGATGCCTGGCTACCTCCCCTCCATGTGCACACACCCAGGGTCACCCTGCATTCCTTCCCTCCTCTTTGGCTTGCGGACCTGTCCCCCTGGGCCAGCCTTGACCATTCCCCTCTCAAGGCTACAGGGTCTATGCACACACACCCATGACCATCCCTGCCATGCAGAACTGGAATCGCCTATGTGCCCCTGTTTCACCCCGGGGGAGAGCTGTAAACAGAAGGGTCCTCAGGGGCTGTATGAACCTGAGAACCAGCACTGGTTACAGTCTTGGTCCAGAGACACAGTGTAACCAGTCTCCGTTTTCAGGTTCAGAGCCCCACTCCCTGGGGTCCCTGTTCCAGGGACACTGGCCAAACTCTTTCCCGTCCCTGGCTCCATTCTCTCCACTGATCTCCTGCCCAGACATCCAAGCTGACTCTCTTTCAAGTGTTTCCCATGGGGAGCTGTGGGCTGAATCCTCCTGTAGGTACATCCTATTGTGTTCAGGAGCCTCAACTTGGAGGGAAAAAATAACCTCTTTATTTCACTAACCTCTAGGTGAAGTTTGGCCTTTCTCCATGCTGAATGGAAGCAGCAAAGCTCAGCAGGATTAGCAGAACCTGCGCTTTGACCCCGATAAAAGCCCCAGATGTTTTCGAATCACTAGACAGTTGTTGCAGACACCTGGAAATATGCTTTATCCTCACTTCTTCCAAATTCTGGGAATTGTTGCTTTTGCTTTCTTTAATGTGTTAACTTAGAAGCACATATATTACATAGCACAAATTTATATTTCTAGTTAAAAATTTTAATAGCTTTATAAAAACATAATTGGGTTCCTTTGGAATCCTATGTATTTCATTTCACGCATTAAAAACATTCTGAGACAGGGTCCAAGCACAAAAAAGGTTCACTACGATTCTGGATCCTAGTGCTGCCACCTAGCGTCATCTCTGAGCCCTATTTTAAATCTGTAAATTGTAAATTTCAGATAGTCTGAGAGCCGGAATGGCTTCTTGTACCTGAAGTCCTTAGTACAGAGCCTGGAATAAAGGACAGCAGCTATTATCACTGCCATAATGGGGGACTCTCCCCACCTGTGCTAATAAACTTCCAGGCATCTGTGCAGTCAGGGTGGGCGGTGCCCCGTGGGGGCGGTCGGGAATCCAGGGGGAGGTCCGGCCCTGCCTTTCTGCATGCAGAACGATAATTGGGAAAGGATGGAAATTCCCCGCCAGTTCAGAAAAATCCTGTTGCCCCGCCATCACCCGCCACCTCAACAAGGGGCTGCCCGGGCAACCCGAGAGAACCGCGCCAAGGAGCCAGGGAGACTATAGCGATGGGCCGGTGCCTCGCGGAGCTGCCAGGCAGAGACTGTGCAGGCCGCGCTCAGATTCCTGCCGGCACCGAGCGTCCCTAGGGCCTTCCTGGAGGACCCAGCCCTGGGAGCCGAGTGCGAGCGGCATCCTCCAGAGGGGCCCAGGGACCCCCAGGAAGCTGTGGCGTCGGCTCGGTCCCGGGCGAGGGAGGGTTTACCGCCAGCCCCCGCGCCCCGCCAGCCCCCGCGGGGTCCCCACCCTCCCGGGCTCATTCCGATCAGCGGGCTGCAACGGGAAGCGGCGAACAGGGGTCCGGCCTAGCCCGGGGCTCAGTGACCCCCGCGATCCTGGGTCAGCTCTGCAATTCACTATCCGTCCCCGCACCCTCAAAGCCGGAATGGCCTCCGCATTTTTGGTGGACCTCTCTCTAGCCTCCCCACAGGCGCTCGGCTGCGGGACGATTGGGGTTCTGCGCCTGCTCTCCCTCCTTGACTCCCCACCCCCCCAGCCCCACTCCCAGCCTCCGCCTGGATACCTGCCGCGCTCTCCGGCACCAGTCCCAACAGAAGCAGCAGCAGCAGCAGTGGTGATGGCGGCGGCGACCGCCAGTCCCGCACACTCCCGGGCCTCTGCGGCTGCCTGGTCGCCGGTCTCACGCGCCGCCCCAGGGCGCGGGTCCCCGGGGCGTCCATCTCCAGCTGTGGGGCCAGCGGCATGGTGCCGACGCCGGACGCCGGCCGAGCGCAGGACGCGTCCCTCGCCGGGTCCCAGGCGGACGAGCGCTCCGCGCCCCCGGGGCCGCCACAGCTGCGACCCCGCCGTAGCTGCGACCCCGCCCGGGCTCAGGTTCAGGCTCTGGCCCGGCTCCGGCTGCGGCTCCACCGCACGCACCCCTGGGGCCCTCCCGCAGCTCCTCGATGGCCCCCTCTGCTGGACCTTGGATGGAAAACAGGAAAGAAAACCCATCCTTTGCTAATTGTGCGATACAGCATCTGTGCTGCTTTACTGCTTCACGACACGGCACCAGGCGGTGAAGCTCACGTTACAGCCGTTTGGAAAGGCGGGCGGTGTCTGAGACAACTGTCATCTGATTCGAAAATACCTGTGGTTTGTGTTGAAGACCGAGGCTCCGGTCCTGCTAACTCCGCTGAGCTTTGCTCCCTCCTCTCATCACGGGAAGAATGGCTAAATTTCAGCGAGAAGTTAGTGAAAGTAAAAGTTATTTTCCCCATCGGGGTTCACTGACCCTCCGTAAATTCTGACCAGGGACTCCCATGTTCAGGATAACAGTTTTCAGCTGGACCTTTTCTGATATTTGAAAATTCGGAGGAAGGGCTTTGGTGATCCTGACTGGGGTGAGTGAGGGGAGGAATTGACATTTCAGAGGGCGGGGCCAGAAGGGCAGCCCTGTCCTGTCTGGTGACCACCACACTCATGGTGTCCTGCCAGGCGACCAGGAGAGGAGAAGGCAGGTTGTAATGAGTCTAGAACACAACGTTTGTTGAGTTTTAATATCGTCAAAAGGGCACATGGAGTGGAAAGAATAGAGGAAGATGGGCATCAGAAAATCTAGTTAATCAAATAAAAATAAGTATTTAAAGAAAAAAGCCTACAAAATTAATGTCTACATTATGATATGATTTTTTTTCCCACACGTGTTTTTGAACAGTGGAAGGGCGGAATCCCAACCACTGAACCGGGGGAATTCCCAATGATATTATATTCACACAGGTTGTGACATATGTGCAGATATTAGCATTGCAAAAATCAAGGAGAAAGTTATTTTTCTAGGTAAGCCAGGTTTATGTGGGGGGCCAAATCAAATAAAGCAACACAGTTAGTTTTGGTTTGTTTCAAGGTGTAAAGCAGGGCAAACAACTGGCCCTGGTTTTAGTACTGAGGGTTCTGCACCTCAGAAACTCCCTCAGTCCTGTGCAAACCAAGACAGTTGGCTATGGGACATTATGGGCCGACTCATGAGGAAGCAGGCAAGTGTCATTTTTGCTTCCATAGTACATACCGAATCTTTCAGGAAGGTAGCTGTGCTGCAGATGGAAGGGAGGTGGTACTTTGTGTTGTGGGGTACTTTACTGAGAGAGGCTCACTTTCCATATTGCTGTGTCACCCCCAGGGATGCACCAGATTGCCCACACTGCAAACTCATTCCGTCTGCATTTGTAGCTTTGATATTTACAGAAATTTTTCTGTTATGTGCCTATTTCATCATTATGGTTTTTTTTTTTGCCTCACGGTGTGGTTTGTGGGATCTTAGTTCCCTGACAACCAGGGATTGAGCCCACACTAAAAGCACAGAGTACTAACCTCTGGACTGCCAGGGAATTCCCGCATCATTATGTTTTGTAGATAGTCAAGCTAAACATTTAAATATTGAAAAACATGCTATTATTTTACATATTATAATTTAATTATTAATACTTTTTTGTTACAATTAGGGCATTATATTGATTCAATTTTTAATTCTATGGGTATATAGATTAAATCATCTTTGCATTTCTCTTCAGAAAGAAAAGCCTGTAACAAAATCTTTGTAATAAGGAGGCCTCTTCTGATGGGGCTCTGATATACACAAACACCCACCAGAGGTAAAACTCTCACAAGGCCATCCTCACCCAGCACCCCCATGGGAAGGGCTTTCTGAGAGGTCTGGGGACCCATCCAGGGACCCTGCTGTTGTCCTCGCTGCTTGCCCTGGGACAGGCAGTGTCTCTAGAGCTGCTCCTGAACCACTTCTACTTGCCTGGTTACATGGTCTTGGCCCAGACACACACTGGCCCATTCCCCTGGTGTCCCTGTTCCAGGGACCTTGGCCAAACTCTTCCCTGTCCCTGGCTCTATTCTCTCCACTGATCTCCTGCCCAGACATCCAGGGTGATTCCCCTTCAAATGCTTCCCATGGGGAGCTGAGGACTGAATCCTCCTGTAGGTGCCTCTGAGATGCTTGTAATCCCTGATCCCTTCCTCTGGGACAGCTCACCTTTCAGGGCTGAGGGCCAAGCAATGGAGCAAAATTCCAGGTACACTCCTAGAAGGATGGGAGGCTCACCATCAAAGTCAAGTTGTTAAAATCAGTTACCTTCTAGCTCAAGCAGTAAGCTGAAGACAAGTCAGTTAATAAGATAATCAACAACTCTGAAATCAGCAGTGTTAGCATGGACAACATTCATTACTTCCATGGAGTGAGACTGGGCCAGGATTTCTATGGCCAGGACTTCCACAGGCTTTTGCAGTATATATTGGCCCCTGCAGAGAGAACCCAGGAAACCTGGATCTCAGAGGACCTCATTTGATTGTATCAAACCCTTGTTGAAGGAATAAAGGACCACTTAAAAGCTGAGATGGAAAGCTGAATTTATTATGCGCTTACACATGGAGAGCTTATGAGTCTTTCTAAGCAAAGCTGAAGTGACTTCATGTAGGTTTGGGGGAAGCACAGTGCTCAGAGTTTGGGGGTTTTAAGAGCTGAGAGTGTTACTTTCATCTTGAGTGCTGGCTGATGTGCATCTGTGGCTGATTAGCTGACTTTCAGAACTGGGGTCACAGGGGCGAATTGTTACTGATCCAGTGATGACATAGGTTGAAAACAGGTTCTGATGCTTTCCTGTTACAATGGCTACATGGTAAGAGCCATGTGAGAGCTTTAAAATTCTCACCCTTCACAACCTTTGGGTAAGCTTCATCTACCAATAAGAGGCTGCCTGACCAAGGTCTTTACTGCTCTGGCCTGAGAGCTTTGAGGGGAGGAGGAAGGAAGGAAGATGATACACAGCTCTCCTCCCCTGGGGGAGTGCTGGCTACCATCATTTAAGAGCAGGGAGGAACCACAAAGTGCTCTCAACTAGAGCCCTTGCCCTCTCTCACACATCCCCCACCTTCCAAGGTCTGTTTAGCTCACCTTTAGAGAGAGATGAGGCAAGAGAAGAAATACTAAATGTTGGGCAGGTCTACAGTCTGAAGGGACACTGGAGTATGTGTGGGGGTAGAAGGAGAGAGGAGTGGAAGTGGATGAGGGCTCCCAGCCAGTGAGGATGTGAAGCTAAAGTGACTGTGGTCCTGGCAACCTTATCCTGAGAAACCTGCTTTATGACAGCAAACCCATGAAGGGGGTGCTAATGGAGGGGAAGAGGGCTGCAGGTGGGATGTGGGGTGCTGGAGCTTCCTGCCAGAGGGTCTTTCCATCCACACCTTGGACCAGGAGGCGCCGCATGGGGTACCAAGCTTTGATTAGGTCTTTGATCCCTTCCAGGAAGAGAGGGGGGCATTCCCTGTCCCTGTGCCCCTCCTGGTTTCTGGGGGCAAACCCCGAGCAGGGGATGTTTGCACCCCAGGGCTTCTGCTGTGGGAACCCAGAGCACCTGGGTTTTCACACTCACCAGCACCCTCGCCTTGGAGCCCCAGACTTCTCTCTCTATGAGGTGAGGACCCCCACACACACCTGCTTGAACTCGGTGTGTTGTACTGCTGGTAAAATGACTCTTGTGTACATCTGATCTTTGAAGTTCTGGAAATTCACTAACCACAGAAGTAAACTGTAATCTACCAAGAGTTTAGCCAAGAGTTTTGCTTAGAAAATGTTACAAAAGACAAGGAAATGAAGGAAGGCTGATTGGCTGAGATGACTCACATTTGAGAGTGCAGGGTGCACAGCAGGCGTTCCATCGTTTGGAGTTTTTTCTTTTATTGGATTATAGCTGCTTTACAATGTTGTGTTAGCTTCTGTTGTACAACAAAGTGAATCAGCTATATGTATACATACATCCCCTCCCTCTTGGACCGCCCTCCCACCCCCCCTTACAAGTCCCAGGAGAAGACCTGAGTTAAGGCTGCTCTCTACTACCTGCCTCTGGCAACAGGATGGGAAATGCCGGAGGGTCTGGGACTCACATTGGAGGAGGCAGGTTGAAAGAGGCAGCATAGAGCCCAGCTGGGTTGGCAAAGTGTCCCATGTTTCTCTTCTTCCAGTCAAGGAGGTGTTTTGTAAACAAAAACATCTAGTTCATAAGTGAGACAAGGAGGTGCATTTGCACCTCCAGGGCAGGTCCTGGCAGCACCTCTCAGCTTGCTCTCCAGTCCACTGAGTTCTAGTCATCCAGAGACACAGCGTCATTTTGAAAGGAGACACAAGAAAAGTTCCTCACAGCCCCTCTTGAACACGCACACTGGCATTCAGGTAAACTCACATGTGTGCCCATACACCCAAGGGGGCAGGAGGTGCCCCAGAGAGCCCCTGTGTTCTGCTACGTCCGTTGACAACAATGATGTCACTCTACCAGTGAACAGTGTTTCACATCTTACTGAAGACTTTCAAAATTTCATGTGGTTTTTGTACCAGTGTGGAGGTGCATGCAATTTACCCCCGTCTTCCAAACGAAGAGATACAGATGTAGACAAGTGCCACCAGCTGTGGAATTAAGACTCGAGTGCCATATGCTCTTGCTCAAAGTTAACTTTTTCAAAATTAATTAATTTTCAGCCCTTCCTGTAGGAGGACAGCCTCTGCCCTAGGAGATGGTAAGGCCCTGGGGTGGGCACTGGGATGTCCTCAGCCTTGTATCCCCACGTGGAAGTGCTTCCACATTTGCTGAATGAGCTTTTGATATTATGGATGCATAGTCTCTAACCACTGGAGAAGCAGTGGGCCACACAGCTCGGCCATTGGCTCTACTGGGTGCTGCTTAAACACTGATGGCCACAACCCTGCTGTGATACCGGGTGGGACCATGGTCACGGTGAGCTGCTGGGATGAGAGGCCGGAGGGACAGGTACCTGAATGACCCACAGGCTTGCTCTGGTCCTTTAAGGACCTCTTCAGGAGGTAGACACACTTGTGCTCTGGCTCAGACTTTGCTTTTCAATGGCCACATTGCCTCCCTGGTGCACTCAGTGATGAGGGCGACATGATGGCAGCCATCAGTTTCTAAGTGATGTAGTTCTCCACACCAGAGCAAACTGGCAAATCCCATGGATGCTGCCATCAGCCGGGACCTTGAATCTGGCCATGAGCTGGAGCATGTGGACCCCTGGAAGGCCCCAGCCTCATCAAGGGTGCTCTGGGGTGGGAGGTAGGGTGGGGTGTGAGAACCCAGGGGCCAGGCAGGCTGCCTCACACAACTGGTTTTCTGCTCAAAGCCTGAGGACCCTTTCAGGTACAAATGAACTCGTTTACAAAACAGAAGTAGAGGCACAATGTAGAAAATAAACTTGTGGTTACGAGGGGATATGGGGCAGGGGAGGGATAAATTGGGAGATTAGGACTGACACGTACACACTACTATATATAAAATAGATAACTAATAAGGACCTGCTGCATAGCACAGGGAATTCCACTCAATACTCTGTAATGGCCTATATGGGAAAATAATCTAATAAAAAAAAAGAGTGAATATATGTATATGTATAACTAATTCACTTTGCTGTACACCTGAAACTAATGATGGGAAAAGATTTGAAGTTTATAACTTTATGCTAGCTCTGTTTCTCTAAAGACTGCTTGCTGTGCCCCGATAAGAACAAGATGACCTAGTTATCAACTGTAACCTTAAGATGTTCTGATAAGTATGGAATGCCCTCCTCCTGCTCATGCAAGTTTCTGTTTGGAAACCCCCTCCCCCCTTCTTGTGTGTAACCCATAGCAACTCCAGCTCTCTGTAACTGCCCTAATCCATAGTAATTATGTAACCAATCAGTTTGTGCCAAACTCAACTAGAGCCTTGTTTAAACCAACCAAACAGTCTGTGCCAATTATAGCTATATGCCTTAACCTATATGAGGAAAAGATTTCCCTGAAACTGGGCCCCAGAATTTTGGAGCGTGAGCTCATCTGGGTCCGCTGGCTCAATAAACCCGAGTTCTCCAACCCTCTGAGTGTGGTACTTGGTCTCTCATGAGATCAGTTTTCTGCAACACTAACACAACATTGTAAATCAACTATACTCCAATAAAAATTAAAAAACCAAAACACAAAACCCCAAAATAATGATGCATATTCAAACGCATTGTTACTATTAAAATTTAATTATTAATGAGAATATTTACTGTGTGAAAAGATTTTATGTATATTTAATATATAAAATGTTAAAATGTGAAAAAAAAAGGCCTGAGGATCCTTTCAAAACATGCGGTTTGTATTTGTGATTTTCAGTGACTTTGAATGTGTATACCTGGAAGCCCTCTTGTAAGAGGGAAAAGCTAAATTGGACTCCATGTTGGATCTGTTTATTTTACATTAACCTTTGTATTCTATTGCTTTTGCTACAAGTTTAGAATGTTCCTTTATGGCCTGAAATGTACAGGATAGCCCATTCTCAAGCCTCTGACCTTTAAAAGAATAACACTTTTCCATTCATTAAAGTTGCAGAACAAAGAATAGCATTTGCCTTGCTGGAGTTTTACAGGAACATCCTGACCTGACCTACATGGACAGTTGTAAGAACAAAGGATTCTGGCTCAAAGAAGTTTGCAATAAGCAACAACACCCCCTTCTCTTTTCAGTATAAAAGAAGCCTGAATTCTAACTCAGGAAAGATATTTTTTTTTTCCCCAATTAGAAGAAAAGTTTGAAATTTATTTACAAATTATTTCCAGGGTAATTTTTCTTTTTTTTTTTTTTAAGTTCTTTATTGGAATATAATTGCTTTACACTGTTGTGCCAGTTTTTGCTGTACACCAAAGTGAATCAGCTGTATTTATATATATATCCCCATATCCTCTCCCTCCCGAGACTCCCTCCCACCCTCCCTATCCCTGCCCTCTAAGTCATCACCCATCACCGAGCTGATCTCCCTATGTTACGCAGCAACTTCTCACCAGCTATCTATTTTACTTTTGGTAGTGTATATACGTCAATGCTACTCTCTCACTTTGTCCCAGCTTCCCCTTGCCCCACCCCCCCAACCCTGTGTCCTCAAGTCCGTTTTCTACATCTGCATCTTTATTCTTGCCCTGTCACTGGGTTCATCAGTACCGTTTTTTTAGATTCCGTATATATGAGTTAGCATACGGTATTTGTTTTTCTCTTTCTGGCTTACTTTGCTCTGTGTGATAGACTCTAGGTCCATCCACCTCACTACAAATAACTCAATTTCATTCCTTTTTATGGCTAATATTCCATTGCATATATGTGCCACATCTTCTTTATCCATTCATCTGTTGATGGGCATTTAGGTTGCTTCCATGTTCTGGCTATTGTAAATAGTGCTGCAATGAACATTGTGGTGCATATTTCTTTTTGGATTATGGTTTTCTTTGGGTGTATACCCAGTAGTGGGATTGCTGGGTCATATGGTAGTTACATTTTTAGTCTTTTAAGGAACCTCCAAACTGTTTTCCATAGTGGCTGTACCAATTTACATTCCCACCAACAGTGCAGGAGGGTTCCCTTTCTCTGCATTTATTGTTTCTAGATTTTTTGATGATGGCCAATTTGACTGGTGTGAGGTGATAACTCATTGTGGCTTTGACTTGCATTTCTCTGATGATTAGTGATGTTGAGCATCTTTTCATGTGTTTGTTGGCCATCTGTATGTCTTCTTTGGAGAAATGTCTATTTAGGTCTTCCGTCCATTTGTGGATTGGGTTATTTGCTTTTTTGGTATTAAGCTGCATGAGCTGCTTGTATATTTTGGAGATTAATCCTTTGTCAGTTGGTTTGCTGGCAAATATTTTCTCCCATTCTGCAGGTTGTCTTCTTGTCTTGTTTATGGTTTCTTTTGCTGTGCAAAAGATTTTAAGTTTTTAAGTTTTAAGTTTCATTAGGTCCCATTTGTTTATTCTTGATTTTATTTCCATTATTCTAGGAGGTGGATCAAAAAGGATCTTGCTTTGATGTATGTCATAGAGTGATCTGCCTCTGTTTTCCTCTAGGAGTTTTATAGTGTCTGGCCTTACATTTAGGTCTTTAATCCATTTTGAGTTTATTTTTGTGTATGATATTAGGAAGTGTTCTAATTGCATTCTTTTACATGTTGCTGTCCAATTTTCCCAGCACCACTTATTGAAGAGGCTGTCTTTTTTCCATTGTATATTTGTGCCTCCTTTGTCAAAGATAAGGTGCCCATATGTGCATGGGTTTATCTCTGGGTTCTCTATTCTGTTCCATTGATGTATATTTCTGTTTTTGTGCCAGTACCATACTGTCTTGATCACTGTGGCCTTGTAGAATAGTTTGAAGTCAGGAAGCCTGATTCCACCAACTCCGTCTTTCCTTCTCAAGATTGCTTTGGCTATTTGGGGTGTTTTGCATTTCCATACAAGTTATAAGATTTCTTGCTCTAGTTCTGTGAAAAATGCCATTGGTAATTTGTTAGGGATTGTGTTAAATCTGTAAATTGCTTTGGGTCGGATAGTCATTTTCACAATGTTGATTCTTCCAATCCAAGAACATGGTATGTCTCTCCATCTGTTTGTATCATCTTTAATTAAGATTTTTTTTGACCGACACTAGTCTGCCATCTTCTCGGCCTGCCAGCTTTCCAAATAAAGTCATATTCATTTCCTCATCACCTCATCTCTAACTCATTGGCTTGTCATGCAGCGAGCAGAGCGAGCTTGGACTCAGTAACAGTCTGAGTCTATTTTATGATTCTCCCCTCTGCATAGAGCTTTTATGTGAATTGCCCATTTTTCAGGGCTGCTTCCCCTACCCCAGACTTGACAGCTTATGCCTCCCCAGGGTACTGTTGCTGTAATAATGGCTACTCTATGCACCAAGGCCGAATAGAAATACAGAGACAGAGATTTTGGAGGAAGAGAGAGATGGCTTTATTTTTCTGCCAAGCAGAAGGGCAGACACAGCAGGCTAGCGCCTCAAGAACTGTGCCCTACCTCTTCCCCACCCCTGCTCCTTGGGAGTTGGGGGAAGATTTTTTATGTGGGGCTTGTAGGGCTTGCAGTCTGGGTAAATGATAAGGATCCAGATGGTGACAGTCTTACATTCTTTTTTCAAAACAGTCATAGCTGGCATCAGTCCCCCCCCACCCCCCCATGGTAATTGGGGTCTGGCAGTCTGATTGTCTGTTTGCCTCCAGTTTATTGGCTGGAGACCTTCTTTCTGAAATTCAAAGAAAAAAACAAAAACCTACAGAGATGATTTGTATGGAATGCAGGTGCCGGGACATAATAAAGTTAGGGAGTGAGAGGCAGGATGTAACTCACACAGAGTTAAAGGTGATAGGTGCTAATTTACATAGTATCAGGGAGTGATGTTAGCCTTGTGAAGTACAAGTCTAGTTACTACAGATCAGTGACAGTTAAACAAGGAATGATCAACTTTTTCAGGCCAGGTTATGTTTCTCCTCTAGCCTGTTCGCTGTTTTCTTTGTTATCCTTGCCCTCAGGAGAAAAAAGAATGATCCCTTGTATTTGCATTGCAACAGTACTGGCATTGGCCAGCCAAGTAGGGGCTGCCTTGCTCTCCCCTGACCTGCTGGATGAGGTGAGAGGCCCTGGACCTCAGTCCTGGGGCCTCTGTAGGGGGATGCTGTGCTGCCTCCTGAATCACTCACCTTGGCTCTCACTGAGGTAGCCCATCATGGTGTGCAGGTACTCTTAAAACCAGTGCTGCCAGCCCTGCATCCAGGTCACTTTTACTTCTATAAGGCTCCCTCCTGTCTTGGAGCCATGGCATCAAGGACTCCACTTTCTGAAGCTCACTGTCAGATTAAGTGACTATTTGGTCCTCCAGGCACGTGAAGGTTATGTATCCAGGGATGTTGGGCTGAGTCTCTGATACCATATGTGCAAGAACAACAGAGAGTGGGACCCTGGGAAGGGCAGAAGGTCCCATCTCTAGGTCATGAGTGATCTGAATTGTCCTGACCTCATTCGTTCGAGCCCTTTGCGTGATCCCCACTTTAGAGTTGAGGCCACAGAGGCACAGAGAGGTTAGGCTTCTGCTCATGATCACAGAGCTGGGAAGCAGTAGAGCTGGGTTGGAAGCCAGGCCATGAAGGTTCCAGAGCACATAGAGGGCCCCTGCAAATCTGAAGGGAAACCAGTGATTTTGCCACCACACTCCCTCAGGGGCTCCGAAGCCCTGGGATCCAGCCCTGAGTTGTAACAGCCCTGGCTAGCTGTGTCACTTGGACAATGGTCTCTGCAATGGAAGTGCCAAATCTCTTCTTTTTGAGGCAGGTGGGTGGGCAGTGGCTTGGGTGAAGAGCTGCCTGGGGACTGGAAGAGGTGGGTATACCCAGGGCTGCACAAGGGGATACGTGTCACCAGCAGCAGAACTGGGCCCTGGGGCTTCCCTAGGAACTAGGAGTCCTGGGGAATCACACGGGGCTCCTTATCCCTCTATATCTTGCTGTGCCTAAAATCTGGTAAGAAGGAAAGGAGACAGGGAGGGGAACAGACGCCACACCAGGAGGGTTTGGACAAAGGGAAGCAGAGGACAGGGGCCTATCCAGGTTCCTTCCTCTAGAGATGGCCCCGTCTCTGAGGCCACCATCTAGTTTTGAGCTAATTTCAGCTGCTCAATCCTCCATCCCCCAGTGTGGGCAGTGCGGTCAACCCTCAGGGGATGATGAAATAGAGGCAGCCCAAGAAACCTAACTGGTGTGAGTTATACCTGGGAGGAGAAGGAGGGTCAGGGTATAGCCAGGCTCCTTTAGGAATGGCATTCTAGGGGCAGATCTGTTGCAGGAAGGAGGATCTCTTCGAGAACCCAAGAGTGGGCTCTTATCTAAAACTTGGAAATGAATTGTCTGAGGAGACACATGCACAGACAAAGCAAAAGACTTTATTGGGACGGGGCACCTAGGTGGAGAACAGCAGGGTAAGGGAACCCAGGAGAACTGCTCTGCCACGTGGCTCACAGTCTTGGGTTTTATGGTAATGGGGTTAGTTTTTGGGTTGTCTCTGGACAATCAACTTGCTTGGCCCATATTTGGTTTGACTCGGGGTCCTTCCTGATGGCACCCATCTCTCAGCCAAGATGGATTCTGGTGGGAAGGATTCTGGGAGGTTGGTAGGACATATGGACTGGTGTCTTCTCTCTTCTTTTGGCCCCTCCCAAATTCCCCCATTTAGTTTTCAGTGGTAGCCCGGTGTTCCTTACAGGGACGTCTTGTTGCGAGACAACTCATGCAAGTGGTTCTCATTGTGCCTGGCCAAGGTGGGAGGTTTCAGTCAACAGTTCCTTAAAAGACCCTTCATCACTAGGAAAGAGCCTTTTCCCCACAGGGGTGTCCTTGAGACCTAGGAACAGGTGTTGTTAGAGTGGTGGCATTTTGGAGAGACCCCCAGAGACTAGCTCTGGCCAGAGGAGCCTGGAGTCCAGGATGGAGTAGGGGAGGTACAATTCTGGTTCACAAAAGACCTCTTTTCTCCGCTGGGCCTTCCTGGATCTTCTGTCATGTCTTCCAGGTGGTGTAAATGAGAGAAAAGCAGGAAAAGCAGCACCCTCCTTGCTTCTGTTGTTAAGAGTCTGCTTCTAGCTGGTCTCTGCTTTGAGCTGTAGGTGCAACAGGGGTAGCAGCTGCTATAGGGACTGCAGCAAGTATGTAAGCAAGAGCTTTCTAACTGTTAGAGCAGGCAGATAGCTAGATATGAGCAGAGAAAGGCGGGTCATGGACCAGGTGGCAGGAAGCCATACCTCTTGTGAATAACGGGGGTTCTTGGGAAGACAAAGGAAAGCAGAAACTTCTGAACAGATAGGAAACCATACACCTTGTGGTGACAGGGGTCCTAGAGGCAGACAAAGAAAAGCAGCAAAAGGTGGGAATCTCTGGAGTCAGAACAGAACCTTCTGCTCGTTATGCCCTTATTAAAATAAAATTAGCTTTGCAGGTAAGAAGTTCCCATCATGCACTGACACATGACACTTCCGATCAAGACCAAATAAGAACAAAAATCCCTCCTCCCCTTGGGAATGTGGAGTTGGGATGAAAATCAGGAAATATCAGTACAACCCCAATCCCCTCCCTCCTCAATGAATATTCCACCCAAACATTTTTACACCCCATAGAACCAGTTTGCTAAAGGAACTCAGGGCAGCTACTCACATGAGCCTGCCTGCTCTCCCTTCTGAGAGTGTACCATCACTTAATAAATCCTCACATTGCTTTCTTGGCCTCTGTATCTCGTCTCTGAATTCTTTCTCCGATGAGACAAGAACCTACTCTCTGGTAATATAAGTGGCACGATGTTACATACACAAACACAAGGTTGGATTTACCATCCTCTAGTTCAGCCTTATTGCTACTGATAGAAGGGACGCTGTGGAATGTGGGTGACTGCAATAATAACAGTACGAACAACTGCCTGAGATGACCAATGTGACTGCAAGGACTATTTTGCTACATTAATACACTGTGTATGGAAATTGCTCTAGCTAATGAGGAGAGAGACTGAGACTGAGATACTTCCCAGAGAGCTGGGCAGACCACATGCCCACCTGATCCCACTGCACCAGACCATCACTGACCCACAGGTTCCATTGTAGTATTAATGGACAAAATGCTGGGTCATCTGAGAGGAAACTGGGCCACCCTCACTTCTCAACCCTGTGCTGAGGCCAGGCCCGGGGCCTGCCCTACTGGGTGCAGGGCCCCCGGGGGCTGCGGAACAAATTCAAAGCTGGTGGGGCAGAGGATGCAGACACCACTTTCTTAAGAGGGTTGACTGCATCCTTTGAGCAGCGGAAGCACTGGAGGCAGAAGAATAATGACTTACTACAACTTGAAATCGAAATCACTTGTGTAGTTGTGTTACCGAGCCCAAGCTTGTTCTGCTTGCTGCATGGCCAATAAATCAGGAGAAGAGTTGTTGGAACAAGGAATAACAATTTTAATTGGAAAGCTAGCAGACCAAGAAGAAGGCAGGCTAGCATCTCAAAAACCATCTTACCTTAGTCCAAATTCAGGCTCCGTTTATATGTAAGAAGGGAAGGAGGAGGGGCCCACAGTGGCACCAACCAATGGCTGAGAAGGGCCACTAACGTCCCTGGTTGACAGCTGCTCACTAAGGTCACTTGCTTGGGGGAGGGGCCCACTGCGGTGCCAACCAATGGCTGAGCAGGGCTGCTATAACTCCTGCCTGCCTCGCAGCTATTACATCCCGAGTAGAAGTGTGCGACACCAGAAAGCGGCCAGGTCTGAAGACGTACTGGGCTACTCCAGCAGCATTGTCCTCCAGCTCTCCTGGAGCGAGGTGAGCAAGTGATGGAGACTGCGGTGGCCATGTGGAGGCGGTTGATGTGCCCGTTACTAGAATCACTGTCTGAAGCCAGTGGCAGGCACTGTGGGCTCAGCCTGCTGCTGGCTTCATCAGTCAGTTCATGACCAATGAGGTGGCCCGAGAGCTGGTGTCCCTGGAGAGGAGCTCCCGCCTGCCCACTTGTGCAGTGGGCAGAGGCAGGCATGGGGCCAGTGTGGTGGGCTAGGCCCAGCCTGCACATGGAGAGGAGTGGCAGAGCGGCCCCTGGCCCAATCGCAGGTGGGCTGGCACCAGAGAGGGAGGAAGGAAAGGCCCACTGCGCTTTGAGTTTGGGCTGGGGAGGCTGCTATTACAGTTGACCTAGGCCTGCCTTCCTAAAAACGACACTTGCTTGTCAAAAGCATTTGCATTTAGAAGCATTTCCAGAACACATTAAAGTAGAAAGAAGAATATAATGACCTCTCCTTACACCCATCATCACCCAGGTTGCATAACTACCACATTTGCTTCATCTTGATGCTAAAACCTCAACCTCTGTGCACCAGTGCCAAATCAAATCTCTGAGACAGAGTTTTGGGTGAAGTAGAAAAGAATAGCTTTATTGCTTTGCCAGGCAAAGGGGGACACAGCAGGCTCGTGACCCTTAAAACTGTGTGTTCCAACCCAGGAGGATTTGGTGAGGAGTTCTTATAGCAATAGCTCAAGAGCAGGGTTGCTGATAAGATTAGGGTGTGTGCAGACCTGCACTCCTCTAAACAAGCTTCTGTGGTTCTTGAGTTTATCAAACTGTGACCTTCTCTCTGGAGTGAAGAATGCTTCATCAAGTAGTTAACATCTGCCAGTTGGTGGGGGTTTTAGGTTGGCAGCAGAGTGTAAAGATATTGTTATGTATATCCCTGGAAGAGAAGCAGGACCCTGTCCCAAGGCTGCACTGTTGTTCCTTGACTGCTCCTCTGTTATCTCCACATCCCCTCCCTTCTCTTGATTAGCAACTGTTTGAACCTGCCCTTGAAACTCAGGGAAGGTCGTGGAGGCTGAATGGAGCCTATTTCCTACAAACAAAAAACGGGGAACACAGAAAGGCTTTTGTGTCCAGGAGCTCCTCAGGTTCCTGCTTGCTTTCAGGACTTTGTCACATTCAACAAAATTAACAGTTGTCCTTCACATTGCTTAATGCCAGTTGCGTAATTAAATTTCCATAATGGACATAAATATGTCTTTTTTTGTTGTTAAAACATTTATTTATAAATTTATTTTTTAAAATTTATACAATTTTCAAAGGTTACACTCCATGTACAGTTACTACAAAATACTGGCTATATTCCCTGTGGTGTATGATACATCCTTGCAGCCCATCTTATACCCAGTATTTTGTATCTCCCATAAAGATGTCTTTTAGAGCTAGTTTTTCGAATCAGGATATAAATAAGGCCCACTCAGACCATTTCTGTCTGTACCCCCATACTGAAACCAAGCAGGGTCCTGTGGGGCCCTCCTGGGCACAAAAGCCTTTCCTGGTCCCCCATTTCTTATTTGCAGAATAAAGACTTCAGACTCCTAGACCTTTCCTGAGTTCCAAAGGGCAGATTCAAACAGATACGAATCAAGGAAATAAGGAATGCCTGAACAAAGGAGGAACCGTCAAGAAACTATAGGGTAGCTATTAAAGCAGGATCCTGGTTCCTCCTCATGGAATATGTACATAACAGTATCTGAGTTCTTCTGTAGGAACTAAGGCCCCCACCCAGGTGGAGGATGGTAACTTCAGGCTGAGCAGAAGATTCCTGGAGCACCACCCTGTTACCTCACCACCAACCAATCAGAAGAAACACACCCTGCAGCCCTCACCCCAAATTTTACCTATAAAAACTTCTCCCCTGAAACCGTTAGGGAGTTCAGGGATTTTTAGAGCACGCGCCAACTATTCTCCTTGCATGGCCATGCAATAAACCTTTCTCTGCTCCAAATTCTGATTTCAATTTGTTCTCACTGTGCATTGGGCACATGAACTTGTGTTTGGTAACAGTACAGGGATTCCTTCTCATGGTATTTTCTGTGAGAAATAAGCCCACTTGTCTGATCACCAAAGAAAGGACATGGAAGCCTGGAGTACAGCAAAGTGAGACTTTAACATCAGTCTTGCAAGAGTGGGTGTCTAACAGGCACACCCCAGGTGATTATAGCAGGCATTTTATCCCCTAGTTTGCAAATCTCTCCCCTGGTTCCTTACTGGCTGGGTACTATAGGGTTCACATGCTTTCCCTTACGTTGCCTACCAATGAGGTTTCAGTATGTACTTTGCTACTATTTGATTGGAGGGCTTAGACGTCCTCCAAGACGATGTGACTGTGACGACGTGACTGTTACCACCCCTCCCTTTGTTCTGTTACTTTTGGTGCAAACTTTTTGCCTGTTACTTTCTGGTATGAGTCTTTGGTCATGTTCGCAAACTTTACTTCATTTTTTTGGAAATGAATCAACAGACATCTGCTATATCTCACATTTTCTTCTCTTGGAAATGAGCTCTAGAGTCTACTTTTGCTTTCTGTTTCCTAATAATCATTGTAATTGAAAGGGAGTGCATTTGCTTGCTATTTACTCAGTTGCTGTTTACAACTTACACGGGACAACATTCTTGTCCCTGGAAATGCTGAGGATAGAACTTGGGATGTCTCCCTTGTTGACTGTGTTGACTGAAAAAATACACACAACTTAAAAGTTGAGAGTTATATTTTATCTGGCAGAAATTTTTAGGACTTAAGCTCAGGAGACAGCATCTCAAGTAACCCTGAGAGAACTGCTCCGAGGAGATGGGGGGGGGGGGTGGAGCCAGGTTATATAGAAGTTTTGCAACAAAGGGCAGGTAGTCTGAATGTCAAAAGATTATTATAAATTAAAGGAAACCAGATATCCCAAGTGAAGGCATTTGGCACTTTTCTGTGTATTCTTTTCTATGTATGTATGGGAAGATGCAAGATTCTGGGCTCAATGAAATCATTCCTTTGACATATGTGTCAGCTATCTGGGGCCAATATCCTGTGTTTTCACATCCTGAGCTTCCTTGGGTCTCACCATGGGGAGTGGCTGCAGTGTGATGGCAGCTAGATGGCTGGTATTCTTCCCTTCCTGAATTCCCTGAGGGCTCACCATCTGTGGTGACTGCATTTGCTGATGTCTGTGACAGCCTTTGTTTACTGATATGGCAGGAAATATTCTGTTTCTCAGATCCTCCTTTTGGTTAGGAATTCAACCAATATTTGGGAGAGATTTCATGACCAATTTTTGTCCTATGGTGCTAAGAGGCTCATCCCAGATCAGGAGAAATGTCCTGTTGATATGTCACTCCAGGTGCTAATTTTTGGATTAGGCCCTATGGAAAATTAAAGATTCTCTGGATCCTCTGTCTAACCTATTACGATTCAAGAGATATTTCCCTTGTTGTATCTTCCCATTCCTAGAATCACACTATTACAATTATTCTGTTATAAATATGATCTACTTCTTCAAGATATTTAGCCATCATTAATTTGGCAAGGGGTCTGGTTACATATTGCATAATATAAGAGACAACAATCTATGAAATAGACAACTTACAAGTAACACAGCTAGTAACGTTAATAAAGTTACAAGTAGGATTTTAAGCCATGAGCTTCCAGAGCCAAACTATCTTCCCAAAAGATCACTAAGGCTAGGAAGTGGGTCATCTAACGCAGCAATGTGATTTTTCACGTGAGTTATTAACTGTGTTACATTGGAGGATTCATCTGGTATGCAAACACAACATTTAGTTTGAATTATAGTACAGGTGCCTCCTTGAGATGCTGTAAGGATATCAAGGGCCATATGATTTTGTAACACAGCCTTCCTCATCATAGAGACCTCAGAATTTAGTAGGCTAATAGCCTGGTTACTATTGTTTAAGGCCTTTGGAGTGAATTCTGTTACATGTGGGATGTTACATCTTCCAATCTTACGGAAGGCATGAAAATAGCTGCTAAGTGATCATACCAGTGAAGTACACTCTTGGTCCATCGGGCTCGTATTGATGGTAAACTTGCTGGAGTTGCATCTAAATTTGTACGTAAGTGGTCTTGAGCCCAAGGGAATCCTAAAGTACACCTTCCTAGCCATCCGGTGCCGAGACCAGCTCGGCGACTCGAGGCGAGTGACGGGTGCCGCAAGCTTGAAGAAGACACAGACACAGACTGAAGAGAAAAGTGGGACCGGGGGGCTCAAGACCTCTCGGATCAAGAGCCTCGTTGATTAATCCCACGTTGCTTTTATTGAGTTTTCGGCATAGTCTAAGGGTCTGACACTCCCAGGTTAATCCCATAAACAATCAAAGGCCTCACATGACTGGGGGCAATGATCTTTGTTTGCCTCCTGGGTCCTGATTTGAGCTGGGTGTGGAGAGCAAAGCAGCCCTGGGGGAAGGAGACCTCTCTCAGAAGGATTAAGGGTCTGTGCCCCACCCGTGTTGGCCCCTCTGTGACTGTGCCTGTCTTAGGTTGTTCCTCCCTTGAGGAATCTTACCCGTCTTTGGCTAACCAGTCATCCTCCAGGGCCAAACACGGTGATATTAGGAAGGCTCTATGCATCACCCCTGTTGGCCCCTCTGCGGCTGTGCCTGTCTTAGGTTGTTCCTCCTCTGAGGAATCTTACCCGTCTTTGGCTAACCAGCCATCCCTCAGGACCAAACAGGGTGATATTAGTCTCCATGCCCTGCACCCTCAGCTCCTCCACTGCTCAAGCAGGACATTCTGAATCCCATCGCTCGGGCCACATACTTCAACATTTTCAATGTTTCAAAAAGGTTCCAGAATGTCTTCCCACAATCCGGGCAGAAGCCAGGGCCATAGATTGGGCCCACAAAGCCACTGAGTCCCATTAGGTGCCACCCAGTGTATTTCTGGTCGCTTGACCCAAGTTGGTTCATACCAACCACTGTCTTTAAGGGAAATGATACACTGGCATTTTTCATAAGACACCCAGCCTAATTTTCTAGTGTTATGAGACTGATTATCTTTAGTATAATTTAATTGTTCCCAGCATAGGTGGGCCTTTAAATTTAGATGATGATAGCCTGGTGTTAGCCATATAAATCCACTCCATGACTGGGGAAGGGTCCCTCCTAATAGTCAAGAGTTTACATTTTTTGATTGAAATTTGACTTGTTCTGATTGAGCTTGAGTAACCTCAAAGGAAAATTCATATTTATGGCCAGGGTTGGAATAAGTATGTTTGATTGACCAAGTGAAGGGGTCTCATCTAGTAATATCAGTAGTGGCTCAGACAGAACTATAATTTATTTCTTCTAAAATAAACTTTCTAAGGGGCATCCAGTTAGACCCTTGGAAGGGAGAAACCCACCATGGTAAACCAGAAGTACCAGATGCAGGCAATTGATTGCAAACCCAACAATTGGATTGATATCTAAAATTTGCAAAAGATTGTGCCCATGATAGAAAAACATTTGCTTTGCATGCAAGAGTCCAAGAAACCAAGAAAACATTATGAATAATCATACACGCCAGGTCCAGCATCTTGGGAGAGCTGTCTACTTCTGATGTTGTCTTCTTCTTGTCCTGGTGTTGGTGTTTTTTTCTTATTAGGGTGTCGCTTTAAGGTGAGTTTGAGGTCAGCAGATCTCTCTATAGACCAGTCTGGTGCAGGGGCCCTTTTTAGGTGGGAAATATGAATCCAAGAGTCAATTCCCTTCAGTTTTGCTGCACGTGAGCTAGTTAAAAGAACGTGATAAGGGCCCTTCCATCTAGATTGGAGGGAGTCTTTTAAATGATGTCTCTTTCAGTATACATAATCTCCTGGTTGTAAGTCATGGGGCATCTGGTCTTCATTTGAGGATAGATTACTGTGATAAGCCTCAGAAACAAGCTTAGAAGGTCCTGCTAATAATTTAATTATACCTTTGCAATAATGCAATATAGCTCCCTTTAGTAAATATAGGTTCATATAATCCTTCATCCAATCTCATTGGTCTCCCCGTAATAATCTTGAAGGGAGACAAATGATGTTTGCCAAGAGGAGTGGATCTGAGGTCGAGTAGAACCAATGGAAGGGCCTTAGGCCAGGGTATGGAATAAGCATCTGTAATTTTAGCCAATTGAGTTTTAATTGTTCCATTTGTTCTTTCTACTAACCCAGAAGACTGGGGATGAGGCGCACAACGGAAATGTTGCATAATCAGCCAAAATTTACAAATTTCCTTTACAACGTGTCCAGTAAAATGAGTTCCTCTTTCACTATGTAGTTCTGAGGGGATTCCCCAGATGGGACTCACTCTCTATAAACGCAACATCCCTACTGATTGTGCTGTGCCCCTTCTGCATGGGGATGCCTCAACCCAGTATGAAAACATACAGATCATAACAAGAGCATATTGATAACCTCGAGATGGAGGCATCTGTATAAAATCAATCTGCCATATTTTACAAGGACTTGCAGGTGATGGAAAACTTTGCTGACCACTATGTAATGGCTTTCCTGGGTTATATTTTGGACACGTATTGCATCCTGCATAGACCTTCTGAGCTATGATAAAGGAAGGTTTCCCCAAATATTGTTTACCCCACAGCACCATCTTATCTGGGTTCCAATGAGTTAGCCATGAATATATTGTAAAACAGGATATTGAGCTCCAAACAGAAGAATAGGCTTCCCGTTTGGGGCTATCCACAGCTCTCTGTTGGAGGTGAATCTTTTTCTTTGGTGCTGTTCTCTCAAACCTTAACAACATGTAAGTAAGGTTACTGGGAGGTTGAAAGGGAGAGACAGTAGTTAGTTGGTCGCTGATAATTTGCGAGCCTGCTGCCTTGGCCAGGTGATCAGCTAAAGAGTTTTCTTTTGTCTCTGTATTGTCAGCCTTTGAATGACCTGACACCTTAATAACAGCAATTGCACTTGGTAGCAGAATTGTATCTAATAGCTCAGCTACTTATTTTCTGTTTTTGATAGGCTGTCCTGAGGATGTTAGAAATGATCTTTGTTTCCAGAGCATACCAAAATCTTGTGTCACTCCAAAAGCATAGCTGCTGTCTGTGTAAATAACAGCAGATTTTCCTTTTGCCAACTGACAGACTCTTGTTAGTGCTGTTAATTCAACCTGTTGGGTGGAAGAGACATTAGGCAAGGGACCATTTTCAAGGAGAGACACTGGAGAAACAACAGCATAACCAGCCTGGTACTTTTCATGAGGTAAATATGAACCATCAGTGAATGATATAAAATCAGGATTATCCATTGGGCTTTCTTGAAGGTCAATCTTAGGAGATAAAAGATTGTCACTTAAAACAAATACAATTGTGCTTTTCATTATCTGATTTTTCTGGGAGCAAGTTTGTTATGACTGTGGGGACTTATGTTTGGTGAGAGCAAGACAATCGCCTAAAAGTTAATCAACTTGTACAACAATGCTGTGTGTGATGAGAGTTTAGTAAGGCTTCCACAGAGTGAAGAACAAAGACAGTGAGAGGGTGACAAACAACTATCTCCTCTGTGGTTTGACATATCATAGCTGTTTCAGTGATAGCTGGGAGACAAGGAGGAAGGCCCTTGACTACGTATCTAGCTGCTGGCTGTAATATCCTAGCTGCCGTGCTATTGGGTTAATACACCTAGTGCAGTAGGTGTATTCATGGACAAAGAGGAAAAAGGGTAAATCATAATTTGTTTTCTTTTTAACATAAATTTATTTATTCATTTATGGCTGTATTGGGCCTTTGTTGCTCTGCATGGCCCTTCTCTAGTTGCTGCGAGCGCGGGCTACTCTTCATTGGGGTGTATGGGCTTCTCAGTGCAGTGGCTTCTCTTGTTGTGGAGCACAGGTTCCAGGTGCGCAGCCTTCAGTAGTTGTGGCACATGGGCTCAATAGTTGTGGCTTGCAGGCTCTAGAGCACAGACTCAGTAGTTGTGGTGCATGGACTTAGTTGCTCCATGACATGTGGGATCTTCCCGGGCCAGGGATGGAACCCATGTCTCCTGCATTGGCTGGTGGATTCTTAACCACTGCACCATCAGAGAAGTCCTGAGTAAATCATAATTTGGATGCCCTAAGGCTAGGGCCTTTGGCAGGAGGCCCTTTAGGGTCTCCATGGCTTTAGAATGCTCTGTTTCCCAGCAAAGATGTTCAGTTTGGTCTTGTTTAAATAAATCATATAATGGTTGAACTACTAAAGAAAAATTCAGAATCCAGTTCCTGCAGTAGCCTGCAAGGCCTAAAAATCCTCTTAGTTGCCTTTTTTGTTCTTGGGGTAAAGAAGACCAAAATGCCCTTTACTCTGTCTAGATCAATTAAAAGCCCATCCTTGGATATCATATGTCCTAAATACTTTACATTAGCTTTACAAAATTGTGATTTATCTTTGGACACTTAATGTCCTTTTGAAGCTAAATTCTCAAGCAAGTATATGGTGTCTTGCTGCCCATTTATTAAGGAATTTGAACACAATAGCAAGTCATCTGCATATGTATCAAGACTATGAGGAAAAAGTAGATCATCTAAATCTGCTTTTAATATCTGAGAAAAGTAAGTGGGGCTTTCAGTGTAGCCCTGTGGCATCACAGTCCATGTATATTGTCATTCATTCCAAGTGAAGGCAAAAAGATACTGATCATCAGGGTGTGTAGGGATACTAAAGAATGCACTGCAGAGATCTATCCCAGAAAAGAAGTCACTAATTTTAGGGATATGGGACAGTAAAGTGTGGGGGTTAGGTACCACAGAATGACAAGGAATAATAATAGCACTGATAGATCTCAAATCTTGTATGAATCTCCAACCTTTGCCATTAGGTCTTCTCACTGGCCGAATGGGAGTGTTCCAAGGGCTAGTGCAAGGCACGGTGAGCCTTTTCTTAATGTAGGCTGATAGTGACCTCCGAGAGACAGCAGTGAGCCGTCCTGAAGAGAGATCTTAGTGCCCTGCCCAGGAATTGGACCTGGGTAGCCTGGATGAAAACAAGGAATCCTAGCCACAAGACCACCAAGGGCCAGAGGCTAGAAGCAAAGTGGCCCTAGCTTTTTCCCCCATTTGAAATAAAAAATTTTTCAAGGAGGCAAAAACTGTAAAAACAGGTAAAACGTTTATTATTAGAGACACAGCACAACGTATGGGACAGCACAAAGAGAAGCAGTTTGTTTATTTATGTCAGAAGCAGGGCAGAAATACACACCCAGAGAGGAGTGCAGACGTCCTGAATGAGGAGCACAGCAAAGAGGTGATTTAAATCATTTATATAGGACAGTCCTTCTGGGTCTTTGTTTACCTTTGACCAATTATCTTGTTTCTTTTTTCACTCCTGACTGGTCCCAGGACCCTCCCTAAGACGCGTGTACGACTTTTTGCTATGATGGGTCCCACTGTAGAGGCCTGTGGGTGCATGTCCACACTTATTATGGGGTGGGGGGCCCCTCTCTTTTTGACCCCCAAGGAGCCTTTCTGCACATGTGCAGACAGGGAAGTTTCCCTTGACCTCAGGACTGGGCACCTTATCTCTTTACTTCAGCAGAGCTCAGCTTCTGCCACTAGCTTTGTCCTTGCAGTGTCTGGGTGAGAACAAAGCTTCAATTTTACTCCACTTGACAAATACTGGCTGTCCAGCCCAGGAGTCCATCTCTCTCCTACCTAATAGCAAGGGTTTTATTCTCTCTATAGCTTCCTGCCTCAATGGATATTGACGAATATTGGGTGAGTGTTTATTTGGGTCTATGGTTAATTTGATAGGTGACGCAGAATGTATTCTCCCTATGTCAGTAGGATCAAGTGCCCATAGCTCTTTAGCCTAGCAATTTTTCCTGTTCTGCATCACCTTTATCATGGGCCACAAACATTATATAATGAAAGAAATCTGATTGATCTTTTAGGACTAAAATCTTTTCTCCCTTAGGAGTAAAAGAAATCTGGGCTTCATAAGTTTTTAACAAATCTCTACCTATCAGGTGAATTAGGGGCACTTTCTCCTAGGAGATAGGAATGTCTTCCTTTAAGTTCTCCTAAGTAAAATTCTAAAGGTAATGATTTAAAAGCCTTAGCAGGCGCATTGGAAATCCCCACCATTTGTACTGAAGTATTACTGTGAGGGAGGGAGCCTTTGATTTTGATAGGGTTTAAAACTGAAAAGATGGCTCCTGTATCTACTAGGGCTTTAATTGTTTCTCCTTGTGTATTCATTTCCATTTCCCCAAGGGCGCTAGAAAGGAGAAGGGGGAAGTCTCCCCATGTTCCCTTGGAGAAGCCCTATTCTTGTTTAACTTGAAATTCTGGTCTGAAATCTAGTCTGTTCTCGGCAAATTTTTTTCCCAATCTTTTCGGGTGACCCAGTTGATTACAGTAAAAGCAAATACTAGATTTCTTTGTCAGTCATGGATTGAACCGAGGCATGTTAACTACTGACTGACCTTGATTATTTAATTGGCACAATTGAAGGTTCATAATTTTTGTACAGGTCACTTTTTCTTTCTCTTTAATGGTTTTGAAAAGCTGGTCAGCCGACATGACAAGGGCATTTGTACATAATGCAGACCAACCTAAATCATGTCTTTTAATTAGAGTAGCCAATTCCTCATCCAAACCTTCTAAAACGGCAGAGTTGAGTAAAGGATCATTTTGGTGGTTAGAGAATGATTCAGGTGTCATGACTGAATATTGTTTAAAAGTTTTCTTGAACCTCTCATAGTAATCTGGAATTGATTCAACTGGTCTTTGTTTACACTGCTGAATCTTTGACCAACCTACTTCTTGTGGGAAAAGCTCTGGAATAAACTTGAGCTAATTCCTTGTAATTATCTTGATCCTGCTGGCTATGTAAATCAAAATACATTAAAGGGTCTTTCCATCCTGCTTTCTCTATCCATTACTTTGCTTTACTTTCAGAAACTAATAGCTGTATTAATTGATATAGATCTGAAAACCTAGGCTCATAAGTTTGAATTGTTAGCTCAAATTCCTTAGCAAATCCCAGTGGATCTTAACCAGAGCTTGGGAAATTCCTTAGCTAGAGCTCTAAGTTCTGTTTGGGTCCAGGGTGTATATGTAAGCACTGAGGATGGTTCATCTCTTCCTGTAATAGGTTTCTCCTTGAAGGGAGCTATGATTACTTCTGATTATTTTGACTTCATTTACTGGAGGAGGGTAAGCAACAGGAGGTAGGATTGATGGAAGAGAGAGAGAGAGATAGCCTCTGGGTTAGGCAGCTCAGATAAAGGAGGATATAAAGGAGGAGCAGAGGGAGAGACAGGGTTAATGCTAGTGGCCTTTTAAAATTCTGATATAATTTCAAGTAACCTTTTGTTGGTTTCCTGCAAAGAAGTTACTTTATCACTTCCTCTTTAGAAGTTTCTAAATACCAATTCAAATACACATTCCATTCAGTCTGTTTGATCTTATGGCTGGCTTTTTCTAGCTTGTTATGCAAAAAATATCAGTTTTGGAATGTCAGAAGAACCTCAATTTAGCCATTTTAGGTTGAGATCTCCTTTAGCATAATTTACCCAATCAAGTAGGTATTTGCAAGTATAATCTCCATATGTATTGTACGTGAATCTGGCTGGGCTGCTAGTTGGAGGCTGGCAATCTGTCATTCCTTTTTCTTTTGTTTTGAAAGTTTTGTTTCACATTCTGAGATCAGTTTGTTGAAATAAAATTATTAGTGATGATCGTGTGGTGGGCCACGGTGCTGCTTGAGAGCTTAACTCCTCTAGGTTTTGCCCCAGGGCTGCTTTAGCCCCCTCTTACGTGTCTTGGGTTCTCTCAGTGGCTTATAAGACCACAGGTGCTCAGAGGGCGGAACAGTCAGTTCTTATGTATGTCCCCAGTTGAGCAGGTTGTTAATTAAATGAGTGGGTTTCCCTGTAGGGACAGCTGCACAGCATGAGATCTTGCTTCCACCACTCCTGCAAGTTTCTCAGTCACTTGAGAAAGCCATTGCTGGCCAGGAGGAAAGAGTCCCTTCTTCAGAGCTCAGAAGCTCTCATAACATTTTGGTTTTTCATTTTGACAAACTCTATTAAGTTAGCCAATTCAAGGATAAAGGACAGGCCGGTCTTCCCCTAATAACTCAGTCTCACCTGACTCAGTGTTTAGCTGAGCAAAGTTATGCCAGTCTTTAAACTGAGGATAACCACTCAGTATCCCAAGTGAGTCTTCCCAGTGCCTTTTACACCGAGGATAGCCCACTCAAGCAAAATCTTCTCAGTGCCTTTCACTGATGATAACTCACTCATTGCCTAAACTGAGCAAAATCTTCCCAGCCCTTCAACTGAGGATAACCCAGGTGGCTCTTCTTGAAACTAAGTTTTAAGCATAACCTATTCCCCAGCCAAATAAAACTTAGGATTATCAACCAATAACAGGAGATCCTAAAATCAGGAGAATCTTGCCCAAATTTGTCTGGACTCACAAGGAGGCAGATGGGTGCAAGAGTCCTCTACTCTTACTAAGCCTCTGGATGCTTGTAGAGTTCAGGGAAAGGAGAGGAATCTGCTCTGGTCCCTTCATGGTCACCAAAACTTTCCACTGAAAAAATACACACAACCTAAAAGTGTAAAGTTGTGTTTTATTTGGTGGAAATTTTTAGGACTTAAGCCCAGGAGGCAGCATCTCAAGTAACCCCGAGAGAACTGATCCGAATAGGTCAGGGGGGTGGGGGGGTGGGGGGAGCCAGGTTATATAGAAGTTTTGCAACAAAGAGCAGGTAGTCTGAACATCAAAAGATTATTATAAATTAAAGAAAACCAGATATCCCAAGTTAAGGAATTTAGCACTTTTCTAGGTAAGGGAAGATGCAAGAGTCTGGGCTCACTGAAATCGTTCCTTTGCTATGCACTTCAGCTATCTGGGGCCAGTATTCTCTGCTTTCTCTTCCTGAGTCTCCTCAGGGCTCACCATGTGGAGTGATAGCTGCAGCGTGATAGCTGCTAGATGGCAGGTATTCTTCCCTTCCTGAGTTCCCTCAGGGTTCCCCAACTCACCATCTGTGGTGGCTGCATTTGTTGATGATTGTGACATCCTTTATTTATTGATATGGTAGGAAATACTCTATTTCTCAACTGAAAGAAATTGCACAGTCTAAAAGTTGAGAATTACATTTTAATTAGTGGCCTTATTGAGGATAATAGCCTGGAAACAGCCTCTCAGGTATCTCTGAGGGAGAAACTGTTCCAAAGTGGTAAGGGAGGAGTCAGGATAAATAGGGATTTTTTGCAGGAAGAAAAATGTGTAATCATACATCAAAAGATTACTGCTAATCACAAAAAACCCCAGACATTTCAAGTTAGTGATTTTAGTGCTTTCCTATTGTCCACTAAAAAAAAAAGCACAATGTGAGAATTGTGAGTTAAGTTTTATTTGGGGCAAAATGAGGAGTATAGCCCAGGAGACAGTCTCTCAGATAGCTCTGAGAAACTGCTCAAAAGTATTATATATGATTTATTTATTATTAATTTTATTTATTTATTTATTTTTTTTTGGGGGGTACACCATGTTCAATCATCTGTTTTTATACACATATCCCTGTATTCCCTCCCTCCCTCGACTCCCCCCCACCCTCCCTCAAGTCCCCCCCACCCTCCCCGTCCCAGTCCTCTAGGGCATCTTGCATCCTCGAGTTGAACTCCCTTTGTTATACAACAACTTTATATACGATTTTAGTGAAGGGGGTATGTACAGGCAAGCACACATTTTGGCAGAGGCTTGCTTCTAGTCATGAGGAGCAGATGTCACCATTAATGATCTTAGTACTTTTCTAGACATGAGGAGATGCAATAACTGGGCTCATAAAATGTTCTCCTGGGAATTCCCTGGTTGGGGAACTAAGATCCCCCAAGCCATGTGGCATGGCTAAAAAGAGGAAAAAATAAAAATAAAAAAGGAAAAAAATCTTCTCCTGATAATACTATCTATAGGCCTGTTCTGCCAGTTTTTCCCAGAACACAGAGTGCCTCACTCCTGAACTCCTTTCAGGGTGTGTTGAAGGTCAGTAGCTGCAGAGGCTAGTGACTTAATCTTGTAGAGGCAGATGGCAAGTGCCAATTTTTATTTGGCACTATGTACTGGAAGGAGATGATGCAAGAGTTTGGGCATTACTTTGATATGCATCTTAATTATCTACAACCAGTATCCTGTTTTTCTCCATCCTGAATTCCACTCAGGGTGTAGCTGCAGTGGCTGATGGCTTTAAGGCCCCAACATCCTTTGTTTACTGAAATCGCAGGTGGCACTCTTTGTCCACACCCTCATATATGAAGAAGAGGGTATTGATTCAGACCAGGTCTCCCAAGTTCGGTGGCTCCAGCACATTTAGGAACCCTCTGAGATTGTGTGAAATGTTGAGTGTGTGTTTCTTTGGGTTGATGGTAGCTGTGGGCTGGGAATGTTGCTTAAAGATTTTAAAAAATTCTTTAATAAAGTCCATTTGACCAAGGAAAGGTAAGTGACAAGGGGCTTAGAAGGGCACTCACCGAAATCCTTTCAAATGAAACAATTCTGAGATTCCACTGCCAAAGGAGAGAAGAAAAAAGAGAGGACAAAAGTGGGAGAAGAAGCAGGTAAGGACAGAGAGACAAAGACTGAGCAGAGAGAGAAAGAGAGTTATGGGGAAGGCAGGTTCTGTGACAGAGCCCCTCAAGATGGGCAGAGGTGAAAACCCATTCTTAATATCAAGCCCCTTGCACCCTGCCTACGTTTTCAGTCCAAACCCAAGTGGAGACCTCAGTGGGTAAAAACCAGCCCCAGGACCGAGGTCTGGGCACGATCATTCAGGATTGGCCCAGTTGGAACCACACTGTCCAAAGAAGACAAAAGCCAAACTGATCATGCATCATCAGTTACCAGGCAGATTACTCCTATTAACTTTGCATTAGTGAAGTGTAAACACCTCACCAGTTTTCGTATTGGGTGGGTCCTAACAGTTTGGAAAAAAGACAGTGTAATTCAGGTTTGTTAATTTACTTATTTACATGAATACTCATTAGGTCAGCGGGCCAGTTTGTCTGCCAAGTAAGTGAGCAAGAAATTAACTATTACATATTTAAAGCCATTACACATTTTTGCTCTGATACAACAGTCTGACACCTCAGCTGTCACAGAACTTAGCTTCTACTCCTGACATACACTTGATTCTGGAGTATTTGTTTTTATTCTTTATGTGAGAAAAAAATACCTATAATACTGGAAATGGAATAGGAATGGAGAAATGGGGGGCAGTTATCCAGACATACAGGGAAGCACAGGGAAGCATGGATTCTCCCCAATCCATCTTCACCTCTTCACTCCTTCTGTCATTTCTTCCTCTACCCACAGCTCTGATCATTTCTGGTTTGAGAAGGACAGCAGCACAGTGCCAGGAACAGCCTAGACAGGAGGTTGGGTGGTGGTTCTGGAGAGGGGAGGGACAGTGAGCCTGGTCTCTCCAGGTGCTTGCCTGCCCTGTGCTGCAACCCCAGATGCCCCCCTCTTCTGCTTTCTTCTCTTGCCCTTCCTCTCACTCTCCACCCCAGGCTGTAGAGAGGCTTCCACAGGCCTGGTATGTCACCAGGCAGGGATATCTCAGCTCCTTCCCAGGGATGGCCTCCACTGATGTTCACTTCTGTGAGTCTCATGTCTGGAGGCTCCTCCTAGGCCATGTCCCAGTGTGCTCTGCATCTTGGGTCAACTCTTCCCTGTCCAGTAGTCATCCAAGCACTGATTTCCTGAGGAAAACTTGGGCAAAGAATGTCACCTGCCATTTCAGTAAACAAAGAATGTTGCAGCTGCCAAGTCATCAGCCTCTGCAGCCAATCTGGATGGTGCACACAGAGGGGAACGAAGGATGAAGATAAACAGGATACTGGGCCTAGATGGCTAAGGTATATATCAAAGGATTAATTTAGTCAGTCCAGACCCTTGCATCTTCCCATACTTAGAAAAGAGCTAAATTCGTTAACCTGAGATATCTGATTTTCCTTAATTAGCAGTAATCTTTTCATGTTCAGACTGCCTGTTTTGTTCCCCCACCCCACCCCAAACTTCTATATATATCCTGGCTCCTTCCTTACCTCTTCAGAATAGTCCCTCAGAAATAAGAGGCTGTATCCCAGGCTGAAAACCTCAGTAATGCCCCAAATAAAATATAATTCTCAACTTAGGTTGTGCATATTTTTTTTAGTTGACAGAAGTAGGTGAGAGCTCAGCACCTGAAAATGGTTTCTTTTGCACCTCAGTGAGAGTGCATGTGTATGTGGGGGTGGTCACCTGTGCTGATAAGGAACTGGATCTGGCTCAGTGGAAATGGGGTTAGGGTGAGGCAGAGACTGAAGGGGCTGTACCCCGGAGCCCTATCCACACTCCCATGAGCTGGAAAATTAGGGGCTTGATTAGGAGAAACCTCTTCTAGAGACAGACTCTGTTTTCTGATTTCTGGCCCCAATTAAGCTGGGGCCATACACACCAGGTTAAAGGAAGAGCAGGGAATCAGGGCTGGCTGCTCAAATATACCTGTGCATTTGCAATGTGGTACACATCCAACATCATTCATTGCAGCTTCACCGTAGATGAAACATATGCAAAGTCCATCCATGGTGACTGGCTATGTATGTGATGATACATCCATATATGTAGAATATTATGCAGCGTGAAGGAATGAGAATGCTCTCTATGTACTGATATGGAAAGATCTGTACAAAAGATTGTTTAGTGAAAATGGATGTCTATTATTGCTACTTCTTCCAGAGGAAAGTAAGAATTCACATTATTTCCTTGTATATGCATAAGGAAACTATAGAAATTATATCTACAAGAAATTAAGATGACATGTAAAGAAGACATGTAAAATATAAATAAATAAGTAAATAAATAAATACAAATTTAAAAAAGATGTGAAAGACTTACATAAAGAAGATATTCACAGGTCAGACCTTCACTATTGTAGCTGTTAGTTCTTCTCAATCATTCTGTGGGTTCAATTCAATCTCAATCAAAGCCCCAGAAGGATGGATGGGTGGATGGATGGATAGATTTATTTATTATTTAAAATTTATAAATAGAGGTGAAATTCACATAGCTTAAAAATTGCCATGTTTAATGACTGATCTGGTGGCATTCAGTACATTCACAGTGTTGTACAATCTGTGTGTAATTCCAAATATTTTATGGGCAATGAAAATTTTAAAATTTTCCAAAACATTTTCAGCACCTGTAAACGAAACCCTGTACTCATTAAGCAGTCGCTCCTAATTCCTGCCCCCCACCCCCCCTCCCCGACACTGGTCACCACCTATGTTGGCTTCCTATGGCTTCTGTAACAGAGTACCACAACTTGGTCAGCTTATAAAAGCAGAAATTGATCCTCTCACAGTCCTGAAGTCCAAGAGTCTAAAATCAATGTGTTGGCAGGGCCCTGATCCTTCTAAGGCTCTAGGGGAGAATTGTTTTGTCAACAGAAGAAAAATGCACGAACTAAAAGTTGAGAGTTATGTTTTATTCAGCGAACAAAACTGAGGGCTTATTCTTCCTTTGACATGCACCTCAGCTATCTGGGGCCAGTATCCTGTGCTTTCTCATCTGGAGTCTCCTCAAGATGCATCCCTGGGGGTGGCTGCAGTGTGATGGCAGGTTTCTAGCTAAACCGAAATTCAATAGTCCTATGTTATCAAACTTTAGGGTTTAATTTTTCATGCCTTCAAAAGCTTGTATGAGGTATTCAACAAGCCCAGATTTTGCTCTGGGTGCACAAGTTAAACCCAGAGCAAAATCACTACTATTATTTTTATTAGCCCCTGAATATTAGTTCCCAGTTTTTACCTTATTGTGTGGCTCACGTAACCCTATTTGTTTCTTTAGTATGTTTAGTTAATATTTCCTGAGGGGCATATCTATATGCTTTGTCTTATAATACCACGCATGGGAAGTATTTCCCAGTAAAACATGTCTACTCCACAATATAATTAAGCAAAAGAGTTGTAACCATCTTATATAAAGCCCATTTAAATATACCAATTTTTATACAATTTCATTTCAATTCTATCAACTTTAATACCTGTAAATTTAGTTTCCATTAGAACTCAATCAACACGTCTTGTTCTTAGAAGGAGTCCTAGAAGCTTTTCTTATTTTCATGTTAGTCAACCTAATTAACGTTAATTACTTTAAGACCCATCGAGGTGAAGTGGAAACCATTATAAGGCTTCCCAAACTGGTTTTTCTTGTTTGATTTAAATTAAGGGAGTTCTGGGGCTTCCCTGGGAGCACAATGGTTAAGACTCTGCCTGCCAATGCAGGGAACACAGGTGCGATCCCGGGTCTGGGAAGATCCTGCATGCCATGGAGCAGCTAAGCTCGTGAGCCACAACTAATGAACCTGTCCTCCACAACTACTGAAGCCCATGCGCCTAGAGCCCAAGCTCCACAACAAGAGAAGCCACAGCAATAAGAAGCCCGAGCAACACAACAAAGAGTAGCCCCTGCTCTCCGCAACTAGAGAAAGCCCACACGCAGCAATGAAGACCCAACAAAGCCAATAAATTAATTAAAAAATAAATTAAGGGAGTTCTTAGATTAACCATTATGTATATATTTAATACATCATATATATTATTACATTTATATTTTCTACCTTTTAATTTGATTTTTTAGAGGTATGAATAAAGCTGTTTATAATGAGAGTTCTCTAAAAATTTACCAATGTTCTCCAATACAGAGTTGCTCCAATTCAAAGAATTCATCATCTGGCCATTAATGAGAAATATATATTCATAGTGATTCAAATCAATAAGATGCAAGAGACTTTTCCATAAGACAGTGGAGAGGATGCAACCTAAATAAAATCCAGAAAGTTTACTCCCCCAAATAGTATGGCAGAGGTCAAGTTTTCAAAACACACATATATACAAATAGACACATGCACATGCAGAATGCATTAAGAAGATGTGGTAGGACATTCACATTTCAAAGACACAAGAAGTTACATGCAAGTTCCCCCTAGCAGGCCACTGTTAAAAGTCAGAATTTTGAAAATATGTTTTGATTAAGCTGGTTTTTTTTAACTTAATTGAATACACAATAAGAGTCTCCTTGTTTTCAGGATGAGATTTCCTTTAATTTTCCTTTAATTTTCAATTAAGTAGATACTTGGAAATATGAACTCCCAATGTACATGAATCTGGCTGGAGTGTTAATTGGAGGTTGGTTTTCTGATGCCCCTCGTTTTTGTTTGAGAGAATCTATTTCCCATTTTAAAGTTGAATTTGTTGGGGATAAAATGTACTAGTGCACTTTAATCCTGACAAATTCTTGCTATGGTAGCCAATTTGAGGAATGATGTCAGGTGAACCTCTTACCTAACCATTCAGCCCAGACCACTCAGTATCCTTTTAACTGAGCAACTCCCAGTGTTTTGTCAACTGTGCTCCTCTAATATATTTTGACTGGGGGGGTCACTCCCAATATCTTTCAACTGGGAAGCCAAGTACCTGTTAGACAGACGCTGCCAAATAAAACTCAGGATCATCAATCAGGAGAGACTCACCCAGATTTGTCTGGATTCTCCAAGGAGGTGGATGGGCACAAGAGGTCTCTGCTGGTACCAAGGCTCTGGTTCCTCATAGAGTTCATGCAAAGGAGAGAAGTCTGCTCTGGGTCCCTTCATATGGTCCCCAAATGTGTTAACTTGGAAAAAAATGCACAACCTAAAAGTCGACAGTTATGCTTTATTTACCAGACAAAACTGAGGACATAAGTCTGAGAAGCAGCCTTTCAGGTATTTCTAAGGGATTGCTCTGAAGAGGTAAGGGAGGAGCCAGGATATACATGCATTTTTGCAACAAAGACCAGGTAGTTGGAACATCAAGAGATTACTGTTAAAGTAAACTAGCTGTCCCAAGTAAATGAATTTAGTGCCTTTGTAGATGGGAAGATGCAAGAGTCTGGGCTCACTGAAATCATTCCTTTGATATGCACCTCACTTATCTGGGGCAAAGTATCCTTTGCTTTCTCATCCTGAGTCTCCTCATAATGCATCATTGCAGGTGGCTGCAGTGTGATGGCTTGATGGCTGCAACATCCTTTGTTTAGTTACGTGGCAGGCAACATTTTTTCATTGACATTTTCTTGCCTCTTCCAGCTTCTGGTAGCCACAGGCATTCCTTGATTTGTGATAGCCCCACTTTCTTCTTTTTTTTCTTTCTATTTTCATTTTAGCCTCACTCCCATCTCTGCATACCTCCTTCCTCAGGTGGCTTCCTTCCCTTTGTGTCTCTTCTTCACTTCTTCTTCTTTTGTATTGTAATTTCTAGAGGAACAAACCTCTGATATGTATTTTCTTTTTTAAAAAATATTTATTTATTTATTTATTTGGCTGCACTGGGTCTTAGTTGTATCACATGCAATCTTCGTTGCGGTGTGCGGGGTTATCATTGAAGTGTGCAGGATCTTTAGTTGTGGCATGTGGGATCTTTAGTTGAGGCATGTGGGCTTTTAGTTGTGGCATGTGGGATGTAGTTCCCTGACCAGGGATTGAACCCAGGCCCTGTGCAATGGGAGCAAGGAGTCTAAACCACTGGACCACCAGGGAAGTTCCTCTTCTTCCTTTCTTTCTTTCTTTTTTTTTTTTAGTATTTGTAAAAAATTTATTTATTTATTTATTTATTTATTGGCTGCGTTAGTCTTCGTTGCTGCACATGGGCTTTCTCTACTTGTGGTGAGTGGGGTCTACTTTTCATTGTGGTGCGCAGGCTCCTCATTGTGGTGGCTTCTCTTGTTGCAGAGCACAGGCTCTAGGTGTGCAGGCTTCAGTAGTTGCAACACACGGGCTCAATAGTTGTGGCACACAGGCTTAGTTGCTCCGCGGCATGTGGGATCTTCCTGGGGCAGGGATTGAACTGTGTCCCCTGCATTGGCAGGTGGATTCTTAACCACTGTGCCACCTAGGAAGTCCCCTCTTCTTCTCTTCTTAAGGACACTAGTCATTGAATTAGAGCCTACCTGAATTCAGTACATCTGCAAAGACTGTATCTCCACATAAGGTCATATTCATGGACATTGGAGGTTAGAATTTCAGCATATCTTTTTGGGGATGCAATTCAACCCATAATGCCACCAATCTGCATTCTGTCTCTGTAGATTGACCTGTTCTGAATGTGAGATTTGGTTTTTCAGTGCAGGTTGCCATGCTAATAAAATTCACATGGATGTGCAAAAAGCCCAGAATAGGCAGGACAATTCTTGGGTTTCCAAGCCTGGGTTCTCTGTCTACCTTCTAGGAATCAAGAACCCACTCCATTTTGCCAGCTGCATATGGGTGAAGAAGAGGACCTGGGAGAGGAGAAGTGCAAGGAGGTCAAAGCCCATGGAACCTCTCCAAGGGCCAGGGAGGGTGCCTTCCTGTGTAGGTAGGTTGCAGACCTGGAGGACAGGATGGCAACTGAGATTATGGGAAGAGCTGCAGAGGTGTGACTGAAAACAGATTCTAGGGCTATGGAATGGGAGGAGACACAGCCAGTCTGCTGCTGTTCATTGTGCTGTTTGTCATCCTGGGGTCCCTATTTCCAGAGCCAGGAGGCCCTTATTATATGGCAGGATGATTCTGCCAGGTCTGCCTCTTCCCTCTCCCTCCTGCCCCTCCTCCTTCTGCAAAGCAGTCACCTAGATTGCAGGGATTGGGGGCCAGCTGGGAGAGGCCTGTATGGAGAGATTTGGAGCAATTACTTGTTGACTTCCTTACTGAACAAATTCACAGTCAGGGTGGCGGGGCCCGCACTCTAAAGGAGCCTGACTTGCTTCTCATGATCCAGTTTCCCACGGAGCTGAGAGACTGTCCAAAGTCCTGTGAATCGAGGATCTACATCTATCAGACCAGATCCCTGGGCAGACCTGCAGTAACAGTGTTTCCTTTTTATTGTTCACATACTTTAAATGCATGTTATTTTGTGTTTTGACTTAAAGAAGTTTTCAAACAAATAGAAGCATAAATACCTTGTACACAGTAAGTGCTTTTAAAAAACTCAGCTATGCTTATGGACTTTTCTCCCTGAGGGTAGATATGGGCAAACAACTGTAATAGAGAGTTCCTTCACTTTCCCCTGGCTTCTGCTTGCTGGACTTGTGTCAACCCGGTTTCCGAAGAAAACAGAGCCTGAGGCAACCATTTGCTGGCACTTTGACATAAACCTTCAGTGAGGGCTTCCACCTTTTTATCTTCTATCAGCAGATGACTAGAAACACCCCTTGAGTATTTCACCCCTACAAGGGTGGTTCTCAAACTTGGGTTTGTAGAGGAACCCCACAGAGGGCAAGGGCTCCTCAACACTGTTTGCTGGGCCCACCCCCACATCTCTGATTCAGGAGGTCTGCAGTGGGACCTAAAATTTGCATTTCTAACAAGTCCTCAGGGGATGGACACTGATGCTGCTGGTTGGGGACAATGCTCTGAGAATCACTGTAGCACCCTCCCACCCATCCTACATTCGACCACAGCAAACTGTCACCTGCTCTGCAAAGCTTTGGGCCCCTCCAGCTTCGAGGCCCCAGCACCTTGATAAAGTCTTATCTGTGATTCCCTCCTGCCAGCGACGTGAATAAATGCAGCGTTTCCTTTCTCTGGTTGGTAGTTTTACTTTGGAAACTAAAATGTGGAGAGTCCAAGTCAAAATCTTGTGCAGTGATTGGGCCTGTGAGCAGCTGGCCACCTCGGTGCAGAGCTGTTTATGAGGAAATGCAAATGTTTCTGTTTTGTGTCTTTTAGAAGCTTGTGGGCACAAGCGAGGAGTAGGTCTCATGCTTCCTAGGAGTGGGAAGGAGAGGGGGACTTTGGTGTGGTGGCTGGATATAATGCAAGCCTCTCACAGCCCCTGTCTCCTCCTGTCCTGCTGACTCCCAGCACTTGGGGGACGGGGTGAGTTGGTGACCACGGGGGAAAGACAAGTGATCCTGCCCAAGGCCCCTTCTTCTGGGTTTTGGACCGTTGGCACAAAGGCCACCGCTGCTGGTCTCCTGTGTGATCCTCCTTCCTTTCCTCTTCCTCTTGGTCCTGTGGGGCCTCATGCTCTCCATGTTCCCAACCTCCCACTTAGCCAGAGCACAGACTTTCTCAGGGGGTTCTTGTTGCTCCAAAAAGGATGCCGACCATCCAAGGGTGCAGAGGCCACATGCAGTTAGTGCCTCGGTGGGGACCAGAACTGCAGTTCTTGTCTCCTTGTCACATTCCTGACCCTTTGTTTCCCTCCACAGGGGCTCCTCCCTCAACACCCACTTATCCCATATGTTAACCCTGGGAAATCTCCAGGGAGGAAACTGTGAGTAAGAGATAAAGGACGAATCAAGGAGAGGAAGAGCTGAGGATGTGGGAGATGTGAGATCAGAGGAGCACTTTATAGTCCAAATCTGCCCTTGCCTTGGAAGGGGCCTAGGGTAACAGAGTGGGTGGTCAGTGGGAATGTCCATTCTGAGAATGCTGAAGGAAAGGCCATGTGCCCAGGCTCTTGGTTTCAAGTCTGTTCTGCACGGAAGTTGACAATCCCACTGGCCACCTCACAGAGAAGTCTTCCCAGCTCATAGTAGGGGTTTGGATGCAGCCATCACTAGGCTTCACAGCCCCAGAGAACCTTCTTCCTTTTCAACTTTTAAGCTGATCTTTTTTCTCCCTTTTACGACTGTTACTGAATTAGGACATATGGGCCAACCCCTGCCCTCCTTCACTTGGGCCATAGACCAGCTGAGGCCTCCCGTCTCAGCAGTGAATGTACTTTTTCCATTTGAGTTTGCACAGCCAAAAGCAAAACCAAAGCTGAGATTGAAGTAGCACAAGATTTATTTAATAACCAGAGAATGGAACATTGGGAAGTTAGCTCACAAATCAGCTTCTCGCCTTAGTGGCAAAGGGGGGATTTGCTCTTAAGGAGTAGGGCCAATGAGGGGAGGGGTGAGACTAATGATAGAGAAGCATAGGAATTGGTTTTCTGGCAAAAAGGCAGGGCTTTCCTGGAAATGGAGTGCTACCCCTTTTCTGTTCTTTTTTTAGTCTGTGACTTGGAGGTCAGATTTATCATCATATTGGTTTCAGCTGGTTCTATCTGGTTTTCTTTCTCTCTTCCTATAGCTTGTTTGTGTCCAGACACTATGACTTAAAGATATATGTTCCTTCTTGTTCAACAGAGGTATTGGTGGGTTTTTAGCAAGGATCTGTGGCAACTCTGGTAACAAAATCAATTAACTTTTTTTGGGCTGAATTGGCACTGCTGTCCAGATCATGGGAAAGCATTTGTTTTGCGCACAGCACACCCGTTGTTTTTAAAACTAGCTCACTAGTGAATCAAGTCCCATTCCCGTCCCATCCCTTCATTCTGCCCCTCTCCCACACAATGGCACTTGTCTCCTTTGATACAAATTGTTCAATTCATTTGTATCTTTGAAAATTGTGTGCTGTGTTTTTATTTTAAATTTACACAACTAGTGCTATTCTTTGGAGCAGTTTCTTTCTTACTTTTTCCTCACAGCAGTGTGTCCAATTTGCCATGTGGACAGACAACTACATGATAACCCACTGCAGGTTCTTGTTGCTTCCTACGCACATCTCATCCCTCACCCATCACCTGGGCTGCCTCCCAGTCTCTGCTACCAACTCAGCAGCAATGCACATCTTGGGCCATGTTCCTGCCTGTGCCTGTTTGAGAATTTTTGGCACTGACGACTTTGCCTGATTGCTTTCTGGAAAGGCTGTCCCACCTGCCCATGGGCCAGCAGAATGAAGTTCTTGCTTTTCTCTATCTCCCCCCAACACTTGACCCTCCTCTGCGTTCTCATCTTTGACAGGCATGGACGGGTGTCCCACTTTTCCCTTAGTTTTCATTCTTGCTAAGAACACTTGATTTTGAGCCTCCTTTCACTTATCTGTGTGCTGTTCCAGTTTCTCTTTCTATGAATTGCCTTTTCACAGTCTTCATTTTTCCCTAGTGCTCCCTGTCCATTTCTTCTCAGGTTGTAGAAGTTGTCAATGATATATTCTGGCCATTGACAGTCGTTGTAAATGTATTGTTCTATCTGTCCTTTTCTGTTGTGTATGTGGTGGCCACCACTGAAGAGAAAACTTCAGTTTTGATGTCATCAAAGCTAACAATTTGCTTCTTAGGTTTTGCTTTAGGATTTTTTTGGATAAAATCCATCTATTCTTTTATAAGACTTTTTATTTTGAGATACTTGTAGATTCACATACATTTTTTATTTATTGTAGTAAAATATGTGTAACGTCATATGGACCATCTTTTTAAAAATTGAGGTATAATTGACTGACAATATTATATTACTTTCAGGTGTACAACAAAACGATTCAGTATTTTTATACATTGTAAAATTCTTACCATGATAAGTCTATTTACCTTCTTTCATCATACAAAGTTATTACGACTGAATATATTCCCTATGCTTTACGTTACACCCCTGTGACTTATTTATTTTAAAGGTGAAAGTTGTATCTCTTAATTTCCCTCACCCATTTCACTTGTTCCTCTAACCCCCTCACTCTTGCAACTATGAGTCTGTTCTCTGTATCTATGTGGCTGTTTTTCTTTTGTTATGTGTATTCATTTGTTTTGTTTTTTAGATTCCACATATAAGTGGAATCATATGGTATTTGGTTTCTCTCTCTAACTTATTTTCACTTTGCATAATATCCTTTAGTCCATTCATGTTGTCACAAATGGCAAGATTTCACTACATTTTTTATATCACATATTTTTTTATCCGTTCACCTATCAGTGGATACTTAGTGTGCTTCCATATTTTGGTGAATGTAAATAATGCTGCAATAAACATAGCAGTGCATATATCTTTTCAAATTACTGTTTTCATTTTCTTTGGAAAAATACCCAGAAGTAGAATTGCTGGATGTGGTAGTTCTATATTTAATATTTTGAGGAACTTCCAAACTGTTTTGCATAGTGGCTGCACCAATTTGCATTTTGACCCACAGTATACAAGGGTTCCCTTTTCTCCACATCCTCACCAGTACTTTTTATTTGTCGTGTTTTAGATAAGAGCCATTCTGACAGGTATGACGTACTATCTCATTGTGGTTTTGATTGGCATTTCCCTGATGACTACTGATGTGGAGTATGTTTTCATTGGCCATTTGTATGTCTTCTTTGGAAAATGTCTATTTAGGTCCTCTGCCCATTTTTAATTGGATTGTTTGTTTTTTTTGATGTTGAGGTGCATATTTTGGATATTAACCTTTTATCAGATATCTGGTTTGCTAATATTTTATCCCATTCAGTAGGCTGCCTTTTTGTTTGGTTGATAGTTTCCTTCACTGTGCCACAGCATTTTAGTTTGATGTAGTCCCATTTGTTAATTTTTTTCTTTTGTTTCCCTTCTGTGAAAAAACATATCCCCCTCAAATTTCTGTGATCAATGCCAAAGAGCTTACTGCCTATGTTTTCTTCTAGAATTTTTATGGTTTCAGGTCTTACATTTAAATCTTTAATACATTTTGAGTTTATTTCTGTATGTGATGTGAGAAAGTAGTTCAGTCTGATTCTTTTGTGTATAGTTGTCCAGATTTCCAAACATCATTGATTGAAGAGACTTTTCCCCATTGTACATTCTTGCCTCCTTTGTCATAGATTAATTGATGATATAAACATAGGTTCATTTCTGGGCTTTGTATTCTTTTCCATTGATCTATGTATCTGTTGTGACAGTACACTGCTGTTTTGATTACTGTAGCTGTATAGTATAGTTTGAAATCAAAGAATGTGATATCTCCAGGTTTGTTCTTTTCTCTCAAAGGTGTTTTGTCTATTTTGGGTCTTTGTGCTTCCATATGAATTTTAGAATTATTGGTCCTAGTTCTGTGAGAAATGACATAGGTATTTTGATAGGGATTGCTTTGAATCTGCAGATTACCTTGAGGAGTATAGTTATTTTAACAATAATTGTTTGGCCAATCCATGAGCATGGTGTATCTTCCCATTTGTTTGTGTTGTCTTCAATTTCTTTCATCAATGTCTTAAAGTTTTCCAAGTATATGTCTTTTACCACCTTGGCTTTATTTATTCCTAGCAGATATAAATGGGATTGTTTTCTTAATTTCTCATTTGGATAGTTTGTTGTTAGTGTATAGGACAGAACAGATTTCTGAATATTAATTTTGTATCCTGCTACTTGATTGAATTCATTTATAAGTTCTTATAGATTTTTGGTGATGTCTTTGGGATTTTCTGTATATAATATCATGTCATCTCAAAACACTGACAGTTTTACTTCTTCCTTTCCAATTTGTATTCCTTTTTGTTTGATTACTGTAGCTAGGACTTCCAATACTAAGCTACATAAAAGTGACAATTGTGGGTATCTTTGTTTTGCTTCTGATCTTAGAGGAATTGCTTTCAGCTTTTCCCCATTGAGTATGATATTGGCTGTAGGTTCATCATATGCAGCTTTTATTATGTTGTAGTGTGTTCCATCCATATTCTCTTTGTTGAGAATTTTTATCATAAATGGATGTTGACTTCTGTCAAAAGTTTTTTCTGCATTTATTGAGAACATGTGATATTTACTCTTCAGTTTGATAGTGATGGGTTGATTTTCAGATAATGAACCATGCTTGCATTTCTGGGATAAATCCCAATTTATTATCGTGTATGATTCTTTTAACATATTATTGAATTCAGTGTGCTAATATTTTGTTGAGGATTTTTGCATCTATGTTCATCAGTTATTTTGGCCTGTACCTTTCTTTTTTCGCAGAGTCTTTGTCTCATTTTGGTATTAGGGTCACGCTGGTCTCGTAGAATAAGTTTGGAAGCATTCCTTCATGTTCAATTTTTTTGGGAACAGTTTGAGAAGGGTAGGTATTAACTCTTCTTTAAATGTTTGGTAGAATTCACACATGAAGCTGCATGGTTCTGGACTTTTGTTTGTTGGGAGTTTTTTGATTACTGATTCAGTTTCAATACTATTAATCAATCTGTTTATATTTTCTATTTCTCCTGATACATTTTTGGGAGATTGCACATTTCTAGGGTTTTATCCATTGCTTCTGGGTTGTTCATTTTATTGGTGTATAATTGTTCATAGTAATAGCTGATTCTTTGTATCTCTGTGATGTCCTTTTCTTATTGTGTGGGCCCATCCCCGTCCAGAAGTTGATTGATAATTTCCCCCTGCCATTCACTGCCTGTTGCACATCCGTCTGGATGAAGTGATTAGGAAGAGCTCTCTGCTGACCCCTGGGGCTTCCCATATTCTCTGATTACTGGTTTTCCACTGAATGTGGGCAGGAGGGAAAGAGGAGAGATTTTGGGGGGGGGGGGTGATAGGAAGAAGAATTTCTATTATATAGTGTACTATACATTAATGGAGTAACTTATGCATGCTTTCTTATTGGGTTGTAAGACTCTTTGGAGGCTGTACTGTGATTACTCCTTTCCCAGATAGAACACCAGTCTCTGAGGGGCCTGTCAGTGTTGGAGCTGGGTACCACGGTTGTGAGATGATAAAAAATATATATTGTTCTCCTGGCACAGAACTCCTGAAATCCTTGTAACTTCCTAAGTGATAAGAACACTAGGAGCAACCCTTGTTCTAATATTTGTCTTCGACCCCAATCCTGACACAGAACTCCTGTATACTTTGGAATTTTCTGGGTGATAGCAGTGTGTTTTCTTCCATTTAGGCCACTCTGGGTGGGCTCCTTGATGTCTGGATGGGGGCTGGTCACCAGAAAGACAAAACCATGATTAGAAGATTGGAATGTTCAGACCCATCCCCCAGAGAGGGGAGAGGGGTTGGAAATAGACTTAATATTGATTATGCCCACATTATGAAACCTTCATAAAAATCCCCAAATTATATGGTTCAGAGAGCTTTCAGGTCAGTAAACACATCCAAACTGTAGAGCTCCTGCTAGGAATCTGCACATCATCTCGACCCTACAACACCAGCCTTCTCCCTGCCTTGGCCACCTGCAGCTGTGGGTGATGGCAGCTGAAGAGCTTCCAGGGTTCTAATGTGGAAACCTCCCAGGCTACGTTCCTGCCAAGGACACTCTTCTCTCATGTTACCCTAGTTGCTCTGTTTCCTCTTTCAACTTCTCTGACCTCATGTCCTGTTCATGTTTACGTTACAGAGGCTTGCAGAATAACATAAGCTTGGAAGGCAACCAGAAGAAACATCAGATGGGCACGACATGAGGGACCATCTGGAATGACCTCTATTGACTGTGGATATGTGCAGACATCAAACATTTATGGAGCACCTACTGTGTGCCAGACATTGAGCACAGCAAATTGCCACTATGGTAACTGCAGTGAGATCAGCCCTGGACAGAGTATAGCTGTGCCATAGAGAGATGGTCTCACTTCTTAGCATAGAATTCCAGATCCCCTTTCATTATTTTCCCTAGGGAGATTTTAAGTGAGTCTTTATGATTGATCCCACATTTTCTCAAATGAAAGTCACTGAGGTTAAGGTTGAGGTTGTCCAGGGCTAGGAGTATGGAAATATCTGGGGTCCTTGCTTTGGGCAGGTGGGTCAGGACTGCTTACAGCAACTCCACCATCAGGCCAGCTGCCAAGGCCATCTTTTCTGTGAAAAACGTCTTTCTCAATGACAGCTTTACTGTAACTTACCATAGTATCAAGAAGTAATTTTGCAAACAGGAGATTTTTCTAAATAAAGGCCGATAGGAAGGCATCCCCCAGTGACTGAGCCAAGACTCTTAATATATTTCAACAGTTTTCCCACTAAGAACTCATCATCCTTCTCAACAATGTTTGCCTTGGATTTCTCCACTGACATAATGTTTGCCTTGAATTTCTCCACTGACACTTGGAAACCAATGGCCGTGATTTCCAGGGATGTGTCATCTAGCCCAAAGTAAGTCCCATAGAGGGTTAAGTCTCTTTCAGTGTCTCCACATTATTTTCACTGGTCAAGCTCACAAAAGGGATGGTGGCCAATGCTTCAGTGTTCAGGGCCTCCAGCCAGATCTTCTGCTTCAGAGAATCCCTCTTTTTGTCAGTGGGAGCTTCAGTAATACGGGGTAGGCATTGCATGAAGATGTGCTGCATGTTGGCTGGGAGCTCCCATGGTAGAGTGGTCTCCAGATTTGGGAAATTATAGTCAGACATATGAATAATGAAGACTAAGAAGGCCTGAGGGTCCCTCACACCGGCCTCCAGAAGTTTTTCCAGAGAGTTTTCTCAAATCTTTTATAGGATTCTCCCCTTATCAAAGGTTTACACTTCTGTTCACTGTCTAAATTGTTATCAACATTGTTTCAAACAAAATAGAAATTCTTCCTCATTTTTTTGTAATTACTGTGGCCAGTTGTGTGTCATTTTCCTTGAAGTGTGTAGCAGAGGTGATAATAAAGTCTCTGTCATACCCCTCAACCTCTCTGTGTGGCCCTGGTCATGCTCTGTATCGTCCAGGATCTGTGAGTAATAAATTTTGTTTTCTTAAATGTCCCTGATGCTTGTTGCTTAGGTGCATCTTGAAATCATAATAAAAACCCCAAGGGCCAGTCCAGCCACAGCATTAACTCTGATTGGGGAACTGTCTGTAGGGGCTCACCACAAGTAGTAAGAGCTCAGGTGAATGCCCCAGGCATTCCTAGCTGATAACAGGACTGTAGCTAGGCTGAGACCAACACAAAGGAATAGGTTCAAGTCCCAGGAAGTATTGCCTCACCTCCTGTTGGATGCTTGGTATAAAAATACATTTTCAGGTCTTGGCACTTACAATAAACAATTTCACTAGACTTCTTGCCTGATGACCTGGGTACCCAGCAAGTATTTGACACATTTCTATTTCAGGAATAAAGCACAATATATTTTTTGTACATCCATAACTTACTGGTGACAGATAAATTAACTTTACGTCCTAAAATCTGTCACCTGAAGTGCTAAACACAGGTCATTCACACTTGTGTGGAAAGAGAGTAGGGGCTGGGGCAGAATATGACTGCTCTAGGGGGTGTGCTGGAGATCAACACAACTCTACATTTTTTCAGACTATTTCTGTGAGCACGTCTGACCCAACCATGGACTTTGCACCTGCCTTCCAAGGGCAGACTCTCCTGTGCACCCCACCTTGGTTTGTAGAAAAGCTTTAGCCTCCACACTCCCTTGTTTATAGACCCTACTCATGTTATAGCTTTGGTTTACCCTCTCTGAACAGAGGTCAAGTGTCCTTGAGAAAGGAGAGTAGGCCTTTATTGAGGGAGTCCAGGGAGCAAGTTCAACTAAAGAGGACAGTTGTGCTTGAAGAAGAACCAGACCCTGTGGGTGGAACTTCTAAGGTCTTCTGAATGAGACCAGCAGTAAAAGATACATTTCACATAGGAACCAAGGACATGCTCAACACACATCTACATATACACTCACGACTGAGTTCTCACGGCATGATTTATCTTTTTTTTTTTTTTTTAATTCTTTTTTTTTTTTTTTTTTTTTTGGCACACGGGCTTAGTTGCTCCGCGGCATGTGGGATCTTCCTGGAGCTGGGATCGAACCTGTGACCTCTGCATTGGCAGGCGGATTCTTAACCACTGCGCCACCTAGGAAGCCCACGGCATGATTTATCTTTGCTCCACTCTCATCTGTTCTATTATAATTGGCTAACTTTTCAAAATTAATTTTTATTGGAGTATAGCTGCTTTACAATGTTGTGTTAGTTTCTGCTGTACAGCAAAATGAATCAACTATATGTATACATATATCCCCTCTTTTTTGGATTTCCTTCCCATTTAGGTCACCACAGAGCGTTGAGTAGCATTCCTAGTGCTCTAGAGTAGGTTCTCATTAGTTATCTATTTTATATATATTATCAATAGTGTATATATGTCAATCCCAGTCTCCCAATTCATTCCACCCCCACTTTCCCCTTGGTAGCCATACTTTTGTTCTCTATATCTGTGTCTCTATTTCTGCATTGCAAATAAGATCAACTATACAATTTTTCTAGATTCCACATATATGTGTTAATATATGATATTCGTTTTTCTCTTTCTGACTTACATCACTCTGTATGACAGTCTCTATGTCCATCCACATCTCTGCAAATGTTCCTTTTTATGGCTGATTAATTTTCCATTGTGTATATGTACCACATCTTTATCTATTTCTCTGTTGATGGACATTTAGGTTGCTTCCATGTCCTGGCTATTATAAATAGTGCTGCAATGAACACTGGGGTGCATGTATCTTTTTGAATTATGGTTTTTTTCAGGATATATGCCCAGTATTGGGATTGCTGGGTCACATGGTAGTTCTACTTTTAGTTTTTTAAGGAACCTCCATACTATTCTCCACAGTGGCTCTATCAATATACATTCCTACCAACAGTGCAAGAGGGTTCCCTTTTCTCAAAACCCTCTCCAGCATTTATTGTTTGTAGATTTCTTGATATTGGCCATTCTGACCAGTGTGAGGTGATACCTCATTGTAGTTTTGATTTACATATTTTTAATAATTAGTGATGTTGAGCATCTTTTCATGTGCCTCTTGGCCATTCATATGTCTTCTCTGGAGAAAAGACTATTTAAATCTTAAGCCCATTTATGGATTGTGTGGTTTTTTTGATGTTGAGCTGCATGAGCTGCTTGTATATTTTGGAGATTAATCCTTTGTCAGTTGTTTTGTTGGTAAATATTTTCTCCCATTCTGAGGTTGACTTCTTGTATTGTTTATGTTTTGTTTGTTTGTTTGTTTTTCTGTGCAAAAACTTTTGTTTCATTAGGTCCCATTTGTTTATTTTTTATTGTATTTCCATTATTCTAGGAGGTGGGTCAAAAAGGATCTTGCTTTGATTTATGTCATAGAGTGTTCTGCCTATGTTTTTCTCTAAGAGTTTTATAGTGACCGGCCTTAGATTTAGATCTTTAATCCATTTTGAGTTTATTTTTGTGTATGGTGTTAGGAAGTGTTCTAATTTCATTCTTTTACATGTAGCTCTCCAATTTTCCCAGCACCACTTATTAAAGAGGCTATCTTTTCTCCATTGTATATTCTTGCCTCCTTTGTCAAAGATAAGGTGCACATATGTGCGTGGATTTATCTCTGAGCTCTCAATTGTGTTCCATTGATCTATATTTCTGTTTTTGTGCCAGTACCATACTGTCTTGATCAATGTAGACTTGTAGTATAGTCTGAAGTCAGGGCATCTGATTCCTCCAGCTGTGTCTTTCCTTCTCAAGATTGCTTTGGCTATTCGAGGTCTTTTATGTTTTCATACAAATTATAAAATATCTTGTTCTAGTTCTGTGGAAAATGCTGTTGGTAATTTGATAGGGATTGCATTGAATCTGTAGATTGCTTTGGGTAGTATAGTCATTTTCACAATGTTGATTCTTCCTATGCAAGAACATGGTATGTCCCTCCATCTGTTTGTATCATCTTTGAATTCTTTCTTCAGTGTCCTATAGTTTTCCGCATACAAGTGTTTTGACTCCTTAGGTAGGTTTATTCCTAGGTATTTTATTCTATTTATTGCAACGGTTAAATGGGAGTGTTTCCTTAATTTCTCTTTCTGCTCTTTCATTGTTAGTGTATAGGAATGCAAGAGATTTCTGTGCATTAATTTTGTATCCTGCTACTTCTCTAAATTCATCGATTAGTGCTAGTAGTTTTCTGGTAGCATCTTTAGGATTTTCTATGTATAATATTTTGTAATCTACAATTAATGACAATTTTACTTCTTCTTTTGCAATTTGGTTCCTTTTATTTCTTTTTCTTCTCTGATTGCCATGGCTAAAATTCCAAAACTATGTTGAATAATTGAGAGTGGGCACCCTTGTCTTTTTCTTATGCTTAGAGGGAATGCTTTCATTTTTTTCACCATTGAGAATGATGTTAGCTGTTGGTTTCTCATATATGGCTTTTATTATGTTGAGGTAACTTCCTTCTATGCCCACTTTCTGGAGAGTTTTTATCATAAATGGATGTTGAACTTTGTCAAAGGCTTTTTCTGCATCTATTGAGATGATCATATGGTTTTTATCCTTTGATTTGTTAATATGATGTATCACATTGATTTATTTGTGTATATTGAAGAATCCTTGCATTCCAGGGATAAATGCCATTTGATCATGGTGTATGATCTTTTTAATGTGCTGTTGGATTCTGTTTGCTAGTATTTTGTTGAGGATTTTTGCATCTATGTTCATCAGTGATATTGACTTATAACTTTCTTTTTTTTGTGACATCTTTGCCTGATTTTTGTATCAGGGTGATGGTGGCCTCATAGAATGAGTTTGGGAGTATTACTCCTTCTGCTATATTTTGGAAGAGTTTGAGAAGGATAGGTGTCAGCTCTTCTCTAAATGTTTGATAGAATTTGCCCATGAAGCCATGTGGCCCTGGGCTTTTGTTTGTTGGGAGATTTTTAATCACAGTCTCAATTTCAGTGCTTGTGATTGGTCTGTTCATATTTTCTATTTCTTTCTGGTTCAGTCTTGGAAGATTGTACTTTTCTAAGAATTTTTCCATTTCTTTCAGGTTATCCAATTTATTGGCATATAACTATGTTGTAGTAGTCTCTCATGATCTTTTGCATTTCTGCTGTGTCAGTTGTTACTTCTTTTTCATTTCTAATTCTGTTGATTTGTGTCTTCTCGCCTTTTTTCCTGATGTGTCTGGCTAATGGTTTATCATTTTGTTTATCTTCTCAAAGAACCAGCTTTTAGTTTCATTGATCTTTGCTATTGTTTCTTTCATTTCTTTTTCATTTATTTCTGATCTGATCTTTATGATTTCTTCCCTTCTGCTCACTTTGGGTTTTCTTTTGTTCTTCTTTCTCTAATTGTTTTAAGTGTAAGTACACACTCAACACACACACACACAGACACAAGCACATTTCTGAAAAAGAGATTTTACCACACAATTTGCCTTCTCACCACTTTATTCTATTTGAACTCATACTTTAAAAAAACACACCAGTTATAAATGAATAAACAGATTTCACAACTTTAGATAAGCAGAATGAAGACCCGTCATTAGTGGATTTGTTATGCTTGTTTCTACATAGCTCATGACATGCCTGATCATCCTGAGTCCCAACCACAGGGACCCATAGAGAAGTGTGACTCACCATGCATCAGAAGTGGAATCTGACGTGTCAAGGACTTTCCTGAGCCCAGAATCCAAGGTGGATCAAGCCCCCAGTTTGTCCCCCTTTTCGGTCATCATCATGAGAGGCTGAGGGAAAAGCAACATGCTGATTTATTGCATGACAAGCCTCCACATCATCAGTGGGTATGGCGCTGAACAGGGCACACCTGGGAAGACGGTGTTTCAAAAGCTCCCACCTCACTAACATCATCTGTAAAGGGAAGAGTTGGTGCCCTGCAATAGTGATAGTTTCTCCATTGCTGATACACACTGGAATTGAGGGGAACTGAGAAGTCCTTTTAGACATCTCACCCCCGGAACCCCAACCAAGGTCCCTATTCCATGGGAAGTGCACTCTGGGGAACTAATTGATTCTCACAATTCCAGGATGTCTCACAAATTACTGGTGGTTCCTTCTTGAGCTTACACGCTAAAAGCATATGTGTGGCACATCCTGCCCTCCTCCTACACATGAGGTCTCTATCGGGAGATCCCCAGTGCCAGGAACATGGGAGTGAGAGGCACACTGCCTCCACACTGGAGGGCTGGGTGGGTTTTGAGCGGCAAAGCATTTGTGTGCTGATGTGGTCCCTGAAGAATGTCAGAGAAAGGTCCTGCTGTGAAAACTCACTGAAGAGAATAAGTCGGATGCCAAGCTCTCCTGTCCTGGTGTCAGACTCTACCTTTCATATCCTTACAGTAGCACAGTTTTCACGCAAGTTCCATCTTAAGGGCCCTGTCACTTACACGCTCCATGGAAGCAGAGGGTGATGGTGATCAGACAGATGTCAGTGGCCCTCCTGGCATGTCAACCCTCCCTGGGGAATAAGTCTTCCCCTTAGGCAGAGGCAATTCCTTCTGGGACCATTCCCAATGGAATCAGTTCAGGTTGCTCCGGAAGGAAGGAAGGAATTTGTGGAGAGTTGGGGTTGTCTTAGGAAGAGCTGAGGGAGAAGGTGGGAAGGGGAGCTGGGAAGGAAAGTTGAATGTCCTGGGGTTTTCTCCTTCAGCGGCCCCTTAGGGTCCCGGCAGCTTTCAACTAGACTACTTCTAGATCTGAATGCTGGCAGGGCCCCGGATCCAGCGGGGAGGCCGACTTGGAGGGCAGGTTTCAGTTTTATTCCTGGAAATGACTCCAGTTGTCCAGGAGGGGGCGCGCCAGGTTCACTTTCCCCGCTGCAAAACATCAGTGTCAGGTTCAGGGTGCAGAAGCCAAGCATAGAGTTAGATGTCCTGGGTCAGGCCCTGCTGCCTCTGGCTTGTGTAAAAGCAATTATAAGTACATTAAGTATAAAAACAGATGATTGAACTTGGTGTACCCCCAAAAAAATAAAAAAAATAAATAAATAAAAAAACCTTTCTGCATGTGAAAAAAAAAAAAAGTACATTAAGTAAAAAAGATGTAAAATATAACATCTATAACATAAAATGTGGGGTAAGAGAGTACAAATGTAGTGTGTTTAGAATGTCTTTGAACTCAAGCAACTATCAACTAAACTATGTAACTATAACTATAATTATATATAAAACTATATGTATATATATATAGAGAGAGAGAGAGAGAGAGAGACAGAGACAGAGCGACAGAGAGAGAGAGACAGACTGAGAGAGAGAGATACAAAGAGAAAGAGACAGAGATAGATAGCTAGATAGAGATAGATGATAGATAGATAGATACCTCACGATAACCACAAAACATAAATCTGCAATAGAGACAAAAATAAAGAGAAAGCAATAAAACCATAACACTAAAGAAAATTACCAAACCACAAGGGAAAAGGCTAAAAGAAGAGGAAAGGAACAGAGAAAAAGTACAAAAACACACACAAAATTTTTAATGGCAATAAGTTCATGTCTATCAATAATCAATTTAAATGTAAATGGACTAAATATTCCAGCCAAAGGATATGGTGTCCGAATGGATAACCAAGCATCCATATGCTGCTACAAGGCTCATATCAGATCTTAAACACACACAGACAAATTGAAAAGATGCAAAAGTTATTCCATAAAAGTGGAAGTGAAAAGAAAGCTGGGTTGGCAATACTCATATCAGACAAAGTAGACATTAAAACTCAGAATGGAACAAAAGAAAAAGAAGGGCAGTAAATAATGATAAACTGGTTAATCCAAGAAAAAGATACAAAATTTGTAAAAGTGTATGCACCAACCATAGGAGCACTTAAATATATTGTAGAAAGAAAATATTAACAGGCATAAAGGGAGAAACTGACAGTAATACAATGATAGTAGTGGACTTTAATACCTCACAGATCTTCCAGACAGTTTATTAGTTAGGAAACACAGGCCTTAAAAGACAACATATTCCAGATTGACTTTATAGATACATATAGAATATACCATCCAGAAACTGCAGAATGAAAAATAAAAACTGCAGAATACACATTCTTTTCAAGATTATTCCCTAAGATAGGTCATATTTTCGATCACAAAACACGTCTCAATAAATTTAAGAAACTTGAAGTCATATCAAGCATTTTTTATGACCACAATGGTATGTAACTAGATATCAATTAAAAAAGAAAGCTGGAAGAAATGTAAACACATGGATCCTAAACAACATGCTACTAGACAACAAACAGGTCAATGAAGAAATCAAAGGGGATATCCACAAATGCTTTGGGACAAATGAAAATGGAACACAACTTTCTAAAATCTGTGGGATGCAGCAAAAGCAGTTCTAGGAGGGAAGTTCATAGCCACACAGACCTACTTTAGGAAACAAGAAAAGTCACAAATAAACAATCTATCTTTCCACTTAAACAAACTAGTAAAAGAAAAGCAAGCAAAGCCCAGAGTTAGTAGAAGGAAGGAAATAATGAAGATCAGAGAAGAAATAAAAGAAATAGAGACCAAAAAAAAAAAAAAAAAAAAAAGGATGATCAATGAAACTAAAAACTAGTTCTTGGAAAAAAACAAAATTGATGAAACTTTATCCAGACTCATCAAGGAAAAGAGAGGGGCAAAATAAATTAAATTCAGAAATAAAAGAGAAGTTACAAAGTTTCTGTAGACATACAAACTATTACAAAAGTATACTACAAACAATCAAAGCCAACAAATTACACAAACTAGAAGGAAAGAGTAACTTTCTAGAAACATGTCATCATCCACAACTGAATCAGGAAGGAAATAAAACACAAATAGACTGAATATTAGTAATGAAATTAAATCAGTGATCCAAAAACTCACAGCAAACAAATGTCCAGGACCAAACAGCGTCACAAGGGATTTCTACAAAACATTTAATGAAAAGTTAATGCTGGTGCTTCTCAAACTATTCCAGGAACTCAAAATAAAAGGAATGCTTACCAATTCATTTTACAGGGCTAGCATCACCATGATACCAAAGCCAGAAAAAACATCACACAAAAAAAGGAAACTGCAGGCCAATATCCCTGATGAACATAAATGCAGGAATCCTCAACTAGCAAACAAAACTCAACAACATATTAAAAGATCATTCTTTTAATATGTAGGACCTTCAAGAAGGCAGAGGATTAAGACATGGAAATCACCATCCTCTCCACAAATACATTGAAACTACATCTACATGTGGAACAACTCCTACAGAACACCTACTGAGCACTGGCTAAAGACCTTTACACAACAGTGTAAAGCAATTATACTCCAATAAAATTCTGAAAAAAAAAAAAAAAATGGGTAAACTTAGCTTTGTCTAGAAATCAATGTTTCAGTATTATATGTTACAAATTTTCTAGGCATTCAATGAATTCTCATGAATTTAATTTAGCAAAACTCTAAAGTTTCAAGTAACTAAAAATCTGGAGAGACTGGAACTGAGCAGGACCCTACTGGGCCTTTCTGGAACAGATCCACCCCCTCCCCCCTCCACCCCATCCTCTGCCTGCCTTGTGTCTGTAGAAAAACTTTTGCCTCCTAGGCCTTCCCTGAGTTCCTAAGAATATATTTAATTAGAGAGGTAAGAAAAGGCAGAAAGAAAGGAAAACAGTCAAGCAAGACAAAATATAATAATAGTTTAGTCATTAAACAAAGTCAAAGAGCTTTAGTTGCTCCTCAAGGGGTACAGATAATATTCTGAGTGGTGCCCTTTGTTTGAGCTGTTTTTTAGTTAACTGCATGATGCCCACAAGCAATCTAGACCTCAGATTGGTTGGAAGCAGAAGGCTGATGATGTTGACTCCAAATTACCTCGCCACCAATCAATCAGTAGAATGTCCGTGAGCTGATTACATACCTAACAATCCCTCTCTCTACCCTGTCTTTAAAACCTTTCCCTGAATGCCATTGGGGAGTTCAGGTTTTTGAGTACTAGCTTCCTGGACTTCTTGCCTGGTGCCCTGTGATAAATGCTGCACTCTCCTTCACCACAACCCAGTGACAGTAGATTGGCTTTACTTGATGCATTTAAATGGACCCAAGTTTGGTTTGGTTAAAAAGACTCTTTTTAAGTAGGCATTCCTAAAACATAACTATTTCCAAAGAGTTCACCCCAAAACTCTTATTTTAATTTTTCATCATATCAAGTTATTTTTCTTTTTTTATATATATTTTAATCTTTATTGGAATATAATTGCTTTACAGTATTGTGTCAGTTTCTGCTGCACAACAAAGTGAATCAGCCATGTGTATGCATATATCCCCATATCCCCTCCCTCTTGAGCCTCCCTTCCATCCTCCCTGTCCCACTCCTTTAGGTCTTCACAAAGCATCAATCTGATCTCCCTGTGCTCTGTAGTAGCTTCCCACTAGCCATCTATTTTACATTTGGCAGTGTGTTTATGTCAATGCTACTCTCTCACTACATCCCATTTCCCCTCTCCCTGGTGTCCTCAAGTCCGTTCTCTATGTCTGCATCTCTATTCCTACCTTGCCACTAGGTTCATCAGTACCATTTTTCTAGATTCCATATATATATGTTAGCATTTGGTATTTGTTTTTCTCTTTCTGATTTACTTCACTCTGTATGACAGACTCTAGGTCCATCCACCTCACTATGAATAGCTCAATTTCATTCCTTTATATGGCTGAGTAATATTCCATTGTATATATGTGCCACATCTTTATCCATTCATCTGTAGATGGGCATTTAGTTTGCTTCATGTCCTGGCTATTGTAAATAATGCTGCAGTGAACACTGTGGCACATGTATCTTTTTGAATTATGGTTTTGTCCAGGTATATGCCTAGTAGTGGGATTTCTGGGTCATATGGTAGTTCTATTTTTAGTTTTTTAAGGAACCTCCATACTGTTCTCCATAGTGGCTTTATCAATTTACATTCCCACCAACAGTGCAGGAGAGTTCCCTTTTCCCCACACCCTCTCCAGAATTTATTTTTTCTAGGTTTTTTGATGATGGACATTCTGACTGGCATGAGGTGATATCTCATTGTGGTTTTGATTTGCATTTCTCTAATGATTAGTGATGTTTAGCATTTCTTCATATGTCTGTTGGCCATCTGTATGTCTTCTGGAGGAATCAGGCTCCCTGATTTCAGGCTATACTACAAAGCTACAGTAATCAAAAACAGAAATATACATCAATGGTACAGGATAGAAACCCCAGAGGTAAACCCACACACATGTGGTCACCTAATATATGACAAAGGAGGCAAGAACATACAATGGAGAAAAGACAGCCTCTTCAATAAGTAGTGCTGGGAAAACTGGACAGCTACATGTAAAAGAATGAAACTAGAACTCTACCTAACACCATACACACAGATAAACTCAAAATGGATTAAAGACCTAAATATAAGACTGGACACTGTAAAACTCTTAGAGGAAAATATAGGCAGAACACTCTATGACATAAATCATAGCAAGATCCTTCTTGACCCACCTCACAGAATAATGGAAATAAAAACAAAAATAAACAAATGGGACCTAATGAAACTTAAAAGCTTTTGCACAGCAAAGGAAACCACGAATAAGACAAGAAGACAACCCTCAGAATGTGAGAAAATATTTGTAAATGAAACAACTGACAAAGGATTAATCTTCAAAACACACAAGCAGCTCATGCAGCTCAATATCAAAAAAAAAACAAATAACCCAATCCAAAAATGGGTGGAAGACCTAAATACACATTTCCCCAAGGTAGACATACAGATGACCAAGTTATTTTTCTTGCTGACAAATTTGCAACAAAAATAATACGAACTTATTTGTTAGTAAACCTAGGTACAATTAAAGTATTATATTTGACACTGATGACTCTAAAGATGTGTCTGTATTAATTAAAACTACAATCTTAAACTTGCTTTTATTTATTAAAAATTAGTCCTAGGCATGTGGTTCTTCAAAAATTTGGTTTAGTTTCTGTTGTATATAAAATATTTTATTTATAAGCACTTACTTTCCTAGAAGACAATTAAATAAAGCCCATTTGCAAGTTAATTTTTACATTAAGTCAGACAGAACCAGAGACCTCATAACTTCATTTAAAAATTTAGTCATGAACCAGGTATTTCAGTATAAAACTTATTAGTTTATAAATAATTGTTGCAATAAGTTGTTTACTCACTCAAGTTTAAAAGGATTCTTTTTTTCTAAGTTTTGAGTTCAACTAATTTAGCCAAGGTCATAATCTCAGGACAGAGCCAGTTAGGAGTTTCTCCTACAGAGGTGGCAGCTGCAGGTGTCCAAGGAACAATTCCACTCAGGTCCCAGACTGCATGAAGTTCAGAGCAGAGAAGGAGAAGTCATGAACTTGGTTCTCTTATTTTACTATTTATTTTACTATTTATTTTACTACTGAGGTCTTTAATTGGCTGTTTGGCTGTGTTTATCTGTATGCACAGCTAGCTTTCAAGTTCATTTGTGAGTTTTCATCTTTGCCTTCCAGTTGTTTCTACCTGGAATGCCAGTCTGTCTTGTGTCAACAATGATTTCTCAGTCTTTTCCCATCATAGCATTGATCGTCTCTACAAGTCAGACAGAATATTTCTCTGATGTCCCTAAATTATGGAAGGAGGGAAAGATTCATGACTGGCTGCAGAGAAAAGAATATATGCAACATCAATTTGGAAAGAACCGAGATTTTTTTTCTTTTTAGAAATCTTTAGTTTTTACAGAATATAATAATTACCTACACGCTCAACAATCTTCCCAAGAAATAGAACATCTTCAATAACTATACTTACCTGCGTATTCCTATTTACTCCATGTTCTGTCACCAGCCTTTTGGTAACAACTTCTTGAAGTATGTGTTTAGGATTCCTTCCTTTCATTTCTTGTTATCTTACTGACATATTCACGCCTTTGCAATCTTTTGTTGAATTCTCCTGAAGCTTTATTTAACAGCATTACGCTGGTCCTTAATTTTAAACCTCGAACCAGCTGAACACCAGCAGACGGCCTCGGACACCGGATGGGACTGCGGGGAGCCCGACATAGCCGGTAGGGAGGCATCTACGAGGGCTCAAAGAGGGTGAAGCGGCGGAGCTGTGGCAGACGGGAGGGAGTGAGAAACATACGGAGGGTCCGCAGCGCAGCTCAGCGTTCCCGGACCCAGACGTCGATCCGCGGCTGAACGGAGGGTCCAGGAGTGGGAGCGTGGGAACCAGAGAGCTGGTTCAGGGTGAGAAACATTGTTGCCGGTAGGGTGACGGACCGAGAGGACAGGAGGGAGGAGGCCCGCGGAGAGGAGTGCCCGTTCCTGAGAGCTGCCCGGCCATGATGGCGGCTGGAGGCTGCAGGCTCACTGGCGGCTGGGAGGAGCCACGCGCATAACCTCTCTCTCTCTTTCCGCGCCTCTGCAACAGGCAGTGGAGAGACGCCCTGCAGGCCACCTAAGGCGCTCAGGGATAACAAGTACCCTCAGGCACTTGGGTGGGGCTCGATTAAAACCCCTTGCAACGCCAGCAGCAGGGAGGCTGCCGAGAGAAAAAAAAAAAAAAAAGAAAAGAAAAAAACCCCCGAGAGAGGCCCAACTCTAAGACTTTCTGTTTACGCCTGAGCCACCGGCGCCCTCTGCAACAGGCACCTCCAAGCCTGACTGAGACATCAGTGCGCCACTGCTCACTCCCTCCCAGGAGAAGGAGCCACTATTGTACCCTCTCCCTCCCCACACACCGACGCTTACAGACGAACAACAAAGGAACCTCTGCTGGTCACAGAATAACGCAAAAAAACCCAAGGACAAGCAACCCCAAAAGTTTGGACAACCATGAGGAAACAAAGAAACACCATGCAGGCAAAGGAGCAGGAAAAAAACCCACAAGACCAAATAAATGAGGAGGAAATAGGAAAAATGCCTGAAAAGGAATTTAGAGTAATGATAGTAAAAATGATACAAAATCTCGATAACAAAATAGAGAAAGTACAAGAAACAGTTCATAAGAACTCAGAAAAACAAACAGCAATGGATAACAAAATAACTGAAATTAAAAATACTCTAGATGCTATAACCAGCAGAATGACTGAGGCAGAAGAACGAATAAGTGAGTTGGAAGATAGAATGGGGGAAATAACTGCCACAGAGCAGGAAAAAGAAAAAATAATAAAAAGATTAGAAGACAGTCTCAGAGACCTCACTGATAACATTAAGCGTACCAACATTCAAATTATAGGCATCCCAGAAGAAGAAGAAAACAAGAAAGGGTCTGAGAAAATATTTGAAGAGGTTATAGTGGAAAACTTCCCCAACATGGGAAAGGAAATAATTCACCAAGTCCAAGAAGCACAGAGAGTCCCATACAGAATAAACCCAAGGAGAAATACACCAAGACACATATTAATCAAACTAACGACAACTAAACACAAAGAAAAAATATTAAAAGCAGCAAGAGAAAAGCAACAAACAACATATAAGGGAAAACCCATCAGGATAACAGCTGACCTTTCCACAGAAACTCTGCAGGCCAGAAGGGAATGGCAGGATATCCTGAAAGTCCTGAAAGAGAGAAACCTACAGCCAAGAATACTCTACCCAGCAAGAATCTCATTCAGATTTGAGGGAGAAATCAAAAGCTTTCCAGACAAGCAAAAGTTAAGAGAATTCAGCACCACCAAACCAGCCTTACAACAAGTGCTAAAGGAACTTCTCTAAGTAGGAAACACAAGAAAAGGAAAACACCTACAAATACAAACTCAAAACAATTAAGAAAATAGTAATTGGAACACACATGTCAATAATCACCTTAAATGTAAATGGATTAAATGCTCCAACCAAAAGACACAGACTGGCTGAATGGATACAAAACCAAGACCCTTCTATATGCTGCCTACAAGAAACCCACTTCAGACCAAGGGATACATATAGACTGAAAGTAAAGGGATGGAAAAAGATATTCCATGCAAATGGAAGTCAAAAGAAAGCTGGAGTAGCAATACTCATATCAGACAAATTAGACTTGAAAGTAAAGACTATTGCAAGAGACAAGGAAGGGCACTACATAATGATCAAGGGATCCATCCAAGAAGAACATATCACAATGGTAAATATCTATGCCCCCAATATAGGAGCACCTCAATACATAAGGCAAATGCTAACAGCTATAAAAGGGGACATCGACAGGAACACAATAATAGTGGGAGACTTGAACACCCCACTTACATCAATGGACAGATCATCCAAACAGAAAATAAATAAAGACACACAAGCTTTAAATGACACATTAGACCATCTCGACTTCATTGATATTTATAGGACATTCCATCCAAAAACAACAGAATACACGTTCTTCTCAAGTGCACACGGAACATTTTCCAGGATAGATCACATCTTGGGTCACAAATCAAACCTCAGCAAATTCAAGAAAATTGAAATCATATCAAGCATCTTCTCAGACCACAACGCCATGAGACTAGATATCAATTACAGGAAAAAAACTGCAAAAAAGACAAACACATGGAGGCTAAACAATTCACTCTTAAACAACCAAGGAATCACTAAAGAAATCAAAGAGGAAATCAAAAAATATCTAGAAACAAATGACAACGAAAACACAACAACCCAAAACCTATGGGATGCAGCAAAAGCAGTTCTAAGGGGGAAGTTTATAGCAATACAGTCCTACCTTAAGAAACAAGAAAATGATTGAATAAACAACCTAACCTTACACCTAAAACAACTAGAGAAAGAAGAACAAAGAAACCCTAAAGTGAGCAGAAGGAAAGAAATCATAAAGATCAGAGCAGAAATAAATGAAAAAGAAAGGAAAGAAACCATAAGAAAAATAAATAAAACTAAAAGCTGGTTCTTTGAGAAGATTAACAAAATTGATAAACCATTAGCCAGACTCATCAAGAAAAAAAGGGAGAAGATGCAAATCAACAGAATTAGAAATGAAAAAGGAGAAGTAACAACGGACACCTCAGAAATACAAAAGATCATGAGAGACTACTACAAGCAACAATATGCCAATAAATTCAATAACCTGGAAGAAATGGATACATTCTTAGAAAAATACAATCTTCCAAGACTGAACCAGGAAGAAATAGAAACCATGAACAGACCAATCACAAGTACGGAAATTGAGGCAGTGATTAAAAATCTCCCAACACACAAAAGCCCAGGACCAGATGGGTTCACGGGCGAATTCTATCAAACATTTCGAGAAGAGTTAACACCTATCCTTCTCAAACTCTTCCAAAATATTGCAGAAGGCGGAGCACTCCCAAACTCATTCTACGAGGCTACCATCACCCTGATACCAAAACCAGGCAAAGATGTCACAAAAAAAGAAAACTACAGACCAATATCACTGATGAATATAGATGCAAAAATCCTCAACAAAATACTAGCTAACAGACTGCAACAGCACATTAAAAAAATCATACACCATGATCAAGTGGGGTTTATCCCTGGGATGCAAGGATTCTTCAATATACGCAAATCAATCAATGTGATACATCATATCAACAAATTGAAGGATAAAAACCATATGATCATTTCAATAGATGCAGAAAAAGCTTTTGACAAAGTTCAACATCCATTTATGATCAAAGCTCTCCAGAAAATGGGCATAGAAGGAAATTACCTCAACATAATAAAAGCCATATATGCAAAACCAAAAGCCAACATTGTTCTCAATGGAGAAAAACTGGAAGAATTCCCCCTAAAAACAGGAACAAGAAAAGGGTGTCCACTCTCACCACTATTATTCAACATAGTTTTGGAAGTGTTAGCCACAGCAATCAGAGAAGAAAAAGAAATCAAAGGAATCCAAATTGGAAAAGAAGAAGTAAAATTATCACTCTTTGCAGATGACATGATATTATATATAGAAAACCCTCAAGACTCTACCAGAAAACTGCTAGCACTCATTGATGAGTTTAGTAAAGTAGCAGGATACAAAATTAATGCACAGAAATCTCTTGCATTCCTATACACTAACAACGGAAGAGCAGAAAGAGAAATTAAGGAAACTCTCCCATTCACCATTGCAACAAAAAGAATCAAATACCTAGGAATAAACCTGCCTAAGGAGGCAAAAGATCTGTATGCAGAAAACTTTAAGACATTGATGAAAGAAATCAAAGACGACACAAACAGATGGAGGGACATACCATGTTCCTGGATTGGAAGAATCAACATCGTGAAAATGTCTGTACTACCCAAAGCAATTTACAGATTCAATGCAATCCCGATCAAATTACCAATGGCATTTTTCACAGAACTAGAGCAAGAAATCTTATGATTTGTATGGAAACGCAAAAGACCCCGAATAGCCAAAGCAATCTTGAGAAGGAAAAATGGAGTTGGTGGAATCAGGCTTCCTGACTTCAAACTATACTACAAGGCCATAGTGATCAAGACAGTATGGTACTGGCACAAAAATAGAAAGGAAGATCAATGGAATAGAATACAGAACTCAGAAGTAAGCCCAAACACATATGGGCACCTTATCTTTGACAAAGGAGGCAAGAATATACAATGGAAAAAAGACAGCCTCTTCCATAAGTGGTGCTGGGAGAACTGGGCAGCAACATGCAAAAGAATGAAATTAGAACACTTCCTAACACCATACACAAAAATAAACTCCAAATGGATTAAAGACCTACATGTAAGGCCAGACACTATCAAACTCCTAGAGGAAAACATAGGCAGAACACTCTATGACATCCATCAAAGCGCCATCCTTTTTGACCCACCTCCTAGAATCATGGAAATAAAATCAAGAATAAATGAATGGGACCTCATGAAACTTAAAAGCTTTTGCACAGCAAAAGAAACCATAAACAAGACTAAAAGGCAACCCTCAGAGTGGGAAAAAATAATTGCCTATGAAACAACGGACAAAGGATTAACCTCCAAAATATACAAGCAGCTCATGAAGCTTAATACCAAAAAAGCAAATAACCCAATCCACAAATGGGCAGAAGACCTAAATAGACATTTCTCCAAAGAAGACATGCAGATGGCCAACAAACACATGAAAAGATGCTCCACATCACTAATCATCAGAGAAATGCAAGTCAAAGCCACAATGAGGTATCACCTCACACCTGTCAGAATGGCCATCATCACAAAGTCTGGAAACAACAAATGTTGGAGAGGGTGTGGAGAAAAGGGAACTCTCCTGCACTGTTGGTGGGACTGTAAATTGGTACAGCCACTATGGAAAACAATTTGGAGGTTCCTTAAAAAACTACAAATAGAACTACCATATGATCCAGTAATCCCACTACTGGGCATATACCCAAAGAAAACCATAATCCCAAAAGAAACTTGTACCATAATGTTTATTGCAGCACTATTTACAATAGCCAGGACATGGAAGCAACCTAAATGCCCATCAACAAATGAATGGATACAGAAGATGTGGCATATATATACAATGGAATATTACTCAGCTATAAAAAGGGATGAGATGGAGCTATATGTAATCAGGTGGATAGAACTACAGTCTGTCATACAGAGTGAAATAAGTCAGAAAGAGAAGGACAAATATTGTATGCTAACTCACATATACGGAATCTAAAAATGGTACTGTTGGACTCAGTGACCTGAACAAGGATGCAGATACAGAGAATGGACTGGAGAACTCGAGGTATGGGAGGGGGCGGGGGGTGAAGGGGAAACTGAGACGAAGCGAGAGAGTAACACAGACATATATATACTACCAACTGTAAAATAGTCAGTGGGAAGTTGTTGTATAACAAAGGGAGTCCAACTCGAGGATGGAAGATGCCTTTGAGGACTGGGGCGGGGAGGGTGGGGGGGGCTTGGGGGGGGAGTCAAGGAAGGGAGGGAAGATGGGGATATGTGTATAAAAACAGTTGATTGAACCTGGTGTACCCCCCCAAAAAATAAAAAAAAAAAAAAAAAAAAATTTTAAACCTCGACATTATGCCATGAATACTTATTTATCTACCTATAACTATGGCTCATTCTTTTCAGTGCTGTAGAGCTCAATTTATTTATCTGTTCTCTGTCAATAACTGTCTTCTCCTTTTTCACAATGATGAAGACTGCTGTTAGGAACACACTTCTACACGTCTCCTGGACATTTGTGCACGGTGACTCCTAGGTACCATTTTCGGAGTGGAAATGCTGGGTCCCAAGGTGCATGAATACACAATTTTATAAAATTAAACATTGTTTTTTCAAGGTGATTGTATTTTTTAAAATTTCATTATTTTTTAATTGATCAAAGGTGTTTTTTCAAAGTGATTGTATTTTTTAAAATTTCATTGTTTTTTAATTGATCAAAGTGATTGTGTTGATTTACATTCCCAGCAGCAATATTTCAGAGATCCTATTGATCCACATTCTCACCAATACTTGACTTTGTCCAACTTTTATTTTTCTAACTGTATTGATGTACGATGTCATCTCATTGCGCCCAGATTTGCATTTTCCTCATTGCTAAGGAGGCTGATAAACCTTCTCTTTGCTTATTGGCCAGACATGCTTTGCTTATTGGCCAGACATGCTTTTGTTTTTGTTTTTCCTAAGAAAGTTCTGTTTGTCTTCTGCCCACTTCCACACTAGATTGTCTCCCATCTCCTTAGTGATTTCTAAAATTTTAAAGATACATTCTTCACCCTGATCCTAAATTGACAGCATGTGTGCAAATATTTTCTCCAGGCTTTTGGAGTTTTTGTTTTTGTTTTCTGTCACTAAGCATTTCTTTTCATGAACAGAATCTTTTCATTTTAATATAGTCAAAGGCACCCCATTTGTCAGTGTTTTCTGTACAGTTGTTATCTGGGTATCTCATTTAATAAAATTTTCTGTACCCAAAGATCTACTCTATTTTCTTCTAGAGTTTTCCATTTGAAATTTAGGCCTTTCCTCCTTCTGGAGTTCATTATCAAAAATGATATAGGTAGGGAATCAGTGTCATTTTTCCATATGGATAACTAGTTTTCCAACTCCATCAACTAGACAGTGCCTTGTTTACTCAGTGACATACCATGTACTTCTCCCATCCAACAGAATTCCACACATGCCTGAGTCTAATACAGGCTTCTGTGCTGTGTTCTGTGGGTCAGTTTGTTTGTCCCTGGGCCAGCACCCAAGTACAGCATTAAAGTATATTTTGTTTATTTTTATAATGTATAAAATATGCATGAATGTGTGCCATATATGGTGCGGCAAACCCTCCCATTTCTTTTTCTTCTAAAGAAAATTTCCCCTTAATCTTCCACATAAATTTAAGAATCCAGGTTCCTTCCTGCCTCTCTGTGTCCCCCTGCTTGTGGTTTTGCTTTGCGTCCCCAGAGCCCATGTGGTAATGTGATTCACTGGTCAGATGTGACCCTATGACCTGCCAGTGGTCCATACTCAGGGTTGACAATGTGGAAGTCGGGTATAGGGCCCCTAATGAATAAAGAGAAGAAGGACAGAGAAAAGTTAGAGAGCTGCTTCTCCCTCATTCACTGGAAGCTTTGAAAAGTTGCTCACAGCCTTCCTCCTTTCCTGTTCTCTGTGCTCCCCTGGGTGTCGTGGCTAGGTGACCTCCCAGGGGTTCTTGGGGACCTGCCTTTCCTGACCCCTAGTGCCTGTCTGCCCTCTCCCTACTCACTGAGCCTCCTGAGGTCACAGTTTTGTATTTTATTTACTGGGAAATGTTTGTGCTGTAGCGAAAGATGTAAACATGGTTTCTCTGGTTTCATTTTCATTTCTGGAAATGTTAGTTTCAAACTCCATCTTTTCTTCCTGAGGGAGGGGCTCAAGTCAGAGGCTATTGAACTTCCTGCTGCCTCCCGTTCTGGGCCTCGTTTCCCAGGCAGGGCAGAGGCTCACCAGTCCTTGTTCTCTATTGTGTCTGCCTTTCTCCGGGCGAGGACAGTTCTCTGGTGTTCCTGTGCTGGGGGCTGCAGGAGCATTCCACCAGACTCTGCATTTTCCACTGTTTTAGTGGAAACCTTCAGGTCTGAGCTCTGACCAGGAATGTCTTTTCTCTCTTGAGCTGGTGAGTGAGCAATGTTTTTGCACTTGCAGCAATGGGATGCAGGCTTTTTGTTTGGAGGCCTGAGGGGCAGGGCTGGCTGGTAGAGAGCTGTGGTTTGGTGCAGAAGGCCTGGTCATCCTTCTCAGGTGGTTAAGAGAGTGATGGAAGGCTGAGAACTGCCCAGAGCTAGGGAAATAGCAGTGGGAATGAGAGGAGTGACTGGATTCTGGATAAATTTGGTCAGGTTGCAGGATTGGAGATGTGACAGGTCAGAGAAAGAAGATTATGTGGACAGCCCCATGTGCAAATGACGGGTGGCATTGACACTACCTGGCAGGGAGAAGACTATGGGAGGAGGGGGATGGGGCCTTGAGTTAGGTTTGACTTTGTTCAGTTACTAAAGATCATCCTAGAAATACAGGTGGGAGATGTTGTATAAACAATGGGCTATTTGCATTTAATGTCAGTAGAGAAGCCTGGGGTAGAGATTTAAATTTGGGAATTGCCAGCAATTAGTTGGTGCTGGATGACCTGGGACAGGTTAAAATAACCTAAAGAATAGATGTATGTGGAGCAGGGTCAGGACTGAGCCTGTTGTAAAGGAGGAAATAATTTTCCTCTACCCTTGTACATTCTTACGGCTGGTTTCAGAATTAAAATGACATGATGCAGGTTAATAGAAGAAGAAAAATTTCACTTTGTGCATGTAGGGGGTCCATGATATGAGGCACACCTGCACTCAGGCAATTGAGGCTTCTATGATATTCAGATTTCAGGAGAGGGGTAGGAGTCAAAGGACTTCAAAGTGGGAAATTAATTTACAGGAAGATGGAATAACAAACGTTTGGTGATCAAATGTTAGCCATGCCATGCAGAAACATGGGGGAAAAGAGAGCACTTTGATTAAACAGGCCTTGCTAAGTTTCCCCAAGTCTAAAATATCTAGCTCATATTCTTTATAGGTATCTTTGGTGATAGCTCTTCTTCCTGGAATAGGCCTGTTATCTAAGTTCTTTTAGGCAGTTTAGAGGGAGGTCAAAGCTCTTACTGAATCTTCTCATTCTTAAAAATAAGCAGCCAAAAATAATCCTATGCCGAGGAGACACATTTGGGGGCAGCAGATTTTGCTCCCCTGTGCTATGGACACCCCAATTTTAGATCACACTGTGAGGGAAGGCGCACACAGAGCAAGGAGTGGTCAGCCACATCCACTTCCTGCTTTAGTTTAACGAGATGGGGTTGGGGAGGAAAAACTTCCTCTCTACCCTTATAGGTTTTTGAGGCTTGTCTACAAATTAAAATGACATGAGACAGATTAACAGGAGAAAAACCAAATTTAATTACTGTATCTAGGTAAGGGAGCTCTAGAAGAATATGAGGCCCAGAGGCAGTCAGGCAACCAAGACTTATGTAGTCATTCTGAGCAAAGGAGGTGGGGCTCGGGGTCTAGGACTTCAGAGGGGAGGAAGATAATGCGCAGGGTAATGGAAGAGGAAATGTTTGGTAAACAAGTATTTGCCTTTCCATGTAGAGAATATGAGACCCAGAGAGGAATGTAAACAAGCAGACCTTTGTAAATTTTCCAGTTGACCATGCCCAGCTCAGATTGCTTTTAGTTCCCTCTGGTGACAGCTCCCTTTTTGGAACAAGCTCCCGCATCTAAATGCTTTTAAGCAGTTACAGGGAAGGTAAAAAGGAAAGCTTCCCTCATCTTCTGTTTCTTAAAAATAACCAACCTAAAATTATCCTCATAGATAGAGAAATATTTTGGGTTGGCAATTTTTCTCCCCTACACTGGTCATTCATCTGATTTTTCTTTCACCTTTGAAACAGAATGTCTTCTCATTGCTCAAGTATCCTTCCTGTTACCACGTGGAGCTAAATCGGACTCCATGTTAGATCTGTTTCTTTGATTTTAACCTTTGCTTTTGTTATTGTAATCATACATGATGGCCTGCCCCAGGGAACACTGCCCCTCTGCCTGAATATGGAACTAAAGTGCCTCTGTTCAGCCCACCGCTGACAATCTGCCCCGCCCACCTGAGTGAATGGCTGAAATTAACATATCCCCTCACTGAGGCTGGTTATTCCCCGAGATCTTTTGTAAGACAGATGGCCCTTTAACTTTACTTCCTCACAGCCCCTCCCTCTCTGGTTCTATAAAACAAACTAGCATCCAGACCCCAAGAAGATGGCTTTTTGAGGCGACATTAGTATGCCACCTTCTCAGTCTGCTGGCTTTCTGAATAAAGCGGTATTCCTTGCCTCAGCACCTCGTCTCCCATGCATTGACCTGCCGTGTGGCAAGCAGAGAGAGGTTAGACTTGGTAACATTCCCTTTTATGGCTTAAAGGTCACATTTAAAATACATTCAAAATACCCTCTCTCCAGGCTGAGGTCTCTGCTGCTAAGTGTAACAGAGCATCAGAATGGGACTTATTTTCTCTTTCTCCCTATTGGCTGATATGTGGCAATAATTTCTGCTCCATTTCAAGGTAAACCACCACATCGATATTTCAAATCAGATGGCCACAAATTAGTCAGACCATTGTCAAAGCTCTCACCTGTATAGAAGGTACTGTTACCGTAATAAGGGCTACTCTGTATTATTTCCTAATAGAAATACGGAGACAGAGATTTTGGAGGAAGAGAGAGAGAGCTTTATTTTTCTTTGCCAGGCAAAGGGAAGACACAGCAGGCTAGTGCCTCAAGAACTGTGCCCCCCATCCTTGGGAGTTGGGGAAGATTTTATACATGGGGCTCGCAGTCTGGGGTATGTGATAAGGATCAAGGTGGTGGAGGTCTTGCATTCTTTTTCCTTTGCATTATTCTTTTTTTTCCCTTTGCAACATTTCAAAACAGTTATAGCTGGTGTCAGGCCACCGGGTGACTGGGGTCTGGCTGTTTGTTGATTGTCTGTTTGTCTATGGTTTGTCAGCTGGGGACCTTCTTTCTGAAATGCAAAACAAACTATAGGAAAGATTTTGTTACAATCGTATGGGATGCAGCTTCCAAGTTGTAATTAAGGTTAGTGAGTGAGCCTGCAGGATGTTACTCACACAGAGTTAAGTATCAGGGATTTAGCTCTGTGAAGTAAAAATCTAGTTACTACAGATTAGTGACAGCTAAAGTAAAACAAGGAACGATTAACTCTTTCAGGCCAGGTTATCTTTCTCCTCTAGCCTGTTTGACGTTCTCTTTGTTTTCCTTGCTCTCAAGAGGAAAAAGAACAATCACATCTATTTGCATTGCAACAGTACAAAAAAGTTGGGCTGAGGGAATTTGTGAAGGGATATTTTGATGGAGATGTTAGGCTGCTGGAGTCCCCAAGAGAAAAAAGTGGAGGGTAATGCCTGCTTCTTGCCTCAAACTCAGACTGAGGATTTTAGCAGGAGCTTTGGGAGAGTAGCTAGAGGACAGGGAAGTGGATTTGTCCCAAGCCTGAGAAACCTAAGTGTGAAAATTGGGTTAGCAAGATGTGGCAGGCAAGCCCAAGAAGGAGGTGGGCAGAGAGTATGTTGGGGTTAAGGGGTGATGTGTGGTCCGTACATCTGATCTAGGCCACATGCAGGAGAGAGTGTGTGTGAGGTCATCTCAGGGCCCTTCTCAAAGGGCTGTTCGCAGGAGCGACCAGTCTGGAGCATGGAGCTGAAGAGAGAACTGTGGGATGTGCACGCAAACCTATCAGTCAGTGGGCATGTGATCTTGTAATCCTTGGGGCTGGAGGAGATGTGGGGGAACTGAGTATATGGAAATAGGAGGTTCCCTAAGGCTGAACATCTCACCTCTCTTTAGGGTTCCCAAGGGGAGACAGTGTTTGTAAAGGGCTTCAGCCCTAGATTGGCTAGTTTCACTTCTAGGGAAATGATAGGAATGCCCGTTTTCAAATTATCTTGGCTTCTGTGACTCTAAAGCATACCATAAAAATCTCTCTCCCCTTTCCCCTATCTTATTCCTCTCCCCATTACAGATGACCATAGTCTTTTCAATTTAATATGGGTCCCCACATTTCATTTTGAATATATTTTTTAATGTATATGAATGTATATATGTATCCATGAAAACTATATAGTAATGCTTTATGTTTATCCCTTTAATTGTCCACAATAAGTATTGAGCTGTGTTATAATAAAAATATATGTTTAGTCATCGTCCAAAATTCCTGGAAGGAGCTCCTAAAAGCCTTGAAATTTCCTCAGTGATAGGAATGTCTTTTGTAAGATAATGAGATTATTGGGGTGGGGAGCCCACAGAGCATCAGGGTGGGGGCTGGTGGCCAGAAAGACTAAGCCAGAGTTAGAGGGTTGGCAGTTTCAGCCCTTTCCCACCCTTCCTCCCTCCAAACTCCAGGGAGGGAAGGAGGGCTGGAGATTGAGTTCAATCATCAATCATCAATGACTTAATCAACCATGCCTACACAGCAAAACATTAAAACCCCTAATGAAGTCAGTTTCTGTCTTCCTAAACTCAATATTATTTGGAGCATAGGTCTACTTTATTTTTTCTCACACAGCAGTCCGTCAAATGTATATCTCATTATTTATTAATTATATATGGTATTATGTGGGGTACAGGCAAAGCTACTGTAAAAGAGGGACTCAAACATGGTGATGGAGCACCAGGGAAACCTTTCCCTCCCTCTGAGGACAGTGCAGAGGTGAGCAGACTGCACAGCTGGGTCAGGTAGGGCCCAGGCCCTCCCCATCTTCACAATCTACCATCACCATGCCCTTGTCCCCATCTACGTGTTTGTCTTTGGTGGAACAATCTAGTGGTTGGCCCTTCTCTGAGTATCACCTCAAGCTTGGCCCACATTTCACTTGGCTTTCTCACTCCTCTGCCTCTTCCCTGTAAAGCAAGCTCTATGAAATCCAGGATTTCCATTCCTGGAGCTCCAGGGCCAGGACAGTGCTTGGCACAGAGCAGACACTCAAAAGGAATTTTTTTTAAAATAAATTTGTTTATTTACTTATTTATTTTATTGGCTGTGTTGGGTCTTTTTTGCTGTGTGTGGGCTTTCTTTTTAGTTGCGGTGAGCAGGGGCTACTTGTTCGTTGTGGTGCGTGGGCTCCTCATTGCCGTGGCTTCTCTTGTTGTGGAGCACAGGCTCTAGGTGCATGGGCTTCAGTAGTTGCAGCACATGGGCTCAATAGTTGTGGCTCATGGGCTGTAAAGCACAGGCTCAATAGTTGTGGCGCACAGGCTTAGTTGCTCTGCGGCATGTGGGATCTTCCTGGAGCAGGGATCGAACCCGTGTCCCCTGCATTGGCAGGTGGATTCTCAACCGCTGCACCACCTAGGAAGCCCATTCAATAATAATTTGATTAAAGAATAAAGGAAAGAATAAAGAATGGTTTTGCTTAGAGAATAAAGGGAGGATTTGCTCCTAGAAATAAAGTAAGAAAGAATTCGATAGTTCACATGCTATTTTCATTCCCCCATGAATACTTTGACTTTATTGAAACCCCTTTTGTAAGCAAGTGATAGTTTCTGAAGATATGAACTTGATATTACTGGTACTATATTTTCACAAGTCACAAAGCCTTCACATCAGAGGGGAGGCTAGGCTAGGTTTTAGGCACTGGAGTAGAATGGGATACGATTATCCTTAAACACTGTTACTCTCTGTTTAAGCAATTAAACTGAAGCCACACAGAGTCTCAAGTGAATGCCTGTGGTTTGCCGTCAGTCTGAATGTGAGCCATGGATACAGGACTTTTTAGTAAGCTCAGGGCCATTCACAGCACCAGTGTCACCTTTGCCACCACTTAAGAGCCAAGAATCCATTTGGTTCTTCTTGAAATAGTAGGTTTGGCCAACATCTAAGAGTGTGTTTATAGAATAGCAGGCGGATGCATCAATTCAAAGTAAATTTTACAATAAGTAGACAGAAACTGAAATGTAGAAAAATTTCTAATTTCACAGCACTGCTGGATGATTGCTTCTAGATGAAGTTTAAGGCAAGTGTCCACTCCTTCCCAACTGCTCTTCATGCTGGCTTCCCCTTCTCCTTCAGCCTCTGGGAAACTGGGACTAGAACACCCAGCTGAACCTTGCCAGCTGGGGTTTCCTTTCTCAGGGTCCACCAGGCAAAATCCTCTAGGCTGAGCTTTGCCATAGACATCCTTTTATGGCCACAATCTACAGAGGTTGCTGCCCCTGCAGAGAGCTGCCTGCCTCCTTCAGCCACTTTTTTCAAACAAGCCCTGAGAAGGCTCAGTATCACCCAAGGGCCCCCCCAGGAGAGCTGTCCTGCAGGCTGTGCTCCATGTCCTCGTGATCACATGCCATCACCAACTTCCCTCAAATGTATCTAAAGATAGCACGTTTTCCCCCTGAAGTGTTTTCCCTTCTCCTGTGAGCCTGACAAAATGGACATTTTATTTTTCTTTATTTACTTCATTTTTTAATGAAATATAATTGACATATACCATTATATTCGTTTCAGGTGTCCAACATAACGATTTTATATTTGCGTATATTGCAAAATGACCACCACAATAAGACTAGTTAGGGACTTCCCTGGCAGTCCAGTGGTTAAGACTCCATGCTTCCACAGGAGGGGGCATGGGTTACATCCCTGGTCCGGTAACTAAGATCGTGTATGCTTCGGGGTGTGGCCAAAAAAAAAAAAAAAAAAAAAAAAACTAGTTAACATCTGTCACCATACATAGTTACAATTTTGTTTTCTTGTGATGAGGACTTTTAAGATCTACTTTCTTAGCAACTTCCAAACGCAAAATGCAGTATTATTAACTATAGTCACCATGCTGTATATTACATTCCCATTATTTATTTTATTACTGGAAGTGTGTGTTGTTTGACCCCTTCCTCCCATTTCACCCACCACCTACCTCTAGCAACCACAAATCTCTTATCTATATCTATGAGATTTTGGTATTTTTTTTTAAGATGTCCCAAAAAAGTGACACCATACCGTATTTTTCTTTGTCTGACTTATTTGACTAGGCATCATCCTGTCAAGCTGTGTCCATGCTGTCACAAATGGCAAAATTCCATCCTTTTCTGGCTAAATAATATTCGATGCATATATATCCATGTATATAATAAAATGTGATATATATTTATCATATTTTATTTATTCATTCATCCATCAATGGACACTTAGGTTGTTTCCATATCTTGGCTACTGTAAATAATGCTGCTATGAACATGACGGTGCCTATATCGTTTCAAGTTCATGCTTTCACTTTCTTACGATAAATACCCAGAAGTGGAATTGCTGGATGGTACTTCCATTTTTAACTTTTTGAGGAGCCTCTATACTGTTTTTCATAATGGCTGCACTGATATACATTCCCACCAATAATGTGCAAGTTTTCCCTTTCTCCACCATCATCAGATGAGACCATCAGAAAACAGCCTGGCATGCATGTGGCCCCCAAATTCCCTTCTTTCCCAACCTTACTCATGGTATTCCTCTGGTCTACCCTCTCTGAACAGGTGTCAAGGGCCCCTGAGGAAGGGGAGCAGGTTCAACTACAGAGGGGCAGTGGTGCTTGGAAGACGAGTCAAACCCTGTGGGCAGTTCTTCCAAAGTCTTATGAATTAGTCCAGAATTTGCCATCTCTCAACTTTATTCAATTCCAGTGGGTAACTTAAAAAAAAAAAAGCAACAAACTTGTTATAACCCACCAAATAGATTTCACAACTCTAGACAAGAAGAATGAAGACCACTTATTAGTGGATTTCCCATGCTGGCTTCTATATAGCTCCCAATATGCCCAATTATCCTAAGTCCTAACCAGAGGGATCCATGGAGAAATGCGGCTCACCTTGCACCAGAAGTGGAATCCAAGGCATCAAGGACTTTTGTGACCTCAGAATCCAATGACATCAAGCCCCAAGTTTGTTCCCTATTTGGTCCTTATTACAAAAGGCTGATGGAAAAGCAACATGCTCGTTTATTCCAGGAAAGTATCATAAACCTCTGCATCATCAAAGGGCATGGTACTGAACAGGGCACACCTGGGAAGATGGTGTTTGAAAAGCTCCCACCTCACTAATATCATCTGTAAAGGGAAGAGTTGGTGCCCTGCAATAGAGACGGTTTCTCCATTGCTGATACACAATTAAACTGAGTGGGACTGAACAGTCCCATTAGACATCTCATCCTTGAAAGCCCACCTAAGGTCCCTATGCCATGGGAGGTCCACCCTGGGGAACTAGTGGACTCACAATACGGGATGCCCCAGAAATGGCCAGTGGCTCCTTCTCCAGCTTAGACTCTAAGAGCATAAGAGTGGCACATCCTGCCCTCCTCCTACACATGGGGTCTACATCAGAATACCCCGAATGCCAGGGACATGGAGATGAGAGGCACGCTGCCTCCACACTGGAGGGCTGGGTGGGTTTGGAGCAGCAAAGCATTTGTGTGCTGATGTGGTTCCTGAAGAATGTCAGAGAGGGGTCCTGCTGTGAAAATTCACTTGAAATAAGTAAGCCAGATGACAAGTTCTCCCATCCTGGTGTCAGGCTCTACCTTTTATATCCTTACAGTAGCACAGTTTTCAAGCAAGTTGCATCTTCAGAGCCTTGTCACTTACAAGCTCCATGGAAGCAGAGGGTGATGGTGATCAGATAGATGTCAGTGGCCCTCCTGGCATGTCACCCCTCCCAGGGGAATTGGCTCTCCTTAGACAATTCCTTCTGGGACCATCCAAGCTCAGGGTACTCCAGAAGGAAGGAATGGAATTGTGGAGGGTTGGGGTTTTTCTAGGAAGAACTGAGGGAAAGGAGGGAAGAAGGGCTGAGAAAGACAGTTGGATGTCCTGGAATTTCCCCCTTCAGTGGCCCCTTGGGGCCACTGGTGCTCTCAGCTGGGTTATTTCTAGATCTGAATGCTGGCAGGGCCCCAGCTCAAGGGGGAGGGGGACTCAGAGAGCAGAAATTTCAGTTTTATTCCTGGAAATGACTCCAGTTGTCCAGGGAAGGGAGTGCCAATTTCCTTTCTCCATTCCAGAGTGGAGAGGGCACTCGCCTTAGCCAGACTCTAAGGCATCAGTGTCAGGTCAGCGCACAGAGGCCAAGCACAGAGCTGGGGCATCCTGGGTCTGGCCTTGCCACTTCCCTCCAGAGCCACGTCCTTGGACACCGGCCCTCAGCTCAGTCCTATGTCCACATTCAGCCTCATCGCCACCCAAATCCCACCCCTTCCTGAGGCTGGTCCCTCAGATGGGTGAAGACACTGTCTGCAGAGCTGCTTCCTGGTATTCCCCAGCTCACTTAGCACTTGGGTTCGCTTGCTACCACCAGCTTAGCTTGGAGTGCATATACTCCATCCACCACGGACCTCCCTGCCAACTCCCAGCTCTGACCCCTCGCTGCTGTCAACGTACCTGCTGGGGGCCTGGGACCCAGCACTGCTCACCGCTGACCATGTGACCCTGAGCAGCAGCTTAACATCCTAGTGATTGTCATGTGCTCACTCTCATGTGAGATCAGAAAGAAAAGCTCCCCACGTCTTCTATGGTCAGGAGAGAGGCCCCCGAGAGAGGACTGTGCAACTGTGACCGAGTTAGAAATTTTTCAAGGCTTACACTGTTTCCAAGATTTGGGCAGAGGTTGCAAACGTCAATAATAAGATAGGAAACTCTTATGCTTCTAAGAGATTGTGAATTCGCTTTAGCCACCATCGATTCCTTTTATGAGTCAGAGGACAACTGACAGGTTGAGGAGAGGGGAAGGCACTTTAGTGAACTTGTTGCAAGGGTTGTGGCCAACAGTGAGGGCTGGATGTTCTCTTCTGGGTAAGAGGATATCAGGAGATAAGAGGCTGGGGCTACCCACCTGTGCCCAACCCTAAGGAGGAGGTAGGAGGCCTGCTGGGCTGGGCTGTTCCTGAGATCCCAATGGGGATGTCAGCGTGAGCTTACCGTGGTCTCTCCTACATGAGGAACAATTACCGCACCAGAGGCTGTCATCAGGATGGTACCTGTTCCACCTGTGGCTTTCCTACCCTTTATTGTTCCCCTCAGCCAGCTCCCATCTTTGTAACAGGGACATTGGGAGGAAGAAAGAGGGAGAAGCTGACTCTTTTCCTGCCCCTGTCGCAGTTGTCTCAGTTAGAGGAGGGACTGAGCCAGGGCAGAGGAGATTTCAACTTTGTAAGAGTCCGCAGATTGTTTATGAGACCACGTGGATGTTTGCTTCCCTCACTGGGACCAGGAAACAGGATATTTCCTGAGCCATTCCTCCCCTCCTCCAACCAGGAAATGTGTGCTTTGCCTCTGTGTATTTCAGAGACCATATTGATGTCCAGGAATACCTGCCCTGTCCCAAAGGTATGATGCCCTAAGGAGGCCAAGATATTAGAGGCCTAGTCTTGTCAGTCACTCACAGAACAGCACCCAGTTGCAATCGAAAAGCTTAGCAAACATTTGCAGGGTAAAGGAAGGACCACACCCATTTTCAACTTCAGCAGCTGCTTTTATAGTTAAGCCACTTGCAGAGGGTTTTTCCGGAGGAATTTAGCCTGAATCCTGCTGGCCCACACCCCAGGCTGAGGGCTTTAGGCAAGGAATTTAATGCCTGTCCTCCTTCCCTTTTCTCCTGTTCTCTGCTTTGCTTTCCCGGATCTCCAGGCCTAGTCTGGCCTCAGACACAGGCCTGACACAGCCTCTTGGTCAGCTCTCCAGCCTGCCCAGTTTCTGGTGGTGAAATGGTGACCATGCAAGCATCACATGCAGTCTGCCAGAAGGTGGGGGAACATGAGAGGAGGAGCTCAACCAAAAAGGGCTGAATTTGGCTGCCTGCCTGAACCTTCTGGGGATTTCCTTTGAGCCCAGTTCCAAACCATTTCAAGCATTTAGTAGACAGATTAGCCTTGAACGCAGAACCCAAACCTAGAAAAGTTTTGCAAAGTGTGGCCCTACAGTGCAATCAGCACGCAACTTTTGTGTGTCTCTTGTGGACTCTGCCCAGATTCTACTTCAGGTTCCTACTCTGTTCGAGGAGAAGGCACCTTTCCAGAGGCTCACAGACCTCTGATGGGGCCTGTTAGGAGTTTCTCCTGCAAATGCAGAAGCTGTGCTTGTGTCCAAGGAACAATTCCATTTGGTAGGTACACAGTAGTGATCCTGACAAGTTGTGTCACCTTTTGTCCTGAGGAAGGTTCATGTCATCTCAGTGGACTTAGGGCTAGAAAATCTGACTATGGACAGTGAGGTGTGCATTGAGGGGCAACACAACCCGGCCCACTGAGTAGTGGGGACTCCAGACCAGAGCCTGTCAAATGGGGCACCAGACTCAGAGTGACCCTCTCAATGAGGATCAACCCAGTCCTGGGGATCCCTGGGTGGTGTTTTTAACTAATACTGATGTCTTTGTCTATATGTGTTCATCTGTATCCACAGCTAGCTGTCAAGTTCATTGGTGAGCTTTCATCTTTGCCTTGCAGTTCTTTCTATCTGTAATGCCAGTCTCTCTTGTCCCCATCTCCTCCCTTAATGATTTCTCAGTCTTTTTCCATCATAGCATTGATTGTCTCTACATGTCAGACAGAGTATTTCTCTGATGTCCCTAAACTACAGAAGAAGGAAAGGATTCATGACTGACTACAGAGAAAAGAATATATACAACACCAATTTGGGAAGAATGAGATATTTTCCTTTCTAAATTCCTTTATTTGGGACTTCCCTGGTGGCAAATTGGTTAAGAATCCACCTGCTAAGGCAGGGGAACAGGTTCGATCCCTAGTCCAGGAAGATCCCACATGCTGCAGAGCAAATAAGCCTGTGTGCCACAACTACTGAGCCTACGCTTTAGGGTCTGTGTGCTGCAACTACTGAGCCCACATGTCACAACTACTGAAGCCCGTGCACCTAGAGCCTGTGCTCTGAAATGAGAGAATCCACTGCAATAAGAAGCCTGCAACCACAAAGAAGAGTAGCACCCGATTGCCACAACTAGAGAAAGCCCGCGTGCAGCAACGAAGACCCAATGCAGCCAAAACTAACTAAATAATAAATCTTAAAAAGAAATACTTTATTTACTTATATAATACAATGATCACCTACACACTGAACAATCATCCCAAGAAATAGAACATCTTCAATAACTATACTTTCCTATGTGTTCCTATTCATGCTCTGTTACCAGCCCTTGGTATGAAGTATGTGTTCACGATTCCTTTCTTTCATTTGTTTGCATCATTTACATATGCATGCTTGAACAATGTTTTGTTGTATTTTCTTAAAGATTTATTTAAAGAGTAATTCCTTTTTTCCTACTATTTTCTACTAATTCTCCTAAATTCTATTTATTTTAAACTCAGCATTGTGTTTATTTACCTATGTATAACAATGGATCAAGGCCGTAGAGCTCAACTTATTTATCCATTTTCTGTCAATGGCTATCCTCTCCTTTCAAACAATAATGAAGACTGCTGTTAGAAACATATTTTACATGTCCCCTGTACATTTTTGCACAGTGACTCCTAGGTACCATCTTAGGAGTAGAAATGCTGGGTCCCAAGGTGAATGAATGTACAATTTTATAAAATTTATCCATAATCTTTTCATAGTGATTATAATGATTTTACATTCCCAGCAGCTATATTTCAGAGATGCTTTTTTAAAGAAGTTTTATTGAGATATAATTGACATACAATAAACTGCATATATTTAAAGCATGCAATTTGATATATATTTTTCTTATTAGTAATGTATATATGGCAATCCCAATCTCCCAGTTCACCCCATCCCAACCCCCCCTTCCCCTATTTGTGTCCATATGTTTGTTCTCTACATCTGTGTCTCTGTTTCTGCCTTGCAAACTGGTTGATCTGTACCATTTTCCTATATTCCGCATATATGAGTTAATATACGATATTTTTTCTCTCTCTTTTTTTTAAGCTCTTCATTGGAATATAATTGCTTTACACTCTTGTGCCAGTATTTGAGGTACACCAGAGTGAATGAGCTGTATTTATACATATACCCCCATATACACTCCCTCCCATGACTCCCTCCCACCCTCCCTATCCCAGCCCTCTAAGTCGTCACCCACCTCCCTATCCCATCCCTCTAAGTTGATGTCGCTGTTTTATGCACCAGTTTCCTACTAGTTATCTGTTTTATATTTGGTAGTGTATATATGTCAATGCTATTCTCTCGCTTCGTGCCAGCTTCCCCTTCACTCCCAACACTGTGTCCTCAAGTCTGTTCTCTACAACTGCATCTTTATTCTTGCCCTATCACTGGGTTCTTCAGTACCATTTTTTTAGATTCCATATATATGAGTTAGCATATGGTATTTGTTTTTCTCTTTCTGGCTTACTTCACTCTCTATGACAGTCTGTAGGACAGTATGACAGTCCATCCACCTCACTACAAATAACTCAATTTCATTCCTTATCATAGCTTAGTAATATTCCATTGTGTATATGTGCCATATCTTCTTTATCCATTCATCTGTTGATGAGCATTTAGGTTGCTTCCATGTCCTGGCTATTGTAAATAGTGCTGCAATGAACATTGTGGTGTATGTTTATTTTTGGGTTATGGTATTCTCTGTGTATATGCCTAGTAGTGGGATTGCTGGATCATATGGTAGTTCTATTTTTAGTATTTTAAGGAAACTCCATATTGTTTTCCATAGTGGCTGTACCAATTTACATTCCCACCAACAGTGTAGGAGGGTTTCCCTTTCTCCATACCCTCTCCAGCATTTATTGTTTCTAGATTTTCTGATGATGGCCATTCTGACTGGTGTGAGGTGATACCTCATTGTGGCTTTGACTTGCATTTCTCTAATGATTTGCTTTGGCCATTCGGTGTCTTTTGTATTTCCATACAAATCATAAAGTTTCTTGTTCTAGTTCTGTGAAAAATTCCATTGGTAATTTGATAGGGATTGTATTGAATCTGTAAATTGCTTTGGGTAGTATAGTCATTTTCACAATGTTGATTCTTCCAATCCAAGAGCATGGTATGTCCCTCCATCTGTTTGTATCATCTTTGATTTCTTTCATCAGTGTCTTATACTTTTCTGCATACAGGTCTTTTGCCTCCTTAGGCAAGTTTATTCCTTGGTATCTTATTCTTTTTTTTACAATGGTAGATGGGAGTGTTTCCTTAATTTCACTTTCTGCTCTTTCGTTGTTAGTGTATAGGAATGCCAGAGATTTCTGTGAATTAATTTTGTATCCTGCTATCTTTTCTCCATTGTATGTTCTTGCCTCCTTTGTCAAAGATAAGGTGCCTGTGAATCCACCTGGCCCTGAGCTTTTGTTTGTTGGGAGATTTTTAATCACCATCTCAATTTCAGTGCTTGTGATTGGTCTGTTCATATTTTCTATTTCTTCCTGGTTCAGTCTTGGAAGATTGTACTTATCTAAGAATTTATCCATTTCTTTCAGGTTATTCAATTTATTGGCATATAACTATGTTGTAGTAGTCTCTCATGATCTTTTGCATTTCTGCTGTGTCAGTTGTTACTTCTTTTTCATTTCTAATTCTGTTGATTTGTGTCTTCTTGCCTTTTTTCCTGATGTGTCTGGCTAATGGTTTATCATTTTGTTTATCTTCTCAAAGAACCAGCTTTTAGTTTCATTGATCTTCGCTATTGTTTCCTTCATTTCTTTTTCATTTATGTCTGATCTGATCTTTATGATTTCTTTCCTTCTGCTCACTTTGGGGTTTTTTTTGTTCTTCTTTCTCTAATTGTTTTAGATGTAAGGTTAGGTTATTTATTCAAGATTCTTCTTGCTTCTTGTGGTGGGATTGTATTGCTATAAACTTCCCTCTTAGAACTGTTTTTGCTGCATCCTATAGGTTTTGGGTTGTTGTGTTTTCATTGTCATTTGTTTCTAGATATTTTTTGATTTCTTCTTGAATTTCTTCAGTGATTTCTTGGTTGTTTAATAACATATTGTTTAGCCTCTATGTGTTCACATTTTTTACAGTTTTTTTCCTGTAATTGATATCTAGTCTCATGGCATTGTGATCAGAGAAAATGCTTGATATAGTTTCAGTTTTCTTGAAATTACCGAGGCTTGATTTGTGACTCAAGATGTGATCTATCCTGGAGAAAGTTCTGTGTGCACTTGAGGAGAAAGTGTATTCTGTCATTTTTGGATGGAATGTCCTATAAATATCAATTAAGTTGAGATGGTCTAATGTGTCATTTAAAGCTTGTGTTTCATTATTTATTTTCTGTTTGGATGATTTTTCCATTGGTGTAAGTGGGGTGTGAAAGTCTCCTACAATTATTGTGTTACTGTCGATTTCCCCTTTTATGGCTGTTCGCACCTGCCTTATGTATTGAGGTGCTCCTATGTTGGGTGCATAGATATTTACAATTGCTATAGCTTCTTCTTGGATGGATCCCTTGAACATTATGTAGTGTCCTTCCTTGTCTCTTGTAATAGTCTTTACTTTAAAGTGTAATTTGTCTGATATGAGTATTGCTACTCCAGCTCTCTTTTGACTTCAATTTGCATGGAATATCTTTTTCCATCCCCTTCCTTTCAGTCTGTATGTATCCCTAGGTCTGAAGTGGGTTTCTTGTAGACAGCATATACAAGGGTCTTGTTTTTGTATCCATTCAGCCAGTCTGTGTTTTTTGGTTGGAGAATTTAATCCATTTACATTTAACGTAATTATTGACGTGTATGTTCCTATTACCGTTTTCTTAATTGTTTTGGCTTTGTTTTTGTAGGTCTTTTCCTTCTTCTGTGTTTCATGCCTAGAAAAGTTCCTTTAGCAATTGTTGTAAGTCTGGTTTGGTGGTGCTGAATTTTCTTCACTTTTGCTTGTTTGTAAAGCTTTTGATTTCTCCATCAGATCTGAATGAGTCTTGCTGGGTAGAGTATTCTTGGCTGTAGGTTTTTCTCTTTCAAGACTTTCAGTATATCTTGCCACTCCCTTCTGGTCCACAGAGTTTCTGCAGAAAGATCAGGTGTTATCTTTATGGGTTTTCCCTTATATGTTATTTGTTGCTTTTCTCTTGCTGCTTTTAATTTTTTTCTTTGTGTTTAATTTTCATTAGTTTGATTAATATTTGCCTCAGGGACTTCCTTGGTGGTGCAGTGGTTAAGAATCCGCCTGCCAGTGCAGGGGACACGTATTTAATCCCTGCTTCAGGAAGATCCCACATGCCGTGGAGCAACTAAGCCCATATGCCACAACTGTTGAGCCTTCACTCTGGAGCCTCTGAACCACAATGTAAAGAAAAAAAAAGTGCCTTGGTGTATTTCTCCTTGGGTTTTTTCTGTATTTGACTGTGCTTCTTGGACTTAATTTTCTCCTTTCCCGTGTTGGGGAAGTTTTCCATTCTAACCTCTTCAAATATTTTCTAAGACCCTTTCTTTTTTCATCTTCTTCTGGGATGCCTAAGATTCGGATGTTGGTGCACTTGTTGTTGTCACCAGGGTCTCTGAGACTGACTTCCATTCTCTTTGTTCTTTTTTCTTTTTTCTGCTCTGTGGCAGTTATTTCCACCATTCTATCTTCCAACTCACTTACTCTTTCTTCTGCCTCAGTTATTCTGCTGTTTATACCATCTAGAATATTTTTAATTTCAGTTTTTGTGTTGTTCATTACTGTTTGTTTGCTCTTTCGTTCTTCTGAGTCCTTATTAACTGTTTCTTATATTTTCTCTATTTTGTTTTTGACATTTTGGATCATTTTTACTACCATTACTCTGAATTCTTTTTCTGGCAATTTTCCTATTTCCTCTTCATTTATTTGGTCTTGTGGGTTTTTACCTTGCTCCTTTGCCTGCAAGGTGTTTCTTTGTTTTTTCATTTTGTCTAATTTATAGTATTTGCTGTTTCCTTTCTCTATGCTGCCTAGTAGTAGTTTCTCTTATTTATGCTCTCTGCCTCCTGTGATGGGGTTGGTCCAGTATTTTGAGTAGGTTTCCTGGTGGGAGGGTCTGGTGCCTGCTTTCTGGTGTGTGGATCTGAATCTTTTCTCTCTGATGAGCAGGGCTGTGTTGGGTTGTGTGTTTTAGGGTATCTGTGAGATTAATATGGCTTTAGGTAGCCTGTGTGCTGTTGGGTGGGTTTGTGTTCCTGTCTTGTTTGTAGTTTGGTGTGAGGTGTCCAGCACTTGCAGTTTTGCAGACAGTCAGGCAAAGCCGGGTCCTAGACTCTGACAGAGGCCTCCATGAGAGTTCTCTGCAGTTAATCTTCCCTGTGGTTGAGGACTCTCTAGTAGTCTAGTATCCTGGACTTGGTGCTCCCTCCCCAGATCTTCCAACTTGACTTCTGGTCGAGGAATCCAGACTCCAGATGTTGCTTGTCATAATTATGTTAGGATCTTTGCAGTCCTTTCTGGTGTCCAAGGTCTTCTGCTCGTGTTCAGCTGGTTTTCTGTGGGACTTATTGCATCTTTTGATGTATTCCTAATGCATCTGTGGAGAGGAATGCATTCCACATCCTTCTACTTTGCCACCATCTTTTTCCCCTTCAGGATGCAGGCCGTGGTGCTCTGCCAGCCCTCATGCCACTGAGAAGCAGGTATGCCTGAGTCCAGGGCAGTCCTGGTGATAGGCTCTGTCTTTCTCTTTCTGACTTACTTCACTCTGTATGACTGTGTTTAGGTCCATGCATGTCTCTACAAATGTCCCAATTTTATTTCTTTTTATGGTGAGTAATATTCCACTGTATACATATGCCACATCTTCTTTATCCATTCAACTGTTGATGGATGTTTAGGCTGCTTCCATGACCTGGCTATTGTAAACAGTGCTGCAATGAACATTGGGGTGTATGTGTCTTTTTGAATTATGGTGTTCTCTGGGTATATGCCCAGTAGTGGGATTGCTGAGTAATATGGTAATTCCATTTTTAGTTTTTTAAGGAACCTCCATACTGTTCTCCATAGTGGCTGTATCAATTTACATTCCCACCAACAGTGCAAGAGGGTTTCCTTTTCTCCACATCCTTTTCAGCATTTACTGTTTGTAGATTTTCTGATGATGCCCATTCTAATCACTGTGAGGTGATACCTCATTGTAGTTTTGATTTGCATTTCTCTAATAATTAGTGATGTTGAGCAGCTTCTCATGTGCTTCTTGGCCATCTGTATGTCTTCTTTGGAGAAATGCCTGTCTAGGTCTTCTCTCCATTTTGGGGGTTGGGTTGTTTGTTTTTTTGATATCAAGATGCATGAACTGTTTGTATATTTTGGAGATTAATACTTTGTCAATTTGTTTGCAAATATTTTCTCCCATTCTGAGGGTTGTCTTTTTGTCTTGTTTATAGTTTCCTTTGCTGTGGAAAAGCTTTTAAATTTTATTAGGTCCCACTTATTTATTTTTGTTTTTATTTCTGTTACTGTAGGAGGTGAGTCAAAAAAGATCTTGCTGTGATTTATGTGAAAGAGTGTTCTTCCTATGTTTTCCTCTAGGAGTTTTATAGTGTCTGGCCTTACATTTAGGTCTTTAATCCATTTTGAGTTTATTTTTGTGTATGGTGTTAGGGAGTGTTCTAATTTCATTCTTTTACATGTCACTCTCTAGTTTTTCCAGCACCACTTATTGAAGAGGCTGCCTTTTCTCCATTGTACATCCTTGCCTCCTTTGGCATAGATTAGTTGACCATAGTTTATCTCTGGGCTTTCTATCCTGTTCCATTGATGTATATTTCTGTTTTTCTGCCAGTACCATATTGTCTTGATTACTGTAGCTTTGTAGTATAGTCTGAAGTCAGGGTGTCTGATTCCTCCAGCTCCATTTTTTCCCCTCAGATTGCTTTGGCTATTCAGGGTCTTTCATGTCTCCATACAAATTTTAGGGTTTTTTGTTCTAGTTCTGTAAAAAAATGCCATTGGTAATTTGGTAAATATTGCATTAAATCTGTAGATTGCTTTGGGTAGTATAGGCATTTTCACAATGTTGATTCTTCCAATCCAAGAACATGGTATATCTCTCCATCTGTTTGTGTCATCTTTGATTTCTTTCATCAGTGTCGTATAGTTTTCTGAGTACAGGTCTTTTACCTCCTTAGTTACATTTATTTCTAGGTATTTTATTCTATTTGTTGCAATGGTGAATGGGATTGTTTCCTTAATTTCTCTTTCTGATCTTTTGTTGTTAGTGTACAGGGATGCAAGTTTCAGAGATTCTATTGATCCACATTCTCCCTAATATTCGATATTGTCCAACTTAAAATTTTTTCCCATTGAATTGATGTACAGTGTCATCTCATTATGTACAGTTTTGAATTTGCCTCATTAGTAAGTAGGATATTAAGCTTTCTGTGTGCTTATTGGCCATGCCCATTTTTTGTTTGTTTGTTTGTTTGTTTCTGAGAAAGATCTGTTCATTTTTCCCCCACTTCCATGCTGGATTGTTTTGCTTATTAGTAATCTCTAGCATTTTAAAAATACCATCTTTGTATTGATTTTTAGTTTATGACATTTGTGCCAATATCTTCTCCATACTTCCAGAGAACTTTTTACTTCCCTTAAGAATTTAATTTCATGAACAGAAGTTTTCATTTTAATGTAGTTTAAGGCACCCCATCTGTCAATTTTTTTAATACAGTTTTCATCTTGGTGTGTTGTTTAAAGAAGTTTTTCTGTACCCTAAATCTGCTATATTTTCTAATAGAGTTTGCCATTTGAAGTTCATATCTTTACTCTCCTTCTAGATTTGATTATCAAAAATGATATCGGTAGGGAATCAGTAACATTCTCCATATGGATAACTAATTTGTCCAGCTCCATTTTGTAAATAGTGCCTTCTTTACTCACTGGCATGCCATGTATTTATTGGGCTGGCCAAAAAGTGCCTTTGGTTTTTAAGTAAAAATAAAAGACACATATTTCATTTTTACAAAAACTTTATTGAACCATGTATTCACCATTTTGTTCCACTACCTTCTGCTGTTTTTCAGGCAACTTCATAATTCCATCTTCCCAAAACTTTGTATCTTTTTGAGCAAAGCACTGTTCCAGGTGCCTTTTGCAATCTTCCAGGGAATTGAATTTTTTTCCATTAAGAGAATTTCATAGAGACCTAAATAAACAGAAACCTGAAGGTGCAATGTCTGGTGAATAAGCCAGATAAATCAGAAAGTCCCAGCTGAACTGTAACAGTTTCTGCCTGCTCATCAAAGAAACATGCAGTCTTGCATTATCCTGATGGAAGATTATGGGTTTTTTGTTGATTAATTCTGGATGCTTTTCATCAAGTGCTGCTCTCAGTTGGTCTAATTGAGAGCAGTATTGTTGGAATTAATCATTTGATTTTCTGGAAGGATCTCACAATAGAGGTCTCCCTTCCTATCCCACCATATACACAACATCACCTCCTTTGGATGAAGACCAGTCTTTGGTGTGGTTGGTGTTGGTTCATTTCACTCGCCCCATGATAGCTTCCATTTCACATTATTGTATGGAATCCACTTTTCATTGCCCATTACAAGTTGTTTTAAAAACGGAATGTTTTTATTATGTTTAAGGAGAGAATCACATATGGGAATACAGTTGAGAAGATTTTTTTTTGCTTAAATTGTGTGGAACCCAAACATCAAAGCAATTCATATAACCAAGCTGGTGCAAATGATTTTCAGTGTTTGATTTGGATATTTTGAGTATTTGGGTATTTCAGGTATCTCCCACTTGGTATAAGGTTGATTGTTCTCAGTTAATGTCTTGATTTGATTGCGATCAAATTCAACTGGTCTCTCTCTATCTGACCATGGAGCATCACTCAGTGAGAAATCTCCAGCACAAAACCTCGTAAACCACTTTTGACATGTTCAATCAGTTACAGCAGCTTCTCCATAACTGAACATATATATACATATATTTTTTTGCATTTCAGTTGTTTTTACCTTTTCTGAAATAATAAAGCATAATATGCCAAAATGTTGCTTTTTTCTTCCATCTTCAATATTAAAATGGCTACACAAAAATTCACCAATTATGACAAGTTTTTTTTTTTTAATGCATGCTGATATGACAGCTGTCACATACAATCTAACAAAATTGTTTCAAATGAAGTTAAAGACAACTAAGTGCTACTAGAGGCATCTTATGGAAAAAGACAAATGAAACTTTTGGCCAACTCATATGCCTCCCTTTGAACATAATTCCACACATGCCTGAGTCCAATACGGGGATCAGTGTTGTGTTCTGTGGGTCAATTGGTTTATACCTATGCCAGCACCTAATTACAGCATTAAGTATACTTTATTTATTTTTATAATGTATAAAATATACCATACACAGTATGGCAGGTCCTCCCATTTCCTCCTTGAAATGTGAGTTCTCAAATATCAACCAGATCTTCCTGAGGAAAAAGCTCAAGTTAGAAGGTACTGTACTTCCTGACGCCTTCGCCTTCTGGGCCTCGTTACTCAAGCAACAGAAGCTTGTTAATCCTTGCTCTTTACAGTGAGCACAGGAGAACACTGTCTGCATTTCCTGGTGAGAACAGTTCTCCTTTGCAGTCCCAGCATTAACTGCTCTTTTAGTGGAAACATTTGTACCTGATCTCTGTCATAGAAAGTCTCTTTTCTCTCTGGAGCTGATGAGTAAGCATGCTTTATACCTGCAGTGGCCAATGCTGATTTTGTGCTTGGTGGGGCTGAGGACAGGGCTGGCTGGTGGAGAGCTGGAATTCCATCCAGCAGTTCATGCCAACTTCTTTGGAGAACAGACAACCCTTGTGCCTGAAGATGCCATTTCTTTCCTTCTTCTTTTTTTTTTTTTTTTTGAGAAAGTTGTAAGAAAACTTGGAACAACAGAATGTTTACTTGTTTCTCCTATGGTAAACTATGTGATGTTTAATGCACACTCAAGAGTTTTCTTATTCTAGCTTTTCATTACTATAGAGATATTTAAATCTCTTTGAGTTCTGGTAATTAATAGCAATGCAAAATAATTCTTTTCTTTGCCATTTCCTTAGTCCATGCAGGCTATAACCCAATACCACAGGCTGGGTGACTTATGAAGAAAAATCTATTTCTCATACTTTTGGAGGTTGAAAAACCAAGATCAAGGCACCTGTAGATTAGGTGTTTGATGAAAGCACATTTCCTAGATGAATATCTTTTCCCTGTAAGCTCACATGGCAGAAAGGTTAAGCTAGCTCTCTGAGCCCTCTCTCATGAGGCCACTAGTCCATTCATGATGTCTCTGCTTGCGTGATGTAGGCACATTCCAATTTATTAGTAAGTCCACTTACTAATAAAATCACTTTGAGTGTCACATTTCATCTATGAATTTATGGGGACACATTTAGTCCATAGCGTATAGAAATAAAATCTGTCTGTTGATGTTCAATAGACTTCCCACCCTCTTCTTAGAAGACAGCACTCTTGTCTCACTTTGACATTCATTTCAATATTCTTGAGCTATAAATGTCTCTTCTTTGGTATTCTCTATTCAACTATCAGTCACATCTGCTCACTTCCTCCATCAGTGATCAGTTAAATAAAGTCCTTAACATGTATTCATTTCATATTTTTTGAGAGTCATGATTTTACTTTTTTAAAAAAAATTGTCCTTGCATCACATGTAGGATGAAGGTGGAGGGCATTCAGCACACTCCTACTGGAGTAAGCCCACTGGTAATCCCTGAGACAACTTTATATGTATAAATATTTTTAAAATCACAATTTCTTTTTTTTTAAATGAATTTATTTATTTATTTATTTATTGGCTGTGTTGGGTCTTTGTTGTTGCACATGGGCTTTCTCTAGTTGCGGCAAGTAGGGGGCTACTCTTTGTTGTGGTGTGCAGACTTCTCATTGTGGTGGCTTCTCTTGGTTCAGAGCACAGGCTCTAGGCATGTGGGCTTCAGTAGTTGCAGCACTCAGGCTCAGTAGTTGTGGCTCACAGGCTCTACAGTGCAGGCTCAGTAGTTGTGGCACACGGGCTTAGTTGCTTCGCGGCATGTGGGATCTTCCTGGACCAGGGCTCGAACCTGTGTCCTCTGCATTGGCAGGTGGATTCTTAACCACTGTGCCACCAGGGAAGTCCCCTGAATGACAGTTTCTTGGTATAACTTTCCTCATTCACAGTGAATGATAAGGGGTTCCATCAATATCATATTAATAATTTCTTTCAATTACCTTGGCTTAATCTGATACCATGTTTCAAAATTGTGCTGAATTGAATAGGGAAAATTAGAGCTCTTATTTTCTTCCTCTGCAACTTCCTGTCACATGTTTTAAGTTCCACCCAAGTTGGTCCATGAAGTGAGGTAAATAGACATTAAGCTGCCATGGGGTAACTATTACCACAATGACTATGTACTTGGTTGTCCCCTTCATGGCACATATATCCTGGTGGGCAGGCCACTTGGTGGGCTTGTCTCTGCCTTCTGCATCTTCCACAAGGCAAGTCCTGTTCTGACTTGCTGCAGGGTATTGGAAGTGGGGTCTTTCTGGAAGTCTTCTGTGCTCACTAACGTGCTGGCCTAAGTGATTCTTCCTGTATAACGGAAAGGTGCTGGGCTCTGTATTCAGTTTTCAGGAAAATACAGACTGTCTCTATTAATTTATCCATTTCTGTGTAATAAATTACCACAAACTTAGTGGCTTAAGACAACATGGGTTTATTCTGTTATAGTTTTGGAGGTGAGCAGTCAAAATGAATCTTAAGGGGCTACAATCAAAGTGTCAGCAGGACTGGTTCCTTCTGGAAGCTCCAGGAGATAATCCATTTTCTTGTCTTCTCCAGCCTCCAGAGAGTGCCTGGCATTCCTTGCCTTGTTGTACTCCTCCATCTACAACCTCTGCTCCTATTATCCTGTCTTCTTTTCTGCATTTGGCCGTGCCTTCCTCTTACAGGGATGCCTGTGATTATATTCAACCCATGTGGACAAACCAAGATAATCTTTCCATCTGAAGATCATTAACTTAACCACACCTGCAAACTGGTTTTTGCTATGTGAGGTAACAAATTCACATGTTCTGGGGTTCAGGATGCGAACATCTTAGGGGCCATTATTCTGTCTCTACTTTGTCCTGACTCCTGAGACATAAAAATCATCAGCTTAGAAAAGAGGTAGTCTTTTCTGTAGCAATGGAAACAAAAGTCATCAGGAAAAATAAAATAACTGTAGTAACATGAGTAAATGTGAGATATGGGAATGATCTGTTGAGACCAGTGTGTTTCCTCAGCTGACCCTACAGTTGTTCTGCTGCTTCACTCACCTTATCTCCTTATTCTCTTTCCTTTTCCACAGATCATCCACAGTTAACTCACATGGGTTGGTTCACCTCATATTTCCTGTCAGGAAAGAATTTTGAGCACCTGGCCAGAAAATTTGTCCCTCAATACTCCACATTGATCAGTGAGGCAGAGGGGATCCTCTCTCAGGAAACCGTTGAACGTATTTAAACAGCTTTTCAAGATGGGCAGCTAAAATGTGTGGTTGATGAGTTTCAGGAAGCACTTCAAAAATCTAAGAATGCTCCCCTTGGTGTGGCTGTGATTGGGCAATCTGGGTCTGGGAAGTCCAGTTTCATCAATGCCCTGCTAGGTCTTGGTCCTGAAGAGGAGGGGTCTGCTCATGTTGGAGTTGTGCCAACCACCATGAAGAAAACCCTTTAACAACATCCAAAATATCCCAATGTGACCTTCTGGGACCTGCCTGGAATTGGGACTCCCAATTCCCTTCCAGATCCTTATCTAGAAATCATGGGAGATGATGTGTATGACATTTTCATCATTTCTTCCTCGAGGTTCAGCTCAAATGATGCTCTGCTGATCAAGAAAATCAAGGAGAAGGAGAAGAATTTCTACTTTCTTAAGACAATGGTGGATGTTGAATTACATAGTGAAGAGAAAAGCAAGCCCAGATCCTTCAAAAAGGAGCAAGTCCTTCACCAGATCTGAGACAACTACCCGGCTATTCTCAGCAACATTGGAATATCTGAGCCACGTGTCTTCCTGGTCTCCAACTTTCACTCAGATGAGCTTGATTTCCCAGGACTGCAGGAGACACTGCTGCAGGATCTTCTTGCTCACAAGCGCTACACCTTTGTGCTCCAGTTGTCCAATTTGTCTGATGCTTTCATTGAGGTGAAGAGAGTTATCCTCAAGGAGAAGATCTGGCTGAATGCCCTGAAATCAGCTGCTTTGGCCATCATCCCATTTATGTCCTTCTTCAGTGGCTTTGATCTGCCTAAACAGGAGAATTGCTTGAAACTTTATCAAAGCTATTTTGGTTTGGAGGAACAGTCAGTCAAAGAGATTGCCCAGAAGCTGGGCACATCTGTGCAAGAGATCAAGAGCTCTACAAAGTCTTTGGATTTCTGGTTATTTGTGAAGAATGACAGTATAGCAGCAAAGGCCATGAAATGTGCTGAATCCTTCTGCTCAGTGCAGGGAGGACTCCGATCTTCTATCTTCCAATTTTTGAAAGTCTACCCTCTACGTTTGAAATTCATCAATACAATGGCTGATGATGCTAAAATTCTCTTGCGTAAGACTTTAGAGATGTGAAGTTTAAGAGGATAAGGTGGAGATGTGTGGAGTTGCTTAACTGAATAAAAATGGGCCTCAGGTCTTGTGTTCTCTGGGTTGGGGCAGGATCCTCTTCTAGCCACCACCAAGGCCAACACTACCCTAAAGTAAAAAGATTATCTCACTGTTGGAAGAAGACCAAGGCTCCACATTGATGCTACACTGCTAAGTAAAGGGGATTTGGCCATAGCCTCTTTTCTGTACTCTCTGAGCTATTTTGCTCTAATCATGACAGAAATGCGCCATATACCTTTCATTAATCTCCTGGTATATAAAGTAATTTACATTTACATGTTTTAATCTGATAATAAACATTTGGTAATAATTAGGATAACTGTTATATTGGCTTTTTATGAATTATGATCCCCAGTCATCATCTCAATACCCTCCTTACCAAGATAAGGGAAAATACACAACTATGGGAATATGGCCATGTGAATAGTTGATGATGTGTGTGGGGAACCACAGCAGGGAGAAGAAGAGAGGATTAGAGAAATGGTTTAGGATGTAATATGTCTAGATACCTTTAGGGGTTAGAGGGAGGGAAACTAAGTCAGTGTTTATTTCTAGGACTTTTTCAACACTGGATGGATTAAGAGACCAGTGAACAGGGCACAATGAGGGACAGGAGATTTGAGAAAGTGAAGTTGAATTAGGAAGGAAAGAAAAGATTAACTGAACTGGAATAAGTGGGAGAATAGAGTGTTTTTTTTTACTCACTCAAAATTTTACATCAAACATCTTAAACAGATGCACACATCTATAGTACCTGTCTCAAGTCTTGGGGATTCTCCTTCCTGCAGTTAAAGTTTCCTTCCCTTCTTCCCTAAATCACTGGTATAGGGTGGATGCTATATGGTGTAAGAGATGTACATGGCCAAGGCCTTCCCTCAGATCCCCATACTCGGAAGCCTCTCTCAGGGCATGGAGGATATTGAAATGTGGAGGAGGGCATGAGTGGCCCACAATCACCCTACTCTTCCCTGTTCCCCCACTGCTCAGGAGAGGACTCCTGTAGGGCAGAAGCAGTCAGTGGGGAAGAAAGCAGATCACCATGTGTACTGCCTCATATTCAGCAGATGTGTGAAATGTTGAAAGGGAAGGAGCTCTTGACTTTCTGTTATGGACAGATTGCATTAAAAATTTTTGTTCCGCAGAGGTAGCCAGAATTGCGACTCGCACAAGGTTCCCCCTTCTCCAGAAATTATGACTTTCCACATTCCCTGAGATTTTCACTCCATTTCAGTAGCCTTCCATCCAAATAGCAAAGGGCCAATCAAATGGATCTTGTGTGGGTCCCAGTGGAAACACCCTTGCTACAAAACAAGAGTGATCCAATATTTACATCTATGGTTTTTGTTTTCAAAGCTTCCTTCTTCCCAAAGGGGACAGGCAGGGTTAATGTGTCTTTCTCTTTGGGGAGAAAGAACTTAGAGTAGGAAAATAGAGAATCTGTTCTGGTGCCCTGGTTTTATCAACATCGTCCAAGTGTGAACAGGAGGGTTCATGTACCTAGGAGAACATTCAGGAAGTGCCTGAATGACTCCCCTGGCAGGGAAAAGTGGGGAAATGGGAGGAGGCTGTGAAGAAGAAGGGGGGCCTCAGGATCTGGTAGGAGGGGTAAGAACTGCAAGATGTCTCTAAACTGAGACCTGTTAGCCCAGCACATCAATATGTGTGAGCATCAGGCTCTTATAAGGGCAGTTTCTAAAGCGCAGCCAGACTGTCAGCAGAAGCTTCAGAAGCTCCTGTAGGTGGTACTGTGATGGTTGACCACCACTTTAGGCATTGGGTGAGCCTCTCTCATTCAGCAGCCCGCCACTCATAGCTTGAAACACCACCTCACTCTGCTATACACTTCCTTGGTCCCCATGTGTCTTACCTTGTGAGCACAAAAGAATTGGTGACCACTAGAGAATTGGTGTTAGTGAGAAAGGGAAGCCCGCCCTTTTCCCTCATCCCTGCCCCTTAGTGCTACTGATTGAAGGCATCTTGCTGTCTTCTTACCAGCTGGATCAGTGGTAAGTTCCTGTCCTGTCTTCTGTCCAAAATCAGTGGTTAGTAGATGCAAATTGGTTCTCAGCCCTGGGACATTTTTGGGAAGGATGTTGTGAACAGTACATCTCCTTGGATACCTGACACTAAAGCAGAGATGCAAAATGTGCATATATGTTGGAAGAGTGTCCCCAGTAAAGGGAAGAGCAAATATAAAGTTGTGAAAATGCGAGGAACTTGCCATGTCCTCTGAGTAGATAGTAGGCCCCGGGGGTGGAGTAGTGACCAATTGAAGAGTGCTAGGATATGAAGGCTTAGAAGTAATCAGGGAACAGGAATGTAGCACACTGGGGGACATGGTCTTTTCTTTAGAATTTATTCTAGGTATGGTGGAAATACTAAAGGTGTTAGTCATGACCTAATTTAGGCTTGGCAAATAGATGAGAGTGGAGGCTGGAGAGGTAGGTCTAAAGCACCTAAAGGAGATTATTCAGTCCTTTTTCAGGAGATGGTGGTGGCTTGGACAAGAACAAGAGAGAGTGCATGAGAAGAAACTGGTTTCGGGATAAGTTTTGATGACAGACATGCTGGGTTAGTTGACTATGTAGATACAAATGTTAGAGGGAGGCTGTACGAATTACCTAATGATTTATTCTGAGCAATTAAGTGAGAGGTACCATTCAAGGAGATGATGAAGTCTCTCGGAGACTATCCCTGGAGGTAGGGGTAGGGTGGGGGAATCAAGATCTAAGAAAAGGCCTGCTAGACTTGAGGTGTCTGTTGGAACTCTGAGTGTAGATGTCAGGTGGACAGGTGGAGGTTTGCATGCAAGGATCATCAGAAAGCATGGTTGTGCTGCTTTCTAGCTGTCTGACCTTTGGCAAATCACTGAGAAACACTTCCCTTTACCTTAAAAATGGGGATCAACTTACCCACTCAAGGACCTTTTGGGGAATACAAGTCCTGGCATGATTTAATATTTACATTAAAGGGGTATGGTGCAGTGAAAATGCTCAATGGAGTGACAGGATTTATTAGGAGGTAAACCCCAGGTAGATTAACTTGGGAGAGAGAAATTTATCATTATAAACCTGTCTCCAGGGAACAAACAAGGAGGGTAATGTAGGCAAACTGGTAAGGTAATCACCATCCTTCCCCCTGAATCTGGGGCTCCATTAGGTTCCCTTGACTCCTCCCTTTTATTGACTACTTTTTTCCTGTCTACGAGTTAATTTATTTTTTCTCATATTGATACTTGTTGCAGCAACATTTGTTGAAAAGGCATTCCTTTTTCCATTGAATAGTGTCTTAGCAACTTGCTCAAAAATTATGTGATTATTTTTGGGTTAATTTCTGTCTTCTCTATTTTATTCCATTGTTCTGTAGGTCTATCCTTTCTTCAATACCCCAGTGTCCTGATTGTGGAAATTTTCTAATGATTTGGGAACAGGATAAGTTTATGGTGTGAGCCTTCAAACTTTATTCTTTTTTTTCAAATTGTTTAGTCTATTCTGTTCCTCTTGTCTTTCCTGAATAAATGTAGAATTAGCCTGTTACTACCTTTGAAAAAAGCTTGCCGAGATTTTGATCGGGATTTTTTTCAATCTATAGATCAAACTGAGGGAAACTGACACCAGCATATTATTGAGGCCATCAATCCATGAACATGTCTTGACATGTATTTGAATCTTCTTTTATTTTTTTCATCAGTGTTGTGTAGTTTTCAATGTATATCCCTTGCATATATTGTACTGTTTTTATCTAAGTATTTTATTTAGTGCTATTATAAATGATATTTTTTCTTTTTTTTAAATAAATTTCAATTGTTCTTTGCTGGAATATAGGAATATTTTGTATACTGAACTTATATTTTGTGACATTTCCACTCACTTATGAGTTCTAGTAGATTTTTGTGGATTTGTTGGGATTTTTTAATGCAGAATATTACACCCCATGAACAGAGACACTCCTATTTTTTCCTTTCGAACAAGTATATCTTTCTTTTTCTTGTCTTATTGCACTGACTAGGACATCAATGTTATGTGTTGGGAGAGGTGAGAGTGCTGAGAGAGGGTATTTTTGTCTTGCTCCTTACCTTAGGGGAAAGTATTCATCTTTCATCATATATAATATAATGGTTATAACCATTAATATAAAAGGTTTTTATTAGGCTAAGAAAATTCTCCTCTTAGTTTCTGTAGATTTCTATCATGAACAAATGGTAAATACTATTGAAAGATTTTTACACATCCATTGAGATGATCATATGGTTTTACTTATTTATTCTGCTAATCTGGTGATACTACAATGATTGATTTTTCCATTGTTCAAACAACTTTGCTTCCCTGAAGTGAATCTCACTTGGTTGTGATGCATAGTTCTTTCTATATATTGCTGAAATTGTGTAAGTAAGCTTTTATTCAGTATTTTTGCATATATATGTTACTATTTATGATTTTCTTTTGTAATTGTGTTTCCCTTTCTTTGTCAGTCTTTGCTATCAGAGTGCACTGGCCTCATGAAATGAATTGGAAAGTCTGTCTTCCTTTTCTGGAAGAGCTTTGTAAAATTAGAATGTTTTCTTCCTTACATGTTTGGTAGGATTCACCAGTGAAGCATTTTCTTTCTAATTTATGGTGAATTTTAATAACAAATCAAATTTCTTTAATAGATGCAGAATTCTTACATTCCATGTTTTTCTTGTGTGTTTAGGTAGTTTGTGTCTCTCAAGGAATAAGTCCATTTCTCCTAAGTTGTGGAATTTATGAGGGTACAGTTCTTAGTATTCTCTTATTACCCTTTTAATGGCCATGGGATCAACATTGATGTCCCCTGTTTCATTCGTTATTGGTAATTTTTGTCTTCTATCTTTGTTTTTGGCCAGTCTGAAGAGAGGTTTATCAATTTTATTGATCTTTCCAGAAGAAACAAATAAAAGAGTTGAAAATGGTTGTGTCTGGGAGTTGGAATCTAGTGTGAGGCAGGTACTACTCTATCTGGTCATAAGCCTTTTAGAACCATTTGATTTTTAAACATTGCATATGTATTACTTCAACAAAAATAAGTTAAGACTACATATTTTAAAAAATTTTGTTGATCTTTCCAAACAATTGACTTTTCGTTCCATTTTTTTCTTTGTTTTGTTTTTTACTTCTCTGATTTCTGCTATAATGTTTATTATTCCCATTCTCTGCTTGCTTTCATTTAAAGTTACTCTTCTCTCTCTTATTCTTACATTCTTAGGTGTACAATGTACTGATTTGATATATTTATTTTGCAATGTGATTGCCATTGTAGCATTAACACTTCTATCACATCACACAATTATCATTTCTTCTAGTAGTGAGAACAATTAAGATCTAATCTCTCAGCAAGTATAATGTTTATAAAACAGCTCTGTGTTTATAATCACTTACTGTGTATTATATTTCCAACTTATTTATTTACTAGTTGTAAATATTATGTACCTTAAAACAACATGTCTTCCATTCCTCCACTCCTCAACCCCTGGTAACCACCATTTCACTTTCTGTCTTTTTGAGTTTGGTGTTTTTAGAATTAACATACATGACATATGATGTGGTATTTGTCTTTTTCTGTCTTTCACTTAGCCTCCTGTCCTTGAATTTCATCCATGTTGTTGCAAATGGTGGAATTTCCCTTTTCCTCATGGCTGAAGTGGATTCCATTGTCCATACATATCATATCTTCCTCATTCATCTGTTAATAAACACTTCTTCAATTGTTTCAGTATGTTGGCTAGTGAATATAGTGAAGCAATAAACACAGGAGTGCATATATTTCTTCAATAACCAGTTTTCATTTCTTTCAAATATATACCCAGAAGTATGATTGCCAGATTATAGAGCATTTCTATTTTTAATATTTTCAGGAACCTCTACTGTTTTCTATAGTGGCTGCACCAATTTACATTCCCACTAATGGTGCAGAGGGGTTCCCTTTTCTCCATGTCCTCGCCAACACTTTTTATTTGTTGTCTCTTTGGTAATAGCCATTCTGAAAGATGTGAGGTGATATTGTAGTTTTGGCTTGCATTTCCTGATGATTAATGATGTGAAGCATCTTTTTTAGTGTCTGTTGGCCATTTGCATTTATTTTTTGGCAAAATGTCTATTTAGGTCCTCTGCTCATTTTTAAAATCAGGTTTTTTTTTAGGTCGAGTTTTATGAGTTCTTTGTATATTTTGGATATTAACCCCTTATCATATATATAATTTGCAAATACCTTCTCCCATTCAGTAAACTGCCTTTTTTTGTTGATATTTCCTTCACTGTACAAAACTTTTTAGTTTGATGGTGTCCTAAATGTTTACTCCACTTTCATTTCCCTTGCCTGAGGAGACAGATAAAAAAAATTGCTGAGACTGATGTCAACCAGTTTTCTTCTAGGAGTTTTATTACTTCAGTACTTAATAATTAATTCATTTTGAGTTTATTTTTATTTTTTTCTTTAAGAACTTTTATTGAGATACAATTACATACAATAAACTGCATATATTTAAAGTGTACAATTTGATAATTTTTTTCTTATAAGTAATGTATATATGGCAATCCCAATCTCCTAATTCATTTCCCCCCAACATTTTGAATTTATTTTTGCATGTGTTGTAAGAAAATAATTGTTTAATTTTTTTTGCATGTAGCTGTCCAATTTTCCCAACACCATTCTTGAAGAGGCTGTCTTATCCCCACTGTATATTCTTGTCTGCTTTGTCATAGATTAAATGACTGTAGGAGCATGGATTTATTTCTTGGCTCTGTATTCTGTTCCATTGATCTATGTGTCTGTTTCTGTGCTACTACCAGACTGCTTTGATTACTGTTGCTTTGTAGTATAGTTTGAAACTAGGGAGTGTGACACCTGCAGCTTGGTTCTTCTTTCTCAAAATTGCTTTGGATATTTGGGGTCTTTTTTGTTTCCATACAAATTTTTTTAAGCTCTTTATTGGAATATAATTGCTTTACATTGTTGTGCCAGTTTTTGCTGTACAACAAAGTGAATCAGCTGTATTTATATATATATCTCCATATCCCCTCCCTCTCACAACTCCTTCCCACCCTCCCTATCCCAGCCCTCTAAGTCATCACCCATCATCAAGTTGATCTCCCTGTGCTATGTGGCAGCTTCTGACTAGCTATCTATTTTACATTTGGTAGTGTATATATGTCAATGCTACTCTCTCACTTCCTCCTGGCTTCCCCTTTGCCCCTCCCCACCCCCTGCCCTCTGTCCTCAAGTGCATTCTCTACATCTGCATCTGTATTCTTGCCTGTCACTGGGTCCATATGTACCATTTTTTTTTTTTTAAGATTCCATATATATGAGTTAGCATACATATTTTAGAATTATTTTTCTAGTTCTGTGAAAAATGTCATTGGGTATTTGATAGGGATTGCACTGAATCTGCAGGTTGCTTTAGGTAGTATAGATATTTTAACAATATCGATTCTACCAATCCCTGATCATGTCATAACTTTCCATTTATTTGTGTTGTCTTTAACTTTTTTCATCCAAGTCTTTTAGCTTTCAGAGGACATGTCCTTCACCTCCTTGGTTACATTTATTTCTAGGTATTTCATTTTTTTTTTTTTTTGATGAACGTATAGATGGGGTTTTCTTCATTTCTCTGGTAGATTGTTGTTAGTGAATAAAAATGCAACAGTTTTCTGTATATTAATTTTGCATTCTTTATTTTTACTGAATTCATTTATTAGTTCCAATAGTTTTTTGTAGAGTCTTTAGGGTTTTTTTAAAATTAATTAATTAATTAATTAATTTTATTGGCTGTAATGGGTCTTTTTTGTTGTGCATGGGCTTTCTTTTTAGTTGCAGTGAGTGAGGGCTACTCTTCGTTGTGGTGTGCTGGCTCCTCATTGCCATGGCTTCTCTTGTTGCAGAGCATGGGCTCTAGGCATGTGAGTTTCAGTAGTTGCAGCACATGGGCTCAATAGTTGTGACTCATGGGCTTAGTTGCTCTGCGGAATGTAGGATCTTCCTGGAGCAGGGATCAAACCCGTGTCCCCTGCATTGGCAGACAGATTCTCAACAGCTGCACCACCTAGGAAGCCCTAGGGTTTTATATATATATATAAATAGTTTATATATATATAGTATCATGTTATCTGACAATAGTGAAAGTTTTGTTTCTTCCTTTCCAGTTTGAATTCCTTCTATTTGTTTTTACTGTGTGATTGCTATGGCTGTAACTTACAATATTTTGAATAAAAGTGGTGAGAGTGGGCATTCTTGTCTTATTCCTGATTATGGAGGAAAAGCTTTCCTCTTTTCACCATTGAGTATTATGTTGGCTATGGGTGTGTCATATATGGCCTTTACTATGTTGAGACATGTTCCCTCTGTATTCACTTTATGGCAAATTTTTATTATAAATGCATATTGAATTTCTCAAATGCTTTTTCTGCATCTATTGAGATTATTGTGATGATTTTTAATCTTTGTTTTGTTAATGTGATGTAACACATTGATTGATTTGTAGATATTGAACCATCCTTGCATCCCTGGAATTAATCCCACTCGATCATTGTGTATTATCTTATAATGTGTTGTTAAGTTTTGTTTGATAATATTTGTTGAGGATTTTTGCATTTGTGTTCATCAGGGATATTGGCCTGTAATACCTTTTTGTGTGTGGTGTTTTTGTCTGGTTTTGGTATCGGGGTGATGTTGGCTCTGTAGAATGAGTTGGTAAGCACTTCTTCCTCTTCAAGTTTTTGAAATAGTTTGAGAAAAACCGGTATTATCTTTTCTTTAAATGTTTAGTAGAATTCCCTTGTGAAGCTGTTTGGTCCTGGATGTTTGTTTGCTGGGAGTTTTTGGATCACTGCTTTAATTTAATTACTAATAATCAATCTATTCATGTTTTCATTTCTTTCCTGGTTCAGTTTTGCAAGATGGCATGTTTCTAGATAGTTACCCTTTTCTTCTAGTTTGTGTAATTTATTGACATATAATTGTGTGTAGTACACTTTTATAATAGTAAGTATTTCTACTGTAAGTTTGTAACTTCTCCTCTTTTATTTCTGAATTTATTTAGTTTGACTGTCTCTTTTCCTGATGAGTCTGGATAAAGGTTTATCAATTTTGTTTATCTTTTTGAAGAACTAGTTCTTAGTTTCACTGATCTTATATTTTGGTCTCTTTTTTATTGCAGTATAGTTGCTTTACAATGTTGTGTTAGTTTCTGCTGTACAATGAAGTGAATCAGCTATATATATATATATATATATATATATATATATATATGTATATATATATCCCCTTTTATTTCTGCTTTTATCTTCATTATTTACTTCCTTCTACTAACTTTGGGCTTTGCTTGTTTTTCTTTTCCTAGTTGTTTTTAGGTGTAAATTTGGATTGTTTATTGGAGGCTTTTCTTGTTTCCTAAGGTAGGCCTGTATTGCTATGAACTTCCTATATTTATTTATTTACTTATTTATTTATTCATTTATTTATTTAACTCTTTATTGGAATATAATTGCTTTACACTGTTGGGCCAGATTTGCTGTACAACAAAGTTAATCAGCTGTATTTATACATATATCTCCATATCCCCTCCCTCCCATGACCCCTTCCCACCCTCCCTATCCCAGCCCTCTAAGTCATCACCCATCATCAAGTTGATCTGCCTGTGCTATGCAGCAGCTTCCCACTAGCTGTCTATTTTACATTTGGTAGTGTATATATGGCAATGCTACTCTCTCACTTTATCCCAGCTTTCCCTTTACCCCCCCCACCCTGTGTCTTCAATTACGTTCTCTACATCTGCATCTTTATTCTTGCCCTGTCACTGAGTTCATCTGTACCATTTTTTTTTTTTTTTTTTTTAGACTCCATATATATGAGTTAGCATATGAATTTGTTTTTCTCTTTCTGGCTTACTTTGCTCTGTATGACAGACTCTAGGTCTATCCACCTCATTACAAATAACTCAATTTCATTCCTTCTTATGGATGAGTAATATTCCATTGTATATATATGCCACATCTTCTTTACCCATTCATCTGCTGATGGACATTTAGGTTGCTTCTGTGTCCTGGATATTGAAAATAGTGTTACAATGAACATTGTGGTACATTGAACTTCCCTTTTAAAACTGCTTTTGCTGCATCCTACAGATTTTAGAAAGTTGTGTTTTATTTTCACTTGTCTCAAGGTATTTTTGGATATCCTCTTTGATTTCTTCATTGACCTGTTTCTTGTTTAGTAGCATGTTGTTTAGGATCCACATGTTTGTATTTTGTTCATCTTTTTTTGTAGTTGATTTCTAGTTCCATGCTGTTGTGGTTAGAAAAAAAAGTTTGATATGATTTCAGTTTTCTTAAATTTATTGAGACTTGTTTTGTGACCTAAAATGTGATCTATCCTGGGGAATGATTGTTCTGCATTTGAAAAGAATGTGCATTCTGCATTTTTTGGATGAAATGTTCTTTATATATCTCTAAAGTCAACCCAGTCTATTTTGTCTTTTAAGGCCTGTGTTTCCTTATTGATATTCAATCTGGATGATCAGTCCATTGATGCAAATGGGGTGTTAAAAGTCCACTATTATCATTGTATTACTGTCAATTTCTCCCTTTATGCCTGTTAATACTTTCTTCCTATATTTAATGCTCCTAAGATCAGTACATACATTTTTACAAGTTTTATATCCACTTCTTGACACTTTTATCATTATTTAATGCCCTCTTTTTCTTTTGTTACATTCATAGTTTTAATATCTATTTTGTCTGATAGGACTATTGCTATGCCAGTTTTCTTTTAACTTTCATTTAATTGGAATATCTTTTTGCATCTTTAACTTTGTGTGTGTTTAAGATCTGACATGACGCTTTCAGCAGCATGTAGATGGGTCTTGTTTGTTTATCCATTCTTCCACCATGTTTTGGCCTGGAACATTTAGTCCATTTTTTTTATGCCATACCAGGTGGCTTATGGGATCTTAGTTCCTCAGCCAGGGTTTGAACTCTGGCTCTCATAAGTGAAAGCATGGAATCTTAACCACTGGATCAACAGGGAATTCCCTATTCTATTTATATTTAAAGTGATTATGGATAGATATGAGCTTATTGCCATTAAAAAAAATTTTGTGATTATTTTAGTAGTTTTTTGCTGTTCCTTTCCTCTTCTTTTAGTGTTTTCCCTTGTGATTTGGTAATTTTCTTTTAATGTTATGGTTTGATTGTTTCTCTTTATTTTTTTGTGTCTCTATTGTAGGTCTTTGGTTTGTGGTTACAATGAGGTTCATATATATCAATTTCTCTCTCTCAAAATATATGTGTGTGTATAAAAATATATACACATATTTATATAGTTATAGTTACATGTATCAGTTTACTTTAGCTAATAGTTGCTTGAGTTCAAAGACATTCTAAAAGTGCTACATTTTTACTCTCTTATCCTACTTTTTTATGTTATAAATGTTATAGTTTACATTTTTTTACTTAATGTAGTTATAGTGGCTTTTACACTTTTGTCTTTGAACCTTTGCACTAGCTTTTTAAGTGCCTGATCCACTGACTTTACTATATATATATTCTTTTATCAATGAGATTTTTTTCTTTCATACATTTTCATATATCTACTTATTACCTTTTCTTTTCCACTTAAAGAAGACACTTTAACATATCTGGTAAAGCCTGGTAAGTGGTGATAAACTCCTCTAGTTTTGCTCTTGTGGGAAACACTATCTTTCTTTCAAGTCTCAATGATAACCTTGTTGAATAGAGTATTCTTCATTGTAAATTTTTTCCTTTCAGCCCTTTAATACATCATACTTCTACCTTTGGCCTGATTCTTGCTGAAAAATCAGCTGATAGCCTCATCAGTTTTTTTCTTGCATGTGACTAATTGTGTTTCTCTGGCTACCTTTAAAATTCTCCTTTTAACTTTTGTCATTTTAATTATGATGTGTCTTGGTGTAGATCTCTTTGGGTTCATCATGTTTGGGACTCTCTGTGCTTCTTGTACCTGGGTATCCTCCCCACATTAGGGAAGTTTTCAGATATTATTTCTACAAATAAATTGTCTTCCAGTTTCTCTCTCTCTTCTCTTTCTGGGATTTCTATAATGCATTTGTTGATATTCTTGACATTCTCTCAGAGGTACCTTAAACTATTCCTCAAATTTTTAGTTGTTTTTTTTTTTTTCTGTTCTGATTGGGGATTTTCTACTATTCTGTCTTCCAAGTAGCTTATGCATTCTACTGTATCATCCAATCTGTTGTTTTTGCTGTGTATTTTTCACTTCAGTTATTGTACTCTTCGGCTCTGATTGGTTCTAATTCTGTTGAAGTTCTCACTGTGTTCTTGTATTTTCTCCTGAGTTCAGTGAGCATCTTTATGATCATTACTGAAACCCTTTATTAGGTAAATTACCTATCTCCATTTCATTAGATTTGGGGGGGGGGCAGCATTATCTTGTTCTTTTGTTTGGAACATATTCTTCTGCCTCCACACTTTGACTTTCTGTGTTTGTTTCTATGAACTTGCTAAAACTAGTTTCCTCTTCTAGTCTTAAAGGCATGGCCTTGTGTAGGAGCACTCCATATGTAGGCTACATGTTCCTGAGTTTCATCAGGCTGGATGAAGCTGGAATAGGCACAAGCCAGTGGTTCCTGGGATGTGCAAGACATGAGCTCCATTTGTAGTACAACTGTTTCTGGAGTGGTTATGAGTGGGGAGGGTTGGTCACCAAGGCCACCTTGGTGGGATAGATGTAGCTGGAGCTGGTGCAGGCTGGAGGGACTTTCTCAAGGTGTTCTGGACTGAGCCAGGGCTGCCTTGGTGGATGTTGTATCCGGAGTGGGCACAAGTCAGATTTTTCATGGGGTGTACTGAGCTGGGTCAGGGCCACATTCACAGAATGGCTGGAGTTAGAGTGGTACTAGCTGAGGTTTTTCACAGGTCATATTGGGCCAGCCTGGTGAGGGAGAAACTTGGTGGGATGGCTGTGGTTGAGTGAGTACAGGCCAGACTTTTCTCAGAGTGCACTGGGCTGGGCTGAGGTTGCCTTGGTAACATGTCTGGAGCTAGAGTGAGCATGAATGGTAGAGGTCCCTGGGCATGCCAGGCCAGCTGCAGTGTTCTTGATGGGGTGACTGATGCAGAAGAAGGCACGGGCTGGGAGGCATGCTGGTGTAGCCTTGTCAGGGTGGCTGGAGCACCAAGTGATTTTCAAACTACTGCCTTTGTGCTGGGACTTGGAGTGAGTTGGTTTGTGCACAAGCCCTTTAAGAGCAAAATCCTGGTTTCCTACAGCTCTCTGGCTTTTCTGGGTGAAAGCCCTGCTGGCTTTCAAAGCCAGGAATTTTGGAGGCTCCACTTCTGGGCCAGGCCCTGAGGGCTGTTAATACATGATACAAACTTCGTAGTTTGTGATATCCTCTCCTGCTTGTGGGTCACTGCACCAGGGGTGTGGGTCCTGACTAGAATGTGTCTCTGTCCTTCCTACCTGTCTCAATGTGTTTCTTCTTTCAATCCTTAATTGTAGATAGTTGCTCCACCAATCTTCAAGTCATTCTCAGAGATAGTTGTTATATATGTATTTGTAGTTTTGGTGTGTCCATGGGAGGAGATAAACTCAGGATATTTCTAGTCTGCCATTCTGATCCCACCCATATATGATGCCTTTTTATTTTGTTAATTATTTCTTTTGCAGGGCAGAAGCTTCTTATTTTCATGCAGTTCTATTCATTGATATTTTTACATTCTTTTTAGTTTTGGTGTCATATTTAAAAAAATCACTGCCAATGTCGAAAATCTTTCCCCCATGTTTTCTTTTAGGTATTTTAGGTATCAAGTTTTATGTTTAAGTCTTTAATCTATGTTGAGTCAAATTTTATGAGTGGTGCAAGATAAAAATCCAATTTTATTTTTCTGCATGTTTTCCCCACATCATTTGTTGAAGAGACTATCCTTTCCCCCTTGGGTGTTCTTTTCTCTCTTGTCAAATATTAGTTGCCTGCTCTTTATTGGGATTTAATTCTGAGGGCTGTATTCAGTTTTAGTGGTCTTTGGGTCTATTTTTATGTCAGTACTATGCTGTTTTAATTACTATAGCTTTGAAATCAGGAAGTGTGATGCCTCTGTTTTTTTCCTTCTTTCTCATGATTGCTTTGGCTATTTGGGGTCTTTGTGGCTTCATACACATTTAGCATTCTTTTTTCTATTTGTATGATAAATGTCATTGAGGCCTTTGGTTTTAGATAGTTGAGGTCATCAGGAAAGCAAGTGATGAGGACCAGTTGGTAAGAAGGTGGAGGCATGGCAGCAGAGAAAGATGGAAGGAAGCATGAGGACAAGGAAGTTCCCAGAAGCTTGCTTTCTTTCCAGCCACCCATTCCTGGTTCTGATCCATGTATCCCTTATGACCATGTCCAGAGCTTTTCTAGTGGCTTCTTATTTCCAGTCAGCCTTAAGTCAGTGAGTTTTTCAACTTGATCTTTCTCAGCTGCTCCTGGCTCAAGCTGGCTTGGATCCTGGGGCTTAGATGCATCAAATAAGGCCCTGGGATGTGATTTTTAACCCTCCTTGGTGCTGAGGCCTCAAGCTGCATTCAGGCCAGGCTTCTTTTCTTGGGTTTCTGGGAGGGCAAAGCCTGGAGAAGGCTACCAGGAGATCCCAGACCTAAGTGAAAGAAGCATCTGGAAATAATGCACAGGGATTGTTGAGGGGAGAAAGAGGAAGAGGACAAAGCAAACAGAAAAGTGATAGTGATTGAATTGGATCTTTAGATGGTTTGGGGCAGCATGGCCATTTTAACAATATTAGCTCTTCCAATTCATGAACACAGATATTTTTCTATTTGTTTGTATCTTCTTTGGTTTCTTTTAACAAAGTCTTATAGTTTTCATTGTACAGAACCTTTCACGTTCTTGTTTTTCTAGGTATTTGTTTTTGATACTATTGTGAATATGGTAGCTTTTTAAATTTTCTTCTTCTGATGTTTCATTGTCATTGTATAGAAATGCAGCTGATTTCTGTGTATTGATTTTATGTGCTCCAATTTGACTGAATTCATTGATTAGATCCTATGGTTTTTTTCATTGAGTCTTTGAGATTTTCAATATATAAGATTATGTCATCTGCAAATAAAGACAATTTTTCTTCTTTCTTTCTAATTTGAAAACCTTTTATTTCTTTGCCTTGCCTGATTGCTATAGCTAGCACCTCCTTCTAATATTATTTTGAATAACAGTGGTGAACCTGGGCACCTTTGCCTTGTTCCTAACCTTAGAGGAAAAGCTTTCAATTTTTCAGTTTTATAATGAGGTGGATAGAACTACAATCTGTCATACATAGTGAAGTAAGTCAGAAAGAAAAGGACAAATATTGTATGCTAACTCACATATACGGAATCTAAAAATGGTACTGATGAACTCAGTGACAAGAACAAGGAAGCAGATACAGAGAATGGACTGGAGAACTCGAGGTATGGGAGGGGGCGGGGGTGAAGGGGAAACTGAGAAGAAGCGAGAGAGTAGCACAGACATATATATACTACCAACTGTAAAATAGTCAGTGGGAAGGTGTTGTATAACAAAGGGAGTCCAACTCGAGGATGGAAGATGCCTTAGAGGACTGGGGCAGGGAGGGTGGGGGGGACTCGAGGGGGGGCGTCAAGGAAGGGAGGGAATATGGGGATATGTGTATAAAAACAGTTGATTGAACCTGGTGTACCCCCCAAAAAAAATAATAAAAAAAAAATTATACTCCATTGAGTATATTAGCACTGGATTTACCATATATGGTATTTATTATATTGATATATGTTCCTTCTACATCTAATATGTTGAGGGGTTTTGTCATGAAAAAAATGTATTTTTCTCAAATACTTATCTACATCTATTGAGGTGATCCTATAATTTTTATCTTTCATTCCACTAATGTGATGTATCACATTTATTCATTTAGGTGTGTTGAGTCATCCTTGCATCCTGGGGGTAAATTTCACTTGGTCATGTAGTATAATCCTGTTAATGAATTTTTAAATTTGGTTTGTTAGTATTTTGTTGAGAATTTTTCACCTGTGTTAATCAGGATAATGGTCTACAGTTTTCCATTCTTTTAGAGTTCTTATCAGGCTTTGGTGTCAGGATAATGCTGGCTTTATAAATTGAGCTTGAAAGTGTTCCCTTCTCTTCAGTGTTTTGGAAGAGTCTGAGAAGGATTGGCATTAGTTTTTTAAATGTTTGGTAGAGTTTTCCAGTAAAGCCATCTGGTCCTGGTGGTTTCTGTGTTAGGGGTTTCTGGATGTTCTATAGATGTCTGTTAGTTCCATTTATTCCACTGTATGGTTTAAGTGCATTTTTTCCATTTTGATTTTCTGTCTGGATGATCTATCCATTTTTGAAAGTGAAATATTGAAGTCCCCTACTATTATTGTGTTGTCTATTTCTGCCTTCATATCTGTTAGTTTTTGCTTAATATATTTAGATGCATCAATGTTGGATGTGTATATATTTATTTATTTGTCTTTCTCTGTTTGTCTTACTTCACTTAGTATGAAAATCTCTAGATTCATCCATGTTGCTGCAAATGACATTAATTTGTTCTTTTTTAGGGCTGAGTAATATTCCATTGTATATATGTACCACATATTCTTTATCCATTCCTCTGTTGTCCTGGCTATTGTAAATAGTGCTCTAGTGAACACTGGAGTGCATGTATCTTTATTGTTGGTTTTCTAAGGAACCTCCATACTGTTCTCCATAGTGAATGTACCAATTTACATTTCTACCAACAGTGTAACAGGATTCTCTTTTCTCCACACCCTCTTTAGCATTTACTGTTTGTAGATTTTTTTTTGAGTAATGAGAATGTTCTGAAATTGATTTTTTTCAAAAATAAATTTGTTTTATTAGTTATCTATTTTATACGTATTAGCATATATATTGTAGATATTTTTGTTGATGGCCATTCTGACTGGAGTGAGGTGATACCTCGTAGTTTTCATTTGCATTTCTCTAATAATTATCAAAGTTGGGCATCTTTTTATGTAACTTTTGACCATCTGTGTGTCTTCTTTGAAGAAATGTCTATTTATTCCTTCTGCCCATTTTTTGATTTTTTTTGTTTCTTTGATATTAAGCTGCTTGAACTGTTTGTATATGTTGGAGATTCACCCCTTGTCTATCATATCATTTGCAAATATTTTCTCCCATTCTGTAACTTGTCTTTCAGTTTTCTTTATGGTTTCCTTTTCTGTACAAAACTTATAAGTCTATTTATTTATTTTAAAATTTTATTGAAGCATAGTTAATTTACAATGTTGTGATGTTGTGTTAGTTTCAGGTGTACAGCTAATTGAATCAGTTATGCATATATACATATCTCCACTCTTTTTTTAGATTCTCTTCCCATGTAGGTCATCACAGAGTATTGAGTAGAGTTTCCTGTACTATACAGTTGTTCCTTATTGTTTATTTTGCATATAGTAGTGTGTATATGTCAATCCCAATTTCCTAATTAATCCCTCTCCCCCTTTCCCCCTTGGTAACCACAAGTTTTATTTTTTCTACATCTGTGACTGTATTTCTGTTTTGTGAATAAATTCATTTGTACCATTATTATTTTTTTTTTTAGATTGCTCATATAAGAAATATCATATGGCATTTGTCTTTCTCTGACTTCACTCAGAATGACAATCTCTAGGTCCATCCATGTTGCTGCAAATGACATTATTTCATTCTTTTTATGGCTGAGTAATATTCCATTGTATATATGTACCACATCTTCTTTATCCATTCCTCTGTTGATGGACATTTAGGTTGCTTCCATGTCCTGGCTATTGTAAATAGTGCTGCAATGAACATTGGGGTGCATGTATCTTTTTAAATTTTGGTTTTCTCTGGCTATATTTCCAGGAATGGGATCATTGGATCACATGGTAGCTCTTTTTTTAGTTTTCTGAGGAACCTCCATACTGTTCTCCACAGTGGATGTAACAGCTTACCCTTCTGCCAACAGTGTAGGAGGGTTCCCTTTTCTCCACACCCTCTTTAGCATCTAATGTTCATAGATATTTTTGATAATGGCCATTCTGACTGGTGTGAGGTGATATCTCACCAGTTTTCATTTGCTTTTCTCTAATAATTAGTGATGTTGAGCATCTTTTCAGATGATCTTTGACTATCTGTATGTATTTTTTAGAGAAATGTCTATTTAGATCTTCTGCCCATTTTTTGATTGGGTTGTTTGTTTTTTTCATATTGAGCTGCATGAGCTGTTTGTATATTTTGGAAATTGATCCTTTGTCAGTCACTTCATTTGCAAACATTTTCTCCTATTCTGAGGGTTGCTTTTTCATTTTGTTTATGGGTTCCTTTGCTGTTCAAAAGCTTTTAAGTTTAATTAGATTCCATTTGTTTATTTTTATTTTTATTAGTCTAGGAAGTGGATTAAAAAGATCTTGCTGTGATTTATGTCAGAGAGTGCCTATGTTTTCCTGAGAGTTCTATAGTATTTGGCCATACATTTAGGTCTTTAATCCATTTTGAATTTATTTTTTTGTATGGTGTTAGAGAGTATCCTAATTTCATTCTCTTACATGTGTCTGTCCAGTTTTCCCAGCAACACTTATTGAGGAGACTGACTTTTCTCTATTGTATGAGAGTGAGTCAAAAATTATCCACACTCTGGCTATAGAATTTACAGAAGTTTTAATATAACTGGAGTATGGATAATTTTTGACTCATCATCATATATTCTTTCCTCCTTTGTCATGGATTAGTTGACCATATATGAATGGGTTTACCTCTGGGCTTTCTATCCTATTCCATTGATCTCTATTTCTTTTTTTTGTGCCAGTATCATACTCTTTTTATTACTGTAGCTTAGTAGTATAGCCCTTAAATGTAATTACATCCTATGTTATTCTGTTTTTATTTCCAGTATTCTAGGAGATGGATACAAAAAGATATTCCTGTGGCTTATGTCAAAGAGTGTTCTGCCTATGTTTTCCTCTAGTAGTTTTATAGTATTTGATCTTACATTTAAGTCTGTAATCCATTTTGAATTTATTTTTGAGTATGATGTTAGGGAATGTTCTAATTTCATTCTTTTACACGTAGCTGTCCAGTTTCCCCAGCACCATTTATTGAAGAGACTGTCTTTTCTCTATTGTATAATCTTGCCTTCTATTTCATAGATTAATCGGCCATAGAAAGGTGGGTTTTCTATACTGTTTCATTGATTTATATTTCTATTTTTTGTGCCAGTATCATACTGTTTTGATTACTGTAGCTTTGTAGTATAGTCTGAGTCTGGAAGGGTTATGCCTCCAGCTTTGTTCTTTTTCCTCACTATTGTTTTGGCAATTCTGGGTCTTTTGTGGTTGTGTATAAATTAAAAAAAAATTTTTTTTGTTCTACTTCTGTGAACAATTCCATTGGTAATTTGGTAAGTTGATAGGGATTGTATTGAATCTGTAGATTGCCTTGGGTAATATAAACATTTTGACAATATTGATTCTTCTAATCCAAGGACACAGTGTAATTTTCCATCTGTTTGTGTCATCTTTGATTTCTTCCATCAGAATCTTATAGTTTTTGGAGTGCAATTCTCTTACCTCCTTAGGTAGGTTTATTCCTGAGTGTTTTTTGTTTGTTTGTTTGTTTGTTTGATGTGGTGGTAAATGGGATTGTTTCCTTAATTTTTATTTCTGGTTTTTTGTTGTTGGTGTGTAGAAATGGAACTGATTTCTGTGTATTAACTTTGTTTCCTGCACTTTCCTGAATTTATTGAAGAGTTCTAGTAGTTTTCTGGTATTGTCTTTAGAATATTCTGTGTATAGTACCATGTCATCTGCAAACAGTGACAGTTTTCCTTCTTCTTTTCCAATTTTGATTCTTTTTATTTCTTTTTCCTCTCTGACTTGGGCCCTCTCCCTTTTTTCTTGATTGGTCTGGCTAAAGGTTTATCAATTTTGTTTATCTTTTCAAAGAATGAGCTTTTAGTTTCATTGATCTTTTCTCTTGTTTTCTTAGTCTCTGTTTCATTTATATTTCATTTATTTCTGCTCTGATCTGTATGATTTCTTTCCTTCTACTAACTATGGGATTTGTTTGTTCTTCCTTCTCTAGTTGCTTTAGGTGAAATTTTAGGTTCTTTATTTGAGATTTTTCTTTTCTGCTGAGGTATGCTTATATCACTGTAAATTTCACTCTTAGAATTGCTTTTGCTGTGTCTCATAGATTTTGGATTCTTGTGTTTTCATTTTCCTTTGTCTCCTGGTTTTTAAAATTTCCTCTTTGATTTCTTCATTGGTCCATTGATTGCTTAGTAGCATACTGTTTACCCTCCACATGTTTGTGGTTTTTGCAATATTTTTCTTGTAGTTGATTTCTAGCCTCATAGCATTGTTGTTGGAAAAGATTCTTGAAATAATTTCAGTTTCCTTAAGGTTAACAAGTCTTGTTTGTGGCCCAGTATGTGATCTATCCTGCAGAATGTTCAATATACATTTAAAAAGAGTGTGTATTTCTGCTTTCAGATGGAATGCTCTATAAATATCAATTAAATCCATCTGGTCTATCTTTAGTGTTATGCTTGGATTCCTTTTCCTTTATTGTGTGTATATCTATTATAGATTTTTGTTTTGCAGTTATCTTAAGATTTTTGTATAGAAGTCTATTTTTATATGTGCTTATTTTGTTTCTGATCTCTTAATTTCAAAATGCATTTTATATACCCTGTATTTGTACTCTCCTCCACTTATGATTACTGTTTTTAATTTTATATTTTCCATCTAATTGTTTTATATGTAGATGTTTTAGATTTAACCCATGACTGCTTTTTGTGGATACAAATGATTTTACTACCTTTGTTTTTTAACCTCCCTACTAGCTTTGTGTGTGATGATTCTTTACCTTTATTGTATGTTTTCTTTTATGAAGGAATTTTCCATTTTGTACTTTTCTTGTTTCTAGTGGCCTTTTTTCCCAATCTAGATAAATTCATTTAGTGTTTGTTGTAAAGCTGGTTTGATAGCTCTAAATTCTTTTAGCTTTTGCTTTTCTGTAAATCTTTTGATTTTTCCATCAAATCCGAATGAGAGCCTTGCTGGGTAGAGTATTCTTGATTGTAGGTTTTTGTCTTTCATCACTTTAAGTACATTGTGCCATTCCCTTCTGGCCTAGAGAGTTTCTGCTGAAAAATCAGCTGATACTCTTTTGGAGTTCCCTTGTGCATGTTGCTTTTCCTTTGTTGCTTTCAATACTCTTCCTTTATCTTCACTTTTTGTCATTTTGATTACAATGTGTCATGACGTATTCCTCTGTGAGTTAATCCTGTATGGGAATCTCTGCACATCCTGGACTTTGGCAATTGTTTCATTTCCCATGTTAGGGAAGTTTTCAGTTATTGTCTCTTCAAATATTTTCTCAGATCCTTTATTGCTCTCTTCTTCTGCTGGGACCCCTATATAGCAAATATTAGAGTGCTTGATATTGTCCCAGATGCACCTTAAAGTGTCCTCATTTCTTTTCATTTTTTTTTCTCTTTTCTGTTTGGCAGCAGTGATTTCTACTCCTTTGTCTTCTAGCTCACTGATCTGTTATTCTGCCTCATTTTGTCTACTATTGATTCTTTCTAGTTTATTTTTCATTTAAGTTATTGTATTCTTCACCTCTGGTTGTTCTTTATATTTTCTAATTTTTTGCTAAAAATTTCTAATTTCTTCCTCTGTGTATCCATTCTCCTTCTTAGTTCTTTTCCTGGGTTTTGTCTTGTACCTTTATCTGAAACATATTCCTCTGTCACCTCATTTTCTCTAAATTGCTATTTATATTTTTAATGCATGTAGTATGTTGGTTACATTTCTCAACATTGGAGAAGTGGCCTTCTGTATGAGACATCCTTCGTGTTCCAGTAGTGCACTCCCTTCTAGTCACCCAAAGGCCATGGGCCAGCTGGTCCCAGGTAGTGCCTAGCCTGCATTTGTAGACTCTTTAGGCTGTAGTACTGTAGTTTTCTTGCTTCTAGTGTCTGTCACATGGTGGGTGAGACTGGAGGCTTGTGTAGGCTTCCTGGTGTGAGGGGCCAGTGCCTGCCCCCTGGTGGGTGGAGCTGGGTCTTGGTCTTCTGGTGGGCAGGGCCGTGTCTGGGGACTTGCCCAGAGGTGACCGTAGTCTTAGGAAGTCTTTTGTCAACCTATCTCCTGATAAGTTGGGCTGTGTCCCCACCCAGTTTGTTGTTTGGCCTGAGGTATCTCAACACTGGGGCCTATTGGCTGTTGGGTAGAGCCAGGTCTTTTTGCCAAAAACATCAGCCTGCAGGGGAGCAACTGCTTAATGAGTACAGGGTTTCCTTTACAGGTGCTGAAAATGTTTTGGAAAATTTTAAAATTTTAATTGCCAATAAAATATTTGGAATTACATAGACATTGTACAACATTGTGAATGTACTGAATGCCAGCAAACTTGTTGTTTAAAATGGCAATTTTTAAGCTATGTGAATTTCACCTCTATTTAGAAATTTCACATAAATCTATCCATCCATACACCCATCCATCCTTCTGGGGCTTTGACTGAGATTGAATTGAATCCACAGAATGATTGAGAAGAACTAACAGCTACAATAGTGAAGGTCTGACCTGTGAATGTCTTCTTTATGTAAATCTTTCACATCTTTTAAAATTTATTTCTTTATTTTTTATTTACACATCTTCTTTACATGAGAGCTTAATTTCTTGTAGAAACATTTTCTATAGTTTCCTTATTCATATACAAGGAAATAATGTGAATTCTTACTTTTCTCTGGAAGAAGTAGCATAATAGACATCCGTTTTCACTAAACAATCTTTTGTAGAGATCTTTCCATGTCAGTACATAGAGAGCATTCTCATTCTCTCACACTGCATAATATTCTACATATACGGATGTATCATCACATACGTAGCCAGTCACCATGGATGGACTTTGCGTATGTTTCATCTATGGTGAAGCTGCAGTGAGTGATGTTGGATGTGTATGACTTTGCAAATGCACAGGTATATTTGAGCAGCCAGCTCTGACTCCCCACTCTTCCTTTAACCTGGTGTGTATGGCCCCAGCTTAATTGGGGCCAGAAATCAGAAAACAGAGTCTGTCTCTAGAAGAGGTTTCTCTTAATCAAGCCCCTAATTTTCCAGCTCATGGGAGTGTGGATAGGGCTCCAGGGTACAGCCCCTTCAGTCACTGCCTCACCCTAACCCCATTTCCACTGGGCCAGATCCAGTTCCTTATTAGCACAGGTGAGCACCTCCACATACACATGCACACTCACTGAGGTGCAAAAGAAATTATTTTCAGGTGCTGAACTCTTACCTACTTCTGTCAACTAAAAAAAAATACACAACCTAAAAGCTGAGAATTATGAGTATGTTTTATTTGGGGCATTACTGAGATTTTCAGCCTGGGATACAGCCTTTCAGCTCCAAGGGACTATTCTGAAGAGATAAGGGAGGATCCAGGATATATAGGAGTTTTTGGAAAAAACAAAACAAAACAAAACAGATAGTCTGAACATCAAAAGATTACTGCTAATTAAGGAATGTCGGACATCTCAAGTTAATGAACTTAGCTCTTTTCTAAGTATGGGAAGATGCAAGGGTCTGAGTGTCTGCGCTGATTGAATTATTCCTTTGATATGAACCTTAGCCATCTAGACCCAGAGTCCTGTTTATCTTCATGCTTCATTCCCCTTGGTGTGAACCATCCAGATTGGCTGCAGAGGCTGATGATTTGGCAGCTGCAACATTCTTTGTTTACTGAAATGGCAGGTGACATTCTTTGCCCAAGTTTTCCTCAGGAAATCAGTGCTTGGATGACTACTGGACAGGGAAGAGTTGACCCAAGATGCAGAGCACACTGGGACATGGCCTAGGAGGAGCCTCCAGACATGAGACTCACAGAAGTGAACATCAGTGGAGGCCATCCCTGGGAAGGAACTGAGATATCCCTGCCTGGTGACACATCAGGCCTGTGGAGGCCTCTCTACAGCCTGGGGTGGAGAGTGAGAGGAAGGGCAAGAGAAGAAAGCAGAAGAGGGGGGCATCTGTGGGTTGCAGCACAGGGCAGGCAAGCACCTGGAGAGACCAGGCTTACTGTCCCTCCCCTCTCCAGAACCACCACCCAACCTCCTGTCTAGGCTGTTCCTGGCACTGTGCTGCTGTCCTTCTCAAACCAAATGATCCAAGCTGTGGATAAAGGAAGAAATGACAGAAGGAGTGAAGAGGTGAAGATGGATTGGGGATAATCCATGCTTCTCTGTGCTTCCCTGTATGTCTGGGTAACTGCCCCCCATTTCTCCATTCCTATTCCATTTCCAGTATTATAGGTATTTTTTCTCACATAAAGGATAAAAACAAATACTCCAGAATCAAGTGTATGTCAGGAGAAGAAGTTAAGTTCTGTGACAGTTGAGGTGTCAGACTGTTGTATCAGAGCAAAAATGTGTAATGGCTTTAAATGTGTAATAGTTCATTTCTTGCTCACTTACTTGGCAGACAAACTGGCCAGCTGACCTAATGAGTATTCATGTAAATAAGTAAATTAACAAACTTGAGTTACACTGTCTTTTTTTCTAAACTGTTAGGACCAACCCAACAGGAAAACTGGTGATGTGTTTACACTTCACTAACACAAAGTTAATAGGAGTAATCTGCCTGGTAACTGATGATGCATGATCAGTTTGGCTTTTGTCTTCTTTGGACAGTGTGGTTCCAACTGGGCCAATCCTGAATGATCATGCCCAGACCTCGGTCCTGGGGCTGGTTTTTACCCACTGAGGTCTCCACTTGGGTTTGGACTGAAAACGCAGGCAGGGTGCAAGGGGCTTGATATTAAGAGCAGGTTTTCACCTCTTCCCATCTTGAGGGGCTCTGTCCTGGAACCTGCCTTCCCCACAACTCTCTCTCTCACTTGGCTCAGTCTTTGTCTCTCTATCCTTACCTGCCTTCTTCTCCCACTTTTGTCCTCTCCTTTTTCTTCTCTCCTTTGGCAGTGGAGTCTCAGAATTGTTCCATTTGAAAGGATTTGGGTGAGTGCCCTTCTAAGCCACTTGCCACTTACCTTTCCTTGGTCAAATAGAATTTATTAAAGAATTTTATTAAATCTTTAAGCAACATCCCCAGCCCACAGCTACCACCAACCCAAAGAAACACACACTCAACTTTTCACACAATCTCAGAGGGTTCCTAAATTTGCTTGAGCTACAGAGTTCAGGATTCCTGGTCTAAATAAATATCCTCTTCTTTTCACATGAGGGTGTGGACAAAGAGTGCCACCTGCGATTTCAGTAAACAAAGGATGTTGGGGCCTTAAAGCCATCAGCTACTGCAGGTACACCCTGAGTGAATTCAGGATGGAGAAAAACAGGATACTGGTCCTAGAAAATTAAGATACATATCAAAGGAATGCCCAAATTCTAGCATCATCTCCTTCTAGTACATAGTGTTAACTAAAAATTGGCACTTGCCATCTGCTTCTACAAGATTAAGTCATTAGCCTCTGCAGCTACTGACCTTCAACACACCCTGAAAGGAGTTCAGGGTGGAGATCAGGAGTGAGGCACTCTCTGTTCTGGGAAAAACTGGCAGAACAGGGCTTTAAATAGAGATATTTTCAGGAGAAGATATTTTTCCTTTTTTTTTCTTTTTTCTTCTTTTTTTTTGTCATGCCACATGACTAGGGGGATCTTAGTTCCCCAACCAGGGAATTCCCAGGAGATTTTATGAACTCAATTATTGTATCTCCTTATATCCAGAAAAGCACTAAAATCACTAATGGTGACATGTGCTCCTCATGACTAGAAGCCAGCCTCTGCCAAAATGTGTGCTTGCCTGTATGTACCCTGCTTCACTTAAATCATATATAATACTTTTGGAGCAGTTTCTCAGAGCTATCTGAAACACTGTCTCCTGGGTTATACTCCTCATTTTGCCCCAAATAAAACTTAACTCACAATTCTCACATTGTGTACATTTTTTTTTCTATGGACAACGGAAAAGCACTAAAATCACTAACTTGAAATGTCTGTTTTTCTTTTTTGTGTGTGTGTGGTTAGCAGTAATCTTTTGATGTATGACTACATACTTTTTTTTTTTTTCCAGCAAAAACTCCTATATATCCTGGCTCCTCACTTACCTCTTTGGAACAGTTTCTCCCTCAGAGATACCTGGGAGGCTGTTTCCAGGCTATCATCCTCAATAAGGCCACTGAGTAAAATATAATTCTCAGCTTTTAGGTTGCGCAATTTTTTTCAGATGAGAAATAGAATATTTCCTGCCATATCAGTAAACAAAGGATGTCACAGTCATCAATAAATGCAGCCACCGTGGATGGTGAACTGGTGAGCCCTGAGGAAACTCAGAATGTTAAAACACAGGATGCTGGCCCCAGATAGCTGAGGTGCATATCAAAGGAATGATTTCATTGAACCCAAACCCTTGCATCTTCCCATACATAGAAAAGTGTGGAATTCCTTAACTTTGGATATCTGGGTTTCTTTAATTTACAATAATCTTTTGGTGTTCAGACTCCCTGCCCTTTGTTGCAAAACTTCTATATAACTTCCCCCACCCCCCCTCCCCCGACCTCCTCAGAGCAGTTCTCTCAGGTTTACTTGAGATGCTGCCTCCCAGGCTTAAATCCTAAAAATTCCCACCAAAGAGAACATAACTGTAAATTTTTAGATTGCATGTATTTTTTCAGTCAACAGTTTTGGTGACCACGAAGGGACAATATCAGATTTCTTTACTTTCCCTGAAGTCTACAAGGATCCAGAGCCTTGGTACCAGCAGAGGCCTCTTGTGCCCATCCACCTCCTCAGTTATTCCAGATGAATTTGGGTGAGTCTCTCCTGGTTCTGCGATTTCCCATTATTGATTGACAATCCTAAGTTTTATTTGGTGGGGGAATATGTTATCCTTGAAACTTAATTTCAAGAAGAGGTAACTAGGATATCCTCAGTTGAAGGACTGGGGAGATTTTGCTTATTTTAGGCACTGAGTGGGTTATCCTTAATGAAAGGCACTGGGAAGATTTGCTCAGTTTAGGCACTGAGCAAGTTATCCTCAGCATAAAAGGCATTGGGAAGACTTAGTTTGGATACTGAATGGTTATCCTGAGTTTAAAGACTGGGATAACTTGCTCAGTTAAACACTAAGTAAGGTGGTACTGAGTTATTAGGGGGAAGACTGGACTGTCATTTTTCCTTGAATTCCCTTCCTTAGTAGAGTTTGTCAAAATAAAAAAACAAAATGTTATGAGAACTTCTGAGCTCCAAAGAAGAGACTCTCTCTTCCTGGCCAGCAATGACTTTCTCAGAGGACTGAGAAACTTGCAGGAGGGGTGGAAGCAAGATCTCATGTTGTGCAGCTGTCTCTACAGGGAAAACCACTCATTTAATTAACAACCTGCTCAACCAAGGATGCATATAAGAACTGATCATTCCACAATCTCAGCACCTGTGGTGGTCTTACACACCACTCAGAGAACCCAAGACACGTAAGGGGGAGATAAAACAACTCTGGGGCAAGACCTAGAGGAGTTAAGCTCTCAAGCAGCACAGTGGCCCACCACACAATAATCAATAACAGTTTTATTTCAACAAACCATCCTCAGAATGGAAAACAAAGCTTTCAAAACAAAAGAAAAAGGAACAACAGATTGCCAGCCCCCAACTAAAACCCCAGCCAGGTTCATGTACAATACATATGGAGATACTTGCAAATACTTACTTGATTGGGGAAATTATACTAAAGGAGATCTCAACCAATAATGGCTAAATTGAGGTCCTTTTGACATTCCAAAACTTATTTTTTTGTTCTTTTTTTTTTTTTTTTTTTGCATATGAAGCTAGAAAAGGTAGCCATAAGATCAAACAGACTGAATGGAATGCTTGCTTATATTAATTGGTATACAGAAGTTTCTAAAGAGGAAATAATGTACACAAAAATAAACTCAAAATGGATCAAAGACCTAAATGTAAAGCCTGGCACTATGAAATTCTTAGAGGAAAATATAGGCAGAACAGTCTATGACATAAATGACAGCAATATCTTTCTTGACCCAAGTCTTAGATTAAAGGAAATAAAAACAAAAATAAACAGATGGAACCTAATGAAACTTAAAACCTTTTGCACAGCAAAGGACACCATAAATATGATGAAGAGACAACCCTCGGAATGGGAGAAAATATTTGCCAATGAAATGACTGACAAAGGATTAATCTCCAAAATATATAAGCAGCTTAGGAAGCTCAATATAAAAAAACAAACAACCCCACCCAAAAATGGGTTGAGGATTTAAACAGACTTTTCTCCAAAGACATACAGAAGGCCAACAAACACATGAAAAGATGCTCAACATCACTAATCATTAGAGAAATGCAAATCAAAGCCACAATGAGGTATCACCTCACACCAGTCAGATTGGCCATCATCAAAAAAATCTAGGAACAATAAATGCTGGAGAAAAGGGAACCCTCCTGCACTGTTGGTGGGAATGTAAAGTGATACAGCCACTATGGAAAACAGTATGGAGGTTCCTCAAAAAACTAAAAATAGAACTACCATATGACCAGCAATCCCACCACTGGGCATAAACCTGGAGAAAACCATAATTAAAAAAGACACATGTACCACAATTTTCATTGCAGCATTATTTACAATAGCTAGGACATGGAAGCAACCTAAATGTCCATAGACAGATGAATGGATAAAGAAGACATGGCACATATATACAATGGAGTATTACTCAGCAATAAAAAGGAATGAAATTGAGTTATTTGTAGTGAGGTGGATGGACCTAGAGCCTGTCATACAAAGCGAAGTAAGTCAGAAAGAGAAAAACAAATACTGTATGCTAATATATATGTATGGAATCTTAAAAAATTGTATTGATGAACTCTGTGGCAGAGGAAGAATAAAGACACAGATGCAGAGAACAGAATTGAGGACATGGGGATGTGGGGAAGGAGAAGCTGGAACAAAGTGAAAGAGTAGTACTGACATTTATATACTACCAAATGTAAAATAGATAGCTAGTGGGAAGCAACTGCCTAACACAGGGAGGTCAACTTGATGATTGCTGATGACCTAGAGGGGTAGGATAGGGAGGGTGGGAAGGAGGCTTGTGAGGAAGTCTCGGGGTGGGGGGGGGGATATGGGGATATATGTGTAAATACAGCTGATTTGCTATGTTCTACAGAGGAAACTGGCACAACATTGTAAAGCTATTATACTCCAATAAAGATCAAGATAAAAAAAATGAAGAAATTATAAAGTAAATTCTTTGCAGGAAACCAACAAAAGGTTGCTTGAAATGATATTGGAATTTTTAGAAGCCACTAGCATTAACTGTGTCTCTCCTTCTGCTCCTCCTTTATAACCTCCTTTAACCAAACTGACTAACCCAGAGGCTATCTTGTTGTGGGATTTTTACAGAGTGAAGCAAGACACTGAGGATACATGCAGGAAGCAGCATTTATTCATGCCGGCACAGGCTCAGCAGATTCATATCCAAAGGCTGAGCCCCAAGGACAGAGGGGCCCCCCCTTATATACTTTCATTAAACTCCTATACATTGGAATGTTTTGTGCCTCCCAAAGAAGGTAACAAGCAAAGGAGGACACAACCTGATTGGATACTTCCCCTTCTATGCCTCTGGACTGTTGCTAAGTTACAGAGTTAGGCAGGAGTTACACAGTAACAGATTTATGCAGGAACCATGTAAGAGGGGCTTCAGAGTTAACGGGCACATAAAGATAAAGGCAGGATCCAACTGCATTCTTTTCTAGATGAGTTATGGTCTCTGGGCCCTAGTGTTACATTGTTTTGGGGGAGCTCCCAACACAAGGTTAGTGAATTTCCAGAACTTCAAAGATCAGATGTACACAAGGGTCATTTTACCAGCAGTACAACACACCGAGGCAAGGCGGTTCAAGCAGGTGTGTGTGGGGGTCCTCACCTCATAGAGAGAGAAGTCTGGGGCTCCAAGGGGAGGGTGCTGGTGAGTGTGAAAACCCAGGTGCTCTGGGTTCCCACAGCAGAAGCCCTGGGGTGCAAATATCCCCTGCTCGGGGTTTGCCCCCAGAAACCAGGAGGGGCACAGGGACAGGGAATGCCCCCCTCTCTTCCTGGAAGGGATCAAAGACCTAATCAAAGCTTGGTACCCCATGCGGCACCTCCTGGCCCAAGGTGTGGATGGAAAGACCCTCTGGCAGGAAGCTCCAGCACCCCACATCCCACCTGCAGCCCTCTTCCCCTCCATTAGCACCCCCTTCATGGGTTTGCTGTCATAAAGCAGGTTTCTCAGGATAAGGTTGCCAGGACCACAGTCACTTTAGCTTCACATCCTCCCTGGCTGGGAGCCCTCATCCACTTCCACTCCTCTCTCCTTCTACCCCCACACATACTCCAGTGTCCTTTCAGACTGTAGACCTGCCCAACATTTAGTATTTCTTCTCTTGCCTCATCTCTCTCTAAAGGTGAGCTAAACAGACCTTGGAAGGTGGGGGATGTGTGAGAGAGGGCAAGGGCTCTAGTTGAGAGCACTTTGTGGTTCCTTCCTGCTCTTAAATGATGGTAGCCAGCACTCCCCCAGGGGAGGAGAGCTGTGTATCATCTTCCTTCCTTCCTCCTCCCCTCAAAGCTCTCAGGCCAGAGCAGTAAAGACCTTGGCCAGGGAGCCTTTTATTGGTAGATGAAGCTTACCCAAAGGTTGTGAAGGGTGAGAATTTTAAAGCTCTCACAAGGTCTTTACCATGTAACCATTGTAAAAGGAAAGCACCAGAACCTGTTTTCAACTTGTGTCATCACCGATCAGTAACAATTCACCCTTGTGACCCCAGTTCTGAAAGTCAGCTAATCAGCCACAGATGCACATCAGCCAGCACTCAAGCTGAAAGTAACACTCTCAGCTCTTAAAACCCCCAAACTCTGAGCACTGTGCTTCCCCCAAACCTACATGAAGTCACTTCAGCTTTGCTTAGAAAGACTCTTATGAGCTCTCCATGTGTAAGCGCATAATAAATTCAGCTTTCCATCTCAGCTTTTAAGTGGTCCTTTATTCCTTCAACAAGGGTTTGATACAATCAAATGAGGTCCTCTGAGATCCAGGTTTCCTGGGTTCTCTCTGCAGAGGCCAATATATATTGCAAAAGCCTGTGGAAGTCCTGGCCATAGAAATCCTGGCCCAGTCTCACTCCATGGAAGTAATGAATGTTGTCCATGCTAACACTGCTGGTTTCAGAGTTGTTGATTATCTTATTAACTGACTTGTCTTCAGCTTACTGCTTGAGGTAGAAGGTAACTGATTTTAACAACTTGACTTTGATGGTGAGCCTCCCATCCTTCTAGGAGTGTACCTGGAATTTTGCTCCATTGCTTGGCCCTCAGCCCTGAAAGGTGAGCTGTCCCAGAGGAAGGGATCAGGGATTACAAGCATCTCAGAGGCACCTACAGGAGGATTCAGTCCTCAGCTCCCCATGGGAAGCATTTGAAGGGGAATCACCCTGGATGTCTGGGCAGGAGATCAGTGGAGAGAATAGAGCCAGGGACAGGGAGGAGTTTGGCCAAGGTCCCTGGAACAGGGACACCAGGGTAATGGGTCAGTGTGTGTCTGGGCCAAGACCATGTAACCAGGCAAGTAGAAGTGGTTCAGGAGCAGCTCTAGAGACACTGCCTATCCCAGGGCAAGCAGCGAGGACAAGAGCAGAGTCCTTGGATGGGTCCCCAGACCTCTCAGAAAGCCCTTCCCATGGGGGTGCTGGGTGAGGTTGGCCTCTTGGGGTCTTTCTCTTCCTCTCTCAGAGCCAGTCTCCCATTCTCTACTCAGACCCAAAGACAGCTCTCAGGACACCCTTTGTAAACTCCCATTAGACACTGGCCACTCCCACCCATTGTCCCCTCTAAATCTCTATCACAGCACTTAAAGTGCCTTGTAGCCCTTATGGGCTCAAAAGTGGAGTGGTTACGAGCATGGTATCTGGAGGGAGACTGCCTCGGTTCAAATCGGCTTATTACCAGCTGCCTCTCTTAACCTCTATCTGCCTCATTTTTCCCATCTGTGAAATGGAGATACTGATGGTCCTGTAACCGAGCAGGACCCTGTGAGGACTTCCCAGAGCAGGACTCCATGCCCCACCCATGTCCTCCACCTGCCTTTTGTCTGTAGAAAAACTTTAGTCAAAGAATGAGTTTAATCAGAGATAACACAGAAAGAAAGGAAAACAGTGGAGCAAGACAAAGTAATAATTCCTTAGCCATTAAACAAAGTCAAGGACCTTTAGTTCCTTCTCGAGGGCTATAGATACTATTCTGATCCATGTCCTTTGAGCTGTTTTGCAGATACTGAAACCCCCACCAGGTGGAAGAAGTTAACTGTATGCTGCCCACAAGCATGTAGACCACAGACCAGCTGGAATCAGAAGGTTGATGATGTTGACTCTCGATTACCTCACCACCAACCAGTAAGAAGAATGTCCACAAGCTGATCACATAACCCACAATCCCCCTCTCTCACCCTGTCTTTAAAAACCTTCCCCTGAAAGCCTGCGGGGAATCCGGATCAGTTAAGTGCTAGCTTCCCTGGACTCCTTGCTTGGCTCCCTGCAATAAATGCTGCACTTTCCTTCAGCACAACTCTGTGCCAAGTAGATTGGCTTTACTGCGTGTGGGCAAGTGGACCCAAGTTTGCTTTGGTAACAGTTCTACCTCTGAGGGTTATTTTTTTTTTTTAAGATCTTTATTGGAATATAATTGCTTTACATTTTTGTGCCAGTTTTTGAGGTACACCAAAGTGAATCAGCTGTATTTATGCATCTATCCCTATGTCCCCTCCATCCCGCAACTCCCTCCCACCTTCCCTATCCCAGCCCTCTAAGTCATCACCCATCATCGAGTTGATCTCCCTGTGTTATGCAGCAACTTCCCACTAGCTATCTATTTTACATTTGGTAGTGTATATATGTCAATGTTACTCTCTCATTTCATCCCAGCTTCCCCTTTGCCCCCCTACCCTCCACCCCATGTCCTCAAGTCCATTCCTCAGAAGGTTACTGAGTGGACTGAATGGCAGCTATAAGTAAAGGGTTTAGTCCTGTCTGGCCCATCCTTGATTATCTAAGTGTTGGTATTGGCTGTTTACTAGAATAATTAATGTAAATCTACCTCTTCCAGACTGTGGACTTTTAACTGGCAGTGACCTTACCTGTTTTCTGCCTATGTCAAGTGCCTGATGTGGTACCTGATACAGACACCACCACCCAGTTGAATGAATGGTTGGTTCTGACTGCTTATACCTTTAAGTGATCCTACAGTGCCTTGAGGCCAGCATTCAGATTCCTTAGCCCTGCACTAAAGGCTCTCTGTGGTTAGGCCTCAACAATCTGCCCAGCTATGTGGACTTCCCTTTCCCCATCAGCTCCCTCTGCTCCCCACACACCTCTCTACCTGCCCTGAGGTATACCCGCATTTCCCTGCCCAGAACTGCTTTTCATCCTACACCTTCATCTTCCTTCCCCTCTTCATCAAGACTTAGGTCAACTGTTACCACCTCCCTTGCCTGGCCACTCTTCCATTTCAGGGTCTAAGTTTTACCTCTGGTGGGTGCTTGTGTATGTCAGAGCCCCATCAGAAGAGCCCTCCTGATTACAAAGATTTTGTTACAGGCTTTTCTTTCTGAAGAGAAATGCAAAGATAATTTAATCTATATACCCACAGAATGAAAAACTGAAATCAATATAATGCCCTAAGTGTAAGAAAAAAGTATTAAAAATTAAATTAGAATATGTAAAATAATAGCATGTGTTTCAATATTTAAATGTTTAGCTTGACTACCACAAAACATAATGATGAGGGAATTCCCTGGAATTCGCTAAGCACTGGACAGTGGTTAGGACTCCGTGCTTTCACTGCTGGTCATCAGGGAACTAAGATCCCACAAACCACACCGTGAGGCAAAAAAAAAAAAAAAAACAAAAACCCAAAATGATGAAATAGGCACATAACAGAAAAATTTCTGTAAATATCAAAGCTACAAATGCAGACGGAATGAGTTTGCAGTGTGGGCAATCTGGTGCATCCCTGGGGGTGACACAGCAATATGGAAAGTGAGCCTCTCTCAGTAAAGTACCCCACAACACAAAGTACCACCTCCCTTTCATCTGCAGCACAGCTACCTTCCTGAAAGATTCAGCATGTACTATGGAAGTAAAAATGACACTTGCCTGCTTCCTCATGAGTCGGCCCATAATGTCCCATAGCCAACTGTCTTGGTTTGCACAGGACTGAGGGAGTTTCTGGGGTGCAGAACCCTCAGTACTAAAACCAGGGCCAGTTGTTTGCCCTACTTTACACCTTGAAACAAACCAAAACTAACTGTGTTGCTTTATTTGATTCGGCCCTGCACATAAACCTGGCTTACCTAGAAAAATAACTTTCTCGATTTTTGCAATGCTAATATCTGCAGATATGTCACAACCTGTGTGAATATAATAATATCATTGGGAATTCCCCCGCGGTCCAGTGGTTGGGACTCCGCCCTTCCACTGCTGAAGATGCGTGTGGAAAAAAAAAATCATAACATGTAGACATTAATTTTGTAGATTTTTCTTTGAATATTTATTTTTACTTGATTAACTAGATTTTCTGATGCCCATCTTCCTCTATTCTTTCCACTCCATGTGCCCTTTTGACGATATTAAAACTCAACAAACGTTGTGTTCTAGGCTCATTACAACCTGCCTTCTCCTCTCCTGGTCGCCTGGCAGGACACCATGAGTGTGGTGGTCACCAGACAGGACAGGGCTGCCCTTCTGGCCCCGCCCTCTGAAATGTCAATTCCTCCCCTCACTCACCCCAGTCAGGATCACCAAAGCCCTTCCTCCGAATTTTCAAATATCAGAAAAGGTCCAGCTGAAAACTGTTATCCTGAACATGGGAGTCCCTGGTCAGAATTTACGGAGGGTCAGTGAACCCCGATGGGGAAAATAACTTTTACTTTCACTAACTTCTAGCTGAAATTTAGCCATTCTTCCCGTGATGAGAGGAGGGAGCAAAGCTCAGCGGAGTTAGCAGGACCGGAGCCTCGGTCTCCAACACAAACCACAGGTATTTTCGAATCAGATGACAGTTGTCTCAGACACCGCCCGCCTTTCCAAACGGCTGTAACGTGAGCTTCACTGCCTGGTGCCCTGTCGTGAAGCAGTAAAGCAGCACAGATGCTGTATCGCACAATTAGCAAAGGATGGGTTTTCTTTCCTGTTTTCCATCCAAGGCCCAGCAGAGGGGGCCATCGAGGAGCTGCGGGAGGGCCCCAGGGGTGCGTGCGGTGGAGCCGCAGCCGGAGCCGGGCCAGAGCCTGAACCTGAGCCCGGGCGGGGTCGCAGGTGCGGCGGCCCCGGGGGCGCGGAGCGCTCGTCCGCCTGGGACCCGGCGAGGGACGCGTCCTGCGCTCGGCCGGCGTCCGGCGTCGGCACCATGCCGCTGGCCCCACAGCTGGAGATGGACGCCCCGGGGACCCGCGCCCTGGGGCGGCGCGTGAGACCGGCGACCAGGCGGCCGCAGAGGCCCGGGAGTGTGCGGGACTGGCGGTCGCCGCCGCCACCACCGCTGCTGCTGCTGCTTCTGTTGGGACTGGTGCCGGAGAGCGCGGCAGGTATCCAGGCGGAGGCTGGGGGTGGGGCTGGGGGGGGGTGGGGAGTCAGGGAATCAGGGAGGGAGAGCCGACGCGGATCCCCAATCGTCCCGCAGCCGAGCGCCTGTGGGGAGGCTAGGAAGAGGTCCACCAAGAATGCGGAGGCCATTCCGGGTTTGGGAGTGCGTGAATTGCAGAGCTGACCCAGGATCGCGTGGGTCACTGAGCCCCGGCCTAGGCAGGACCCCTGTTCGCCGCTTCCCGTTGCAGCCCGCTGATCGGAGTGAGCCCGGGAGGGTGGGGACCCCGCGGGGGCTGGCGATAAACCCTTCCTAGCCCGGGACCGAGCCGACGCCACAGCTTCCTGGGGGTCCCTGGGCCCCTCTGGAGGATGCCGCTCGCACTCGGCTCCCAGGGCTGGGTCCTCCAGGAAGGCCCTAGGGACGCTCGGTGCTGGCAGGAATCTGAGCGCGGCCTGCACAGTCTCTGCCTGCCAGCTCCGCGAGGCACCGGCCCATCGCTATAGTCTCCCTGGCTCCTTGGCGCGGTTCTCTCGGGTTGCCCGGGCAGCCCCTTGTTGAGGTGGCGGGTGATGGCGGGGCAACAGGATTTTTCTGAACTGGCGAGGAATTTCCATCCTTTCCCAATTATCGTTCTGCATGCAGAAAGGCAGGGCCGGACCTCCCCCTGGATTCCCGACCGCCCCCACGGAGCACCGCCCACCCTGACTGCATAGATGCCTGAAAGTTTATTAGCACAGGTGGGGAGAGTCCCCCATTATGGCAGTGATAATAGCTGCTGTCCTTTATTCCATGCTCTGTACTAAGGGCTTCAGGTACAAGAAGCCATTCCGGCTCTCAGAATATCTGAAATTTACAATTTACAGATTTAAAATAGGGCCCAGAGCGGACGCTAGGTGGCAGCACTGGTATCCAGAATCGGAGTTCTTGATCGTTTTTTGTGCTTGGCTCCAGTCTCAGAATGTTTTTAATACGTAAAATGAAATACATAGGATTCCGAAGGAACCCAATTAAGTTTTTATAAAGCTACTAAAAATTTTAACTAGAAATATAAATTTGTGCTATGTAATATATGTGCTTCTAAGTTAACACATTAAAGAAAGCATTAGATAGCAACAATTCCCAGAATTTGGAAGAAGTGAGGGTAAAGCATATTTCCAGGTGTCTGCAACAACTGTCTAGTGATTCGAAAACATCTGGGGCTTTTATCGGGGACCAAAGAACAGGTTCTGCTAATCCTGCTGAGCTTTGCTGCCTCCATTCAGCATGGGAGCAAGGCCAAACTTCGCCTAGATGTTAGTGAAATAAAGAGGTTATTTTTTCCCTCCAAGTTGAGGCTCCTAAATGCAATAGGATGCACCTATAGGAGGATTCAGCCCACAGCTCCCCATGGGAAACACTTGAAAGAGAGTCAGCTTGGATGTCTGGGCAGGAGATCAGTGGAGAGAATGGAGCCAGGGACGGGAAAGAGTTTGGCCAGTGTCCCTGGAACAGGGACCCCAGGGAGTGGGGCTCTGAACCTGAAAACAGGGACTGGTTACACTGTGTCTCTGGACCAAGACTGTAACCAGTGCTGGTTCTCAGGTTCATACAGCCCCTGAGGACCCTTCTGTTTACAGCTCTCCCCCGGGGTGAAACAGGGGCACATAGGCGATTCCAGTTCTGCATGGCAGGGATGGTCATGGGTGTGTGTGCATAGACCCTGTAGCCTTGAGAGGGGAATGGTCAAGGCTGGCCCAGGGGGACAGGTCTGCAAGCCAAAGAGGAGGGAAGGAATGCAGGGTGACCCTGGGTGTGTGCACATGGAGGGGAGGTAGCCAGGCATCTCAGGCAGGCCCCTCACAAACACTCCTGGATGCCAAGCTTTCCCTGCAGGAGGTGAGGAATGAGGAAGTGGCTTTCAAGGGGCAGATATCATGAGTCATGCAGCAGGGAGTTCTACACCTCACAGCACCCTATGACTAGGATTCAGTTATTATCCCCATGGTAAAGATAGGGAAACTGAGGCTTAGAGAGGCTAAACGGCTACCCAGCGTCTCACAGAGTCTGATGGCTGGTTAGGATTTGCATTCCAGCAGGCTGGTTGAAGCAAAAGCTGAGGCAGGGAGTCCTGGCCCGGTGAGAGGAGAAGGCAGAACTAATCAGTGACCCTTGGGATTAAGACTATGAGAGACAGATTAAGTAGCGATAAATGATTACAAAGCTGGTTATTACAGCAAAGCTGGCATTTGGGACTGAGGCAGTGGGGGTGAGAGCAGTGTAAGGGGTGTACTCTTGGGTATCTGGCCTGGCCACCCAGCTGACACTGAGACAGGAGCAGCATTAAGGACAGGCTAGGGGAGGCACTGCAGAGGCCAGTCCTATAGAACTTCAAGGGCCATGACTACTGAGACTGCTTCTGGTCTCCCTCTCCCCCTTTCTGGCCTCCTCTGACAGTGACTCTGCAGGCCCTTGTTACTCTGCCTCCCCTTTCCTGCACTGCATTGCAGGTTCATCTAAGTCAGGGGTTCAGGGTCCCCTCCATGCTGACCACAGCCACACCCTTTCTCTGGCCCAGACCTTGCCCTTGAACTCCACCCCTTAAGACCTGCCCCAATTTGGCCTCAAGGGCAAACTGAGGCACAAAGAGGCAATCTAGCTCTTTCTTTCCTCCCCAGACTCATCTCTTGACCTTGGTTTTCCTGAACACACCACATTTTTTCACTCCAGGCATTCCCATGTGCTAGTGCTTTTGCCTAGAGCACTTCTCAAACTTTAGAGTCAACCAGAGGGCTTGTTTAACTACAGAAAGCTCGGCCCCACCCCCAGAGCTTCAGACTCAGTAGGGCTGGGCTGGGGACCAAGAATGTGCATTTCCCCATCCAAGTGAGGCTGATGCAGCAGGTTCTGGAACTACATTAGACGCACTAGGCCAGAATTTTCTTCCCTCCTCACCACCTACTGCCTGGTAACTCTCCAAGTTTTGGCCTACAAGACCCCAGACCTCAGCACCCTCCTGCCCCAAGGATGCTCCTGGCACCTGGTACCTCTTGCACCCCAACACTTGCCAGCCCCCACTGGCCTTACTGGACCTGCTTGTTTAATTGCTCTACTGTCCCCCTCCCTGCCAGACCTGGGCTCCCTGGGGCTCTGCCTGTCTCTCTGTCCCCACACACACCCCCACCTGGCGCAGTGCCTGGCTTGTAGTTGGTGCGCAATAGATGTTTGTGAAATGAGTGATATTGAAGGGGAAAGGTCAGGGCTGACACAGCTGAGCAGGTGGGCAGGGCAGAGCCAGGAGTGGATGGGCTCTCCCAACAGCATATGAGCAACACCTGGGAGGTTTCAACACCTGCCAGTGTCCAGCCCTCCTTTATCCCCAAACCATCTACATCCATGTCAGTGGCAGGATGGTCAAAGCTGCTGGGCGGTGTTGGGCAGCCAGATGGAGACCCTCTAGCAAAGCCCAGTCCTGGTTTCCCTCCTCTGTAAGTGGGAACAATCAAGACCTGCCTCACAGGAATTCAGTGAAAACACCGCGAATCAATACTTGTAAAGCTCGGGAACCACGCCTGGCACCGAGGCCAAGAAATCAGCTCTGTTGCCTTTGTGCCTGCACGCTGGGGGAGTTTCCAGTCACTCCCGGGGCAAGGCCCACAGCCCTCTTCCCTTCCAACGTGCCTCTCACTGTCATTGCATAGCATCTTTCCCAGTGAACACGAGGATGTGTAGATGTTTATGCCTTGAGATCCATACTTCCCTTTTCCATTCCCCCCTTGCAGAGAGTCCCTGGGGTCTGCCCTTGGTGGCTGATGGCCCGGCTGCCAGGGCAAAGGAGGTGATGGCAGAACTGGCACACCTGAAGTTGGAGGAGACGCCATGGCCTAGAGGTAAGACCCTGCCTGCCTGCTGAACAAGGGGTGGGATGGTGGAGGCCGGGAGCCCCCAGCCTGCAGGAGGCCATGTCCGCAGTCTAGAAATGTGGTAGACTGTCTTGGGGTGGGGGGACACTGCCAGGGTAGGGGACCCAGAGGCCAGAGCCTCTGGAGGGTGTCGCAGGGGCTGAGGCCTGGCCTCCACAGAGCTGGCCCCTCACTCAGGCATCTTTCTCCACAGCCCAACCGCCACCCCTGACTCCAGCTCTCTCCTTGCCATGCCCTCTCCCCTTTTAGAATAGGAAAGGATGAAGACTGAGATGATGTCTCCTTGCCTGTACACCTTCCTTATGTTTGTTATCTCACTGAATGCTCTAGCACTGGGGAGCAGGTCAGTTCATTGTGCCCACTTACAGATGAGGAAACCAAGGCCTGGAGCTGTGAGATAACTTCCTCAAGGCCACACAGCTAGGGACTGGCAGTGCTACATGGATTATAGAGGGGGTAGGGCAGATGCAAAAAAGTCTCCTGGGCAGGGTGGGGAAGGGGCTGGGCTCCTCCCTCCACCAGCACAGTCAGAGGAAGAAGGACACTGGGCTTAAAGGGAGGCAGGACTGCTCCTTGTTGGAGGCTGGCCACCTGGCCCCGTGACTAGGAAGTGGCAGTGGAGGGGGCCGGGGGTGGGAAGCTGGTGATACAGACAGGCCCTGAAGCAGCAGTGGGCAAGTGGCAACTTCCTGTGGCCACGTCGCAGCAGGAACAGATCCCCCTGGTCGCCTGCCATGTGGGCCCCACTTCCTTTCACCATGGTCCCGTAGTGCCTGGCACTCACCCCAGCGTGGCAGGTGGTATCACCTCCAAAGCCAGGAGATGGCCTCTTCCACTTCCTTGGCCTCCGTCGGGGCTGCAGCCCAAGGCATGATTATCCCTCCTGGGTCCAGGTAGCAAGTGGGAGTCTACTCCCAGCTGAGACTGAACAGGCAGGCTGTGAGTCCCTGCAGAGAGCAGGGTGGGCTCTCAAGACCATCTGGGAGGCAGAGCAGAGAGCAGTGGGATTTTCAGGGAGGAAGGGATGAGAGGTCTCTCCCTGGGTACGTGGGAGGCAGTACCTGGAAGTCAGCCGAGGGGGCCACAATCATGAACTTGCCCTAAAAACAGGTCCCCGACTCCCAGGATGGGTACCAGATGCCAGGACGTAGGCCACGGTGAAGTAGTCCAGGGCAGAGCAGATGCCAGGAACCAGAGCCCTCATGGCAGGGAGGGCTAGGCCAGAGGGCTATATCCAGGCCATTCCAGACACCATCTGGACAAGCCTGGGAAGGATTCGGAATTCAGCCCCTTCTTTCACTCCTACATCTACTACACTGAATCACACCACCATTTTATTTTTCCCCTGCATTCTTGCAGCAGCCTCAGAACACCCCAAGCACACTCCTGCCTCAGGACCTTTGCACTGACTTTCCCTTCTGCAGACCTGGAAGGCTATCTCCCAGATCTTTACATGGCTGGTTCCCTAAAGTCTTTAAGAATTTCCTTTTGGGGGAGGCCTTCCCTGCCCATTCTATCTAAAATTTTTAACTCTTCCCCTAACATTTTGTATTATCTCTGCTTTATTTTTTTCCCTCAGCACGTATCACCATCCAGCCTACCATACATTCATGTAAGCTTCCTGAGAACAGGCATTTGGGGCTCTTTGGGTTATCCCAGCATCCCCAAGGCCTCGGACAGAGCCAAATGGTAGGTGCTCAGAAAGTACTCACTGAGTGGGGTGGAAGAGTGGGCCCTGCTGGGCCATATGACCTAGCCTGCCAGGATGAGCAGAGCTGAGCCATCTTAAATCGCTGCCAGGATGGTGTCTTGGGAGGGCAGAGAGTGGACAGATGCCATGGGGAGGGGCCTTCTCATGTGTCCCCAGCCACACAGTGTCACCCAAAAGTGTGTTCACTAAAGGACGGGTGCAAGCCAAGGGTCACCTTGAGAATCTGGGTGTGCAATCTGGCCCTGCCTTTCACTGCTGGTGTGAGCTCTGCAGGTGGCTTTGCCTCTCTGTGGCTCAGTTTCCCCATCTGTCATGGATAGGTACAATAGTACGTGCCTGATAAGTTGTTACGAGGGTGACCTGGCCAACATCTTATAAAGTGCACAAGACACCTAAGTGCTTGAAAAGTGTTTTGTAAATTTAAACATATACATATAAAAGCAGCTGACATTAACAAATAGTAACATTACATAGTAAGCAAGATCCTGCATCTGTCCTAACAGAACAACCAGGTGTTTGTTGCTCCCTTTCCCTGGTGTATTGCACTAGGCCTGATCTTGAGATTGCTTGCTTTTTCCTGCATTTTCCAACCTGGGGAAAAACACACCAGCCGCTTTGCAGCCTCTTTGCTTAGGTGGTGGGAACACCAGAGTCCCTGGCCCCCCCACTTCTGTGTCCCTTGAGCCTCAGCACAGCTTTAAGGGGATGTCCTTGCTCCCAGACTGTGCACACTCACTTGCATGCGCGCACTCCTTCCCTCCATCTCTCTTTCTCTCTCTCTGTCTCAGGGCAACAGCAGCTATGTCCTTCAGGTTTTAACTGGCCACCAAACTCACAGGACCTAATGGGCTTTAGTCTAATACTATGTGTATTTGTTTCCTGTAGCTGCTGTAACAGATGACCACAACTTGGTGGCTTAAGTCTATGCATTTATTCTCTTACAGTTCTGGAAGTCAGAAGTCCAAACTGGGTTTCACTGGGCTGAAATCAAGGTGTTGGCAGGGCCAGCTCCCTTAAGAGGCTGTAAGGCAGAATCTGTTTCCTTGCCTTTTCCAGCTTCTAGAGCTGTTTTGCTTGGCACATGGTGCCTTCTTGCATCTTCCTCTGCTCCATCTTCACATCACCTTCTCCTAGGACAGTCATGGACTCTCCCTCTGCCTCCCTTTTCTAAGGACGCAGTTAGGTCCTGCCTAGACAAGCCAGGATAATCTCTCCATCTAAGATCCTTAATTTAATCTGCAAAACTCTGTTACCATATAAGGTAACATTCAAAGTTCCAGGGATGTCTTGGGAGGCCATTACCCAGGCTACCACACTATGCTTCCTGAGCTGTGGAGAGGGAGGCAGGACAGGAAGCCCAGCTTGCATGGCTTCCTCACCACCGTGGAGGCCAGCAGCTACCCAAACACACAGGATCTTTGCCCTCCCTCACTTCCAGGGCAGGTAGAGCTGCTGCAGATCAGAGCCAAGGAGGGGTGGGTCACCTTGACACAGAGAAACCGTAGCCTCTGTTCTCCCCAGCGCCTTTGTGCCCGTTCACAGCTGCCAGCCCAGGAGTACCCCACACTGATCTTAACTCAGTGGTGTGCAAGGAAGCAGCACCGTGAGAGAGACTCCAGTCATTTCCCTAGAGGCCCACACCAGCCCAGACCCAATGTTAACCCTTCATCAAACAGTCTTAACATTGACCCCTCTTTCCTCCCATGAGAAGTTTCTTCAGCTGTGAGAAGAAAACACCTCTTTCCTCAGCTTAGAAAAAGGCAGCAAGCCCCGGGGGGAGAATTGCACTGCCCTCTTTCTAGTGCATGCCTTTGAGTGCTATACTTGCCCCGCACCCCATCCCTGGGCCTTGGTTTCCTTATCTCTAAGATGGGGCCAGTCACACTGACCTCTTATGTTTATTGTAAGGATCAACTGAGACACTAAATAAGGAACAGTTAAACCAGTGCAGGCACACAGTGGTCCCTCCAGAAATGGCAGCTGACATCTATGATTATTGTCACTGCCATTCATGTTTTTTTTGTTTGTTTCTTTGTTTTGGCTGATTTGGGTCTTTGTTGCTATGTGAAGGCTATCTCTAGTTGTGGCGAGCAGGGGTCTACTCTTGGTTGCAGTGCGTGGGCTTCTTGTTGTGGTGGTTTCTCTTGTTGCAGAGCACAGGCCTTAGGCACGTGTGCTTCAGTAGTTGCAGCCACGCAGGCTCAGTAGTTGTGGCACGCGGGCTCAAGAGTGCAGGCTCAGTAGTTTGTGGTGCACAGGCTTAGTTGCTCCATGGCATGTGGGATCTTCCTGGACCTGGGATTGAACCCGTGTACCCTGCATTGGCAGGCAGATTCTTAACCACTGCACCACCAGGGAAGTCCCACCATTCATGTTCTTGTTTTTTGTCCAATTCAACAAATGCCAGCAGTAAGTGCTCACTGTGTGCCAGCTGTGCTGCTAGGCCCCAGGGAAACAGTGGTGACACAGTCAGATGTCTTGCCCACCCTCATGGAGTCCACATTTTCACAGGGAGCACAGGACAGTATTGAGACCCCTCTGAGGGACATCAGGCTGAAATCAGGAGGACTTCCTGGAGGAAGGGACACCTCACTGCAATCTGAGGCATGAGAGGACTGACTAGGAGAAAACAGAGAGGGGAGTGCCAGGGCAGAAGAAACAGCAGGTACAGAGGGCATGCGCAGAGTTTGGTGTGACCTAAAGCAACAAGGAGGCAGTAAAAAAAAGAGCTGTGAGTGTGGAGATGTGTTGCACTGCTTCTTTCACATTTGAATGTTCAACTGTTAAGCACCTAATGTGTGTCAGAAGCTCTTCTAGGTGCTGAGGAAACAGAACAATGCATACAGGAATCCCTGCCCTGGGGAGCTGACGTTGCAGAGGAGAGAGAGACCATTGACAAGACGAACAAAGTGCATCTTCTCTAGGAGGTGCAGTGCTCTGGAGAGGCATAACCCAGAGAAAGGAGTGTTGGGGGTTAAAAACTTCTGAGCAAAAAGTTTTTTTAAAAATTAGGTAAGGCGACTTCCCCGGCAGGCCAGTGGTTAAGACTGTGGCTTCCATTGCAGGAGGCGAGGATTCAGTCCCCGGGTGGGGAATGAAGATCCCAGATGCCGGGGGTGCGGCCAAAAACTTAAAAAATAAAAACAAAAACAAACAAAAATTAGATAAGAGAGTATGCCAGTGATATCCCTGAGAAAGGTGGACTGAGTTTTTTAAGATACAGCATCCGTTTTAATAGGTGGAGTCAGGACTGGCTGCTAAGTAGGTTTCATCTCCAGCACCAAGTTAAACTGACGAGTTGGTGCTTTTGGAGACGTAGTGGAGAGGCAGCATTAGGACTCAAAGTGGAAAGAGATAGACTAGTAATTCTGCTGTGGGAGCAGGAGGGAGTGAGGAACAGAGTCAAGATGCCACCCGCTTGGCAGCAATGGCTCAAACTAAGAATGATGGCCAGCCTTTCTCGGACATGTCTGGGCAATGAATAATTCCACATAAATTAAGCTTCCAAACAACCAACCCTTAAAAAATCTCACCCTTTTTCATTGCAAAGGGGGAAACCAGCCAATCACACTTATTAGAGATGAGTATAAAGCATGAGCAAGTAGGCCCTGAGTGAGGAGCTGAGACGTTTTCTGGGAATAAAGTCTGTAAGCCTTAGTGCGTGAACTTCGGTCTCAGTGTTTGACCGATTCTATCTATATTTAAACCCTTTGGATGCCCTTATTTTTTCCACTGAAATTCCCAGTTCTTGCTCTTGCTGATAACAAATTCTCTGGGTACGTTTCCACTGCAGACCCCACCCAGCACGCTGACCCCGGGTACAGACCCTGGCGTCCCACGTGAGCCTGAGACCAGTTTGTGTTTCCACAGGGACGCACTCTCTCCACTACTACTACCTGGCCCTATCAGAGCCAGGCCCGAGCCTCCCTAGGTTTCTGGCTGTTGGCTACATGGACGACTAGCCCTTCATCCGATACGACTCACGTGTGGACAGGGCCGAGCCCCAGGCCCCGTGGATGACGCCACTGGATGCCCAGTACTGGGAGGTGGAGACCGAGAAGCAGAGGTTCTGGGCGGCGGTGCAGGAGGTGGAGCTGTGGACAGTGATGGGCTACCACAACCACAGCGGCGGTGCGTTGGGCAGACTCCCCGTTCTCCTTCCTTCATGCTCTGCACACTGACCCTCCAGGCAGCCGTGCCTGTCAGGGGGTGTGCGGCAAGCTTCTGATACTTGGCTCTTCTCAGTCTCCTTCCCCCACAGCCGAGCAGGGGCCTCAGGGCCTCAGAACCAGTCGTGGCTTCGGCAGCCAGCCCGCAGGCCAGTGCAGCAAAGCATCCACAGGAGCTGAGGGCCCATGATGCCTTCCCCTCGGTTCCCCAGGGTCCTGGACCGCAGCGGACTGGGAGAGTCTTTTCCTTGCCTCACCCACCACCCTCAAATCATGCCCCCCACCCCAGGTCCTCAGATGCCATCTCAGCTTCCCTGTCTCAGCAACAGCGAGCTCACACCCACCACCAAGGCTGCTGCAGATTCTGAATAAAGTGCTTATGGAGCACAGTGTGTTCACACGACACCCCCATGCTCTGTGCCGGACACCCAAGTGACCAGACTAAAAGCCTCAGGTCCCCAGAGAGCTCAGTAGATATAAAAGACTGAGACTGGGAAGGGCTGTGCATCAGGCCAGGGCCCCCAGGAGAGGTATGGTGTTTTGTAGTCTTACCATTGAGGACATTTTACACACATAAGTAGTGTGGGATACGAAATAAGGGGGTGTCTAATTATGAACTCGAGTGTTCATCCCACATGAGAGGCCCAGCAGGTTTCTCAGCCCAGGCTGTTCGTGAAAATTACTTGGGGGATTTTTTTTGAAATGCTGACACCCTGTCCCTCCATCCTTTGGAGGCCCCTCTGGGTGGTGGGCTTCTCCCCAGCTCTCAGGGACTTGACCCACCTGGCCCCCACTAACCAAAGCCTTCTCACCTATACACACAGGCATGCGTAGTGCTCGGAGTGTATTCAGCTGTGAGATTCAGAAGGTGGCCATACCAACGGTTTCTGGCAGTTTGGCTCCGCTGGGCGAGACCACCTGTCTCTGGACCTGGAAACTCTGAGCTGGGTGGCCATACAGACCAACAGCTATGGGAGACAGAGTGCTGCTATGCTGAGGACAACAAGACCTACCTGGAAGGGCCCTGCCTCACCTCCCTGTGCGGATACCTGGAGCTGGGAGGCCAGAGATTCAGCCAGAGAGGTAAGGCCCAGCCTGTGGCATTGAAGATTGGCCCCATGCTCCCATTCTCAAGAACCATCCTAGGTGACAGAGAAGCCTTTGGGGGGTGAGGAAGCAGGCTCTGTCCCCAGGCTGTGTCCCCCTGACTTAGACAAGCCCACTGGGACCCAGAAAGATGGTCAGGTAGCCAACAGCTTTTTCCTGCAGAAAAAGAAGAAAGCCCAGACCTCAGGGCTTCACCCCAAGTGAGGTGGAGTGGGGAGTTCTGGAGTCTCCCCTGTCCCAGTGTGGTCTTGGGGAATAAACCCCCTTACTCTGGGCCTCATTTTCTTCATCTACAGAGCAAGTGGGTTAAACTAGATGCTCATAAAGTCCTTTTGGGGTTTAACATCCTGTGGCTCTGCTCCTTGAGAAACAGACCCCAGGCCCCAGGGGATGGCATCCCTCACCATTCCCTGGACCACTGGGGACTGCCAGGGAAGCTGAAGCCCTTTGCCCCTCTCCTCCCTCACACCCCTCATGCTAAACCTGCTCCCCAGACTCCAGGTGCATCGCAAACTTCTCCTGACCCCAGTCAGCAGGGCTGGAGACACAAGGGCTGGGATGGACACTAGGGGAAGGTGGGCGCTTGGGCTGCCAAGGGTGAAAGCCTCATGGGCTGTGGTGGTCAGGGAGGCTGCCAGGGGGTGGGACTAATCAGAGAACCCAGCACACCATGGGTGTCTGGCACTTGAGTGGTGGGATGCGAATCAGCTGGGGTAATGGAGAGGCTATTCCTCAGAGGGAGGACAGGACAGATAACACAAGAAGCAGAAGGTGTGATTATAAGATCAGAGTGTGGTGGTTCAGAGCTCAGGTACTGGAGCCTAGCCTCTAGATATATATCCCAGCTCCAGGATTTGCTGGCTGTGTGACCTTGGGCAAGTTACTTGCCCTCTCTGTGCCTCAGTTTCCTCATCACTATAATGAGGATGGTAATAATAGCTGCTCCCTCCCCAAAGCACCATAGTGGTGTGCATTAAATAAGTAGTGTGGAACTACTCTTCAACACCAGGTGTTGTCCTATGTCCTTCACCTGGTAGATCAGTCAGGATTCTCCACAGAAACAGAACCAACAGGATGCACAGGGAGAGAAAGAGAGAGATGTGTTCTGAGGAATTGGCTCACGTGACTGTGGAGGCTGAGGAGTTCCAAGATCTGCAGTCGGCAAGCTGGAGACCCAGGAGAGCCGATGTTGCACTTCCAGTCTGAGACCAAGGCTTTGCCTGAGACCCGGGAGAACCAGTGGTGTAGTCCAGTCTGAATGCTGGAAGGTTCGAGACCCAAGAAGAGTCATTGTTTCCGTTTAAGTCTGAGGGCAGGAAAAGACCAGTGTCCAGCTCAGCAGTCAGGCTGGAGGAGGTCCCTGTTACTCAGCCTCCTTGTCCTGTTCACATCTTCAGCTCAGGGAATGGGCCCACCCACGTGACAGAAGGCAGTCTGCTGTACTGAGTCCGTGCTTCAAATGTGCGTCCCACACAGAAACACCCTCGCACACCCAGAAAGACGTTTGCCCGAACGCTTGGGCACCCCGTGGCCCAGTGAAGTCGATACAGAAAAGGAACCATCACCCCTGAATTCTGTCATTTGGAACCGCAGCTCTGAGAGGAAGGAATGGTGAAGGCGGGCCCTAAGCGCCGGCAGGGGGCTGTGGGCAGGAGTCAGGCTGGGCTTCCAGGCGGCCCAGCTGCAGAGCCCACACTCCTAACCAGTCTCATTACAGGGTGACAGAAGGGTCATCCTTCTTGCCCTCCTTTAACAACCTCTTGTTAGGCACCTGCTGTATGCAGGAAGTCGTGGAGGATGTATGTAAAGTCTCTGAGAGAGCCCTAGGGTCTCTGCAGGAAGAAGGGGGAGTGTCAGTCTAGGACCCAACAGACCGGCCCAGGACCCTCCTTGGAGGTTGGGGGCAGGAATTCATCTCCCCCTCATGGCAATACCCAGGACAGTACCCCTTTGGAATGGTTGGCAATGGGTCGTCCCTGCCTACAACAGGAATTGGGTGCCTCCCCTGGAGAGAGACCCTGACCCCATTTCCTTGTCCTCCAGCCTGGAAGATGCTGGAGGGGCCCAGGATGAAGCGTGAGGGATGGGAAAAGAGCAGCCACTCACCAGCCTTCCTCCCTCCACCTCTCCCTGGAGAACCCTCCACAGTGCGGGTGACAAAGCACTCGGCTGAGGACGGGGGCACCACCCTGAGGTGCTGGGCCCTGGGCTTCTACCCACAAGACATCTCACTGAGCTGGTGGCTGGGCGAGAAGCAGCTGGCCCGAAAGCCTGGGTATGTGGAGACATGTCCCAGTGGGTACAGCACCTATCAGACGTGGATGGCTGTGCAGGTGCCAGCCGGGGAGGAGACCCAGTACACCTGCCACGTGCAGCACTCCAGCCTGAACCACACGCTCATCGTGTCCTGGGGTGAGGAGCTGGGCTTGGCTGGGAGGGGGTGTGGAGGGGCAGGAGAGGGTCTCAGGGGACCTGGAAACATTCTCATGGTCTGGGGGGGGGCCCCCTTTTTTCCATCTTTCTTGGAATCGCCCTCTCATCCTGGACTTATTGCCAAGGTTCTCTCTCCCATCCTGGTCTTGCTGGTGGTTGGTGGTGCTGTGATCTTAACCAAGTACCTTCAAGGTAGGGGGGTAAGAAACAAAAGAGTGAGAGGCCCTTTGGCTGGTCCAGTCCTCTAGGGAAGAATGCTGTGTTCCCATCCCTGCGGCTAGAACTGTTCCCTCCTGGGGAGCAGCAAGTACTGCTGAGGTCCTGCCCCCTGTCCCCACCTCCCCCATGGAAAAGCCCAAACGCGCCCACCCCACAGCTACACACCACCCTGAGGACCCTGTGCATCCCACAGTCAGGGGAGAACACTGGGCCTGACTTTGGAAAGGGCCCAGAGGGGGAGGGGGAATGTGGGGACCCACCACCCACCTCAGCTCTTATGTTCTTTTTCTCCACAGCCAGGGAAAAGAAATCTTACACGCAAGCCCCAGGTGATTATGGGATGGACCGGATGGGGAGAGGAAGCCCCAGGTGTTCCTAAGCATGGCCGAGATGCCTTAGACTCAGGATGGGGGCGGGACATGGGGTGGGTGCTTTCCCCGGCCTCAGCCTCCTGCCCCATCCCACCACCCTGCAGCCGGGCGGAGGGGGTAGGGAGCACCGCAGGGAGCCACCACCCAGGTTTGGGGGAGGGCTGGGGACCCGGCTGGGGTCACCTCCCTTCTTTCTCCCTGCAGGTGGAGAGGACCCCCATGATTCCCAGAGCGCAGCAAGAGCAGGGCCTGCTCAGTCCATCTGCTGACAGAAGTTCACCATCACAGATCAAGGAGATGTTTTGTGAGGTGTTTGCACTGGCTGGCTGGTATGAAATCTGACTGTGCAGGGCCCACCCTGCCCCCAAACGGAGCCCTCCTCACCCCCATCAGCCTTGTTACAAGAGGTCTGTGCCACTAAGATGGCTTTGCCATCTTCCTGAAGTGCTTTTAAAGGTGTAATTATTTCCTGTTTTGGGGGTGGGGAGGAGGGCAGTAGTAATTCCTCAACTCCTTTTACACTTGGCAGTTTGCAAAACAATTTCATGTTAAGTGTAAATCCCACCGGAGCCTCTCAGGCGCCCTGTGAGTTTGGCGATGTTGTTCTCATTCCCACGTCCCCGACGTGAAGACCAAGGGTCTGGGCAGGCAGGGAAGAGGCAGAACAACAGGCAGAGTTACAGGGGCAGCGTCCTGCGTGCGTCCGCCAGCATCGGGAAGAGACGGCTGGATGCCTGCCTCCTTACAAGTGTGTCCTTCTATGTGTGTATAACCCCCTTTTGTAAAGATTAGCGTGTCGGGGCTGTGAGGGCGTAGGGGAGGTGGTAAGGGTGGGTGCGTGTGTATGTGAGGGTGAGGGTGTGTGGGTGTGTAAGTGTGAGGGTGAGAGGATATACGGGGTGTGTGTGAGGGTGAGTGTATGGTGGTGTGTGGGTACCTTGCGTATATGAGGAGAAGCTGAGAGAGACAGGTGCCTGGGGCCCTGTTCGTTGGTCCCGGGCAGCTGGAGGATGAGAAACAACACAGGCCTCGTTTTCCATTATTTCCTGTCCTTTTGAATGGTTTGAATTTTTACAATAAGCACGTGTTACCTTTACAATAAGGGAAAGACCCCTTTTCACTGTGTCCTGTGGAAATGCTTGTGAAGGATATGTCTGGAGAAGGCCCAGCCTCACCTTTGCATTTTCAGTGGAGCCATTTGATGTGCTAGGGGCTGGGACTCCAGAGCCCTGGCAGAGAGAGGGAGCGCTCCACCGTCATAAAGAACACGGGGCCAGACCCCTCCCAGGGCACCCTCTGCCTCCCCTTCAGCTGACCCCAAGGTGTGACAGAGCCTCCTGTGCAGACTTTTGAAACCTCCGTGTCTGCAGCCCTGGGAGGCTCTGAGCCCAAGGATGTGAACAATTGTGATACTAGAAAAAGATTCAGCCTGCCCCGGTGACCTGCAAGACCTCAGCCGTGAGCTCGTAATTATCAGACTGTACTGAACACGTGTCTTAAATGTCTGTCTTTCTCAGTGATGTTCTCATGTTCTGTATATGCTGTGCGAACCACATCCTAAGCATGGTTCTAAGCACTTTACTGTATAAGCTGTTTAATCTTCAAAGCACACCTGTGCAGGGAAATTCATACTCCTGTGCTACAGGTGAGGAAACTGAGGCTCAAGGTCCCACAGCTGGTTCATGGCAGGGCTGGGATGTGAGGCCAGGCAGTCTGGCTGCAGCCTGGGCACCTCACCACTGCACCAAAAGCCTCCATAACTCATGCTGTTCTGTAAATGGGCGAGTAAGTACAGGTCTGCAATCCCTTATCTGCAATTCTGAAATCCAAAAAAAAAAACCAACTCTAAAAGCCAGAAGTTGCTTCCTAACTGTCATGAAAGCCTGTCATGGGAGAGGGGCAGGAGAAAAGCAAAAAACAAACAAACAAAATCAGCCCCAGAGTGAAGTGAGGTTATTCATACTCTTTGTTTACTTCCCGTAGTGTGCCTTTTCGCAATTTTCCACAGAAATGCTGATGTGGGGGATTATGGGGTGTCATCCCAGACCCCTTCAGTAGTGCTACGTAATATTCAGCCTCCACACCTTGGTACCTTTCTAAAGCCCAAAGAATTCAAAATTCTGAAATACATCTGGCTCTAAGGGTTTCGGGTAAGGGATTGTGGACCTGTATTAATAAGGTTTTGTGGAAATAAACATGTTTTATATTTTCAGTTGTCTGACTATATGGTGAGACAAGTTAGGGCACAGGGTGGGTCTGGCCCCGACCGATGGGAGGCACAAGTGCCCAGGTGGACCGTCAAGGCTCCCTCAGCCCTGGAGGCACTTAGGGCCTCCTGAGCAGAAGGGGAATATTCTCCATCCCTGGGGAAGGGGTGGAAACAGAGTGTGTTTGGGGAGAAGCAGATTGGAGGAGGCTTCTAGCCAGTCATTCTCTCTGAATTGGTACAGCTGTGTCACCTTTCTGTACCCCACACATACCCCCAAGGCTTCAGGCTCCTCCCCAGACCCACCCCACCCCACCCCACCCCAGCTTTGGTCCTGCCCAGCCATGTGTAGACCTTAGACTGGAAATCTGCATGGCTTCTTTGATGCAAGGGGGTTGTATATTCAGGGAGAATTGGATAGAGGGTCTAGCTTCTATAAGTGTGAGTCCTGGGAGGAATTGGCTGGAAGTTCCTGTCCAGCTCTGTGTTTCTCTGTGTCCAAGACCCTGAATACCTCTAGGGCAGTGGGATTATAGGACCATCTCTCCAGATGAGGAAGAGGGCCAGAGAAGCCATGGATAGGCACGGTCCCATAACAGCCCCTACAGGACAGCAGCAGGGCCCCAGGCACTGCCACCCAAAGGCTACAGTCAGTTTGCTCTTCCATTAGCCTCATTGGCTACTTGGTTTAGAAACTTCTGGACCGATTTATGTCTACGTCTGTCCTGGATATCCATCAGCAAACTGCCTTTTCCTGATGGCTTTCCCCACCTTCTGTGCAGTCAGCCTCCCAACTTCTCAGAAGAATATAACATCTGCACGAAAACCTGGAGCTCTGGGACCGGAGGACTGGTAGATAGAAATGCCTGAGGTGGGGAGACAGCCATTACACTGCCTACCCTGGCCTGGGGGGCCTTCCTCCCCTTTCCTGAGTCCTGGTAACCCTTCCCTGCTGGAGCAGCCCCCGCCTCAACTTCACACCCCAGGCAGAACCTACCAGCCTCTATGCTGCCAACGGCACCCCGTCCTGACGTTCAGAAGCGTCTGCTCCATAGCTGGATTACGAGATCCTTGGCAACTGGGCGGCTTCAACTTTATTTTGTTTTAATCATATTTCCCTTACAGTGTAGTTCAATGTTTTGCCCATAGAACCATAAAATAAATTTTAGGGGAAAAAAAGAAAAAATATATAAAAATAAAAAATAAAACAATACATTTTAGACCTAAAGGGATCCTCAAGCTTCTCTATGAGCCCCGATAATTCCACACTCTCACTAACCACCCCCACCCCCATCATGCTGCTTCCCTCTGCTGAGGTCTTGAGGCCTCTCACGTTAGAGTCCTTCCTGTCCAGGCTGTGAGCATCACTCTCTCACATCCCACCCCCACCCCAACACATATTGGTCTAAGTCTGGTGCACCAGCAGAAACTGAAGCAAAGGAACATAATTCCACTAGTACCCCACAACCAGGTAGGAGGTGAACCCAGGAGTCCTGAGTCTGATTCCACAGAGGGATGAACAGGCCAGAAAGCCTGGCAGTTTCCCCTAGCCCAGGCTTTGCTCCACCCCCATTTTTGTTTCCCTGCTTAGTAGCAGCCGGTCAGTGGTTTCAACCAAAGTCTGGGGCTCTGGGCCCAACTGGACCAGCCCAGATGCCTGCCTCTCTCCTGGGTTCCTTCCACAGGCACCCCTGCCAGGAGAGACACTTGTGAGGGGACAGGAGGCAAATGCAGAGAGAGTTCATCTAAGTGTTCCCCTCCGTGCCCCCAGCAGCCACTGCAACCTCAGGAGAGGACAGAGACAGGAAGGCAAGTAAGGAGGGCTCTGAGCGCCCTTGGAAGCAGAAAAAGGGCATGCGAATCTGGCAGTGGTAGGATGGCAGCTTTGCAAGGTCAAATCATAGACCTGCGGGCACAGCCTTCCTACCCAGCAGGGTCCTGAGGGCACTGCCGCAGACCTCTCCTGGGAACTGCTTCCCTCTGTCAGCCAGACCGGGCTGGCTGTGGCTCAGAAGTGTGGGGTCTCTACCTGCAGACCCACCCCTCGCTCACGCTGTGGGTTGAGTCCAGACCTCTAGGCCTCAGGCCACCCTGATATCCTCCACCCCCATTTGCACAAATCTCACATGCTAACCACTCACTCAGGAGTCCTGTCCCAAACCACAGCTTCTGGGGCTCCACTACCTTCAGAGCAGAATTCTCTGGCTGCTCAGTGTGGCCTGGTGCTTTGTGATGACGTGTCAAATGAATGAAGGAATCCAGTGGAGAGTAATAATGAATCACGGGTGTTCAAGGAATAACATTAGAATCCACGTTCACCCATGGCAAGGCTTTCGTACAAGCCATTCTCAATGCAGCCTCACTCCGCCAGTTACCCTCACTGTTCCCGCCACGCCTGCCCTCCCCCGAGGCCTTCCAGAATCTCAGAGACCTGGACATCCCTGCCCTGGGTACCATGATGAATAATGCAGGGCGTATCCAGGCAGCCAGGGCCTGGCCAGATGGGGATTTACCAACAGGAAGACCCAGCCCTCAGCTGGTCCTTTTTTCCTCCTCTAACTTCCTGGAAAAGTTCACAGACCAGGGTGGAAGAAAAGGAATAACTGAAGGCATAGGCTATCTCACCTGTGTCTCTCTAGCCTTTCCTTGCCCTGTACTGCCGCACAGTACAAATGGAACCACACAACCTCACCTCAAGGCAAACAGCCAGGGAGCAGGGAGTCAGCCTGGCACCTGTCTATGCCAGAGGCCTGACCCTCAGCCAGGCCCCTCCAGGCCCCTTTGCTCCACAGTGTCAGAGCCAGGACAGGGAAGAGGCCCAGGAAGAAAAATGCACCGGCAGGCCCCACCATTGCTGAGCCCTAGTGCCTGAGTGTCCTCCACGGCTGCTGTTCTCCCAGTGCCCCTGGGACGATGGCACCTGAGGCCCTGTGTGTGCCAAATGGTCTCCTCCAGCAACTCACAACTCCCAGTGAGTTCAGGAGAAGGCTAGCAGCCTTCTTGTGAATAGGACAGTGTGCCTAGTTGCTGGAGTGTGAAGGTTGCAAGAGGACTTAAAACCAAGCCTCCCTGGAAACTATCAGCTAAGTTTCACAACAACGTGAGGGAATCTAAACAAAGCCCCTCTCCCAGATGCCACTTGGATTCGAGGAGAGGTGATTTAGAGGAAAAGGAAGATAAAATAGGTATTGAACTTTACTGGTCTTCATTCACCGAGATATTCTTGAGAGTGGGTGTCCACTATATGTCCCTTTTAAGTCTCAACAGTTCCTTCAGGATGATCCCCCTAGCCTTCTCTCACCATCTTCTTCCACTCATTCCCCCTTGCTCTTTCTTCAGCTCTCCCTCCCACCTGGGCTCTGCTCCCTGGGGCAATTGGGAACTTGCTTTTATAAGCAGCCCTCTCTTCCCTTGGTCTGCTCCCCAGCTCTTTGCCCGCCCCCTTCCATACACAGGGGGGAATCTGAATTCAGAGATGGGGAAGTATTCAAGCCCTGAAGCTCAGTTCCAGTGCTTGTTACTCACATTTTCCCTTGTGGCTTCTCGGGGTCAGTCATGACATCCAAGATGGGTTCCGGATTACACACATATTTGCAAATGAAATAACTAACAAAGGATTAATCTGCAAAATATACAAACAACTCATGCAGCTCAATATCAAAAAACAAACAACCCCATCCAAAAATGGGCAGAAGACCTGAATAGACATTTCTGCAAAGAAGACATACAGATGGCCAACAAACACGTGAAAAGATGCTCAACATCACTAATCATTAGAGAAATGCAAATCAAAACCACAATGATGTATCACCTCACACAGGTCAGAATGGCCATCATCAAAAAATCAAGAAACAAATGCTGGAGAGACTGTGGAGAAAAGGAAATCCTCCTGCAGTGTTAATGGGAGTGTAAGTTGGTTCAACCACTGTGGAAAACAGTATGGAGGTTCCTTAAAAAACTAAAAATAGAACTACCGTATGACCCAGCAATCCCACTCCTGGGCATATACCCAAAGAAAACCATAATCTGAAAAGAAACATGTACCACAGTGTTCATTGCAGCACTGTTTACAATAGCCAGGACATGGAAACAACCTAAATGCCCATCAACAAATGAATGGATAAAGAAGATGTGGCACATATATACAATGGAATATTACTAAGCCACAAAAAGGAATGAAATTGAGTTATTTGTAGTGAGGTGGATGGACCTAGAGTCTGTCATACAGAGTGAAGTAAGTCAGAAAGAGGAAAACAAATACCGTATCCTAATGCATATATATGGAATCTAGAAAAATGGTACTGATGAACATAGTGGCGGAGTAGGAATAAAAATACAGTTGTAGAGAATGGACTAGAGCACATGGGGAGAAAGGAGAGGCTGAGACTTAGTGAGAGAGTAGCATTGACATATATACACTACCAAATGTAAAATAGATAGCTAGTGGGAAGGTGCTGCATACACAGAGAGATCAGCTTGGTGCTTTGTTATTACCTAGAGGGGTGGGATAGGGAGGGTGGGAGGGAGGCTCAAGAGGGAGGGGATTTGGGGATATATGTATAAATATAGCTGATTCACTTTGTTGTACAGCAGAAACTAACACAACACTGTAAATCAATCACACTTCAACAAAGATGCATTAAAAAAAAAGAATTAGAGCAGATATCAATAAAACTGAAAAGAGGAAATCAATGAAGAAAATCAACCAAAAAAAAAATTAACAGCCAACATCTCATCTATAATGATGGAGCCAGGGCTTCTCTGGTAGCACAGTGGTTAAGAATCCGCCTGCCAATGCAGGAGACATGGGTTTGAGCCCTGGTCTGGGAAGATCCCATATGCTGTGGAGTAACTAAGCCTGTGTGCCACAACTACTGAGCCTGCGCTCTAGAGCCTGCGAGCCACAACTAATGAACCCATGCACTGGAACTACTGAAGTCTGCGTGCCTAGAGCCTGTGCTCCACAATAAGAGAAGCCACTGCAATGAGAAGCCTGTGCACTGCAACAAAGAATGGCCCCCACTCTCCACAACTACAGAAAGCCCGCATGCAGCAACAAAGACCCAATGCAGCCAATAAGAAAAATAAATAAATAAATTTATAAAAAATAAATAAAATAAAACAATGGAGCTAGATTCATATGGGACTGCAAGTGACTCATAAGAGGCAAAACAATCCTGAAAAAGAACAATGCAAGAGGTAACACACTTTCCAATTTCAAAACTTACTAAAAACCATGGTATTCAAGGAGTATACCAGCATAAGTATAGACATATAAACAAATGGTATAAAATTGAGAGTCCATAAAAAGTAATAAATTTATGGAAAGTTGCGTTTTTTTAAAGGATGCCAGGACCATTCAATATAGAAAGAATAGTCTTAAAATGTGGTGCGAGGACAACTGGATATTCACATACAAAAGAATGAAGTTGGATCCACCTTACACAATATACAGAAATTAACTAAAAATGGAGCAAAATTCTAAATACAAGAGAAAAAACTAGAAAAACCTTAGGAACAAAACAGAAATAGATGTTCATAATCTCAGATTTGGCAATGGTTTCTTAGATATAACACTAAAAACAAAAGAACATAAGAAAAAATAGATCAACTTCATTAATTTTCCAAAATTTTGCACATCAAAAGACATCCTTTTTTTTTTAAGGTTGAGAAGTTTTTATTCTTTCCTCCTTCACCATTCATTTTATTTTTATTTTTAATTAATTTTTATTGGAGTATAGTTGATTTACAATGTTGTGAAAAGACATTTTCAAGAATGTGGAAAAATAATTTATAGAACAGGAGAAAATACATAGAAGTCATACATATGATTAAAGCCGTAGTATTCAGAAAATATAAAGGACTTTTACAAGTCAATAACAAAAAGACAAACTAATTTTTAAAGTGGGCAAGGAACAGAAATAGGTATTTCTAGAAATAAGCCATATTACTGAACAACAACACATGAAAACACATAAATAATTTTTCATTTGGAATTGCAAATCAAAATCACAATAAATTGCCAATTCATAGCAGGTAGGATGAACATAATTTTTTTAAAAGAAAATTACAAGTGTTGATGTGAATGTGGAGAAATTGGAATGCTTATAGATTGTTAAAGAGAATGTAAGTGGTTTAGACAGTGTCAACATGTTGACAGTACCTCAAATAAAATAGAATTACCATATGACCTAGCATTTGCTGCACTCCCAGGTAAATATGCCAAAGAAATGAAAACAGAGGCTCAAACAAATATTTATACACAAATGTTCATAACAGCACTAATTACAGTAGCCAAAGGGGAAAAAACAAAATGCCCATTATCTAAAACATGGGTAAACATTTTATGTATCTATCTATCTATCTATCTATCTATCTATCTATCTATCTATCTATCATCTATATTTTGAGCCATTATATATACGGTGACTGAAAATGCCAATAAATCACTGAAAAACAATAACATACATATTCAGGCAGTTCAACAAAATCCAAACATGATAATTGCAAAAAGATCCATAAGCACTACAAGCAAGTATATGCCAATAAAATGGACAACCTAAAAGAAATGGACAAATTTTTAGAAAGGTACAACATTCCAAGACTGAACCAGAAAGAAATAGAAAATATCAAGTGACCAATTACAAGTAGTGAAATTGAAACTGTGACTTAAAAACTTCCAACAAACAAAAATCCAAGACCAGATGTCTTCACAGGCAAATTCTACCAAATATTTAGAGAAGAGTTAACATCTATCCTTCTCAAACTATTCCAAAAAATTGCAGGGAAACAACACTCCCAAGCTTGTTCTATGAGGCTACCATCACTCTGATGTCAAAATCAAAGATAGCGCAAAAAAAGAAGATTATAAGCCACTATCACTGATGAACAAAGACACAAAAATACTCAACAAAATACTAGCAAACTGAATCCAACAACACATCAAAAAGATCATACTCCATGATCAAGTGTGATATATCCCAGTGTTGCAAAAAGCTTTTAATATATGCAAATTAATCAGTGTGATACACCACATCAACAAATTATAGAATAAAAGCCATATGATCATCTCAATAGATGCAGAAAAAGCTTTTGACAAAATTCAACATCCATTTATGATAAAAGCTCTCCAGAAAGTGGGCATAGAGAGAACCTACCTCAACATAACAAAGGGCATATGTGACAAACCCAAAGTAAACATTATTATCAGTTGTGAGAAACTGAAAGCATTTCCTCTGAGATCAGGAACAAGACAAGGATGTCCACTCTTGCCACTTTTATTCAATAGAGTTTTGTAAGTCCTAGCCAAGGAAATCAGAGAAGAAAGAGAAACAAAAGGAATCCAAATTGGAAAAGAAGTAAAACAGTCACTATTTGCAGATAACATGATACTGTACATAGAAAATCCTAAAGATGCGACCAGAAAACTACTAAAGGTCATCAATGAATTTGGTAAAGTTGCAGGATTTAAAATTAATACACAGAAATCTCTTGCAGTCCTCTACACTAACAATAAAAGATCAGAAAGAAAAATTAAAGAAACAATCCCATTTAGCATCTCATTAAAAAGAATAGAATACCTAGGAGCAAACTTACCTAAGGAGGCAAAAGACCAGTACTCAGAAATCTATAATATACTGTTGAAAGAAATCAAAGATGACACAACAGATGGAGAGATATTACCATATTCTTGGTTTGGAAGAATCAACATTTTCAAAATGACTATACTACCCAAAGTAATCTACAGATTCAATGCAATCCTTATCAAATTACCAATAACATTTTTCACAGAATTATAACAAAAACTTTCCAATTTGTATGGAAACAGAAAAGACCCCAAATAGCCAAAGCAATCTTGAGAAAGAAAAATAGAGCTGGAGGAATCAGGCTCCCTGACTTCAGACTATACTACAAAGCTACAGTAGTTAAAACACTATGATACTGGTACAAAAAACAGAAACATATATCTGAGGAACAGGATAGAAAGTCCAGAGATAAACCTACACACCTAAGGTCTTTTAATCTATGACAAAGGAGGCAAGAATATAGAATGGAGAAAGACAGCCTCTTCAATAAGTGGTGCTAGGAAAACTGGACAGCTACATCTAAAGAAATGAAATTAGAACACTTCCTAACATCATACACAAAAATAAACTCAAAATGGATTAAAGACCTAAATGTAAGATTGGATACTATAAACTCTTAGAGGAAAACATAGATATAACATACATATAAAACTCAGAGAAAAACACTCTCTGACATAAATTGCAGCAAGATCTTTCTTAATCCACCTCCTAGAAAATAAAAACAAAAATAAAAATAAACAAATGAGACCTAATGAAGCTTAAAAGCTTTTGCACAGCAAAGGAAACCATAAATGAAGTGAAAGGACAACCCACAGAATGAAAGAAAATATTTGCAAATGAAGCATTTGTCTAGGGATTAATTGCCAAAATATACAAAGAGCTCACACAGCTCAAACAAAACAAAACAAACAAACAAACAAAAACAATCAACAAATGGGTGGAAGATCTAAATGGACATTTCTCCAAAGAAGACATACAGATGGCCAAGAGGCACATGAAGAGATGCTAAACATCACTACTTAGAGCAATGCAAATCAAAACTAAAACAGTAGGAATGCATTTTTGTCTTAACTGATTTAAAATATTTTCTCCATTGCTTGGAATCGGCTATCAATGGAAAGCAAAACTTTGGGAGATACAATGGCTTTTCAATAGAAAGTTATGGTGGAGAGAGGAGCAAACACTTTGGTGTGGGTGGTCCCTTCTGACTAAATAAATAGTTTGAGAAAGGAAAATGACAAATTTAGAGCTTCAGGGTCTCAATTTAAAATACATATGTAGAATGACAGCCTATCTATCACCACTGGAAATAATATTTACTTCCTGTAGGTACAAAGAATAGGTTTATAGGGAAAGAAGCTCAAGTATGATACTGTTAGTAACTAAAATTACAATGCAAATTGAATTCACACCCTTGTCAAGGGACTTATATAAAATGTAGGCTACTGTTTAGAGAAGAATGAGGCTTTGAGTATTGAAATAAGAAAATCTGGGGGCAGTACAATTTTTAATTCCAGTTACAATTTGGAAACAAATTTACATACACTACTCTTGACAGTCAACAGAATCATTCATTCCCTCCCAGATTATTAGCTGCCATATGCCTGTAAATTCTATTATGACTTTATCCAATGCAGTTACATTGCAGGGGGTGCTTATTCTCCTTCCATAGGTCTAATTGTTTCCATTGACAATACCCAGGATGTGCCCCTACCTTTCCCTCGGGGAGATACATGAGCAGAAACTTGTGGAAGATATATGCGCAGAAATCCTTTCACATATTTGAAATTGTGTGAAAGGATGTTAGATGTAAGAAGGAGGAAAATGTGTTGCAGTAGACTGAGTATTGATCAGAACGCAGTCGCTAGCGAGTCCTGATACAGCCGTTGGCTTACAAAGGAGGAATCAACTCCAGCAGTTTGTTTGCTTGGTTGAAGAAAAATGTGTTTTCATTGTTAGCTGAAACTGAAATTCCATAATGGGTTTGTTGTACTGGAGGAAAATATTTCAGAGGCAAACTTTATTTCCCTTAATGAAAATAATTATGAAGAATACTTACTTATAGTTAAGATGACCATTCACCCAGGATCACTACAGCAGTGTTCATTTCACACATACTGTCTTGCTGTTTTCATTCATGTGTCCATCTCTTTGCAAATGTTTATTGAGTTTATTGAGTGTCTATAATGTTTGAGTGTCTATAATGACAGGTACTATTCTAAGAGTTTAAAGGTTACATTTCATTTATATTATAAGTGGTGCAGGGGTTCAACATTTTAATTAAAAATACTTTCACATACTACCTCTCTCTTTCTCTCTCTCTCTCTTTTTTTTTTAACAAAGTTTTAACATCAGAACTTTTCTCTTAGGGGAAGAAATACTTCAGGGCTTGACTTTCTGTACAACTTTTAACTGTAAAATACAGATTTATCTTATATGTATTCATGAAAATGGAAATCAAAGCTGCTAGTGCTTTTTATTTTAATTTTCCCATTAAGGGTATATGTCAACAGTCTTTTCCACTGGATCTCTCATTTAAATTATTGGTGAAATAATTGATTACTAGACATATTGTAAAACCAATAGATCTTGGTTATACAATAAAATGTCGATTCATTGGTAGTCTGAATTATTTCAAGTGTACCTTATTAACAGAAATATCAGTGGATTCAGCATAAAATTTTATAGTACTAAATGTCAGGCTAACTGTGAATTTTGTTCTGTATCTTAAGTAAATTTATGATAATATCCTCATGAGCTATCAACAAAATATATGTACTTTTGTGAACTATGGATTTTCTAATTAAATTTTACATGCAACATGATTTTTACATGAATGATACTTTGTTTAAACTATCAGATGTCAGTATTTTACTACAATTTTATTATAAAATGTACATTATCACTAAATGAACTTTGATTTTAAAAATCAAATTAGCTTTAGTTGTATATTATTTTTTACAAATAAAGATAGACTTGTATAAAGGCTAAAAAAAAAAAAAAAAAAAAAAAAAGTTACATCCGTGAAAAGAAAACCAGCAAATTATCCGTCATTGAAAGAATTACATTTTCAGCACAGTGTAAAAAGCAGATTGAAAATGTGAAAAATGACAAGAGATAACAAGAATATAATGAGAAAAAAATGTCAAATGTCTAACTGGAATTTCAGAAGGTAATGGAGTAAAAGGGAGAGGACAATGGTTAAAGTTGGTGACTTAATTCTATAAGACAATAAAATACATGAATCTCATATTCACAGACCTAAACAAATCTCAGGACAGATGAAGGAAAAGATAGTATATCTAAACAGCATATCATTTTTATGATGAAAAAAATGAAGACTAATACAGGAATAGAGAAGGCTCAATGTCTGGTGAAAAGAAGAGTTTTATTCTTGGCAGTGAATATCCAGAGTTGCTGTTCTCCTCGGCAGAACTGAGAAGCAGAGGTCAGTGGAAAGACGCATTAAAGCAATAAAAGTAACCATAAAAACGAACATTGTACAACCAGAGGAAATGTCTGTCAAAATGAGGACATAGTTATGTCCTCGCTAGAAATTTAAAATACACTTACTACATTCTCAGAAATAAATACTTTAAACATACATCTTAAATAAAGACACGGTGTGAAAAGATTTAAATTCACTTAAATAGTTTTACTGTGTACCACACGGGTCAACATAGCAATAATATAAAGGCCTTTTTCTTTATGGAAATAAATGTGAACTTAAAACATGTGGATTATTGCAAGATTCCTCAATTAAAGGAGTTCTTTAAAACATGCTGATTCTATTTTTTACATTCTTATAGTCAGTGTAATAATAATAATAATAATAATAATACTTTAAAAAAGCACAAAGCTTAGTAAGTTAGGATCCATTTCGCAATGTGGATTTTTTTTTTGTCCCAAGCTTTATTGGAGCATAATTTGACAAATAACTTTAAAGTATTCACTGTGGTGATCTGATATATGTACACACTGTGAAAGGATTCCCACCATCTAGTTAACACATCCATTACCTCACATAGTTTGTTGATTGATTGATTGATTGATGAGAGCATTTACGATATACTCTCTTAGCAGATTTCAACAATATATGCAGTATTATCAATAATCACCATATTTTACATTAAATTCTCAAACCTTATTCACCTCAGAACTGAATGTTTGTATCCTTTTACTGACTTCTCCCTATTTTTCCCATCCCCAGTTCTGGGCAACCACTTTTCTACTCTTTGTTCCTAAGAGTTTGACTTTATTTTTTAGATTCCACATCATCAAAATAATATCTTGTAGTACTTACTTTTTCCTGCCTGGCTTACCTCGCACAGAATAACGCTCTCAAGGGGCATCCATGTTGTCTCAGCAGGATTCCCTTATTTTTCATTATGTATTTATACCACATCTTCTTCATCCATGCATATAGTTTTATTCACATCGATTGCTTATGACCGCACAAAGATACAGAGCAACATTATCAAAGAGAAAAGGCCTATGGAGTGAAATCTGCTGGAGAACAGACACAACTTTCCAGGTCCTTTCCCTTGGTAGTCACACAAGACATGCTTAATTCCTTCAGCAATGAGTTGTGACAATATGTGTGAGACGCCAATCAGGAAGGATCATCAGAAAATTAGAACATCAGAGTTTTATTGGGGAGGAATCATGTAGGCAGCCTCTGCCTGGCACATACCACATTCCAGACTTCTAGAAGGATAGCAGCAGTTTAGTAGAAACAATGTCATAGGTCACAGGTTACTCATAGCCAGCAACAATTATCAGTTAATTGTAGAAACCCTCCTGAAAGTATATTCCCACGTGCCAGCCAAGGGCCACCTTTATAAGCAGACCTTTCAAAATGTAAGCAATTATACTTGCTTTGTCAACTACTTTGTGAACAATAATGCAACAGATAAATGATCTTAAAGAGTATTACATGACTGTATTAGACAGTTTGACTGGTTAAACAGACAAATGTACAGAATTTTTAACAAGTAAAAGGGATACACATTATTTTCAAATACTCATAAAAAATTCTTAAAACAGCAAGGTTTTAGGCTTCAAAACTACAGCAATAACCTAGGAAAAAAAAGAAATCCTATAGGTCATATTTTGTATCCACTATGCAATTAAAATAAGAACTATCAATTAAAGGATAAACAAAAAGAAATATATAATCACACCCAAAAGCCATTTAAAATCCTTCTAAATAACTTTTAGAGTAAATGGAAAATACAAACTGAGATTACTTTTAAGAAGTCAGAGAATTGCTAAAGTGGAATCATCATAAGAGTCAAAGGACCTGAATTTATGTAACTCTTTCTACCAATTATTAGCTTAATGTTCCGGAAAAAAACAAGACATGAAATCTGACCATTTTCTGTTGTTCATCATTGAAATGAAGGATTATCACTTCACAAATTTGTACAAAACCTAAAATTACTTTCCAGTATTAAAAAATGACCATGGTCTACAACTTACTACCATGTGGTACATTGCAGGGATGGGGTGTTCCCCATCAAGAAACATGAAATTTCTCATGAGACGCTGCTGTCTGTCACATAATATGTGTATAAACTGTTTTACTGATGTGTACTATTTGGATATTTGTGCTTTTGGGAAAAAATCTTCCAAAGCTGACAACTGAAAATCCTTAAGAAGTTTTAAGAATCCTTAAAATGTCCCATGGAGTTAAAAGGAAAATATGAGGACTTCTTAGGAACAAGTAAATCAAGAGATGAACCCAGAGGAGTAATAAAACTGAGAAGCCAACACTTCATCCAGATACTGGGCATTCACCCAGACCTCAGACATGTGTGGGTTGTCCATCCTGTCCCCACAGCAACTAAAATAAAAAGTAATATCCTGACTAGAGACATCTGTAGTATTAAGGTCTTCCAAATATGAGACAACATTAGAAATTATGAAGCAGAAAATACAATAGCTTCAAATATAAAGGGTCAGAAAAAATATTGAAATTAGGTTTAAAATGTTAAGATTAATCAAAAAGAATTTTAAAAAAGGAATAATTGAATATCAAATACTGGGGAAAGATCAAGAAACTGTATCTGACAATCCATACTTGGAAAAGTGAATAGAAATTAAACAACTAAACATATAATAAGTTAATTTTTAATTTATAGGTTAAACATTAAATTAGATCAAGTTGATGGGAAGATTACTGAACTGAAAGACTGAGCAGAAAAAATGTAATCAAAATGATATTTATGGAGTCAAAGCAATAGAGAATAAAGGCATAGCTAGAGACATTTGATGACTAGAAAGAGAAGGAAGAAAACACACCAACTTGGTTGACTAGATTTAAAGAACATGTAAAAAGAATGAGGGGCTTCCTAGGTGGCTCAGTGGTTAAGAATCTGCCTGCCAATGCAGGGTACCCGGGTTTGATCCCTGCTCCAGGAAGATCCCACATGCTGCAGAGCAACTAAGCCTGTGTGCCTATAAAAAAAAAAAAAAGAATGAAAAACAGCAAAATAATGATTTATAAATTTCAGAAATTAAAAATTAGACATGAATCCTTATATTCAGAAATGTACTGTCATAAAAGGGATAAAGATAAATGTCAAAATAAAGATAATAATTAAATAACAGAAAGAGAAGAAAAAACACTTAAAAAAATGGAGGTAACAATGTAACAGCAAATTCTCCACAATCTTAATAGAAGCCAGAATTCATAAAAACAAAATATCGAATTCAGAAAAAAATTATATTCATGTCAAAATTGAAAACAGCTAAAATATGTGTAATAAGGATGAAATAAAACATATTCAAAAGTAAAACTTGGAGGCTTGACTTCTGTGCTCAGGTTTCACATGTAAGGAGTTTGGAAGTCACAACTTCACCCTAACAACAAATTAAAAGCTGAACAGACTGAAAAATCAAGAACTCTTTTTGGATCTACCAGAGCAGGGAGGACATAGGGCAACTACTGCCCTTAATATGGGTGAGACTGACAGATGTATACAGGTCATCACAGCTTACTGGAGGAGAGATGCCAATGGAAAACCCCTGGGGGAATGTAGCTATAGTAAAGTGGTCTTCGAGGAAGAAGCAAAGGGAATACAATTGAATAAAAATAGTCTCTTTAACAGATGGTGTTAGAATAACTGAATATTCACAAACAAGCCAGAAATATAAGCAGACCTTATATTCTTTACAGAAATTATCTTGAGATGGATGGTAGACCAAAATGTAAAACAAAAAATGTAAATCTTCTGGAAAATAACATAGGAGAAAACCTAGGTGACCTTGAGTATGGTGATGCCTTTTTAGGTATAACACCATATACACGATCCATGAAAGAAATAATTGATAAGGTGGACTTGATTAAAACTGGAACCTTCTGTTTGTGGAAAAAAAAAAAAAAACTTGAAGGGAATGAGAATAAAAGCCAGACACTGTGAGAAAATATTTGCAAAAGACACATCTGACAAAGGACTTGTACCCAAAATATGCAAAGAACTCTTAAGACTCAACAGTAAGAAAACAAACAACCTGATAAAGAAACGGTCCAAGCAGATACCTCACTGAAGAAAAAATGCAGAGGGAAAATTAAGCATATGAAAAGATGCTCCACATCATTTGTCAGCATAAAAATGCAAATTAAAACAACTTTGAGATAGCACTGCATATCTAGTAAAATGTCCAAAGTTCAGAACAATGACATCAAATGCTGGTGAGGATGTGGAGCAACAGAAGCTTGCATTTATTGTTGATGGAAATGCAAAATAGTACAGCCACACCGAAAGACAGTTTGGTGTTTTCTTACAAAACTAAACAGACTCTTGCAGTATGATCCAGCAATTACTCCTTAATATTTACCCAAAGGAGTTCAAAAGTCATGTCTACACAGAAACTTGCACACAGATGTTTATAGTAGCTCTATTCATAATTGCCAAAACTTGGAAACAATCAAAATACCCTTCAGTAGGTGAATAGATCAATGAATTGTCAGAAAATGGAATATCATTCACCACTAAAAAGAAATAAGCTGTCAAGCCATGAAAAGACATGGAGGAAACTTAAATGCATATTAATAAATGAAAGAAGCCAACCTGATAGGGCTGCATGCTCTATGATTTCAAACTATATAACATTCTGTAAAAGGGAAACTATGGAGACAGATAAAAGTTGATTGGTTGCCAGGGGTAGGGTGGAGGGAGACATGAACAGGCAGAGCACAGAGAATTTTTAGGACAGTGAAAAAATTGTGTACAATACTTAAATGATGGATATATGCCATTATACAATTATCCAAATCTACTGAATGTACTACAAGAGTGAACCCTTAGATAAACTATGAACATAGGGTGATTATGATGTATCAATTCAGGCTTATTCTTGTTAAAACTGTATCATTTTATAGAGTGACGTTGATAATGGGAATAGGTGTGTATATATGTGAGTTGGGGGTATATGGCATATCTCCATAACTTCCTATCAGTTTTATTGTATACCTAAAGCTTCTCCTTAAAATAGTCTTAAAAAACCCCCAAAAAACAGAGACTTGATTTCCATAGGAGCTTCTAAAGAGTACACATCAAAAAGGACAGATTTTCTGTATAAAGATCTGAGAGTCAAATTAAAGGAGTAAAAATCTTGTAAGCATATGTGATATTCAGAACAAGGTGAGTATTGAATGAAAGGAACCACAAAGAAATTGACATCATAGATTTCAAATGGTGTTTAGATATAGGAATACGTGATTCCATGTTTTAAATAAATCAGATTGCAAATTCTGTGTTACTTGGATAGTTAAACTGATGACAGAAGAAATATTTTCAAGATAACTATTTCTTCAATAACTTGTTAAAAATTGATGATGCTTCTGCCACATATTTTTCACAATATTAATTACCCTTTTATCAGAAACAATTAGTACCAAAGGACTGACAGTGGCATAGAAATTGACTACAATCTTCTGGACACCCAGAATAATGGGGTCATACGACCAAACCAGAACTGAGACGAATGAGATGATAAAGTCCACCCAGTACATGAACACAAAGAAACTCACCAGCAGCAGGATGGTCTGGGTGGCTCTTTTCTCTGGAGAGACTTTTGAAGAGAGGCTGGTGCTGTGAAGGTACTTGAACCGCCTCTGATGCTTGAACAAGACAATCACCATGTATGCACTAGAAAGCAGCATAATGCCTACCAAGAAGACATCCCTGGATATTGTCAGAGTGAAAAACAAGCCCTTGATGATGTAGCTCATAGGAGAAAGTGAGCAGTGTTTACTGAGAACCAGCAGATTGGTCTGGTTCCCATTGGGAGAAGCTACTGTGTAGAAGATGAGATAACTACTGGAAGACAAACTGAGAAACCAAGAGAAGGAGAAAACATGGACAATGTAATCTGTGGGTTTGTGTTTAAACTTGGCTAGCCAGGAGGTGTGGGGGCTGATGGTGATGGCCTGGATCATGCTCAGAAGGCAGGTAGTGCAGATGGAGAGGCCCCGCATCACCCTGTTCACAAAGAAAAATGCTTTACATTTGAAGTCATTCAGATAATTCAGTGACTCAGAAAGATCTGGGGATACCAAAAACACTACAACGAGGAGCATTACCACGTGGACCAGGACCAGGTGACTGATTGTCAGTTCAGTGGGCTTAGGCTTGTGATTCTGAAGGAGTGTGAAGATGTGGAAGAGAAGAAGGAAGGTGTTGGTGAAGAGTCCAATGCCAACTTGGGAAATAAGGCAGTTTTTAATGACATAGGTAGAAAGGGTGTTCATCTCAATGAAGAGGAAAAATATTTTATTTGTCTGAAAAGATAATAGACCTCACATCATCAGTGTTATTTCTTTCTTAATTATATCCATCCTCTTCACCTTTTTCTCTTTTCACCTAATAATTTTTGATAAATCCTAAATATGACATATAAGTTCTTAAAAAGTCAGCCTCACTATTATCTTCCGTATCTAATGGATAAGATGCCCATTATCTATACTACTTAATACCAGGCCCTCCCTTTCTAGAAAGCATTTGTTTACTATTCTAATTTACTTAATTTAATATTTGTTACCTACAATAGTAGATATATAAAATTACTCAATGGTTTCTGTAGAACTGGACTGAAATAATGGGAAAAGAATCACCAAGACAAATGTGGGAAAAATATCTTCATTATATATTTTGGGAGCCTTTAATAGTCTGGCTTATTCTCTGTAACCAGTGCTTGGAAGCAATAATGAAGTCATTACAATAATTTTAAGCATTTCTCCTATTGAAAGGAGAAATGAACCCACTAAGGTTAATTATTTGAAAGATTTTTTAGTGGGACATGGCAATATTCCAACCCTGTATTAGTTTTCTATTACTACTGTAAGAATTTACCAAAAATGTAATGCTTTAAACAAAGCAAATATATTTATTACCTACAGTTTGGATGTCAGAAGTCTGAAAAGAATTCACTTGGCTAAATCAACGTGTCTATAGAGCAGTTTTCTTTTCCTGAAGGCTCTGGAGAAAATACATTTCCTTGCCTTTTCGGGATTCTAAAGCCCACTCGTATTCTTTGATATGTGGCCCCTTCTAACTTCAAAACCAGCAATGAATTGTTGAGTCATTCTTTTTTTATTTTTTTTATGGCCAGGCTACTTAAAGTAAGTGTATGTTTATTGTTGTGTCTTTCTCATAAGACATTATTCTGACACTTTTCACCCATTCCATGGCCTAAGAACACTTGTAATTATATTGGGCCCATCCAGATAATCCAAGACAATCTCCCTATCTTAAAATTAGGTTATTAGCAATTCTTAATTCCACCTATAAGCTTTTTAATATAACCTAATATAACCTTTTTAATATATATTGAGTATATATAATATATATTTAATATAATATAACATTTTAAATATATACTTTATGTGTAATATATATTTAATCTAATAATATACTGTAACTTTTTTAATATGACCTAATATATTCACAGTTTCTGGGTATTGGGACACAGGGACATTTAGGGGGACATTATTCTTCTTACTGCAAATCCTTTTAATGTTATGTCCTCTTTCCTCAAAATAGTCTTGACTTCATTCCAGATTAGTTTCCATCCCACAGATTCTTTATGTAAACTTTTTTCATCTCAGGGAGAACTTGTTAAAGTCAACCTCAGTTATTAACATGGTAAACATCATATTTCTCCATGTAATGACATTCATGAGGTTTCATTGAAAAGACTACATGTTGATTCTTTTCTTAAGACTTCACCTAATAAAAGGACATCTAATGACTTGAAAAATATTTATATTTCTAATGTAGAAAGTAATATTAAAATATTACTATAGTAAAAGTAATAGTAAAAATTATTTTCTTTAGCTCTTTATCAAGATATATTAAATATCAGAACCCATTACAAAAATTTTACTGAGAGGAGTTCCCTAGTGGTGCAGTGGTTAAGAATCCACCTTCCAATGCAGAGGACACAGGTTTGATCCCTGCTCCAGGAAGATCCCACATGCCATGGAGCAACTAAGCCCGTGTGCCACAACAACTGAGCCTGCTCTTTAGAGCCTGTGAGCCACAACTATTGAGCCCATGTGCTGCAACTATTGAAGCCCACCCACCTAGAGCCTGTACTCCACAACAAGAGAAGCCACCGTAATGAGAAGCCCGTGCACCACAATGAAGAGTAGCCCCTGCTCGCCGCAACTAGAGAAAACCCGTATGCAGCATCAAAGACTTAATGCAGCCAATAAATAAATAAATTAAATAATTAAAAAAAATACTTAATGGTCTCCACATTTTAAGGATCATAGTGTAGTACCAAGAAATGAATATTTGGAATGATATGCTATTGTATGTGTAATTATTTAGTGACTTCCTATAATAATTATTTTGTTAGTATTATACATAATAATTCACACACACAAAAAAGAGATTTTTTTAGGGCAAAAGCATAGATAAGAATGTAATACTTTCTACTCTCACCCTAAGATATATCTGGTTCACCCTCTCTAATTTATGTATCGCACTCTGAAAACATCACATACTGTCTAAGAGTTGATATTCTAGATGGTCATAGTGACCCTTTCTCCAACAAAGCTCTTGAGTTCATTGGTGCTGAAGCTGAACTGGAGATGAAAATAGTTCTCATGAACTGGGATGACCAGACAGCATACAGGATACCCAACTAAGTTTTAATTTCAATTAAAGAGTATTTTTCCTGTGTAAAGATTTCTCAGAACTGCAGGCAAATATTGCATATAAATATGCAAATATTGCATGCTTATACTAAAAAGTTATTTGTTACTCAAATAAAATTCAAACTTAATTGGGTGCCATGGATTTTTATTTCCTGTATCTGGTACCCTGTCTTGAAAGAGTCATGGAATTTTAATAACATGTGGGATTTTAATAACATGGTTCAGACCATGGGAAAAATGGATTAGAAAAAATCCATTGAGGTCACTTAGAGTTTAGTCAGAGTGTAGAGCATAACTGTGTTCTAATACATTAATGAATTCACATCTCAAAACTCACCAGGAGAGGTAAAATCAGGCACTTCAGGGCCTAAGTGTAGAGCTCTTAAACCCACTCAGGAGACAAATAATACAGATCACATTCGTCCTTTTTATATTGGATACATCTTAGGCTATTCTCAATATTCTAAGCCCCTAAATATGTACATAATTGTGAATATGATGAGAAAATAACACCGGTTTATCTAAACCAGGAATAAAATACTCATCTAAAGCTCCATGTACTTAGGTCTGAAGGAAAAGAGAAGAAATAATGAAAAGAGTAGGTCATGTCAAGAACCCAATTGCTATTTTGGGAGAGAACAAATATAATTGTTTTGAGAAAATGAAGTTTGGCAAATCTAGTTCCTCATCCTTATAATAATATCTAATTTTATGTTTGTTTTGCTTCATGAGTGACATAATTTCTGCAAAGATCTTTGTACTCTGCCCAGTTTAGATAAAATTATACAGACTACATCAGAAAATAACATCTTGGGATTTGCTTCATTATTATATAAATCAATATAATAATCGATATAGTATTTTATGTTCACCATCAACATTATCGTGCTATATACACAGCATTGTAAAATTTTTGACTGAATATCAGCAACATAAAGCCACTCCGAGAATTTCAGGTGATAAGATAGGGGAGCTGGCTGGTTCAGTGGCAGTAGTAAGAAACATGAGAAAAATCTCATGCAATTTCAGGAAAAGAAGACCCCCACCCCATAGAGCTCATTTTCATGGACTTTTGTGAAATGTGCAAATTCTCATGGAAAAGTTAGATAAGCAGACAATATCTTGATAACTGCAATGCATCAACTCTCCTTCAGGAATTAGCTTAATGCATACTGCAGCTGGAAGCGAAATGGTGCTTATATGAACATGCATAATCTCATGACACTGAATTATCAGATTTCCTAAGAAAAAGCACAGGCAGAAGATGTATCACTTTAGAAGTTGGAGACAGAAAAACATGGAGGGGCATTGACTGCAAGTTCTGAGCTGTGAATTTTGGGAAACCCTAAAAGTCCTGCCTGGCATTGTGTTTTTCTGATGACTACAAGAAGACATGAGCAAAACATGACTTTTTGGGGGGAAGTAGGTTGGTCTTTTACCATCATGTCCCTGAGCATCACACTAAACAGTAAACGAGGGTCATGGCAACTGTGTCAAATACTGAATTTGGAAGTTAATGGAGAATGTGTCCTCTGTGCTTCAGGTGTTCTGTTTGGGATCAGTCAAGGTTTGTGCTGTTGGATTTTGTTCCTCCTAAATGCTTGACATGTAAACTCTTCTAATGTAAATGTTTTTAAGACAAGCTCAAAGTTCTCTAATATTAGAGCTATAAATAGATTTTCTTCCTACTGATTATGTTTCTTGAGGTTTTGATGCCCTCCTGAGCCAGAAATGAGCAATTAATATCACAAGCATTCTGCTCCTTTTAGTTTTCAACAGTGTCCTGATTCCATCTTCATTCTCTTCCATTTTGAAGAAGGCAGACACCAGAAAATTTCATTCTTACTGAATGCAGACAAAGTTAAAATAAATCTTGTCATAATTCAACCACTAGATTAGAATTTACTTATTATTTTGTGTTCATATATTGGAATGAGGACATTACAATTTAGAACTTTCAGAGAAACAGCACGGATATTAACTTTGGAGATTATAAAAAGGGCATCATATTTCTGTCAAATATTCCAAGTTTTCTTTTCTATTCACTAGCCAAATTTAACTTAAATTAACATAGAAACTATTTTATAATTTTTGTTTAGAAAAAAAATACTGAAACTGAATTTATTTAAAGAAATTATTTGGACTCATGAAGAATACTACCAGTACTAGTTCATACAAATTAGTTGATAAATTGGCAAAGATTTGATATACAGCAGCAGGTGATATTTCCAGATAGATTTTTGTTTTCAATCAGAAAAAGATTTCCTCTATTACAGCCTAAAACAATGATTTGTATAGTCATGTGTTAAAGTCTCATTATTGTTAAATGTTAAAAATCTATATTGTATGACATCAAAATTTTAGCCTTGCAATATATGCCATATACTAAAGGATCCTCAAATTTAAAAGAACAAATAATTAGAAGTAAACCATCTTCTCTGGGTTCAGATTTTGTGTTGAGAAATTTAAATAACACTTAAGCACATACAGTTATATTTGATATAACATATTTAAATGAGAAAAATAAAATATGCCAATTCAAATATGACATAAAATTTTCAATTTCCCTCACAAATCCATAAATTTATGACTCCATAGGATTCACAAAATTGATATTTTCATCTGGAAACATCTACTGTATTTTGTTCTGATTCTCTAACATATAAGGCTGAAATTATGAAAAGAGAATTCTCCTATCACTTCATTAAGAAAATTCTGCCTCATCTCACAAGACACCTGAGTCTTGAGCACTCACTGTTAATGAAGCTGAAAAATAGAAACTCTCCAGGCTCGGTCATTGAAGTAAGTTCATGCATGTGACATGAGGCTCTCTAGATGTAATTATAAAGAAGGGATGCCATCAGTCTATCTCCCTCTAGAACCATAATTGTCATGCCATATGTAGAAACAGGATAGCCCTGGCCTTGGGACTATTAGAATGGGGAGCCCCAAAGGGGGCTTATCTCATTCCTGGAAAACAACAGAGTAGGAACAGCTGGGTTCCAAACTTTTCCATGTGTGAGCTCATTTTCCTAGGTCTTTTTGCCTGATGTCAACAAACAGAATTCAAACAATAACCTTAATTTCAAAATGAGTAAAATTCAATGTCAGATTTTCCATGAATCCTTACTGGTTCCAGTAACTCCTGGTGCCCTGCACACATGTTCCCTAGTATTGCCTAGTTTTCAGGGTCACACCTAGACTATAAGCAGCTTTGAGGGATTTAGGAAAGTGGTCCTTCAGCCACAGTTCTGTGCCAAGGCACCAGACATGAAAAGTAGAATGCAAGATGCTCTTTACCTCCCCATACCTATTTTATCAATTGTGTTTATTGAGAAAGGAAAGGACACCTCCATTTCAAGGAGAATTGAGATTTGGGATATACACTGTCCTTCCAAAGATATCTTACTTGAAGTATCAGACTCCTATGGTAGCATATTTTGTCACTACTGTTCCACAGTCTTCTCTATTTCTCATAGAGCTGTTTTATTCCAACTGTCAACATTAGGGCTCCCATTCCTTAGTAAATGCCAATTTTTCTTTGTTAGCGTGATACCTACCAACCACATTGTTGTTGTAACCAACCCTAAACTTAACCTTATTATGACTGTCACATATATGTTCCTCTTTCTTATATAACATTTGATTTTAAAGTGGTAAAATTAATCCTCTAACTCTAGGAATACTAACACAGTTCATAAACTCTCAGCCTGTTTGGGTTTAATATGATGTGCCTCTCACATTTCTTTTTGACCTCTAGCAAACCATTTATTTGGACACAGTCAGGAACACACATCCCACAAACTGAGGCAGTCTGGAATATACTTCTTCTTGATGTTTCCAATCTATCATTAGCTGTCATCTCTATAACACTGTTGCTCATTCCATGTGGCTTTCCTTAGTCTTTTTGCTCCCTTAGAAGTATTTAAAATTTTATGTTTAAACATTTTTGCCAAGTGTTCAAAGAAAAAAAAACTGTGAAGCAAGAATATTATACCCAGCACAGTTGTATATATAAGAAAGAAAAGAAAGACATTTCATGTGCCTGTTGGCCATCTGCATTTCCTCTTTAGAAAAATGTCTGTTCAATTTTTCTGCCTGTTTTTTAGTTGGGTTTTTTGTATTTTTGATGTTGACTTGCATGATCTGTTTATATATGTTGGATATTAATCTCTTATCAGTCATATCATTTGCAAATATTTTCTCCTGTTTAGTAGGCTGTCTTTTTGTTTTGTAATGATAAGATGCTCAACATCACTAATCATCAAGGAAATGCAAATCAAAACCACAATGAGATATCACCTCACACCAGTCAGAATGGTTATTATCAAAAAAGCACACAAATAACAAATATTGGTGAGGATGTAGAGAACATGAAACCATCCTATGCTGTTGGTGGGAATGTAATTTGGTGTAGCCACTGTGGGACACAGTATGGAGGTTTCTCAAAAAACTAAAAATAAAACTACCGTATGACCCAGAAATTCCATTCATGGGTATGTATCCAAAAAACCCCCAAAACACTAATTTAAAAAGATACATGCACCTCAATGTTTATAACAGCATTATTTACAATTGCCAAGAAATGGAAGCAACCTAAGGGTCCATCAACACATGAATGGATAAAGAAGAAATGCAGTATATAAATATAATGAATACTACAAAGCCATAAAAAAGAACGAAATTTTGCCCTTTGCAAAAACAGGGATGAACTTGGAGGGCATTATGCTAAGTGTAATAAGTCAGAGAAAGAAAAATACTGAATGATACCACTGATATGTGGAATTTTAAAAATACAAGAAATTAATGAATATAACAAAAAAAAAGGAGCAGAGAAACTAGTGGTTATCAGTATGAAGAGGGGAGGGACAATATAAGGGTGAGGAAGTGGGAGGTACAAATATTGGTGCAAGATAGGCTACAAGGATGTATTGTACAACACAGGGAATACAGCCAATATTTTGTAATAACTGTAAATGAAGTATAACCTTTAAACCTTGTATACAAATCTTAAAATATATGAAACAGAAAAACATTCCACATGAACAAAAATTGAGACAATTTATTTCTAGAAGACCTATTTTAGAAGAAATACTAAAGGAAGGTCTTCAGTTTAAATGCATATGACACTAGACAGTACTCTGAATATACATAAAAAGTATGAGTAAGGGTAACTTTGTAAATATAAAATATAGTTGTATTCATATTTCTTTTTTCTTATCTTAATGAATTTAAAAATTAATTGTATAAAATATGTACGTCATTGTTTTGTAGGGGCTACAAATATAGAGATGTGATATATTTTCCATAGCTATGGAATGAGTAGAATTAATGTCATATTGGGTTTAAGAAATGGCTCCAGATAATAACCTGAATCTCCAGAAACAAATGAAAGAAACATGAAATGGGAAATAGAAAGCTTAATATCATGAAATTATAAATATATACTTGCTCTACTTTCTTTTCTCAACTTCTTATAGATATCACAGTATATGAGTTTATATATACATATTATAATAACTATAATATTAATATGACAAAAAAGAAAAACATAAATAGAGCTATGCCAAAGTACCATTTCTATGTCTCAATAGAATTATGCTAACATAAATTTGTGGCAGGTTCTGATAAGTTAAAATGTATATGGTAAGCCCTAGAACAACCAATAAGGAAATAAAAGGGTCAGGAACACAAGTATGCTGCTTGTGGGAATGCATAATGGTGTAGTCACTGTGCAAAAGTTCTTTATTTTTGCTTTTGTTGTCTTTTCTTTCGATATAAAATCCAAAAAAACTCATTGCCAAAGTGGTTGTCAAGGGTCTTACTGCCTATGCTTTTTATTTATTATTCTTATTTAATTACTGTAGTTAAGGTTTCTGGTACTATGTTAAATGGAATTGGTAAAAATGACCATCCTTGATCTGATCCTGGTTTTAGAAGAAAATTTTTCAAGTTTTCACCATTAAGCATGATGCGAGCTATGGGCTTTTCATATATGGCCTTTATTATGTTGAGGTACTTTCCTTCTATTTCTAGTTTGTTTAGAGTTTTTCTTAAGATAACACATTGAATTTTATCAAACACTTTTTCTGCTATTTTTCACTCTACATTGATAGGATCAAAATTTATGCTTTATTCAGTTGATGTGGTCCATAATGTGATGGTTTTCTTATATTGAGCCATGTTTGCATCTGAGGGATAAATCCCATTTGGTCATGGTGTAGAATCATTTGTGCTGTTGGATTCCATTTTCTGGTGTTTCGTTGATGATTTTTGAATACATATTTATAAGGATATTGAACTATAGTTTTCTTTTCTTGTAGTGCTATTCTCTGGCTTATTTCAAGAGTAATTCTGGCATTATTATACGAGTATGTAAGTATTTCTGCCTATTTAATTTTGAGGAAGATTTTGCGAAGGATTGGTATCAATTCTGCTTTAAATGTTTGATAGAATTCCCCTCCTGGGCTTTCTTTTGTTGGGAGATTTTTATTAATGAATTTGTTGAAGATTTTGATTTCTTTATAACTTATTTTGTGTATGTTGTATGTTTCTAAGAGTAGTAGGATTTCTGCTTTCATAAATTAATTGCATTTTTAGACCTAAAACATTGATACTTAAATGCTTTTCTCTGATATTAGAAAACAAGGCATATCTTCTGTTTACTAAGTTCCAGAACTTATGAGATTTGTTATTAAAGAAGAACATAAAGTGAGTACAGACAACAAAACAAAATCAGAAAACAACATATGAATAAAATAAGAATTTCAACAAAGATAGAAACCATTAAAAAAAACAAAATAAAACAAAACCAGAAATTCTGAAGCAGAACACAATGACCTAACTGAAAAATTCCAGAGAACTTCAACATCAGACTTAATTAAACAGAAGAATAAATCATTTAGTTTAAATATATGTCATTTGAAATCAGTAAGAGAAACAAAAAGACAAAATAAAAAAGTGTGAGGAAAACTTAAGGGACGTATGGGACAAATCAAATAAAATGATACAAATTAACACCCAGATGTGTGAAGCCAAAAAAAAAAAAATCCTCAAATTGATTAAATAAAAAGATATCTTCATGGAGACACATTATATTCAAATTCTCAAAAGTCAAATAAAGAATTTTGAAATCAGTAAAACAAAAGTAACTTTTCATATATAAGGAAATTCTCATCAGTCTGTCAACAGATTTCTCAGAAGTAACTTAACAGATGAGGAGAGAGTGGGAAAATATATTCAAAGTGCTGAAGAAAAAAACCCAAATTTCCAAACAAGAATATTCTACCTGACAAAGTATCCTTCAGAAATAAAGGAGAGATAACAAAAGTACAAGACAAAGAAAACCTGTGTGAGTTCATTACCACTAGATATGCCTTATAAGAAATGCTAAAGGGAGTACTTCAACTTTAAAAAGGACAGTAATTAACAATATGAAAACATATGAAAGTATAAAACACACTTGTAAGTGTAAGTATATAGTCAAATTAGAAATGCACTAATACTGTAATGGTGGTGTGTAAATCACTTTTAACCCTTGTATAAAAGTTTTTTAAAGTTTTAAAAACATCTATAGCTACCATAATTTGTTAATAAATATACACTATATAAAGATGTAAATTGTGACATCAGTAATATAAAATATGGGGAGAGAAGTTAGTGTAGAGTTTTTGTATATGGTCAACATTAGGTTATTAGCTTAAAATACACTGTTAAACTATAAGGTGTTTTAAGTAAGACAGTAAACCAAAATAGAAATCTTACAATAGATACACACAAGGTAGATGAAAAGGAATCAAAGCAAACCACTACAAAAAGTCATCAAATCAATAAAGAAAACAGCAAGAGAAGAAAAAGGAAGAGAGGAACTATGTAACAGTCACAAAACAATTAACAAAATGGCAGTAGGAAGCCCTTACCTCTAAATAATTACTTTAAATGTAAATGAATTGAGTTATCCAATCAAAAGTCACAGACTAATTTACATGGTGCATCTTATGTGGGAAATGTCTGTGACTCTAGGTATCCAATCAACCTTGAGGAATGACAGCACAGCTAGTGTAATAACTTTTAAATATAACCATTGCTAATTTGGTGATTATCAGTTGCCATTAAGTGAATTGTAATATTGTGTTTTATTTTCTAGAAAAAAAGTCACAGATTGAATAAAAGAAAATCCAACAATATGCTGCCTTAAAGAGACTCAGTTTAGTTTTAAGAATACACATAGGCTGAAAATGAAGGAATGAAAAAATATATATTCCATAAACATGTTAACCAAAAGACTGGAAGAAACTATGCCTATATCAGACAAAACATAATTTAAATCAAACACTGTCACAAAAGACAATGAAAGTCACTACATATAATGCAGGAGTTGATTTATCAAAAGGATATAACAATTATAAATTTATATGTACACAACATTGGAACAACTAAATAAATAACTTTAATCCTTATCATGATTGCAATGTTTATAATCCATTTTCTTTATCAAACACCATCTGCTATTTAAGTGATACTTTTTGTACTATAAACCAATAAAAAGGCTGCATCTGTATGATTCCAACTGTATGACATTTTGGAAAAGATAAAACTACATAGAAAGTAAAAATATTTGTAGTTGCCAGAGATTTGGAAAAGAGAGAGATGAATTTTAGGACAATAGGAATATGCTGTATGATTCTAAAATGACAAATACAAGTCTCTATACATTTCTCCAGGCTCATAGAATATGCATCAACAAGCATGAACCATAACATAAACTCTGGACTTTAGATGATTATGATGTGTCAATGTAGGTTCATTCAATTTTTTTTAAAATTTTATTTATTTATTTATTATTTTTTTGGGGGGGGTACACCAAGTTCAATCAACTGTTTTTATACACATATCCCTGTATTCCCTCCCTTCCTTGACGCAACCCCCCTTGAGTCCCCACCACCCTCCCTGCCCCAGTCCTCTAAGGCATCTTCCATCCTTGGGTTCATTCAATTTTAACCAATGTACCACTCTGGTGGGGGATGTTAACTTGGAGGAGGCTACGCATGAATGAGAAATCTCTGTAGTTTCCTCTCAATTTTGTTATGAACCTAAAAATTCTCTAAAAAATTAAGGTCTTTTACAAATATAAAATTTGCTACATGAATGGGGAAAAAAGTGGTTTCTTCATCTCCATGACCTCCGAGCATATTCTAGGTCATCACCAACCACCCCAGAACTTCCTGGTTGTACAATTTATTTTGCTTTTCCCCTTTCATCACTTTAAATATATCCTTCCAGTCCCTGCTGGCTTGCAGCGTTTCTGCTGAAAAATCAGCTGATGACCTTACAGGCATTCCCTCATATGTTACTTGTTGCTTTTCCCTTGCTGCTTTTCATATTTTTTCTTTGAGGTTAATTTTTGCTAGTTTGATTAATATGTGTCTTTATGTGTTTGTCCTTGAGTTTATACTGTATGGGACTCTCTGCACTTCCTGGACTTGAGTGGCTATTTCCTTTCCCATGTTAGGGAAGTTTTTGACTATAATCTCTTCAAATAGTTTCTCAGACTCTTTCTCTTTCTCTTCTTCTTCTGGGACCTCTATAAGTCAAATGTTCATGCATTTAATGCTGTCCCAGACGTCTCTGAAACTATCTTCATTTCTTTTCATTTTTTTTCTTTATTCTGCTCTGCAGTAGTTATTTCAATCATTCTATCTTCCAGTTCACTTATTTGTTCTTCTGCTTCAGTTTTTCTGCTATTGATTCATTCCAGTGTATTTTTCATTGCAGTTATTGTGTTGTTCATCACTGTTTGTTTATCCTTTAGTTCTTTTAAGTCCTTGTTAAACATTTCTTGTATCTTCTAGATCCATGCCTCTATTCTATTTCTGACATTTTGGATCATCTTTACTATCATTAGTTTGAATTCCTTTTCAGGTAAGTTGCCTATTTCCTCTTCATTTATTTGGTGTTGTAGGTTTTTACCTTGCTCCTTCATCTGTGAGATATTTTTTGTCATCTCATTTTTTTTGATGGGTGAGGCTGTGTTCCTCTCTTACTGGTTGTTTGGCCTGAAGCACCTAGCACTGGAGTTTGCAGGAAGTTGGTTAGAGCTGGGTCTTAGTCCCAAGGTGGGGGCCTTCAGGAGACCTCACACCAACTAATATTCCCTGAGGTCTGAGGTTCTCTGTTAGTCCAGGAATTTGGACTTGGAACTCACCACAGGAGTTCAGGCCCAACCTCTGTTCTGGGAATCAAGATTTCACAAGCTGTGTAGCACAGGTAAAAAAAAAATACCAGAACAATAACAAAGAATAAAAAATAAAATAAAATTAGAAAAATAAAATATATATTATAAAAAGTAAAAATATAAATGAAACAACAAGGCAAAACAGAACCAAAACAGAATAGAAAAATGGGGGGAGCTGGAAAATGTCTTAGGGGCAGTGCTTTGGTGGGATTAACCTTAGGCACGGGTGGGGCCTAGGCTCAGCTGGAAAAGGGCTTTGGGGGCTTGTGGGTGGGCGGGGCTTAGGTTCAGCTCTGATGGAGTGGGCCCTGGAGGGTGGAAGTTCAGGCCCATGATCCTGGAAGCCTCACCAGGCCTGAGCAGTCAAGGGAGATGCTAGCCACATTCCCCTCTGATCCCCTGATCCCCCCAAATTGTCTCTCCATCTCCACTGATTCCCACACTATGGGTGGGCCCCTCTGATCATGGGAACTCCTCCCCTCTGCCAGCCACCCCTCAGGGTTGCCTGTCCCATCCTACCTCCACTTTTACTCTCCCCTCCTTCCCTCTACATCCTACCTGGTCATGTGGGGACTCTTCCCATCCCTTTAGGTGCTAGAGTTCCCCCATCAGCACCTGGTAGGTGCCCTAGTTGTGATGAGATGTGAGCCCTCTGTCCTCCTACTCTGCCATCTTGACTCCTCTTTGGTTGTATGATTTAAACAAAATCCCCCAACTAGGTAATCCTTAAAAGTCTATCAGCAGTTTCCTCATTAGAAACTGTAAAAGCAGGGAGAGAGTGGGATAATATATCTAAAATACTGAAAGAAAAATCTGTCAACTGAGAATACTATTCTCAGAAAAACTGTCCTTTAAACATAAAGAAGATATAAAGATCTTTCTAGATTAAAAAAAAAAACTATTAAGAGTATTTATTGCCACTAGGCCTGTCTTTAAAGAAGTGTTAAAGGGAGTTCTTCAAATTCAAACAAAAAGATGGGAAGCAGTAAAACAACAGGATATGTAAGTACAAAAAGCCATGTGTATAGTAAATATACAGACAAGCTCAGACACTGTATTACTGTAATGGTGCTAGGTAAACATGTATAACACAAGTATAAAAAAGAATTATAGGAATACCTAAGTATATAAAACCAATACTAACAGACATAAAGGGATAAATTGAAAACAATAATTAATAGTAGGATGATTTAACACCCTACTGATATCAATGGACAGACCTTCCAAACAAAATCAATCAGGCAACAGAGGTTCTAATTAACACAATAGAACAGTTGGACTTAATTGATATTTACAGGACACCACATCCAAAAAACAAACAAACAAACAAACAAACGCAGAATACACATTCTTAAAGTGCACATGGAATGTACTTTAAGCTAGAACACATATCAGATCACAAAATAAGCCTCAACAAGTTAAAGAGGATAATTATTTCAAACGTTTTTTCAGATCACAATGGTATGAAATTATAAATCAACCACAGTGAGAAAAAAATGGGAAAAGAATGAACACACACAGGCTAGACAACATCCTACTAAAAGAACAATGGGTGAATGATGAAATCAAAGAAGAAATCAGAAAACTCCTGGAGACAAACAATATTTGTCTTCATCTGTCTGTCTGACTTCACTCAGTATGACAATCTTTATATCCACCTATGTTACTCCAAATGGCTTTATTTTATTCTTTTTTATGGCTGAGTACTATTACGTTGTATATGTGTACCACATTTTCTTTATCTATTCATCTGTCAATGGATATTTAGGCCTTAATTTTTTTTGAAGTATAGTTGATTTACAATGTGTTATTTTCAGATGTACAGAAAAGTGAATCTGTTATACATATACAAATATCCACTCTTCTTGTCAAATTCTTTCCCCACATAGGCCATTACAGAGTAGTGAGTAGAATTCCCTGTGATATACAGTAGGTCCTTATTAGTTATCAGTTTCATATATAGCAGTGTGTACTTATCAATTCCAATCTTCCAGTATATCCCTCCCCCTCTTACCCCCAGTAACCATAAGTTTATTTTCTACATCTGTAACTCTGTTTCTGTTTTATGCAATGAACTATTAATCAGCCATAAAAAGGATGAAATATGGCCATTTGCAGCAACATGGGTGGACCTCAAGAATATTATACTTAGTGAAGTAAGTTAGACAAAGGCAAATACTATATGACATAACATGTAGAAACTAAAAAGTCATACAAATGAATGTGTATACAAAACAGGAACAGACTCACTGACATAAAAATCAAATTTACAGCTACCAAAGGGGTGAGGGAGGGGAGGAAGACAAATTAGGAGGATAATATTAACAGATAAAAACTACTATGCATAAAATAGATAGGTGACAAGGATTTACTGTATAGCACAGGAATTATATTCAGTATCTTGTAATAATCTATAATGAGATATAATCAGGAAAAAGCTGAATTACTATGTTGTACACCTGAAGCTAACATAATGGTATAAATCAATTCTACTTCAATTTTAAAAAAAGAACACAAATGAAGGCGAATTCTTGGAGGTAAGATATTTACAGATGTAAAGCGTAGTTCTATGTTTAAGCCCTAAGCCTACCATATGATCTTAGGAATTATGTCTGGCTATATTTTTTAAGTAAAGGTTCATAACATTCACAAAAAAAATAAAATAAAAGAGAATGAGAAAATATATAAAGGATAACAATAATCACCCAAAAAATGTTAAGATACACAATATAAAAAGAAGTAAACTCCAATATCAAAAACGTGAATTGTGTTGGGGGGGTTGGTAAAGTATCTAGCTTTTAAATGCTATTGAAGTTAAGGTATTATCAGCTTAAAGCAGACTTTTATAACTATAATAGCTTTAAAGTATGTCTCATAAGACCCCAAAGGAAAAAAAATTACAGTAGAAAACTGCCCCCCCAAAAAGAGAAAATAAAGCATATTACTACCAAAACATTATTAAACTGCTAAGAAAGATGGCAAGGAAAGAAGAGAAGAACTAGAGAACTACAAAGAATATGGAAAACTATTTTTAAAAAATGGAAACATTAAGTCCTTATCTATCAATATTTACTTTAAATGTAAATAGATAAATTCACCAATCAATAGATGTAGAGTAGCTGAATGGAAAACAAGAGGAAAACTCAGACCAAACAATGTTGTATGTAAAAGACTCCTCTTAGATTTATGAACACATAAATTTGAAAGTGAAAAGATGGAAAAAGATATCCCATTCAAATATCAACAAAACCAAAGGTCCAAGAGTGATGGCTATACTTATATCAGGCAAAATAGACATTAAGTCAAATTTTTTCACTATAGAAAAAGAAGTTTATTACACAATGTTCCACTTTTCATGATTTCATGTATAATATAATTGAGATCAAACAGTATTAACCTTTCTTATGTCTGGCTTATTTTACTTAGCATAATGTCCTCAATATTTATTCATGTTGTTGCAAGATGCAGGAATTACTTCTTTTTGTGTATGAATAATATTACATAGCCTATAAATACCACATTTTCCTTATTAATTTATCCATTTGTGGAGACAGATTGTTTCCATATCTTTCCCATTGTGAATAATGTTGAAATGAAGATGCGAGTGGATATATTTCTTTGGAGATACTGATTTCATTTCCTTTGGAGATATATATATATATACACAGAGATGTAAAACTGCTGGATCAGATGGTAGTTCTATTGTTTTCTTTTTAATTCATCTCTATTTGTTACAACTTTTGAAGCAGAAAGTGACTTGAGCACTACATTTCCATTCACAATACTTGTTCTGGGTTACTTTTCAAACAGCTTTACAACATGTCTAGGTGGTCTTATAGTTTTGCTACTCTAAACAATACTTTTCTTTGGAAAACAAGCCCTAGGGATAGTTATTCCTATCAAGTTGGTTCAGTTTATCATACTAATTTCTAGAGGCCTGGCACATTCAGTGGATAACTACAGGGGATGGAAGTTTTAAAAAGTTTATCCCAGAAGATGAAAGTTGATTTAATGAGTATTTTTCTTTTAAACATCATGCTATATATTTCAGAACATTTCAGTGATAAAATATTTGGTCTACAAAAGAATCCACATGATAGCTAAACACTTCAGACCACAAAGTCAACATACACCCTACAACTGATATTTCTATTTTAAACTTTTGAAACTTCTGTGTCTTTTCCATTACAGCTGTACCAATTTACATTTTCACCAACAGTGTACAATGGTTAGCTTTTCTCCACACTATCACCAATATTTGCCTTCTGTTAGTATTGAAGCCAATTATTTTGGGCTCTGTTACCAGGTGTGCATACATTTAAAATGTTCTACATCCCAGATGAATTATTTATATAATTTTGAAGCATTCCTCTTTGACTTTAGTAGTATTTTCTTCTTGCACTAATGACTTGTAATATTAGTGTAGTAATTCCAGCTCTCTTTGGATAGTATTTGCATAGGTTATATTTTTTCATCTTACATTTAATTTGTGTTATTAAATATTGTGTGTCCCTTGTGGAGATTATATACTTGGTTCTTTTGTTTTTATCCAGTTTGTCTGCTATTTGAAAATATTCACTATTTACACTTAATATAATTCTTGATATAGTGGGATGCACATCTGCTTGATTTCCTAATTATTTTATGCATCTCCTCCACATTTTAGTATGTCATCTTCATTTACGTTTTCATGTTTTAAATACCATTTACTACACAATGTTATTTTATTTTCTTTTAAAAAAATTCTAAACTATACTTAAATTTCTTTGTTGTTTCTCTTAAATGTGACTATTAATTTATTACAAGCTACTTAATATTAATACTACCTCAAATTCAGTAAATTACTAAAGCATTCACCCAATATTGCTCAATTTTTTCACTCTTTGTGCTAATGCTGTCATTTAGTACATTTTTATAATCTTAATAATTCAGATTTTACTCTATTAAATTATGTGTAACAAAATTTAACATTAGAACAGTTTTAAAGTGTACAACTTAGTGTCATCAAGTATATTCATGATATTTTGCAAATTAATATTTTGCCATTAATAATATACACAATATTAACTATCATCACTGTCTAACTCCAGAAATTTTTCATGGTCCTAAATGGAAACCTGTACCCATTTAGTAGTCATCCTTATTCTCCTCTCCCCTCAGCTGCTGAAAACCACAAATTTGCTTTCTGTTTCTATGGATGTACATATTCTGGACATTTCATATAAAGGAATCACATAATGCATGGGTATTTCATTTTGTTACGTTAAAATAATAATGATGCATGAAATATTCCCAAATGTACAGAAAGAGACATCCAGAAAGCCCAGAGAATATTAAACAAAATTAATTCAAGCAGATCAAACAAATACTAAGAAACATAAAGGGAGAAATTAACAATAATACAATAGTAGTAGGACATTAAAACACCACACGGACATCAATGGACAGATCATCCAGAAATAAAATCAGTAAGGTAGCAGAGGTCCTAAATAATACAATAGAGCATATGTACCTAATTGATATCTATAGGGCACAACATCCAAAGAGACCAGAATACATATTTTTTCCAAGTATATTCTCTAGGAGAGACTGCACAATAGGTCACAAAGCAAGTCTCAACACATTTAAGAGGATAGAAATTATTTCATCAGAATCTTTTCTGACAACAAGAATATGAAACAAGAAATCCAAAGAGAAAAATAGAAGAATGTGGAAACTAAACATGTTCCAAAAAAAAAAAAAAAAAAAAACAATGGGCCAATGATTAAGTTAAGGAGGAAATCAGAACATACCTTGAGACAAACAAAAATGAAAATAAAATCTTACAAATCTATGGGATGCAGTAAAATAAATTTTAAGAGGGACATTCATAGCAAACAGGCCTTCCTCGAGAAACAAGAAAACTCTCAAATAAACAACCTAACCTACCACTTACAAGAATAAGGAAAAAAAAAAAAAAAAAGCAGCAAGCAAAGTCCAAAGGCAGTAGAAGGAAGGCAAAATTCAGATCAGAGAGGAAATAATAAGAGATCAAAAAATAGAAAATGTCAATAGAACCAAGAGTTTGTGTTTTGAAAAAATAAACGAAATCAACAAACTGCTAGACAGGATCACCAAAAACAAAAGAGAGAGGACCCAAATAAGCAAAATAAGAAAAGAAAGAGGAAAAATAAAAATGAATGAAATTAAAACACTTCCTCACACCACATATAAACTCAAAATGATTTAAAGACCTAAATATAAGACGACATCGTAAAACTCCTAGATGAGAACATAGGCAAAAAAAAAAATTCTCAGATAAAAATCATAGCAATGTCTTCTTAGATCAGTCTCCCAAGGCAAAAGAAATAAAGCAAAAATAAACAAATGGGACCTAGTCATACTTAAAAGTTTGTGCACAGCAAGGGAATCAACCAACCAAACAAAAAGCCTATGGAATGGGCAAAAATATTTGCAAATGATGTGACTGTCAAGGGGTTAATTTCTAAAATATACAAACAGCTCATACAACTCAATATTGAAAAAACAAACAACTCAATCAAACAATGGGCAGAAGACCTAAACAGACATTTTCCCAAGGAAGACATACAGATGCCCAACAGGCACATGAAAAGTGCTCAACATTGCTAATTATTGGGGAAATTCAAATCAAAACCACAATGAAATATCACCTCACACTGGTCAGAATGGCCATCATCAAAAAGTCTACAAATAATGCTGGAAAGGGTGTGGAGAAAAAGAAACCCTCCTACACTGTTGGTGGGAATGTAAGTTGGTGCATCTACTATAGAAAAACAGTATGGAGTTTCCTTAGAAAACTAAAAATAGAGCTATCATGTGACCCAGCAATCCCACTCCTGGGTATATATCTGGCAAAAATGAAAACTCTAGTTTGAAAAGCACTGTTTACAACAGCCAAGACATGGCAACAACCAAAATGCCCATGAGCAGATGATTGGCTTAAGAAGTGGTGGTATATTGCTGAGTCATAAAATATAAAATATTGCCATTTGCAGCAACATGGATGGACCTAGAGAATATTATACTTAGTGAAATACATCAGACAGAGAAATATACATACTGTATGATATCACTTATGTATGGAATCTAAAAAATAATGCAAATGATTCTATAAACAAAACAGATACAGACTCATGAAAATAGAAAACTTATGGTTACCAAAGGGGAAAGAGAAGGGAAAAGGATACATTAGGAGTATGGGATTAACAGGTACAAACTACTATACATAAAATAAATAAGCAACAAAGATTTACTCTATAGCACAAGGAAATAGATTTAATATTATGTAATAACCTATAATGGAAAATAACCTAAAAAAGTGTATAAAACTGAATCACTTTGCTATACATGTGAAACTAACACAATATTGAAAATAAAGTAACTTCAATTGAAAAAAAAGTTTAAAAACCACACAAAATGTAAATCTTTAATGCTTTCACCATAACAACAAAATTATAAATATGTGAGGTGCATGATTTGTTGACTTACCATATTGAGGTAAACATTTTGCAATATATATGTGTATCAAATTATCATATTGTACACATTAAATACACACAATGTAATACATCAATTATATCTCAATAATGTTGGAAAAAAAGATTATTCAATACATTTACACACAAATGTCCACATATATAGCAACATTGGGGACATTGTTCATTTTACCATAATATAGATTTTTATTATTACATTCCCCCAAACTTTGTCTTCTTCCCCAAAAATTTCTTCTGGGGATCCTTCTAATTATCTAGTATAGTTTTTACTCATTCTTTATGGTAGCTGTGCATTTTCACATGACTTGGATGTACCACAATTTATTCAGCCATTATCACATCGGTTGCTGCCAGTCTTTGAGAAAATAATTCCACAAAAAACATGCAAGCACATATTTTAAGTATTGATATTTTTATTTCATTTATTTTGGAAAGTTCCTAAAAGGTGAATTCCTGAACAGAAACACAATTTAACTTTAATAAATTGGATTCCAAAAAAGCCATAACAGTGCACATTTATATCAGCAAAGCACATAAATGCCCTTTTCAACACATCATATCCACCGATAGATTTTAGAGTGCTTTTTGGCTTTTGATGAGCTGAAGATTGTTACATAATATATATCACAATTTAATTTTTTTTGCTTGTGGGGCATAACTGATCATTGTTAACAGATGTAATTTATTTTAATCATAAGGTTTCATTATGATTCAAATGGCCAAATATCAAGGATCATTTCCTTAGTCACAGAAAACTAAAGAAAATCTTTTCTACATCAAGAGAATCTTGACTTGGGCCTTATTACTGGCACTCGCAATTCCAACAAGACTTTATCCTCTTTTGTCATGTGAAATGTGGGATTGCCCTAGATGGCACTGTCATAATGTCAGAGAAGAGCTTTGCCTGGATGCCCTTCACAGCCCTTGATATCAGTAGCAGCTGGTCAGCCTTCCTGTTTGTATTCTATTTTCTAAGCCATATTGTCATCATCCATTCTGGCCTTAGATAGCAATCTAGGTTTGCATATGTCTCCACATGCAGTCATGGATCTCCTCTTGGGAGTCCAATGCAACACCTCTCTAATATTCACACAACCAACTGCAAAATGTTGTTAATCTCTATTGGTTACTTCAGCCTTACTCATAGTTCAATCTGTTTCATTTTTTGATGAATCTTACAATTACTTTACATAGATGACCAAACTCAAAAATACTCCAATTATTTTTATCTCTTTGCATCAAAGTTGACCTAAATATGCATTCATTAGAGATAAATGACTGTGCCTCATAAGAGCTTAAAATATCCCATAAGAGAAAAGACAGCTATGAATATGCACTGATTCCAGAGAGTCTTGGGAATATTTGGCATGGGCAGAGGATACCTTCTCTAAATAGGTGACAGGTAGGTGTAGCTTTTTGATACCCTTATTTCCACTTTCTGTTTTGAGTTACAAATGCACACACTGGAGAAAGATCTGAAGCTAGACCAAAAAAAGCTTCTATCCAAGACAGGCAGGGAGAATAGAGCCAACATATTGAGTTTTCTAGGGCATTTAAGAGAAAAAAAATTGTTGTTTTTATTGTCTACGATAAAACCAATTATTTTTTACATTATCAGTCACATATGTCTTTCACAGGAAATTGGTACTTCTAACAATGGAAATTAACAAGACCTGAAGCACCAATAAGACCAAATAAAGCTCAAGGACACTGAAAAAGTCTACATATTTCAGGCATAAAAAGAGAAGATTGGAACTTTGTGCTTATGACTGATTTGATGAATAGCAATTGAATTGATCCATTTTGGAAACAAATTATTAGAAACTGATTGAAAACACTCCTTATAAACTATTTATGATGGAATTAATATTGTCAATTGTATTCAACAATGTGGTCTGCCTATAGGCTACAGCAATGTACCTCATGCTGGAAAATGTGACTGTGATGCTCCTGGAGTCTTTGTTCTTGACCCTCTAGATAACTGTTTTCCACTTGATATTTATGTGTTCCATTTAGAGACCAGATGTTTCCTCTGGACCTTCTGAAAAGCCCCTAGCACATCTTTGTTTCTCAAGCTGTAGATGAGTGGATTCAGCATGGGTGTGAGGATAGTGCAAAATACAGACACAGCCTGCTCCTGATCAGGGGTATGAGAAGAACCAGGTGTCATGTACATATAAACACATGGTCCTAGATAAAAACTTACCACTGTAAGATGGGAGAAGCAGGTGGCCAAGGCTTTGTTCCTGCCTTGAGGGGATTTCATATGCAGGACAGTGAGGAAGATGACTGTGTACGAAGCCATAATAAATCCAAAAGGGATGATCATAAATGCAATACCCATCATAAAGACCACCATTTCATAGGTGGAAGTGTCTTTGCATGAGATCTTCATGATTGCTGGCATCTCACAGAAGAAATGGTGGATTTCTCTGGAGCCACAGATAGGCAGATTCATCGTATAGAATGTGTGAGCTGTGGAAGCTAAAATGCCCCCAGTCCAAGACACTATGACCATTTGCAGACAGACCCTGTGGTTTATAATGACTGCATACCTCAAGGAGTTACAAACAGCTACATATCGGTCATAGGCCATGAGGGTCAAGAGGATACATTCAGCACCTCCAAGAGTAAAAAAGAAAAATATCTGAGTTCCACAGGCAACACGAGTGATGTCCTTCCTTCCAGAGAAAAAGTTTACCATCATCTTTGGAACAGTGCTGCTGATGAGGGCCAGGTCTATGAGAGAAAGTTGGCTGAGCAGAAAGTACATTGGAGTGTGGAGACTCAAGTCCATCCATATCAGGAGGAGCAGGATGAAGTTCCCAATTACCGCAGTAAGGTAAATCAGGATGATAAGGTAGATAAGAATACTGACATACTTCATATTGGGGAAGAGTCCCGAGAGAATAAAATCTGTCGTTAATGTCTCATTTTCTTTCTCCATGGCAATGACTGATCTGGTTGAACCAAAAGAGGAAGGGGAACAAAAGTTAAATGAACTGCTTTAAAGTCTTTTAGACTATTTTTATTGGGGCTTCCTTGGTGGCACAGTGGTTAAGAATCCGCCTGCAAAGTCAGGGGACACGGGTTTGATCCCTGGACCAGGAAGATCCCACATGCCTCTGAGCAGCTAAGCCCATGTGCCACAACTACTGAGCTCATGTGCTGCAACTACTGAAGCCCTCTTGCCTAGAGCTCGTGTTCTGCAACAAGAGAAGCCAGTGCAATATGAAGCCTGCACACTGTCTGCGCATTGCAATGAAGAATAGCCACCCGCTCTCTGCAACTACAGAAAGACTGCGTGCAGCAACAAAGACCCAGCACAGCTAATCAATATAAATTAATAAATAAAATAAAATATTTTTATTGGTCAAATATTGCTGTGATAATGTGAGGTAAAAAAATAACTCCACAAAGTTTGATGGCTTATGATAATAATTATGTATTTTCTTGCTCCCGTGTCTGTGAGTCAGGTGGGGCATTTTGCTTTAGGCTGCCAGTCAAGTACAGATATATTCCACCATACATCTTTCATTCTGGGGCTTACTCTTCTTAAAGAAGATGGCAGAGGCCAAACAGGGGAAAACAAAATGACATGATTCCTCCTAAGACCTGAACTTAGAACTGGCTCTATTACTTTCTACCACATTCCCCTGACTAAAGCAAGTTGCACGTAGAAGCCCAACATCAGTGTGGTGGGGAAATAAACTCCACCCACAGTGAAACACAAAAGGATGAGGCATGAAGAGAGAACTGGAAACAATTAACATGAGCTATTATGTTTCTCAGATTCCTACCTCCACCATACTCAATTTCATGATCTTGATGCTGGGTTTTCAGATATTTCACAATTTAATTTTTAGTCTTTGATTTAATGTGTCCTGTTAGGCCTCAGTAAAAAAGATCTATGGGTTTCCTATGATCACAAACTATTTTCACTGTGGAGACTGCCTTGAGGTCATATGCAGCCATTTCTTATATCCATGACTAGATATGCAACGGGTAAACACATAAACTTTTTTTTGTAGCAATCCTCTACCTGTGGATCTGGTTACATATATCCATGGAAGAAACCATGGATAAATGTGAAATAGAGTGCAGCAAAACGAATCTGTTGTCCTTGTACTTGAATCTAGCAGGTCATTTTCTAAAACAACACACATCAGCCAAGAAATGAGCCAATACAGTCAGTGTAGTGTTTTCCTTTAGATTTATTCATAGAAATTTACATAAACCACATCAGGATAAATTCAGAAATAATAACTAAATCAGATTTCATAAGCTCTAAATGAGAAATAAGATTGCGCCTGCATTCAAGAGGGAGGATACTCCTCCCTAAAAGTTTATGGAAACGGAAATGGAGAATTGTCAGTTCTAAGCAGCTGGCAACAGGCTACAAGCAACTAAGCATGAAATGTCATTTTTATGACCATGTTGCTAGTTACTCAGATTATATTTAGGTGTTAAGAAAATGTCAATCTACAACAAATCTGTAGGGTAGGAAAATGCAGTTAAGGGGTGGGATAAGGGACAAATTGCAAGGAAAATTGTGATTGGGACATGAAAAGTTCATTAAGATTTCCCACTTTCCCAACCATCGCTACCAAGTGGTACCTCTGGTGGCAATAGTGGTGATGTGTATATTCCCACTGAAAAATGAAGATAACACTGAGGATTTACTCTTAATGCTGTTCCATTGATGTTTACTAGGTTTACTTACTTCTGGGACCCAATAATTATATTTTCCCATCAGCTGACTAATGGATGGAGGTTATGGAAGGCTCTCAGGAACAGTAGGACCAGGAGGTGAAAGCTGAAGAAAAAAATCAGATCCAAAAGGTGATTTAATTTAGTAAAAATGTTCTTAATGTTTGTCCTATATCCTTAAACTTGCACCAAGTTAATTGAAGTAAGTATTCCCCGCTGTTACTACAAAGAACTCTACTAAGGGGAAATATTACCTTGAAGAGAGGAAAACAGTAGATAGAATTATTGGAAGCCAGGCCAGTCTCTTCATCATTTTACCTGCACGTGTGTACCTATACACACTGGATTTTCCTCAACATACATGCTTCCCCAAAGTTGTGATGTTCCTGGTTACTTTCTGTGGAAGGCTTGGTGTTAGGAGACTGGAACATTTTGTTTTCCACCTGTGAGCAGTATTTCCGAGATCATATAGACAATTACACGTACACATGACAACAGCAAGTGCCCCAGAGGATCCTTGAGGCAAATAGCAAACCGCAGAGAGAGTGAGTCCCTAGATACCCATTACATGATTTGCTTTTCTCTATTGCATTGGATTTTCCTTAAAACAAGGCTCTATGGGGGGTGAGGGGTTTACCCTGTTTACCCGGGATTTTATTATCCTGGGTTGCTTAAATATGTCCCACATTTTGGCTTCTCACGGACCCTCATTTATTTGGGATGGATTTTCTGACATCAACAAGCAACTATGTTCTGGTAAACCATTATTGAATTTACCTGAAAGTGGTAAATTTTACTTTCCTCTGTTGCAGCCATGTGAAGAAGGGATATTTCTCTCCTGCAGATTCAAAAAGCATTGTCCCTGAGGACAAACATAGCCATTCATCATCATGAAAACTGGCCATCTTGGCTTTCAAATAATTTCTTTCCTGGTGGTTTTCCACAAGTAATATATAAATGTATTATCAGTGATAAAGCTTTTTAAAAATACACAGTTATAAGAGTGACTAGTGAAATCCATTTATTCTCCTATCTCTTCTCATACCCTCCCTGGAGGTAATTATTGCTAACAAACTGTTGTGCTTCTTTCAAAATAGATAAGAGGTTTCTCTACGTTTCATTTCTATCTTTTTAAAACCAATTTTTATTTAGAAATGATTTTAAATTTACAGAAAAGATGCAAGAATAATACAGAGAATTCCCATATACCAGCTTCCCTTAACGTCAATCATAATGTGTTTGTTAAAACTAAGAAATTAACATTGGTATATTTCTCTTAACTACACTCCAGGCTTCATTTGGATTTCACCAATTTTTCCACTAATGCTATTTTTTTACCCTTCTGGGATGTAACCCACAGTACCACGTATCCTTTAGTCATCATGCTCCCTCATCACCTCCTATCCGTGAGAGTTTCTGTCTTTCCATTTTTAAAGACTTTGAAACTTTAGAGAGTATTGGTCAGATATTATGAACAATATCCCTTGATTTGAGTTTCTCAGATGTTTTGCTGTGACGAGATTAGAGTTATGTATTTAGCGATGATTATCACATAGATGATATTATGTCTTATCAGGGGATACATGACATCAACATGAGTCATGTGTGGCTTGTTAAACTTCATCCCTTAGTTAAGGTAGTGTGAGCCAGCATTTTTCCATTTTAAAGCTACTATTTTTCCCCTTCTGTACTCTGTTTTTGGAAGTGAATCTTTTAAATCCAGTTCACACTTTGAGGGTAGGGGCTTAAGCTCCACCTTCAGGGAATGAGTATCCACATATTTATTATTTGGAATTCTGTAAGGAATTTTTATCCCTTCTTCCCCATTTGTTTGTTAAACCTTTTATTTTTATCAGTGTGCTCTCATATATATGTATACTAAACTTTGTGTTATAATCCAACATGTTATTTATTATTCACTGTGTAAATACCTAGAAGGAGAATTGTTGGTTTTTAGCAAGTCTGTGTGTAGCTAGATAAAAATTTTTGAAAATATCTTTGAAATTGCTGTACCATTTTGCATTCCCACACTAGCCAGCATTTGGTATTGTTGGTTATTTGAATTTTAGCTATTCTAACGGATATGTAGGGCTGTGCTATGTGATTTAAATTTCATTTGTATTACTCACATTGCTAACAGGTTTGATCATCTTTTGGTTGATTTTGGGTAAAGTTTCAGGTCAAATCTTTTATATATGTTCTAATTACTGATAATTCAGAGTTTATATATTTTAATTTTTAAAAATTTATTTATTTATTTATTTGGCTGTGCTGCACACTTACAGGATTTTAGTTCCCCAACCAGGGATTGAACCCGGGCCCTGGCAGTGAAAGCACTGAGTCCAAACCACTGAACCATCAGGGAATTCCCTTGTGTATGTTTTCTGCACACAAGTTCTTTATCAACTCTAAGTTTTGAAAATATACTCTTCCCAGTTTATGGACTGTAATTTTCTTCATCATGAATCTTTAAAAATATTTTTATAGATATATAATTCAAATACTGTAAATTCACCTATGTAAAATATATACAATTAAATTGCTTTAGGACTTTAGAGTTGTACAACTATCATCACAGTCTAATGTTAGAACATTTCATCATTGCAAAAAGAAACCCTAAACCAAGTAATAGTCAATCTTCCCCCTCCCTTTGCCCAGCCATAAACCATCACGAATCCACTTTGTTTCCATATAGTTGCCTAATCTGAAAAATTCACAGCAATTAAATGGTATAATATGTGGTTTTTTGTAGTTTGTTTTTTTCACTTAGCACCATCTTTTCAAGGTTTATGTATGTTTTAAATCAGTACTTCATTCCTTTTTAATACTAAGTAATAATCTATTGTACGGATAGAACACAGTTTGTTATGCCTTCACCAGATTATGGGTATTTGGTTTTCACTTTTTGTCTATTATAAATAACTTATGAAAAAATTGGTGTGCAAGTTTTTGTGTGGTCATATAATCTATTTATCTTAGATGTATAACTAAGAGTAAAATTGTGGAATTGAATGGTAACTCTGTGCTTAACATTTTGAGAAAATGATACACAGTTTTTAAAAGTGACCACACTGTTTTATACTCCCACCAGCAATGTATAATTACTTTACATTCTAACATACACTTACTGTCTGTTTTTCAGACATCTTAGCAGGTATGAAGTGATATTTTATTGTGGTTTTGATTTGCATTTCCATAACGACTAATGATGTCAATCATCTTTTTTAGTGGAGTCTTTGTATGTCTTCGTTAGGGAAGATTTCATTTCAATGGGGGTTTTCACCTTTTTATTATTATTTTCCAGGTTTAATGAGGAACACTTGACACATATAATTGTATATATTTAAAGTGCACAATGTGATGATTTGATTAACATAGAGATTATGCAATGATTATCAAGATCAAGATATGAACACGTCCATCACCTCACGTAGTTAAATCTTATGTGTGTGTGTTGTGGGTGTTGTGTGTGTGTGTGTGTGGTGAGAATGCTTAATATCTACTCTCAGCAACTTTCAAGTATTCAATTCCATATATTGACTATAATTACCATACTGTACATTGTCCTCAGAACTAGTTTATCTTATAACTGAAAGTCTGTATGCTTTGACCTACATCTCCCCATTTTCCCTACCCCCAGCTCCTCACAACACCTATTATATACCCTCTTTTTATAAAATCAACTTATTAAATTACTTTTAAGTAATATCTAACAGTATTTGTCATTCTCTTTCTGGCTTATTTCACTTAGCATAATTCATCAGTGTTGTCACGAATGACAGGGTTTTCTTCTTTTTGAGTAATATTCCTCTGTGTGTGTATTTGCATGTATAATCATATTTTCCTTATCCATTCATGTATTGAGGAACACTTCAACTCTGAATACTTTAAACCACTTTTATTCGCCATTTCAATTTTTTTCCATATTTTGGCTATGTGAAAAATGATGGGGTGAACATGGGAATACAGATATTTCTTTGAGATACTGATTTTGTTTCCTTTGGACAATACTAGGAGTGGGATTGCTTGATCATGTGATAGTTTTAATTTTAATTTTTTAAGGAACTTACTTAGTTTGCCATAACGGTCTTACTGACCCATCCCCACCAAGAGTCCACTAATATTCCCTGTTCTTCACATTCTCACCAACAGTTTTTATCTCTTGTCAGTTTGACAAGAGACATCCTAACAGGTGTGAGGTGATACCTCACTGAGGGTTTAATTTGCAGTTCTCTGATAGTTAGTAATATTGAGCATTTTTTCAATTACCAGTTGGATATTTGGATTTCTATTTTGGAAAAATGTCTATTCAAATTCTTTGCCCATGTTTAATTGGATTATGCTGGGGGTGGTTGCTATTGGGTTGTATGTGTTCTTTATATTTTTTGGATATTAACCTCTTATCAGATATATGGTTTAAAAATATTTTCATCCATTCTGTAGGTTATCTTTTCAATTTGTTGGTTGTTTTCTTTGCTGTGCAGAAGCTTTTTAGTTTGATGTACTCCCAATTGTTTATTTTAGCTATTGTTTTCTGTGCTTAGGGCATCAAAAAAAAAAAAAAAAAAATCACTGCCAAGACCAACATCAAGGAGATTTTTCCCTATGTTTTCTTCCAAGAATTTTACAATTTTTGGTCTTACATTAAGTCCTTAACCCATTTTGAGTTAATTTTTCTGAGTTATGTAAGATAGGGATCTAGTTTTATTCACTTGCATGTGGATATCCAGTTTTTCAACATCATTTATTAAAGGGGATGTCATTTCCCCAAGGAGTATTTTTGGATCCATTGTCAAAGATTAGCTGAACAAATATGTGTAGGTTTACTCTTGGGCTCTCAATCTGTTCCATAGACCTAAGTGCCTGCTTTTATTCCAGTACCATACTGTTTTGATTACTATAACTCTCTAATATAGCTTGAAGAAGGGAAGTGTGATGTCTCCAGTTTTGTTCTTCTTGCTTAAGACAGCTTTACCGATTGTATTCTTTTGTGCTTTCATACACATTTTTCTTTTAATGTTTATTTATTTATTTTTAATTTTATTTAGGCTGTGTTGGGTCTTCATTGCTGTGCATGGGCTTCCTCCAGTTGCAGCAGGGGCTACTCTTTCTTGCGGTGCACAGGCTTCCTGTTGTGGTGGCTTCTCTTGTTGTGGAGCATGGGCCTTAGAGTGCATGGGCTTCAGTAGTTGCAACACATGGGCTCAGTAGTTTTGGCTCATGGGCTCTAGAGCACAGGCTCAGTAGTTATGGTGCACAGGCTTTGTTGCTACACAGCATGTGAGATATTCCCGGACCAGGGATCGAACCCGTCTCTTGCATTAGCAGACAGATTCCTAACCACTGCACCACCAGGGAAGTCCCATCATACAAATTTTAAGAGAGTATTTTTTCTATTTCTTTTAAAAATGCCATTGAGATTTTGATAGGAATTTTATTGAATCTGTGGATTGCTTTGGGTAGTATGAACATTTTAACAATATTAATTCTTCCAATCCAAGAACATGGGATTTTTTAAAATTTATGTTTGTCCCCTTCAAATCCTTTTGTAAAACTCTTATAGTTTTGGTGTATAGATCTTTCAACTCCTTGGTTAAATTTATTTCTACTATCTTAATGCTTTGATGCAAATATAAGTGGTATTGATTTTTTAATTTCTCTTTCAGATAGTTCACTGTTAGTGTACAGAAATACAACTACTTTTTGTATATTGATTTTTTTCCCTGCCACTTTACTGAATTCATTTATTAGTTCTAACAGTTTTTCTTTTTTTTTTTTGGTGAAGTCTTCAGTATTTTCCAGATACAAGATATTGTCATTAACAAACAAAGACAGTTTTGCTTTTTCCTCTCTAGTGTGACTATCTTTTATTTCTTTTACTTGGCTAATTATCCTAGCTAGGATATCTAGTACTATGCTGAATAGAAGTGGTAAGAGGGAGCATTCTATAGTCCTTCATCATTGAGTATATGATATTAGCTGTCAGTTTGTAATGTATGATCTTTATTATGTTAGGTATGTTTCTTCAATACTCAATTTTGTTGAGAGTTTTGTAATAAAAGGGTGTTAGTTTTTTCAAATACGTTTCCTGCACCTACTTAGATGACTATATGAATCTTATCCTTTACACTGTTAATGAGGTATACCATATCTTGATTTTCATGTATTGAAGCATCGTTGCATTTGAAGCATAAAACTCATTTGATCATGGTGTGTAATGCATTTAGTATGCTCTTGAATTAGGTTTTCTAGTATTTTGTTGAAGATTTTAGCATCTATTCTCATCAGGAAAATTGGCCTATAATTTTATTTCTTATAGTGTCCTTTGATTTTGCATCAGGATAATATTGATCTTATGAAATGTTTGAAACTGCCTCTACCTCTTCAAGTTTGTGGAAAAGTTTCAGAAGGAATACATTTTTCTATCCCTTCATGCCGGAGCCTGCCGGCAAAATCGATCAGGTCCTTAGGCGGCTAGGAAATAAAGAAAGACAGACAAAAGATGGGGTCGAGAGGATCAGAAGCCTCTAGGGCAACTGACAAACTTCTTTATTATGCGGTGGCTTTTTATACACTCTCAGAACAAAGAGGGACATCAAACAAAATGACTCCTTCTTTGTTATAATTTGTTCTATCTATTCAAGGGCACCAGGAACTTGCGTAGTAGCTTGTACCATACATGGTCTCAGGATGTTCTCATACGATAAGGAGTCTGTGGGAACACATACTGCAGCCCAACTCTTTGTTTAAGCACATACTCAAGGTCAGGGGTGGCGGGACAGAGAGCTATGTTTGTTTTACACAAATCCTTGAATTAAGGCAGCTCCCAGGGCCATGTCCTGGGAGCAGGACACCTTTCTTAGGGCGGCTCCCCGCACCTTCACTTTCAACAAATGAGTGTTCTTAAATCTTATGTGAGTGTCTTGTAGACAATAGATAATTGAATCTTGCTTTGTTTATTCAACACTATATGTCTTTTGAGAAATTTAAACTATTTCCATTTAAAGTAATTATCGATAACTAAAGGTTTACAGTTACCATTTTAAAATTGTTTTCTGATTATTTTGTAGTTTCCTGATCTATCATCTATCTATCTATCTATCTATCATCTATTTATTTATTTATTTTTGTCTGTGGTGGGTCTTCGTTGCTGCGCATGTGCTTTCTCTAGTTGCCGTGAGCTAGGGCTACTATTCGTGCATGGGCTTCTCATTGCCATGGTTTCTCTTGTTGTGGAGCATGGGCTTTAGGCATGAGGGCTGCAGTAGTTGTGGCATGTGGGCTCAGTAGTTGTGGCACACAGACTTAGTTGCTCTGTGGCATGTGGGATCTTCCCAGACCAGGGATCGAACCTGTCTCCTGCATTGGTAGGCAGATTCTTAACCACTGTGTCACCAGGGAAATCCTATTTTATACTTTCCTTTGTTCTTTTTATTCTCTCCTGCTGGTCTTCCAATGAAGATCTCTTTTTCCACATTAGTTCTTTAAATAAGCTTTCTGCCTCTTCTCCCTCTCTCTCTTCTCCCTCTGGGACTACCATAATGCAAGCATTATTTCGTTCATTGATGTCCCATTATTCACATAGACTGTCTCCACTTTTTTCATTCTTATTTCCTTTTTCTCCTCTGACTAGATAATTTCAAGAGATCTGTATTCAAGTTTACAGATTCTGCATGAGTAAGCCTGCTGTAGAATCTCCTTACTGTATTTTTCATTTCAATCATATTCTTTAGCTTCAGAATTTCTGTTTGGTTCTTTTTTTTGATTTCTATCTCTTTATTGATCTTCTAATATTGTTCACGTATTGTTTCCTGAGTTCCTTGCATTGTCAGTGTTTTCCTGAATCTCACTGTGCTTTCTTAATATAATCATTTTGAATTCTTTTGTGTGTGTGTGTGTGTGTGTGTGTGTGTGTGTGGTAACTCACAGATCTAGATTTCTTTGAGGTTATTTACTGGAAATTATTCTGTTCCTTTGGTGGTGTCATGTATCCTCATTATTTTTCATGTTCCTAATGTCTTTGTATTGATGTCTTTGCATTTGAGCGAGCATTCACCTCTTCCAGTCTTTGTGGACTGACTTCAGTATGGAAAGACCTTCAGTTGAACATGGCTATGAGGACACCTGTGAGGTGGAGTGTAACATATCTGGTTCCAGGGAGGGTGCAGTGTTATGGTCTCCATGAATCTCCATCAGCTGAGGTCAACTTTGGGAAAGACTCCAGGGTTCCATGGTGACCAAGACTAAGGGAGTAATGTAGGTATGTGTGGTGACAGTGGAGGCTAAAGCTATCAAGGTCCTCAGTGCAACAAACTACTGGTGTCCCCTTGTTCTCTTTTGTGCCCATTGGGAAAGTTCTAGCTGAGGGAGTTCCTCTTGGTGCCAGGTCTGGTGCACAGGTACTCAGAGCATCAGCAGATTCAAGTCCTGGACTCAAGGTTTTGCAGAACCATAGTGGCACCTGGGACCTGGGGCACAGGAGCACTTGCTGTGGCAGTAGTGGTACAGTGTGAAATACAGACATGTGAAAATCATGGTGGAATGAGAATCTGGGTGACTCTTTTCCTGGGGGGAAGCAGGATGAAATAGCAGCATGGGACTGGGATTAAAAGGCATAGCAATGGCCTGGACCCAGCGGTGGGGTGCAGTGGAAGCATGCCCTGGGGATGGCAGGTCAAAGTCCTGACTCAGGTCCTAAGGTGTAGAACACAGAGCAAAAACAGCATAGCTCAGTGATGGTGGCTTAAGGCCCCAACTCAGGACCCTGGGGGCAGGAAATAGAGAAACAATAGTGTGACTTCTGTGATAGTGGGTCAAAGCTGTAACTTAGAACCCTGGGGGCAGTGTGCAGCACAGTGGCAAGGCATTTTGACATCCAAATAACTAACAGAGAGGTGCATCAGGAACTTGGATCCCTGGAGCAATATCTCCAGCCCCAGAGAAGAGACAGGGCAGAGGCAGTGTCATGATAAGCAGGGTTTCTGCACAAGAAGAACATTCTCAGGAGGTACATGCAGTACTCCTGGAAACAAAGAATTAACAATGTTAGGGTACCTCAAAAAGGCATGTATTAGTCAATCAGGTTAACAAGATTCCCAGTGTGGTCTCCTATCTATCTTGGGGAGTTCTACCCTGGAGTGGTCAGGCTAGCCTGAATAAATTTCTTTAGTCCTTAGTTTCTTAGGGCCTGATCAAGACAGTTAGATTCAAACAGTATTGTTTGTCTATGACATCAGTTTATCCTTCTCATGAGTGTGGGTGGCATCCAGAGATGTTTCGGATAGAAAGTGCAGGAGCTCAAGCCTTCCTGTGTTGTCTCGTAGTCAGCACTGTCTGGTATGTCTCAGTCAGTAATTAAAACTTTACATTTTCTAAGGCATTCCTTGTTTTTATTCAGATCTTTTAACCAAAAAGGTTGCATGCAAGGAAAAAAAAATTATATAACCTAACCAGAAAGACACATCGTGTTTAAGAATTGGTTAGCATAAAATCTTGAATTTTTAAAATATTTTAAAATGAATTTACATAATCTCCCACCCATTAACGATTAATAGCCATCTTAACTTTTCATCTTTTCAAGCCTTTGGAAAAGAAGTTGACAGTGATGGAAGGCTTTTCCAGGGTACCCCATGGAGACAGACGTGTCAATAAATGTAAGAGGAGAATGTACAAGTGAGGACTTCCTAGGTGGCGCGGTGCTTAAGAATCCGCCTGCCAATGCAGGGGACACGGGTTCGATCCCTGCTCCAGGAAGATCCCACATGACGCGGAGCAACAAAACCTGTGCGCCACAACTACTGAGCCTGAGTTCTAGAGCCCATGAGTCACAACTATTGAGCCCATGTGCTGCAACTACTGAAGCCCATGTGCCTAGAGCCTGAGCTCTGCAACAAGAAAAGCCACGGCAATGAGAAGCCTGCGCACTGCCACAGAGTAGCCCCCACTCGCCGCAACTAGAGAAAACCCATGTGCAGCAACGAAGACCCAACACAGCCAATAAATAAATAAGTAGAATAAATTTATTAAAAAAAAAGTACAATTGAAAGAAATTAAGGCAAACTTGCTTACTTTACAATGCACTGTTCAGCAACATCGTTTATGTAAAGAGGATACTGGTACATGACACGTTTGGACAATGGTAACTAACATTATCGGGGAATGTCACACACTGTAGGAAAACTGAATTTCTAAAAAAGTTTGCCTAACAAAGGTGTTTCTTAGTCCTGTTAAAATGATCACTCTTCTTATATGCACCACATTTCTCTGTTGCCCAAACAGAAGAAGGGAAGGAAGTGTGTGACTTGTTCTGACCAAAGACCTTACTATTTCCTCAACAGTGACCAGATCAGTAGTGTGCTCCTGACCAGAACAGGGCAGACTTTGATGACCACAGGAGTCTTTTTGCTAAAATCATTAGGGAGGATTCTTTCCTGATGGCATTTCCTGACTACCTGTAGGGTGAGGGTCCTAGATGTGTCACAAATAACATTCCCCTAAAGGCCGGTTCAGGTAAGCTGGTTTCTATTATGACTGAAAAAGCATCTCAAAGCACAAGCTTGGCTGATATAGTTCTTTAGAAGATAAGTTCTTTGGAAACATTACATCTATGACTTTAGTGTTATTGGTGTGGTTAGAAGAGTGGCAAGAGAGAGACTTTTTCAGGAGGATACAAGGCAAGGCAATGCCTGGATTCAATCAGCCTTAGAGCTGGGGCCCTGGACTAATAACCATAACTGTCTCAAAAGCACACGTCACCAGTTCCACTCAGAAACAGCCCTACTTATAAGTGATGTCACCAAGATGATAAAGTAGGAAACCCCAACCTCCATCTCTCCACAAAAGTCAGCAATTACACAGCTATCCATAAACAAAACAGCCCTGTGACAGCTCAGGACTCCACTTAAGAAAGTTCAGCAACACAGTAAAACAAACAAACAAAAAACCTGAGAATAACTGTATAAAAACAGAAGGAAGAACACTTTCATTTTGCCTGCGTCATCCTGACCCCAGACTGGCACTGCTCATTGCCAAGAGAAAACTCCCCACCTAGGAAGAATTTCTTTCACTGGGAAAGGAAGAGCAGAGGAAGCGACCAGCTTCCCAAGCCTTTCAGGCACCACATTAGGTCTCACTTTGGCTACATCCCGCCCACAGAATGACAAAGTTGAGATGTATAAGGTTGGTTAGAAACAGGAATGAATATCAGGGGATACCAATAACAATCATGAGCAGGAGCAATCAGAGTTCTTAGGGACCTGATCTGCAGAGAAACCCATCAACTTTTGCCACTGAAGAAACCAATGGTCAGCAGAGCTGCTGTGGCCCCCCTTCAGATTTAACTGGCTTTCACCCCACAAATACCAGCCATTGAGTCTCTTCCCACTCTCTCCCCTGCAGCCACAGCCAACAGGTGCTTATAGGCCTAGATCTGGCTCAGTCTCTTGTCACTGGCCTGCACCACTGGGCTCACCTGTACCTTTCCTCTTCAGCTGTATATCAGCAAAATCAGATTCAGCTTCCGTCACTGGCAACCACTGCCATGCACTCATGGCAAGAACTTGCAGCCACAGGAATGCACACTGACAGCCAGGGCCCCCACAGCTGGCAGTGTGCCCACAGTTGGACCAGGCCCTTGCTATTGGCCATGGTCCACCACTGTATGTATATTAGAAGTCAGCCACTACTACTCACAGGCACGTAGAGCTGGCATCCACAAATGAGCATGTGCACACCACCATTCTGACAACCACTGCCTACCCTCTTCTCTAGTCACTAGATTGGGAGCAATGTTGAGGAACACAAGAGCCCTTGCGGCCACTGTAGACCCCTGGCAGTGCTTGCCACGGACCAGAGAGTTGTTGATGCTGTGGATCACAGCAGCCTCACTCAACAAAATATTACAATATCACACACATCCCAGACTCAGAGCCACAACACACCAAACTACACTTGGTGATGTGCGCTACTAAGCCTGGGGTCACAGGATGCTCCAGCATTCAGGTAGAAGTCTTTCTTCACAGAAATCAGTCCATAAAATCAGAGATGACTGCTTTGTCAAATACACAGGTAACTATACAAGATGACAAGAATTTTAAAAATCAGAGAAAATGACACCATGAAAGGAACACGGTAAACTTACCGTAACGGACCCAAAGAAGTGGAGATACATAAATTGCCCAACAAAGTATTCAAAATAATTGTTCTAAAGATGTCCAGAAAGCTATAAGAAAACACAAGTTAACAAAATCTGGAAACAATACAAAAACAAAATGAGAAGCTCAAAAATGAGATAGAAAACATTAAAAGGCACTAAAACAGAAATTTTGGAGCTGAAGAATACAACGACTGGCTTAAAGAATTTAATAGACTGCTTCAACATCAGACAGGACAAAGCAGAAGGAAGAATAAGTCAGCAGATGCTTTTCAAATTACCCAGTCAGAGGATCAAAAAAGAAAAAAGAATGAAAACAAATAAAAAATATGTCTATAGGATTTATGGGATACCATTAGTACAAATAATCTAGGTATCCGTGGAATCCCAGAAGGAGCACAGAGGGAGATTAATAATTAAAAGAAATAATGGTCGAAAAACTTTGTAAACCTAGTGAGAGATTTGAACATCAAAGCTTGTAAACTAATAAGTAACCCCAAAAATACAATCCCAAACAATATTCTCAGATGACTTCAGCACCATGGTGGTCTGAGTCCTTCCTCTTTTCTCTCCCCTTTGGTTAATAACTAATTGGAGATCCATAGCCAAACACAAATGCCTCTCACATTACACCAGGGCACCTGGAAGATTTCTATCCCCTTGTGCAACCTAAAGTGGGAGGATAGGACCTTGGTGGGAGCTGCAGAACCAAGGGAGCTGGTGAGCCTGCCCCACCCCCACTTGTGCAATCAGAAAAAAAGGGAAGCTAGAGAGTACAAAAGTGGATGAATACCTATAGGAGATAGAGAATTCGTGGAGGTCCAGCCTGCCTGAGGGCAGAATCTGGCATGCCATCAGAGCAGAACAGAGATGTGTTTGGAGGCAGAGGAGAGGGCAGACACTTGTCAAGTGTCACCTAGGATGACACTGCAAGGGGCTGAGCTTTTAGAAGCAACTTCTCCAGCAGAGGTGGTGGGAAGCAGCTATCTCTCCTACAGAGCACAAAGAAAGCAAAATTGGTGAGCTGCAACAGTTGTGTGAGTTGCAGGTGGAAGGACCTACCTTTCTCCAGCAGCACCCATATTTCTGAGGAAAAAATTCCTTGACTAGGGGGAGTGAAAGAAAAAGAAGGAAGGCAGATAAGAATAGGAAAGGATGTTGAAGGAACACATTTCTTTCAGACACATTTCCTCCTGCCTGCTTTGGGACTTCAACAGGAGGTCTGCCCATGGACTTCTAGATGTGCCCCTCTCAACAATCCGCCCACTAGTCCAAGTGCACCCGCAAAGCTTCAGGTTTTAGCCCACACCTCCCCGCACTCTGCTGCTGGCTCTGTGAGCGTGCTCAAGTGCACCACGAGAACCAGCTCTGGAAAAAGAAACAACGAACTTGCACTTATAGCACCACCACCTGGAATACAAAAGAAAAGTTTCTAATAGCCAGTCTGTTGAATTGTAAGAAACAAAGAAGACTTAAAAAAAAAAAAAAACCAACAAAACAAAACAAAACAAAAAAAACCTTAAGGAGTTGTCTACTACTTCACTTGTGAAAGCAGAAGGGCATACTGTCAAAATTTTTTTTTAAATCAAGGAAAATATGGTATCACAAGAGGAAAATGATCATTCTCCAGCAACCAAAATCAAGGTATGAAATATTGTGATCTGACAAAGAATTCAAAGTAGCCATTATGAAGAAATTCAATGAGCTGCAAGAAAACTCAGAAAGACATTTTAGTAAACTCAGGAATAAAATTAATAAAATTAATGAAGGGGAGTTTTACTAAAGATATTAAAACTGTTAAAAAACAAAAAAACAAAAAACAGAACCAAAGAGAAATTCTGCAGCTGAAGTCTTCAATGATGAGATAAAGATTGAAATAGAGAATATTGCTAACAGGGCAGACCAGCTCAAGCAAAGAATAAGTGACTTAGAGGATAGGAATATAGAAATAATTCAATTATGATAGGAGAGAAAACTCAGATTTTTAAAAAGTAAAGAAACTCTTTGAGAGCTATTGGATTCAATCAGAAGAACAAATATAAGAATAATTGGTGTACAAGAAGGGAAGAGACAGAAAGCTTATTTAAAGAAATAATAGCTGAGAACTTCCCAAACGTGGGGGAGGACTTGGATACACAAGCCCATGATGCTAATAGAACACCGGGTTATCTCAATGCAAAAAGACCTTCTCCAAGGCATATTATAATAAAACTGTCAAAAAAAAAATAAATAAATGATTAAAAAAGAATCTTTATCCAGAAATTCCAGTTCTGAGTATTTATCCAAAGAAAACAAAAACACTAACTCAAAAAGATATATGCATCCCATCTATGTTCATTGCAGCATTATTTATGATAGTCAAACGACGAAAACCTAAATTTCCATTTGACAGATGAATGGATGAGGAAAATGTGATATATAGAGATATATAGACATAAATATAGATATTATTCAGCCATTTAAAAAAACAAAATCTTGCCATTTGTGACAACATAGATAGACCTCAGGGGGATCATGCTAAGTGAAATAAGTCAAACAGAAAAAGACAAAACCATATGATTTCTCTTATATGCAGAATCTGTAAAAAAAAAAAAGCTATAGATACAGACAACAGGTAATTACCATAAGCTAACATAGGGGAGTAGGAAATGGGGAGGGAATTGATGAAAGGGATCAAAAGGCTAAAAAAAAAAAAAAGAAAAGAAAAGAAAATAAGTATCTCAAAGGCAGTGAAAGAAAAAAAAGAAAGTGACAAAGGATTTCACATTAGGCTATCAGTGGATTTCTCAGTAGAAATTCTACAGGCCAGGAGAGAGTGAAATGACATATTCAGTGTTAAAAGATGAAAATTGCCTGTCAAGAATACTTTATCCATAGACTTCCAAGGTGGTGCAATTGTTAAGAATCCACCTGCCAATGCAGGGGACATGGGTTTGATCCTTGCTCCAGGAAGATCCCACATGCCACGGAGCAACTAAGCCCGAGCACCACAACTATTGATCCTGTGCTTTAGAGCCCATGAGCCACAACTATTGAGTCTGTGTGCTGCAATTACTGAAGGCCACGTGCCTAGAGCCCATGCTCCACAACAAGAGAAGCCACAACAATGAGGAGCCTGTGCACCACAATGAAGAGTAGCTCCTGCCTCAGCAACTAGAGGAAGACTGTGTGCAGGAACAAAGACCCAATGCAGCCAAAAAAAAAATTTAATTAATTAATTAATTAATTTTAAAAAAGAATACTTTATTCAGTCAAGTTATCTTTCCAGATATGAAGAAGAAATAAAGTCTTCCCATATAAACAAAAGCTGAGGGAGATCACCACCACTAGATCTGCCTTGAAAGAAATGCTAAAAGGAGTTCTTTGAAGTAAAAAGACATCAGTCAGCGACATAAAAACATGTGAGGGTACACAACACTCTGGTAATGGTGAAAATAGACAGTCATAATTAGAAAACTATAACTATTAGAATGGTGTGTCAACCATTTAATTATAGTATAAAGGTTAAAAGATAAGATCATAAAAAACTATGAATACTATAATTGGTTAATGAATACACAGTATAAAAAGAGGTAAATTGTTACATCAAAAATATATAAGGGGAGCAGTAAAAGAGTGGAGCCTTTATTAGGTAAACAAATATATGTCTCTATCAGCATAAAATGGGCTGCTTTATGTATGAGATGTTTTATATAAGCCTTATGGTAACCACAAAGCAAAAATCTAGAGTAGATTCACTAGACATAAAAAGGGGGAGACAGAGTGTACCACCATAGAAAACCACCAATTTACAAAGATAGGCAGAAACACAGGGGGAGAAAAAAACTGTGAAGATACAAAACAAAACAGAAGACAAAATAAGATGGCAGTGGTAGGTTCTTATATATCAATAATTACTCTAAACAAAAATGGATTTAACTCACCAATTCAAAGGCATAGAGTGGCTGGATGGATAAGAAAAATAAGATTATCTACTGCCTACAGGAGACCCATTTCAGCTCTACAGTCACATATAGGCTCAAAGTAAAGAGATGGAGGATAATATTCCAAGTAAGTGGCAACCAAAAATGGTGATGAGAGACAAAGAAGGTCATTATGTAATGATAAATGGATCAATACATCAAGAAGATACAACAGTTATGAATACATACACACCCTATCTGAAGGGAGAAATGGACAACAATGCAGTAATAGCAGGGGACTTCAATACCCCACTGTCAACAACGGATACATCATGAGACAGAAAATCAACAAGGAAATATTGGCATTGAACTGCACTTTAGACCAAATAGGCTCAACAGACACAAATAGAATATTCTATCCACTAGCAGCAGAAAATACATTCTTATCAAGTCCACACGGAACATTCTCCAGGATAGATCATATGATAGGACATAAAACAAGCCTTAGCAAATTTAAGAAAATTGAAATCATACCAACAATTTTTTTCTGACCACAATGGTATGAAACCAGACATCATTAACAAGAGGAAAAATGACAAAATCTGCAAATATATGGAAAGTAAACAACACAATATTGCATAACTTATGAGTCAAAGAAGATTTCAAATGGGAAATTTTTAAATATCTTGGAAAAACACAAAGGAAGCACAATATACCAAAATATATGGGATGCAGCAAAAGCAATTCTAAGAGGAAAGTACATAGTGATAAAGATCTTCCTTAATGAAAAAGAAAGATTTCAAATAAACTAACTTTACACTTCAAAGAACTAGAAAAACAAGAAAAAGTAAGACCAAAGTTAACTGAAGGAAAGATAACAAAGATCAAAGCAGAAATAAATGAAAAGAGATGAGAAAAACAGTAGAATATATCAATCTAATTATGAGTTGGCTTTTTTTAAAAGAAAGTATCAGAACTTTAGATAGACTTACCAAAGAAAAAAAAAGAGAGAAGACTCAAATAAATGAAATCAGAAATGAAAGAGGAGACATTACAACTGATACCAAAGAAATACAAAATATCAGAAGAAAGTACTGTAAACAATTAAACACCAACAACAGGAAAATCTAGAAGAAATTGATAAATTCCTAGAATCATACAACCTACCAAGACGTAAGCATGATTTTTAAAGTTGGCTATTTATAAACAGACACAGCAGTTAATAGGAATACCAAGGTTTAGGGAAAAAATGAATTTAGTAAAAATAGAGGAAAGCAAGCTACCTAAAAAAATATCGTGTCAATATGATTTACAAAATCTTTAATGGAAGTCAAGATAAAAGAAAATATTACCTTAAAACTGTAACAAATTTTGAACATAGAACTATATATAGCAATCCTTTTTGTGTATTTCATATTTGTAATTTAACATACCAATTAAAATTTATTTATAAAACAATATTCACAGTATTTCCATGATGATTCAAGAATGTGCATAGAAAAGCAAAAAACGTGAGCCACTTACATGCACATTCCCCACAGAAGTCAACAAGACAATGCTCTGTCTTCTTGTGTCAGCTTTCATACAGTAAACAAGGTTATTTTTGTGAAATATTTAGAGCCACAATTTTGCATTTTTGTGCTTCTGTTTCGGTGCATTTGCTGTTTAAGATTGCCTCCAGGTATAGTGCTGATGTTCTGTCTAGTGTGACTAGGCACGAAAGCCTGTGATGTGCCTTACCAAAAAAGTTATATGTTATACACACCTTGAGACATGAGTTATAGTGCTGTTGGCCATGAGTTCAATGCTAATTAATCAAAAATATTAAATAATAAATAAAAATAAATACAAAAATAAACATATTAAAGACAATAAATTGTCTTTAGATAGAAATACACATAAAACAAGGTTATGTATTAATCAACTGATAAAAATGCTGTGACCCCAGGTTCACACAAAATTAACCTTGCATTTCTTCTAGAAACAATGAATCAGAAACTGCTGACTCAGTGTTTTAAGTAACATTGTAGAACATAACTCCAGCAAATAACGAGAATTGACTATACTTTATTTGACTTTAAGAAATCAAGAAAAGGGACTCCCCTGGCAGTCCAGTGGTTAAGACTCTGGGCTTCCACTGCAGGGGGCATGGGTTCGATCCCTGGTCAGGGAAATAAGATCCCGCATGCCTCAGGTCCCCACACCATGTGGCATGGCCAAAAAATAAAAATACAATCAAGAAAAGATAGACACTTTAGATCAAGAGGGAGCATCAATGTTTAATAAAATACTTTCCAATAATTTAATAGATGAAAAAGAGAAAAGTCCCAAAAGTCTGGTCTGAGATGCAAAAATGAATGGAAAGCAAAAAATTAAAAGCATACAGATATAATTTATGTGTAAAATGGACTCAATTGTTGTAAATTTTCATTAATTTCTTAAACTTTATTACTTTTTTCCCCAAAGAGTTTGCACAATCTCGAATATTCGCTTACCTGCATGGATTAGCACCAAAGGACAAACTGTGGCATAGCTATTGACCACAATAACCTGGAACCACACCAAGAGAGGGTTATTTCTCCATGTCACAACCACTGAAAACGAGAAGGTAAAGTCCACCCAGTATATGAAGACAAAACAACACACCACCAGCAAGACGGTCTGGGAGGCCCTTTTCACTGGTGAGACTCTTGGGAAGAAGCTGGTGCTCTAAAATTGCTGGGATAATCTCTGACATCTGTGCAAAGTAATCACTATGTAGCCACTAGAGAGGACCATTAACCCTCTGAAGGTAACATCTTTCAATGTCATGAGTGTGAAAAATAGGTTCCTGTGCATATAGCTCATGGGTAAAACAGAACAGCAGTCAGTAATAAACAGAAGACTGGCCTCAGTCCCATTAGGAGTGGCCACAGTGTAGAGTAGAAGGTTACTACTGACAGACAGGTTGAGAACCTATGAGAAGAGGAAGAATCCTGGGGTGTGATTTGGAGACATATGTTTGAACTTAGCCAAGGAGGAAGTGCTGGGGCTGATGGTGATGGCCTGGAGCATGCTCAGAAAGTAGCTTGTACAAATGGAGAGACCTCTCAGCATCTTTTTTAAAAAAGACAATTACCTTACACCTTACATCATTCTGAATATTCTGTGACCCAAACAAGTCTGAGGACACCAGTGTTGTCATGGTGAAGAGAAGCAGTATGTGGACCAAGGACAAGTGACTAATTGTCATGTCAATGGGCTTAAACCTGTGAGTAAAAACAATGGTGAAGACGTGGAAGAGAAGAAGAAAGATGTTTGCTGAGATTCTGAAGCTGGCTTGTGAATAAAAGGAGTTTCTCATGACAATGTAACTAGGAAGTTTGGTCATCTTCATAAATTTTTAAAATGAAATTTGTGAAGAAAAACAAGAGATCTGATGATAACAGAGTTATTTCTGCCACGTTCCCAGTTCTCAACAATGTTCAGCAATGTCTGATCTGGAGTCAGCAGTTTCTCTACCTAAACATATAGATTGAAAAGATCTATTTATTTTTACTGAAGAGAAATTATTGACAATAGGAGAGTGACTTCTCACATATATCTCGGTGCTTAGCATATATGGATTCTACAGGAAAACAACAAAACCTGAAGATCTGAAAACAGCTAAAGCTTTCCAATTTGAATTTGGGCACTTATTTTAGGAAATGAAACCTGGACTCCGTTATGATGGTGAAGGTTGCAGGAATATGCCTCAGTGTTCACATGGTCCCACCTTGATGGGAGCAGGCAGCCCTGGTCTCCATGGCAGACCATTTAGCCAGTGCTGGACACCAGGTCTGGTCCTCAATCATGTCCAATCATGCGATTCAGAAGCTAGTAAGTGGTCATGCTTCAGTGGGAAGGGGAAATAAAGGAAGAAAATGAAGGGGTATAAAGTAAAATGTATCCACTCAGTAGTTCCAGGGTGAGTTTGACAGAGGTGATTTTGTCGGTGCATCCAGGAAAGCAAGGAAATGAGTCGTGTGCATCTGGGTCCACAGTTGTACGATTAGAAAATAAGAATATCCCTAGGGTACTAGTATTGTATGAAATATATAAATTATATAAATCATGTAAATCAGTGTCAGGATAAAGAGATAAATAGCATTAACCATGAAGTAACAGACTACTTTGTCATTATCATTTTGATCTATATCATCATTGTTTTGTTATTTGCACTATTATTGTATGGGAAAAAGTCTTGTTCAACAAAATAATGAGTACAAAGATCTAAAGAATATTTGAGAGAGAAAAGTAACACTGTGAGAAGAGGGTTGTAGGGGCTCAAGATAATAAGTGCTGTGTATTCCCTCAAAACAAGAATACCATGGACGGAATTATTTTTAAAAATCCATGTGGCATGTGTGGAGAAGGTAAAGCTGTGCTAATTTGTGAAATATTCAACTGTAATGCACTACCAATAAATGAATGAAATCTGATTCTCAAAACCATGGCACAGGTTTTCATAATTGAATTGATTACAAGGTTTAGTTCATAGATCTATCCTGCTACTAAGATGTTTACAATCCCAAGGCATCTATAACATTGTGGAGAAAAAGTAGGAAAACAGAGACAGGAAAACAAAAAACAAAACAGAGTTCCACCACAAATAGAAACTAACTCTACTGGAAAACTTACATTCTAATTTTGTGTATGTTTTCCTGAACACTGCAAAATTTACAAATTTTACAAAAATTACAGCAAAAGCCAATTGTGATATCTTTTGTCAAACAATTTGCATAGTCTTGTGCCTTCATTTTCTTTGCTCACAAGTGTAGTAAAAGGGCATAGAGTACAATCACTTTTTCAGTTAGGGCCTTGAAAGTCAGCTGAAGGAAAACAAAATATTTTAAATCTATAATTCAGAACCAGTCAAATTCAGGCTTTCCTCTGTCCTTAATGAGATCAGTTGGCATGCACATTAGCAGAGAAAGAGAAAAGAATTTTCCACTTTGAATAAGTTTAAGAACAACTGGACATTTTCTTATCATATGCCCTTAAATGCAAGTTTTCTTTTACGTGAGTTCTACAATATTTTATCTTTTATTCTTGAGAACCAAGAAGGAAATTTTTCTGCTATACCAAATCTGTCCTTTATTCACCATGCTTGTGGACCAGCTACAATTTTCTTCTCCTTTGAAACCATACAATTTAGAGGATAGGTAGGATTTAGTTAATTGTAGATGACTAAAATTGACATTTGCGATAAATCACCTGATTTTATGAATAATATTTTGATAATTAAATTATGAGTTTGGAGTATATTACAATTTATTAATAAGAAAATATTTTGGACAAGAGAAAGGAAATTTTCCTAATTATTTTGACTTACTCTTATCCATTAATTGTGAAAACAAACTGAAATATAAAAAGTAATGTAAAGTACTTTGTCAGTCATATCTTAGAGCTTTAGGTAATTTAAATAGTAAAATTAAAATATTTCAATAAAATCTGTAGTTGATATTTTATGCTCTTTTCTGATTAAATGTGAATTACTTTTCTAACTGTGCAAACAATTAAATAACCAGAAAGAAGATACTTCAAGTTATATGTCATAAGCAAAAGAATTTGTTCACTAATTACAGTGATTAGAAAAATAAAAATATGATCACCTGTTAAAATTATGTTATACCATGCATTTTTAAAAATACAACACTATTTTGCCACAAAAGTAAAATAATTCTACCACTTTACTCCCCTCTCACAACATCTCTAGGACATTTCAAATAGAATATAATGGTCCAAAATTTTAAATAATTAAGTGAGAAGGAAATGACACATATATAGGCCTTCAGAATCTAAGGAAGTAAAATTTTAAAGAAACATAATGGCCTACATTTAGTGTAAATTCTACAGAAGATACCAGAAATAAGTACTCAAAAAGAATTAAAGCCAAATTTTTAGTCTGCCTAACATTTTTTTTAAAGTAGCATAAAAAAACTATAAAATTTCATTCATATAAATAAGTAAAAATTTAGAAATTAATGGTTTCTAAAAAGTTTTTGCTTAAGTGAGCCATTCATCTAAAGTATACCAAATTTACTCTGAGCATTCTCATAAATTATTCTACACCTGAAGATAAAATCCTGCCTCCTATATTTGCCTGGGTAGACACTGGAGAGCAAATCACTGAAATCAAAGACTTGGACCTAAGCTTCTTTTCCACTGCCTCCTCCTCACTGCTTCCCAGACTGGGAAATAAAGTGACACTTACCAAGTGGTCCTTGAGGATGTGTCTGTCTTGAAAAAGGGAGTCAAGCTGCAGTTATATGGAAAGGATATCATTACCTCATTGTCCCCCAATGAGCAATTTTCATGTTACCTTTGAAGCATAATGCTGTCCGGTTGTTTTGGAAAAAAAGGAGTCTCGAAAGGGGAAAAATACTTCATTTTCAGAGTAGAGTAAAGTAAGCAGGGACACCTCAGTTGAAATCTTTTTAATGTTATAATGCAAAATGTCCAAACCTGGGGTGTTCATGTGGTTATATCATGGCAAGCAAAACAAAATCCCCACACGTTGATTCTACTTTCTACATGGATACAATATAAGATAAACTCAAACACATTGAGAACTGGAAATAGCAATGTGAAATCATAAATGTTGACATATATTACCTGGCTTTTCTCCCTGAAGCAGCTGAACGTAAGGAGACAATAAGAACAATGAGCAGGTCGCACAACCAGATTTTTATTCCTAAATATCCATTTCCCTATGAGACTAACCAGAATTCCTTGAGCGAGGAATGCAGAGAATATATTCATCAAAAATGAATAAACAATGCCAACACTAGTGAGATTGTTCCAAAAAGACAGGAAAGAAAAAAAAAACCCACAATATTTAGTGGCTTCCAGAGGCAAAACTGAAGAATTTGAACATCAAAATTAATAATGACTGGAACCGATTGAATGGCATTGTAAATATAAATGTCCATGATCTTATTCTCAGTGTTAGTCAAGAATGATTAAGAGGGACTTCCTATATGGTGCAGTGGTTGTGAATCTGCCTGCCAATGCAGGGGACACAGGTTCGATCCCTGGCCCAGGAAGAACCCACCTGCCATGGAACAACTAAGCCCATGCACCACAATTATTGAGCCTGGGCTCTACAACCTGTGAGCCACAACTACTGAGCCCATGTGCCACAACTACTGAAGCCCAAGTACCTAGAGCCTGCACTCTGCAACAAGAGAAACCACCACAATGAGGAGTAGCCCCCGCTTGCTGCAACTAGAGAAAGCCCATGTGCAGCAACAAGGACCCAACACAGCCAATTAAAAAAAATATTTATTTATTTAAAAAATGATTAAGAAAGGATATTGACATAGTCAAGTGTCATAAAATAGATAAAAGGTTAGTGTCAAACTCACCTTGTTGATGAATCAATCTTAGAATCTCTAATGATAGGCAATCAGACACCATATGATGTGTTAGTTTTATATTGCTGTGTAACAAATTAGCACAAATTTAGCAATTTAGAGTAACACAAATTTGTTAAGTCGTTGTTTGTGGTTAAGAATCCAGAATGTTTTAGTTTGGTCCTACAAAATCTAAAATCAAAATGTTGGATAGTTAGGTACTCAAGATCCCTCAGGTATTTGGAAGCATCATTTTTATGTTTTCTTGCTAGCTGTAGACCAGCACTGCTTTCAGTTCTAAGGGTTTGCTCTTGGGTCCCTAGCATTTGGCCACTTCATAACATGGTAGCTATCTGGGGGCTAATAGGAGGACCTCTGATGCTGGCTCTTTCCTCTTTTACAAGTGTTGATAATAATAACAGGCCCACCCAGGATGTTCTCCCTTTTGCTTTTTTTTTTTTTTTAAAGATTTATTTTTATTATTTATTTATTTTATTTTTGGCTGCATTGGGTTGTCTTTGCTGTGCACAGGCTTTCTCTAGTTACGGAGAGTGGGAGCTAGCCTTTGTTGTAGTGGACAGGTTTCTCATTGTGGTGGCTTCTCTTGTTGCAGAGCTCAGGCTCTAGGTGCATGAGCTTCAGTAGTTGCGACCCATGGGCTCAGTAGTTGTGGCTTACGGGCTTAATTGCTCCACGGCATGTGGGATCTTCCCGCCCCAGGGCTCGAACCCGTGTCCCCTGCACTGCCAGGTGGATTCTTAACCACTGTGCCACCAGGGAAGACCCTCCTTTTTGCTTTATAAAACAGCAACAAATGAGGTACCTTAATATGTTCAAAATTATCTTTCCATATAACAGTGTAATTACTGTAGTGATATCTGATTATAATCACAGGTTCTACCAACAGCCAAGGTGATGAGTTATACAACCATGTGTCCCACATGGTGAAATCTTAGAGTTCTATTTTAGAATTCTATCTACAAAATGTGCCTTCTGATGTATAACAACATGAAGAATACAGCATCACTGTGAAATCTTTCTCCCCAAAATATTTAATCTCAATCAAATTAGACTCTCAAATATAAATTTCAGTTTCTGGGAAGAAGTGGTTATAGAGAAAAAAAATAATACCCTAAGAAAGTATTAAGAGAAATCCAAACACAGACTATGTTAAAAGACACTAATATAGCCCCTTCAAAAATAGATTTTATTTAAATCACCCTTGATATACTACTTATAGGATAAAAGAGAATTAAATGATATAACAACAGAAGTCAAAGCGTAGGGTCTGATGTGAACAAAAAGACTATAAAAGGCAATTTGGGGAGTTACGTTATTGAAATGCAACATTAAGTAGCTCTAAGGGCTCATCACAACATAAACACAAAAAAAAGTTGAGCAAAAACAATAAGAATTAACTATCAGACTGGGAAATCAATCAAATATTTATAGAGACCAAATGAACACTATATCTAAGAAAAGGCAATTCTTATCTTTTAAATTAATTTTTATTGGAGTATAGTTGCTTTACAATGCTGTGTTAGTTTCTTCTGTACAGTAAAGTGAATCAGCTATATATATATATACATATATCCCATCTTTTTTGGATTTCCTTCCCATTTGGGTTACCACAGAGCATTGAGTACAGTTTGCTGAGTTACAGAATAGGTTCTCATTAGTTATTTATTTTATACATAGTATCAAGAGTGTATATATGTCAGTTGCAGTCTCCCCACTCATCCTACCCCCACTTTCCCATTGGGATCCATGCATTTATTCTCTACATCTTAGTCTCTATTTCTACTTGGCAAATAAGGTAATCTATAACATTTTTCTAGATTCCACATATATGCGTTCATATACAATTTTTGTTTTTCCTTTTCTGACTTACTTCACTCTGTATGACAGTCTCTAGGTCCATTCACATCTCTACAAATGACCAAATTTTGTTCCTTTTTATGGTTAATATTCCATTGTATATATGTACCACATCTTCTTTCTCCATTCCTCTGTAAATGGACATTTAGGTTGCTTCCATGTCCTGGCTATTGTAATTAGTGCTGCAGTTAATATTGGGGTGCATGTGTCTTTTTGAATTATGCTTTTCTCTGATGATATGGCCAGTAGTGGGATTGCTGGGTCAAATGGTAGCTCTATTTTTAGTTTTATAAGGAATCTCCATACTATTCTCCATAGTGGCTATATCAATTTACATTCCAACCAACAGTGCAAGAGGGTACCCTTTTCTCCACACCTTCTCCAGCATTTATTTTTTCTAGATTTCTTTATGATGGCCATTCTGACTGGTGTGAGGTGATACCTCATTGTAGTTTTGATTTGCATTTCTCTATTAATTAGTGATGTTGAGCATCTTTTCATGTTTATTGGTAATCTGTATGTATTCTTTGGAGAAATGTCTATTTAGGTCTTCCATCTATTTTTTGATTCTGTTGTTTTGTTTTGTTTTTGTTTTTGTTTTTGTTTTTTTGATATTCAGCTACCTGAGCTATTCATATAATTTGGAGATTAATCCTTTGTCAATTGATTCACTTGCAAATATTTTTCCCATTGTGAGTGGGGCCTTTTCTTCTTATTGATGGTTTCCTTGGTGGTGCAAAAGCTTTTAAGTTTACTTAGGTCCCATTTGTTATTTTTGTTTTTATTTTCATTGCTCTAGGAGGTAGGTCAAAAAAGATCTTAAAGTGACATGTCAAAAAGTGTTCTTCCTATGCTTTCCTCTAAGAGTTTTACAGTGTCTGGCCTTACATTTAGGACTTTCCTTAATCCATTTTGTGTTTGTTTTTGTGAATGGTATTGGGGAGTGTTCTAATTTCATTCTTCTACATGTAGCTGTCCAGTTTTCCCAGCACAACTCGTTGAAGACACTGTCTTTTCTCCATTGTATATTCTTTCAGTTTTTGACATAGATTAGGTGACCATAGGTGCGTGGATTTATCTCTGTATTTTCTATCCTTTTCTGTTGATCTATATTTCTTTATTTGTGTCTGTACCATACTGTCTTGATTACTGTAGCTTTGTAGTATAGTCTGAAGTTAGGGAGCCTGCTACTTCCAGTTCTGTTTTTCTTCTCAAATTGCTTTGGCTATTCAGGGTCTTTTGTGTTTCCATACAAACTGTAAAATGTTTTGTTCTAGTTCTGTGAAAAATGTCATTGGTAGTTTGAGAGGCATTGCATTGAATCTGTATATTGCCTTGGGTAGTATAGTCATTTTGACAATATTGATTCTTCCAATCCAAGAATATGGTATATTTCTTGATCTGTTTGTGTATTCTCCGATTTCTTTCATCAGCACCTTAATGCTTTCAGAGTACAGGTCTTTTGTCTCCTTAGGTAGGTTTATTCCCAGGTATTTTATTCTTTCTGATGTGATGGTAAATGGGATTGTTTCTTGAATTTCTCTTTCTGATTTTTCATTGTTAGTGTATAGAAGTGCAACAGGTTTCTGTGTGTTAATTTTATAACTTGCAAATTTACCAGATTCATTGATGAGCTTTAGTAGTTGTCTGGTAGTGTCTTTAGGATTTCCTATGTATAATATCATGTCATCTACAAACAGTGACAGTTTAACTTTTTTTCCAATTTGGATTCCTTTTATTTCTTTTTCTCCTCTGATTGCCATAGCTAGGACTTCCAAAACTATATTTAATAAAAGTGTAAGAGTGGACATCCTTGTCTTTTTCCTGTTCTTAGAGGAAATGTTTTCAGCTTCTCACCATTGAGTATGATGTTGGCTATAAGTTTGTCATATATGACCTTTATTACGTCAAGGTATCTTCCATTTATGCCCACTTTCTAGAGAGTTTTTATCATAAATCGGTGTTGAACTTTGTCAAAAGCTTTTTCTGCATCTATTGAGATGATCATATAGTTTTTATTCTTCACATGCAGTTGATGTGATGTATCACATGGATTGATTTGCGAATATTGAAAAATCCTTGCTACCCTGGGATAAACCCCACTTGATCATAGTGTATGATCCTTTTAATGTATTATTGGATTTGCTTCGCTAGTACTTTGTTAAGGACTTTTGTGTTTAAGTTCATTTGTGATATTGGCCTGTAATTTTCTTTTTTTGTGATATCTTTCTTTGCATTTGGTATCAGGGTGATGGTAGCCTCATAGAATGAGTTTGGGACTTTACTCTGCAATTTTTTTGGAAAAATTTCAGAAGAATAGGTGTTAGCTCTTCTCTAATTGTTTGATTGAATTTGCCTGTGAAGCCATCAGGTCCTGGACTTTTGTTTGTTGGGTGGGTTTTTTGTTTGTCTTTTTAATAAATTTATTTATTTATTTATTTATTTATTTATTTATTCATTCATTTATTCACTGCATTGCGACTTCATTGCTGCACACAGGCTTTCTCTAGTTGCAGTGAGCAGGAGCTACTCTTCATTGTGGTGCACGTGGTCCTCATTGCAGTGGTTTCTCTTGTTGCAGAGAATGGGCTCTAGGCATGTGGGCTTCAGTAGTTGCAGCACATGGGCTCAATAGTTGTGGCTCACAGGCTCTAGAGTGCAGGCTCAATAGTTGTGGTGCAGGGGCTTAGCTGCTCTGCAGCATGTGGTATATTCCTGGGGCAAGGATCAAACCTGTGTCCCCTGCATTGGCAGGCACATTCTTAACCACTGCGCCATCTAGGAAGTCCTGTTGGGTGATTTTTAATCACAGTTTCAATTTCAGTGCTTGCGATTGTTCTGTTCATATTTTCTATTTCTTCCTGGTTCAGTCTTGGAAGATTGTACCTTTCTAAGAATTTGTCCATTTCTTCTAGGTTGTCCATTTTATTGGCAACTTGTTGCTTGTAGTAGTCTCTTATAATCCTTTATATTTCCATGGTGTCCATTTTAACTTTTCCCTTTTCATTTCTAATTTTATTGATTTGAGTTCTTTCTCTTTTTTTCTTGATGAGTCTGGCTAAATTTTATCAATCTTGTTTATCCTTTCAAAGAACAAGCTTTTATTTTTATTTATTTGTTTATTTTTATTCATTCATTCATTCATTTTGGTTGTGCTGGGTCTTATTTGTGGCATGCAAGATTTTTGTTGTATCACGCAGGATCTTTTTTTTTTTTTTTAATTGGAGTGTGTGGATTTCTTAATGCAATCTGTGGAGTTCTTAGTTGTAGCATGTGGACTCTAAGTTGTGGCATGCAAACTTCTAGTTGCAGCATACAGACTCTTAGTTGCAGCATGTAGACTTCTTAGCTGTGGCATGCAAACTCTTAGTTGTGCCATGCTTGCAGGATCTAGTTCCCTGACCAGGGATTGAACCTGGGCACCCTGCATTGGGAGCATGGAATCTTACCCAACTGGACCATGAGGGAAGTCCCTGAAAGAACCTGATTTTAGTTTCTTTGATCTTTGTTATTGTTTTCTTTGTCTCTATTTCATTTCTTTAGCTCTTACCTTTATGATTTCTTTCCTCCTACTAACTTTGGATTTTGTTTATTCTTTCTCTAATTGATTTAGGTTTAAGGTTAGGTATTTTTATTTAAGATTTTGCTTGTGTCCTGAAGTAAGATTGTACTGCTATAAACTTCCCTATTAGAACTGCTCTTGCTGCATTCCATAAGTTTTGGATTGGTTTGCTTGCATTTTTATTTGTCTCTAGTATTTTTGATTTCCTCTTTGATATCTTTAATGATCTATATTGTTTAGCCTCTACTTGTTTGTGGTTTTTATAGTGTTTTTTTCTTGTAGTTTACTTCTAAACTCATAGTGTTGTGGTCAGAAAAAATGCTTGATATGATTTCAATTTTCTTAAATTCACTGAGTTCTCGCTTTGTGTCCCAGCATGTGGTCAACCCTGGACAATATTCTGTGTGCACTTGAGAAGAATGTGTGTCCTGCTACTTTTGTTTCTTTTTATTTGTTTGTTTTTGTTTTTTGGTTTGGGGTTTTTTTGTTTGTTTGTTTGCTTTGTGGGTTTTTTTGGCCACATTGTATGGCATGCAGGATCTTAGTTCCCCCACCAGGGACTGAACCCATGCCCCCTCCAGTGGAAGCACAGAGTCCTAACCACTGGAATGCCAGGAAATACACCCTGTTGCTTTCATGTGAAAAGCTCTATAAATATCTATTAAGCCCATCTGGTTTATTGTGTCATTTAAGGTCTGCATTTCCTTATTGATTTCCTTTCTGGATGATCTGTCCATTGACAAAAGTGAGGTGTTAAATTCCCACACTATTATTGTGTTACTCTCAATTTCTCCCTTTATGGCTGCTTGTATTTACCTTATATATTGAGGTGCTCCTATGTTGGGTGCATATATATTTACAATTGTTATATCTTCTTGGACTGATCCCTTGATCATTATGTAGTGTCATTCTTTGTCTCTTATAACAGTCTTTATTTTAAAGTCTATTTTGTCTGATATGAATATTGCTACTCCAGCTTTCTTTTGATTTCCATTTGCATAGAATATGTTTTTCCTTCTTTTCACTTTCAGCCAGAATGTGTCTCTAGGTCTGAAGTGGGTCTCTTGTAGACAGCATATATATGGGTCTTTTTTTTTTGTTTTTCTTTTTGTATCTATTTAGCTAGTCTATGTCTTTTTGTTGGAGCATTATTCCAGTTACATTTAAGGTAATTATCGATATGTATGTTCCTATTGACATTTTCTTAATTGTTTTGGGTTTGGTTTTGTAGGTCTTTTTTCTTCCCTTTATATTTTGTTCTCTTGTGGTTTGGTGACCATCTTTAGAGTTTTGTTTAGGTTACTTTTTCTTTTTTATGTGCATATCTGTTGTAATTTTGGGGTTTGCTGTTCCCATGAGGGTTTGATATAGCAGTCTATATATGTATGAGGTTGTTTTAAGTTACTGTTCTCTTTCCCACCTAGAGGAGCTCCTTCAGCCTTTGTTGTAAAGCTGGTTTGATGGTACCAAATTCTCTTAAGTTTTGCTTGTCTGTTAAGCTTTTAAATTCTCCATCAAACCTGAATGAGAGTCTTGCTGGGTAGAGTATACTTGGTTGTAGGTTCTTCCCTTGCTTCACTTTAAGTATATTGTGCCACTCCCTTCTGGCTTGCAGTGTTTCTGCTGAGAAATCAGCTGATAACCTTATGGGAGTTGCTTTGTATGATATTTGTCATTTTTTCCTTGTTGCTTTTAATATTTTTTCTTTGTCTTTAATTTTTGTCAATTTGACTACTGTGTGTTTCAACATGTTCCTCCTTGTGTTTATCCTGCCTGGGACTCTCTGTGTTTCCTGGGCTTGGGTGACTGTTTCCTTTCCCACATTAAGGAGGTTTTCAGTTATTATCTCTTCAAATACTTTCTCATGTCCTTTCTCTCTGTCTTCTCCTTCTGGGACCCCTATAATGTGAATGTTGGTGCATTTAATATTGTCCCAGAGACCTCTTAGACTGCCTTCATTTCTTTTCATTCTTTTTTCTTTATTCTGTTCCACAACAGTGATTTCCACCATTCTGTCTTCCAGGTCATTTATCTGTTCTTCTGCCTCAGTTATTCTGCTATTGATTCCTTCTAGTATATTTTTAAATTTTAGTTATTGTATTGTTCTTCTGTTTGTTCTTTAGTTCTTCTAGGTCTTTGTTAAACATTTCTTGCATCTTCTTAATCTTTGCCTCCATTCTTTTTCCAAGATCTTGGATCATCTTCACTATCATTATTCTGAAATCTTTTTCTGGAAGATTGCCTATCTCCACTTCACTTAGTTATTTTTCTGGGGTTTTATCTTTTTCCTTCATCTGGGACATAATCCTCTGCTATTTTGCCTAACTTGCTGTGATTGTGATTTTCATCCTGCAGGATGCAAGATTGTAGTTCTTCTTGCTTCTGCTGTCTCTCCTTTGATGGATAAGTCTATCTAAGTAGTTTGGGCAAGTTTCCTGAGAGGAGGGGAGAGCTGGGTCTTGTCCTTCTGGTGGGCAGGTCTATGTTCACTAAAACTTTAATCCACTTGTCTGCTGATGGGTGGGGCTGTGTTCACTCCCTGTTGGTTGTTTGGCATGAGGTGACCCAGCTCTGGAGCCTACAGTGTGTTTTCTGGGTCTAATGGCAGCCTCCAGGAAGACTCACACCACTGAGTACTTAGCAGAATTGCTGCGGCCAGTGTCTTCATCCCTACAGTGAGCCACAGTTGCCCCCCCCACCTCTGCAGGAGACCCTCCAATATGAGCAGGTAGGTCTGGCCCAGTCTCTTATGAAGTCACTGCTTTTTCCCCTTGGTCCTGGTGCACACAGACTTTGTGTGTGTCTCCCAAGAGGGAGGTTTCTGTTTCCTCCATTCCTGTGGAAGTCCTGCAATCAAATCCCCCTGGGCTTCAAAGCCAGATTCTCTGGGGACTCCTCCTCCCATTGCCAGACCCCCAGGCTGGGAAGACTGACATGGGGCTCAGAATTTTCACTCCAGTGGGAGAACTTCTGTTGTATAATTGTTTTTCATTTTATGGGTCACCTACCTGACTGGCATGGGATTTGATTTTATCACGATTGCACCCCTTCTGCCATCTCATTGTGGCTTTTCCTTTGTGTAGGGTAACTTTTTTGGTAGGTTCCAGTGTTTTTTTTTTTGTTGTTGTTGTTGCTGATGATTGTTCAGCATTAGTTGTGATTCTGGAGTTCTGGTAAGAAGAGGTGAGCACACGTCCTTCTACTCTGCCTTCTTTTTGCTAAGCCATCAAATATCTTCTTTCTTGTATCAGAATTAATCATCACTCTTGCCAGACAACTTTAACAGCTTTGTGGCTTTTGCTTTTAAAAGCCACTGACTCTCCTTTCCCAGAACACTCTGGGTTTTACCTGAATCTGTCTCCTGAATTGCAATTTATAAGACCCCAAATAAACTCTTTGCTAATTTGCAGCCTTCTGCATTTTTCTTGATTGATGGTATGGACTGGGGCTTTTAAATGTAGATGTTACCTAGGACTCTCCAACCAGGGTCTCTTGCACTTATGTGCTTTCTCCCATAGCTATCTCATTTACTCTCACAGCTTTAATTACAGTGATAAGTATTTCCCCTGCAGCCTGAAGCTCTCCCTAATCTCCAGATGTGCATTTCCAGTTGCCTCTTCCTGAGGCTACCCTGAGACTCAGCAAGTCTCACACTGAATTCATGCTGAAATATTCCTTCCTCCTCAAAATATCACCCTTCTGTTCAAGTCAGAAACTGGGAAGTTCTCCCCAGCTTACATCCCACATATTTCTCAGATCTCTCTACCTCTCAGCACCTCTATTGCTGCTAGCAGCTCCTGGTTGGTATCTCAGTTGTCCTAGCTCAACAGCTCTGAAACTCACCTCCCCCAAATCCCCAGCACTACCCCCTTGCCCTGACTTCACTGCCCCTACCCTAAAACTCACTGCCTGTACAATGTACCCCATAGCCCCTCCTCTGCACCCCACTGCTCTCCCTTAAAACTCACTGCCCTCCCACTGTACTGCCTTACCCTGAACTGCACTGCCTCTCCCCTGTACCCCACTATCTCCCCTGTACCTGCTGCCACTCCCCAGCACCCCCAGTACTCCTTCCCCTTTACCCCACTGCACCAGAGACATCTTAGAAAACACAAGATTTGGTATGTCACATCCTTGCCCAAATGGGCTCTCAAGGTAAAGTATGAGGTCCAGTGCTACACTGGCCTTATTCTCCTCTGTCCTACCAGCTGTGGAAATTTCTGTCCCCTCCCTTTATCCTGCTACCTTTTATTTATCTGCCACATCCCACTTTCAAATTTACTTCTCATGGAAGCCTTCCCTGACCTCATAGACTAAGGAATACCCCCCTGTATCTCTTCTCTGTATTCCTCATCTATAGCCTTTATCACAGCAGTAATTTAAAAATCATTTGTGGAATGTATTACTTAATGCCTTAGTGAGAAGTAACTCAGCATACTATGAAAAGCCCAGACTACCTATACAGGCTGCTGGAATTGACATCTTGGGGTCAGCTGTGTGTCCCTAATCAAATTCCTTAACCACTCCATGCCTCCTCAGTAAAATGAGGGTAATAATTGTGCCTATTTTTCTGAATCATTGTGAAGATTAAATGAGTTAGCATGTATTTAACTTTCAAGCTCTTCCAATTGCCATAAGAGGTAAATACATAAGTTTCCTGCAGTTATAGGGAAATTCCTGAGCCTTTTTTTTTCCTGCTTTTTGAGTCACCATCTACCAAAGTGAGGGGCATGTTGAAGTTCACATAAAATCTTGCAGAATGTGTGTACCTTTCCCTTTCTAGCTCAGATGATCCAGGGTTGAGCTCAGGTTACAAGCTTTACAGGCATGGCAGTGCCTCTGCCCATGCAGGCCAGAGGGGACTGTCACTCACTGAGCAGTCTCCTGAGGCTTAGAGCAGTTAAAAGACTCCCAGGAAAATGCTCAGGGCCATGGAGAATGGTAAGACCAGGATCTGGTCAGGTCTCCTCCCTAGGTCTCTCTCTGTTGCAGTCACATTCCTTTCTGGAAAACAGACAGGACAGAAAGACAGACAGAGGTTGAGGAGGGGCAGCAGATTATAGTTGGGAGAGCTGAGTGCCTCCAAGATATCAGTGTTTCCATGACTGTTGGAGGCTTGATCTAATTATCAAGACAAAAGGTGCACTAGGATACACAATACCTAGAAATGGACCACCCCTGCCTCCCACCCCACCCCACCATTGAGTTTCTGCTGTAGCCTTGTTGGAATAAATCAGTCCACAAAGTGATACTTTGAGGTTCCAAAGAGAGTTGCTCCTCTACGGAATGCATAGGTGTTGCCCACAGTTACCAAGCCAAAGGCATCTGGCCTTTTACAAGTCCCTCACAGCCACTAAGGGAGCAAAGGAAAGGGATGGGCAGTGAAGGCAGCTCCTAGGTGTTTCCAGGTAAAACAAGTCCTGCTCTCATGAAGTCTCTTCCCCATATTGTAGGAAAAATGGGGCATGGGAAGATGGTCATGTCCCATGTCTCAAGTGAGTCCCTGGAACGGGTCATGAGTGAGAGTCCTTGGCTTTGTGTGGGAAAGGATTCAAGAGGGAGCCAAAGTAAAGTTAAAGCAGATTTATTTAGAGAGATACACACTCCATAGACAGAGTATGGGCCATCTCAGAAGGCAAGAGAGGTGACCCCAGGGCATGAAGTCAGGGTCTTGGAAAGTGAGAGTGGCCCTGAAGCATGGGGGTGGTTAGTTTTTATGAGCTGGGTAATTTCATAGGCTAACAAGTGGGAGGATAATTCTAATTATTTTGGGGAAGGGGCAGAGATTTCCAGGAACTGGGCCACCACTCACCTTTTGGCCTCTTATGATTGACCTCAGAACTGTCATGGCACCTGTGGGTGTGTCATTTAGATGCTAATGTATGAGTGTATAATGAGGCTCAAGGTCTACTGGAAGTTGAATCATCCACCGTCTTGGACCTAGCAGCTTCTAACCAGTTTTTGTGGTATCCTGTACTTCTTAATAGTTGTGTCATTCTTTTAATGGTTGTGCCTTGCCCTCTTCCTTTATGTGTCACCCTTAACCCATTTCAAAGCAGACTAGGGCCTTTTAATTTAAAATTTTTTCTTCTTCCCTGGATTTATCATGACTTTGTTACTGATGCACACTGAAGCCAAATAAACCGAAACATCAGAGTTTGGAGCAGAGAGAGGTTTATTGCAAGGCCAAGCAAAGACGATGGGTGGCCCATGCTCAAACACCCTGAGCTCCCCAGTGGTTTAGAGGGGAAAGTTTTTATAGGCAAAATTTGGGGTGAGGGCTGCAGGGTGTGTGACTTTCTTCTGATTGGTTGGTGGTGAGGTAACAGGGTGGTGTTCTGGGAATCTTGTGCTCAGCATGAAGCTACCATCCTCCATCTGGGTGGGGGCCTTAGTTCCAGCAGAAGAAGTCAAAGATATTGTTATGTATATTCCCTGAGGAGGAACTAGGACTCTGCCCCAAGACTTCACTATTGTTTATTGATGGCTCCTACCTTGTTTCTGCATTCCCTCCCTTCCCTGATTAGCAACTGTTTGGATCTGCCCTTTTGACTCAGGGAAGGTCAGGAAGGCTAAATGAAGCCTATTTCCTGCAAACAAGAAATGGGGGACACAGAAAGACTTTTGTGCCCAGGAGGTCCCCACAGGGTCCTGCTCAGTTTCAACTTCACCCTTGCTATACAGAGCCTGAAATTTAGCCAGGGCTTTGGTTCTGTCTTCTTCAGCCACATCTTGTGACACAAACATGGGATGGGGAGGGGGATGGGGTGTAGAGCACATGGGATAGAGCACTGATATTCCCAGGAGTGCCCTTTCCCAAAGCCGAAGGAGATCAGCTCAGGTTTGGGAAAAAAAGGCTGTCTGGCTTCAGACAATCCTTTGTCTTAGACTGCTCTTTCCCAAGCAATCATGAAAAGTTGCAAAAAAGGAATTTGCTTCCCTCTGCCTCTTAAAATCCAGCTCAGAAGAATCTCACCTTCACCCAAAAGAGTAACAAAAATAAAAATCATGTGTTCCATATTCTCAGATTGTCCATCCTAGTGGGTGAGTGACTGCATTTATGACTGCTAACACAAAAATAGACATCTCAAGTTAATGATTTTAGCACTTTTCTCTATGAGGGAAGATGCAAGAATCTGGGCTCATTGAAATTATTCCTTAGCTAAGCATCTTAGCTATATAGGGCCAGTATCCATGTAGCAGGAATTGGCAGTGGCAGACAGGACACCAAGGCTATAAGCAGGAAGCAAAGTTTATTGTACCAGCACAGGCTCAGCGGATTCATATCCAAAGGCTGAGCCCTGAACGCAGTGGGACATTGCTTTATATACTTTTGTTAAACTCCTATACATCAGAATTTTTTGCCTCCCAAATAAGGTAACAAGCAAAGGAGCATATAACCTGATTGGGTACTTCCCCTTCTATGGCCTCTGGACTGTTGCTAAGTTACAGAGTTAGGCAGGAGTTACACAGTAACAGATTTATGCAGGAACCATGTGAGAGGGGCTTCAGAATTAATGGGAACATAAAGATAATGGCAGGATCCAACTGCATTCTTTTCTAGTTGAGTTATGGTCTCCCGGCCCTAGTGTTACTTTGTTCTGGGGGAGCTCCCACCACATCCGAAACACAAAATGCTTCCTGTTTTTCTCTGTCCTTAGCATGTGGGATCTTAGTTCCCTGACCAGAAATCAAGCCTGCACCCCCTGTGTTGGAAGCGCAGTTTTAATCGCTGGACCTCCAGGGAAGTCCCTGTTTTTCTCTCTCCTGAATTCCCCTCAATGCACACAGTTGGGGAGGGAGGGGCCTGGCTACAGTGTCTGATGGCTTGATCCTTGTTTACTGGAATGGCAGGCAACATTCCCTGTCCACAGTGGACACCCAGTTGGTGTCAGAGAATTGGTGTTATGATAGCAGCAGGTTCTTAGCACCTGGACAAGCTGGTTTCCAAGCCCCTGCTCCAATAGGAGGCCAGTCTCTCTTGGGAGGGCAGAAAAGACAAGGTGTACCTTATACTGTACATTATCAATGTCCCATTTTGATCCAGATACTGAGCTGACAATGTAAACAGATAAACACAATGAGGTCTCTGCTCTTGGTGATTAGCAGTGGAGAAAATGTTAAGAGAGTATACCAGGTATCTGTCCACCCTCTCCTTCCCAACTACAACGTGGGTCTATGCCCATCCTCTCTGAACCCCAAGACTGCCCACCTGCCTAGCATTTTCTCCAAGGACAGAGAGTGTCGTTGAGCCAAAGTTCTCTGCTGTCACCAAAGGCAGCTACATGAAAATCTCTATAGGTAAGGGAGACAGCCTTAAGGATGCTGAGGCCTCTGGCTCTCTCATCTCAGTGGCCATCTTTGCTGGAGCACCTGGTTCTGCTCCTATAAATTTGGTGAGTGCACATCTGTTAGACTTTTGGCTTCTTGAGCAGATGGTTAAAGGTAAGTTCCTAGTGAAATTTTTAGATCATGACCATAGAATACCATCTTGACATCAGTCGAGCCATTTTAGAAAAATATGAGTGGCAAAAAATGAGACCAAGATAAATTTGGTCCAGCCACTCATAGCAACTCCACCCCCTACCTGCACCTTGAGTCAATGTTTGCTGAAGATGTTGTGTTGGTATAATATTCATGTGAGTTTATACTCTTTTCCACTCCAAATCTTCTTTCCCCCAAGTACGTAGAGAAACACCTAAAAATATCTGGAAATCTCACTCTGAATTTACCTTCAGTGGGCTGAAAGCAGGCCCCCATCTCTTCTCAGAGCACACAAATACCTTCAAAGGGGATCCAGCTTCATTTGGATGGGACTGATTTACCCCAACTATTAAGTCTGCACCTTTTCTGTCCTGCAATGTTTTCACAGCAAGTATCCTCGCCCCTTTACATTTTGACACTATGTAGCAAGACGTACATAACAGGCTAGTATAGACACAACTGTACCAAATCGTTTTTTAGCGGGTGATGGAAAAAGGGCAACCCCCTGCCACTTACTTGTGTGCTGAGGAGACAGCCCTCTGTCTTGTGGGGGTTACCAACCTGCTTGTGATATCCTTGGCTATAGCCAAGATATGTGAGTGAAGCCTGGCCCTTCTCATTAATGTGTGAATCTGTTCTTCCATTTCTTCTTAAGAGTTCTGCATTTTATAGGGAATTGATAATACTGCAGTGTACTTTGGTGATTTTATGCACATTAGCCATGGTGCTCTGGTTGTTGGCTATGGTTTAGAGGGAGGATAGCTCCCAATCTGAATGGGATGGTCAAAGCAGGTGTGGATGGAACCCCAGGGCTTTGCCCTTGATGAACTTATGATCCCTAATAATCAGCCTGCAGATGCTGGGTGCCTTAGGTGTGGAACAGGGCTGCAGGAGAGCTTGGTCATCCAGTCTTCCTCCCAAAGCTCCTTTGCTGACTAAACTGCATGCGTACACGTTACCTAACCTGTAGACTTGTTTGCTTTGGAGCACTGGTGGGCATTGATCATTACTTATAAGACAAAACAGTATTAACTGTTGTTGCTAACAGAAAATGCATCTGGGTTTATTTGATGGAACTGGGGAGGTGACATAAATGTCATCAAATTCTGTCCATTACGCTGCAAGCAGAAGTGTTTGTGCCTGATCTGCTTTAGGTAGAGAAAGGAAACCATCTCATGGGAGAAAAGCAACCAGCACCTATCTCCAAGTCCAAGGTAGGCAGAGACTTGTACCTTCTCTTCCACGTGTGCCACGATTTGACTTAAGAATAGCAAGGGACCTTCCCACCACTGGCTTTATCTTTGTTTTTCCCAGCTGAGGCAAAAGGTCAGGAGACAAAAGCTATATGAATATGGCAGAGGTTGGGTGAAACAGCTATGGTCTTACCAGGAGTGCATCCTATCCCTGGTGTGAAGAAGCAGTTACTTCACTTCTTCTCTCCTCTAGAAAGAAGTCAGATCAGGTGACCAGAACTATCTATCTGAAGCCTGTAAGTTTCACAAACTGAAGTGTGACATCCAGAAGGGCCATTTCCAGCATCCTCCCACCTCAGGTTCTCTTTGTTAGGCCAACTGACCATCTCTCTCAGCTGTGCTATTATTTTTTTTGACTAAAATGAAAAGTCAAACGCAAGTATTAATTCAGTGAGTTGAATTTTTATTATGCACCTGTGAATTGATGGGAACAATGCCAAGGGATCAGAGGAACAGGGAGGACAGATGCTTTTCAGATGTGGGGTCTCTGAACATCCATGGCACAGCAGAGACATAGCTCACCTGTCTGCCCAGCCACCCAGGAAGGGTGGGTGGGAAGGGACTAAGTGGGTCAGTTCTCCTATCTTCTGGAGGAGCTTTCTCCACAGCAGGTAACCCCACTGGTTCTTTTGCATGGGAAGAACCTGGGAATTGAGCTGCACCACCCAGAAGGGTTTCTGAATTCAGGGGGAAGGTGACCTTCTGATTAGCTAGGTACCTTGGTTAGGTTTGCGTCGGTGAATGGGGGACTCCCTCACAATATTTGGTGGGTACTGAACAGATGCACAGCGTCCCCAAAGGTTTCAATTCTGTTACATTCCTTTTGTCTCTCTTATGATCTGATTTTACAGATAAAATATACTAGGTAGGGCAGTGTTCCTCTTTTAGACAAATGTCTGAAGTGGGTGGGTTCATAACCTTCCCTCTTAATGGAATCCTTGGGCAAGAGTGCATAGGTGAGTGGGGTAAATGTACACAGAATCTGCATTCTACTTGGAATTTTCCCCTCCCTTGGCTTTCAAGATTCATATTTTCCCCTTTTCCTGGCAGATCAATCCAAGAGGCAAACTATTTGGAAAACAAAGAACCCCAAAAGTTTCTTTCTTGTTCAGGGTATGACCAAATTATTTTATTGCATTTACTGTTCCTGGGTACGTAGATGAGTCTACACGGCACGGTAATCGTAATTATAAAACTCTGTAACTCTTTCACTGAGTTTGTGCCAGCAGTGTCTCTCGAGGTGATAGTGAAGTGGCTAACAAAGAGCAAAGGGCCTTGCAGTCATTCGTCCAGCCTTACTGCCTGCTAATGGGACCTGACATAGAAATACAAGACGCATGCCTGGTGGCTGGCGTTCTGACTCGGTCACTGACACTCCACAGCCTCCATGCTCTCTCCTCACTGGGCCAAGCCAGCCTGGACAGTCTGCCAGGAACAAGACCATGGCTTTCAGTGCCTGAGTGGCCACTCCCAGTCCAGAGCCCCAGGCTACGAACTTTAAAGGCTATATGCAGAGGACACCTACCCTGGGTGCAAAAGCTTGGATCTGAATCCTGCTTCCAATAGGAGCGACAGCAGGCTAACTCAAGTTTGTATTGACTCACCTGTGAATCAGGAATGACAGCAAAACCTCAGGATTATCTGGTGTTATGGGTTGAATTGTGTCTCCCCATCCCCCCAAATTCATGTTGAAGTTCTAACCCCTGTTCCTCAGAATGTGACCTTATTTGGAAATAGGGTCATTGCAGATACAATTAAGACAGGAACATACTGGAATCGGTAGGGTAGGCCCTAGTCCAGTATGACTGGTGTCTTTATAAAAAACGGGAAATTTGGAGACACACATACACAGGAACACCATGTAAAGGGGAACGCAGACATGGGGTGATGCTTCGACGAGACAAAGAACATCAACAATTGTCAGCAACCACTGACGGTAAAGGAGAGGCATGGAACAGACCCTTCCGTCACAAGAAACCAACCCTGCTGACACCTTGAGCTTGGACTTCTGGCCTCCAGAACTGAAACCATGAACTTCTGTTGTTCTAAGCCACTCAGCTCTTGGTACTTTGTTACAGCAGCCCTAATGAACTGATACAACTGGCACACTACGTTAATATATATATAGAGAATGGCTTCGCCAAAGGTTCTGTTGTTTCCCCTGCTCAGTTCACACCAGATAAGAGAACCTCTCATTCACCGGAGCTGAGCTCCCCTTTCCTAGACACAACCGGAAGGGAAACTTAAGTGCCTTTCAAACGATGATGACTTCACTTCTACCCCACAACCACATACCAAGGACCTTAGGGGTGCAAAGAAAGGACACTTTGGGGAGTGTGTGCCAACATACAATTTAAAATGTGGGCTTTGCCTTAGATGCACTCACAATCCCTAATAACCAACCTCCATCACAAATGAAAGGTTTCCCTTTGGCAAGAAGCTATAAAGCCCTCCACCAAGGCTTCTGAACCTGCAAGGGCCACCTGATAATCCTGAGGTGTTCTTATGGACCAGATGGTGACCGGGACTCAGACTTCTGATGTGACATGGCCTGCTGTGCTTGGCCCTGCTGCCCTTATGCCCACCAGTCCCATCCCACCTTACTGCCTTCCTCCTAACCCATCATCCCACCTGCAGCTTCTTACTGTTAGGTAGGAAGTACAGTTACCTCCAGACCTCAGGATGGGTGGGCGTTCAGACACGACGGGATGGGAGTGTACTGAAAGTTAGTTGGTAAGGGAGAGACCCCCCAAGGGGTCACTGCAGTAGAGGGCACCCCAGTCCCTCCACCGTTTGGGAAGCACTGGACAGGGTTCTCTTAGACCCGAAAAACACTTGGCAAGTCAAAGCTGGTGGTGACATGCCCTCCCAGCTTTTGGCACAGCAGAGACAGAACAGATGCTCAGTTGGCCACTATCTCGTTTCTACCTGAGAGTAAAGGTCAGGAGGATGTGGTCTCTGTCCTGGGGAGGCGTCTGGAACCAGTCACTACCAAGCATGAGTGGGATGCGCTCTACCCAGGCTGGAGCGGTCCTCAGCAGTGTGTGCGCCCTTGACTCAGTAGGAGTTCAGAGCCTGCTTGGACCGGCGCTTCATGTGCAGGCGCTGGTGGCGGAGGAGATCAGAGTTCTGGGAGAAGCTTTTGACGCAGTACCGACACTGAAAGGGCCGGGACTTGTCCACGTGAGTGTTACTGCGGTGCCGGGCCAGGTGGTCGGGGCGCTGGAACACCTTCCCGCAGTCACAGCACTGGAAGCGCAGCTTGGCTTTGCCCTTTGCAAGCAGGGCAGCAGAATCCCCGTCCATGGTCCCCAAAGCCTCCTGCTCTCTTTTCTTCACCAGCTCAAGTCTGTCCGGCTGCAAGTGTATCCGCCTGTGGGAGAGCAGGTGGGAGTTGAGGCGGAAGCTCTTCCCACAGGCACCACACCGGAAAGGTTTCTGGACCTCGTGGGTCTCCAGGTGCCCGTCTAGGTCCTCGCTGTCACTGAACAGCTCCCCGCACACTGAGCACTCATGTGGCTTCTCCTGCTCCCTGCGACTTCGCAGGTGCCGGATGAAATTGACCCTCCAGCGGAAGATTTTGCCACAGTTCGGGCACACATAGGACTTTTTGGAGGAGGTCTGCACCTCACCCCCTGACTCAATGCTGCTCCGGTGGGAGGTAGGGAGGCTGTGCTGCTTCTCCATGGGGCTCTGCAGCTCATCTGTGCAGTAGGGGCCGAGCTGGGAGTCCTCGTCTCCAGAACTGGATAAAACGATCTCAATGGTCACTTCCTCATCCAGGCTGTTGTCAGGAAATGGTGCATCACCTCCATCTACCAGAAAGCAACGTGGAGGTCAGTGGTGCTGCCCAGGCCACACCCAAGCCCCTCTGAATCCTACCCAGGAAGGCTCAGCGTGGGTCCAGACCCACATTTTTGCAAGAGATCTCCCTGCTGTAGATACCTCTGGCATATCTTGTGAGAAGGAAACCCTTAGCATAGGTCACACTGTGCCAAGCCATTCTGGGTACCTCTTTCTCCTCTCTCCCCCTTCCCTACCCTTTTCTCCTAAGCCCCTAGACCCCAATCTTTTTTTTTTTCTTTTCTAGCCACTGAGACCTCTCCAAGCTCTAAGAGTTTGTATCTATCCATATGTCTTGATTATTTACACATCACTGAACACTGTCTTCCTTAACCAGGCATGGGGGGAAATCTATCAAGGGACATTAAAAGTCTTGAGATAGAGGAAGACCCTATATTCTATAAAGAGAGTGCGAGGAAGCTGATAGCTACCATACTCTGAGCACTTAAATGCCCCAGGGGCTGTGCAAGACTTCTGACATGCACAGTGCCATTTGCTCCTGGACACAACCCAATGATATATTATTTGCCACATTACAAACATAGGCAAACTCAGGTGATGTGCCCAAGGGCTTAGGGATGAAGTGGAGTTGAGCCCTGCTGTGATTCAGGGCTGTTCAATGGTCCCAGACCGCCCAAGATCATCTCTCCCTCTCAGTGTCATATCAGAGGCCCACCAACAGCCACTAGTGGTGATGCGTAGAGATGTACTGGACTTTATAAACTGACTGAAGCTGCTCAATGGATCCCGAGCCTGTAATGTTGGAAAGCTCTACTGTGGGGTGGAAGTGGGTGGGCAATGTGGAACCTTGTATGAGGTCTTGGCCTGTAGCTCAGAGCCCACTGCACAGAGACACAAAGCCACAGTAAGCAGAAGAGACACTGGGAGTGGCAGAGTCCATGGGGGTATATGTCCATACATCATAAGACAAGTGTTAGAGGGACTGGGTAGAATGTGAGACTGGAGAGTGGGAAGACTTGGAGATTCAGAAAATTTTCAATTTACCTATACTATAAAAAATGAGAACGTATACTCCAGGGAGAATACCGAGGGTGTGACAGAACACCCTTGGATCCAATCAACCATCTCAGATGCCAAGAATGGAGATGAGATAATCCAGGAATGGTCTGTAGAGGACCCTCTTGTCTGATGGCCTGAATTCCTGTAAACTGCATGGGAGGCCAACAGTGTTTCTGAGAATGTTATATGATCAGAAACACTGCCATCTTGGAATAAAAAGGAAAGAGGCAGGATGAACTGAAGGGAGGCTATCAGACTTCCAGAACAAACTAACAGAGCTATCTCGCTGCAAATATGCATTATCCTTGAAGGAAAAGGAAGACCAGCCCCAAAGGCAGTTGAGAGGTTAAGAGGACTGCCACTGCATCCACAGGCACAGAGTGGGGACAGAGCACTGAGCCAAAGATGAATCTCAAGCCCTAAAATCTAATGGAATTTGCCCTGCTAGGATTCAGACTTGCTTGGGAGCCGTCAGCCTTTCTTTTTTTCAATTTCTCCCTTTTGGAATGAGAATGTCTACTCTCTGCCTGTCTCACCACTGCATTTTGGAAGCACATAACTTGATGTCTGGATTCACAGGTTCACAGCTGGAAGTGACTACACCTTGAATTTCACCCAAACCTGATTTAGATGATACTTAGATTAAATCTTAGACTTGATGCTGGAATAGATTAAGGGGTGTTGGGATAGGATGAACGTATTTTGCATATGAGAAGCATGAATTATGGGGGAACATAGGGTGAAGTGTTACAGGCTAAACTGCATCCCTTTAAAAATACGTTTGTTGAAGTCTTAACCCCCAATACCTCAGAATGTGACAATATTTGGATATAAGGTCTTTCAAGAGGTAATTAAGGGACTTCCCTGGTGGCGCAGTGGTTGAGAATCCGCCTACCAATGCAGGGGACACAGATTCGATCCCTGGTCTGGGAAGACTGTGCACAACAACTACTGAGCCTGAGCTCTAGGGCCTGCAAGCCACAACTTCTGAGCCCACATACCACAACATTGAAGCCTACACACTCTAGGGCCCATGTGCTGCAACCACTGAAGCCTGCCAGCCTAGAGCCTGTGCTCCGCAACAAGAGAAGCCTGCGCACCGCAATGAAGAGTAGCCCCCACGTGCCACAACTAGAGAAAGCCCGCGTGCAGCAACAAAGACCCAACACAGCCAAGAAAACAGAAAAGAAAGAGGTAGTTAAGTTAAAATTGGGTCATTAGGGCAGGCCTTAATCCAACAGGTATGCTCGTAAGAAAAAATTAGGACACAGACATGCAAGAGAGACGACCATGTGAAAACACAGGGAGAAGACAGAGCTGTCTACAAGCCAAGAAGACAGGCCTTAGGAGAAACCTACCCTACTGAGACCTTGATCTCAATCTTCTAAGCTTCCAGAATGTTGAGAAAATCAATTTCTGCTGTTTGAGCCTCCCAGTCTGCGGTACTTTGCTACACCAGTCCTAGGAGGCTAATATAGTGCATATAGGATGACATCTCCTCAAATCAGATGAAGTGACCAAAAATAGATGCTAGTTTCTAAAAACGGGGAAATAAATCAACAATAGTGTTGTTGTGTGCCACTGACACAACAGTGTAAAAGAATACCTAGTAAATGAGACGAGACTCATAGGTGTGCCCAAACCACAGAGAAAGAGTAATACCAGGGGTGTCTCAGCTCAGCACTGATGAGTACAAAGGGCGCGGGGGTGAGGTGTGTAGGGCAGAGGGAGGCTGAATTGGCTGTCAGGATAATAGTAGGGAAAACAAGGAAGAGTTATTGATGTTAAGTGCTTTTGGGTGTATTAAATCACTGAAGCTTCAACAATAACTCCACAAGGTAACTATCACTATCATCTCTGTCTTACAGGAGAAAAATTTTAAAGGGAGATAAAGTAGCCCAAGGTTTCAGGAGACTTGAGCTCATCTGGGTGGTGGTGGTGATACTTTCCAAAGCCCGTGGCTATTCTGGTCCACGGCCAGGGAACGATCAGGCTGCTGTGTGTGTTCTGGGGGGGTTGGGGGTGGGAGGTGGTGTACGCCCATACTCGGGTTGATGGCTAACTCCTTGAGAAAGGCAATCTATGGCCTGGGAATGAATGTTTCCCTGTCAGCTGGAGGGGCTAAGGAGAGAAGCAGGAAGGATAGGAAGCGAGATGTAAAATTAAATAAGTAAATAAATAAATAAATAAATAATGTTAAAAATATATTCTTATAACATTAGGATGGGGATTTTTCTTAAGTAAAACACAAAATCAAGAGATGAATAACTATATTTAAATATTAAAATGTTTTTTAAAAACCATTTATGTGCTAAAAGACACATACACAAAGTTAAAAAACAGGAGGAATTATGTACAAATACTTAAGAGGAAACAGACTGAGACCCACAATTTTGAGTTTCTAATTCATGGAAAAGGCAAGTGAATGTGGAATAAAGAGCATGGGTCTGGAGCCCAGTCCCATGGGTTCAGATCCTCAGTCTGATACTCACAGCCTGTGAGGGTCAGACGCTGCCTGGGCAAGTGACTTCAGCTCTGGGGGCCCAGCTGCAGAATGGAGACATCACTGCATCTGTTATGGGCCAAGGGTCTGTGTCCCCCCAAAATTTGTATGTTGAAGGACTAACCCCCAATGTGATGGTACAGGAGGTGGAGCCTTTGGAAGGTAATTAGGTTTATATGTGGTCTTGAAGGTGGGACCTTTGTGATGGGACTAGTACCTTTATAAGAAGAGGAAGAGACAAGAGCTCTGTCTCCACAAGCAAGCACCAAGGAAAGGTCATGTGAGCACAGAGGGAGAAGGCAGCCAGCTACAAGCCAGGAGGAAAGCCCTCACCACACAATGAATCTGCTGACTCGATCTCAGACTTCTCAACCTCCAGAACTATGAGAAATAAATCTCTACTGCTGAATAGAAAACACCTCTATGGTATTCTGCTATTGTATACTGTGCTGGCGAAGACAGTACCTATCTCAGAAGGTGCCGTGAGGATGCAACGCACAAAATCATGTAAAGACCTTACACAGTGCACCCAAGGTGCAGTGCGTGGGACATAAAGACACAGAGCTTACCCAATGTGAAGGGGGAAGGTGCAAAAAAAGAAAAAGACTAAAGAATATTAACTAGGCAATTCACAGAGAAAACACAATAAACAAGAAAAGATACTCCATCTCAGTGGCAGCATTATAACGTGCTAGTTGGACGGACACAAATGGAATCGGCTGGGAGGATCCTTCATGAGTGTGGATGTGGGGATGTGGACCCTTCACCTGCTGTCAGAAGGTATGGGAGAGGCTACCAAAATAAAAACGGTGCCTAGTCTTGGCAATCTATCATCTCTCACTGATCTCAGAGAGCAACCTTTAGCTTCTTTCAAAGTAGATTCTGTGTCAGAGCCCAGCAAAGGGAGAGTGGAGCTGAAAACTCCCTTGTGGTAATGACTCCCTACATTCTGTAAGTGTGCTGCCAGGGCTGAGACATGCTATGGGCAGGCAGATGCCAGAGGGGATTCAAAATGTATCCTGAGAATCAAGCTTTCATCAACTAGAACTGAGAATGGGCCACACCTCAGCACACAGAAGCAGGCTTCTTAGAAAACCAGGCGTGAGCACCCAAGCTTGTGGGGAGGGAGTACTGTCCATTTAGATCTACTGTAGATTTACATAAACATAAAATCCCTTCTGTTTACACAGGATAGGGGGCGAACACAAATGGTTGTGAACCCTGCATGGTGGTAGGTGGAAATACCAAAATATCATGCAAATCTTGCCTCCAAAATGCATCACAGATGTGCATGAGTCAGTCTTTGCAGCTGCAAAAAGTCCTCCATGACACAGTTAGTTTGAGTAAGGACTGGAGACTTGGGTGTGATATTTGGAAGAGTGGCCGAACACAGAGATATTAAATATGGTGGGATTTTTGTCTCTGCCTCTGGAAGTGGCAACTTTCACCAGCATGACTCGGAGTCTAAATGTTGAAGAGAGGAGCTGGAGCACATTCTCCAGAGGTCCCCCTTTCAGTATTCTGCAAACCTGTTCTTTAATTCCAACACTCTGTCCAGGCGCTCTGGTCTTCCATGCTCAAGGAAGAAACAGACAATCTAGGTGGTCAACAGCACTACACCAGCACCCTGACTCAACCCACAAGAGAAAGGCAAGGAGGGGAGAGTCTCAGATTGGGAGTAAGCTGGAAGAGATCCTAGCAAAACAAAACTAGGGCAGGCAGCTGGCAACCTTCAAGAACTGTCAGCAGGAATTTCAGAACGTTCAATTCCTGAAGCTACCACCCCCACCCGCACCAATGTATATACATACACAACATGCTTGCATGCACACTTTCACAAGGCATTATACACACATGCACACACCACATACATACATACCACATACATAAATACCACTCACATGTGTATGACCACATATGCAGACATGCATGCCACACATGCAATATAGCATATACACCACACATACACTCACACACACAACACACCAGACATACTACACACATGCCATTACCACATGCATGCACACACATACACAATGCACACGTACATACCATATCACATCCCACACTGCACGCACACACAAACTCACGTACACACCACACACACACATACTCACATATACACACTCAAGCCACACATCACACACAGGTGCACACCCCCCCACACCTCCCAGGCCTTCCTTTACCTGGGCAGGTGCTTTGAGGGAGCACTGTCTGCTGGCAGATCTGGAACTCTGGCACCTGCGGCTCATCCCGTTTTCTTCTTTCTTCTACCTGGAATGGCTGGAGACTTGGAAAGTCTTTCCAGAGAAGAAATTGAAAAAATTGATTTTCCCTGCAGCTGCAGCACCACCTGGGGGGGCATCTTAATAGATGCCAGGCTGTGATCCGAGAGTAGGCCTGGGCTCCCTCTCAGGGCAGCCACTCATTAAGTGGTTGTTGAGCAAATGAACTTGTTGACAAAATGGGCCAACACCATGAACATGGGTTTTGAAGCTAGACAGAAGGAACGTGGATCCTGGTTCTGCCCCTTCCACGTGACTGTGGGTAAGGAACCGCCATCCCTTGCTGTCATTTCCACTTTCTGTGGTGGGATTTCCAGCACTCCACGCAGATGCTGCATAAACGCAGCCTGGACAGAGCCTGCTGGGGCAGAGATGGGATGGGAAGCCAGCCACCCCAGAGGCCCTGGATGCTTGTTCTAGGTGGGCATGGTGAGTGAAACACTGATCTGCTCTGTGCCAGCTTTAGGTCCCAAAGAGGAAGAGGGTGTGGGGATGCTGCTGACACCGTATAAAGTTTTTCCCCCTGCAGGAGCAGATGTCTTGAGGCACGGTGCTTACAAACACAAGCTCTGGTGACACAGAAAGCTGGGGTGGGGTGGGGAGGGGGCTGGGAAATGCTGCTGCTGAGCTGCGCCAGGTCAGTCAAGCCCCAGAACCTCCCATTGCCTCACTTTCCTCACACTACCTGCAGTGTGTGGCTGCAAGGAGCAGAGAGGTGAGGCATCCAGAGGCACTGTGCCCAGTGCCCAGCCAAGAGGTGGCACACCCTCCTCCTCCCCCACCTGACTACTGGAGAGTATCTGACCCCACTGGTGGAGGGGCCATTGGGTTGTCAGCACAAGCCAGGTGTTACTTACAGCACAGGAGAAAGATACTCCTATTATACCCCAGTTCCTGGTGTATGGAGTACAATCCCCACGCCTGGCAAAATTAAAACCCCACATTCTTTCTGTAAGGAATCAGGGACGAGGCAAGAGCTGTTCTACCAAGACATGGTCCCACGGGTGACAGAGGGCTGCAGAGAGATGGCAGAGGGAGCAGGCCCGCCTCTGGCCAGCAGCAGCCTTCCGTCCTGCTCTATTCACCGAGTTCTGGTGTCATTACTCACCCAAATAGGAGACCTGGGACACATCCTTCCCCTGGAGGTCCTGCAACTCTGGAACACGTGGCTCGTTCTCCTCTCCCTGGGAGAGATCCAGCTGAGCAGCTGGGTCATCTGTTCACAGAAAAGGAGAGGATACACATTCATCGGTGATCTGCTCCCACAGGAAACCAGGGTGGGAGAAGAGTGGTGACTCTGGGACAGGTCCGGAAGAGAGAAGTTGGAGGGACACATGACAGGCCATGGCACCACCAGGGCCCACGCAGGGCCACAGAGAAGTAGAAAGACCAGAGCAAGCAGGGAGAGGGCAGGGGAGGGAGGACACTAAAGGGGAAGCTGTGGGCTTGGGGCAACTCTTTCGGGCCTATGAGTTAGAACACCGGCCATGAAGAGACCCAGAGGATAAGAATGACAGAAGGAAAGCAAATGCAAGGGGTACATGTTATATTTGGTTTTGTACATAAAACAGCCAAATAATAAGGCTAACTTACAAGTGCTAGCAGCAGGCAATGGTCAATCTGCAAAAGTGGCCCTGGGGCCACTGTGTACAGGTGACTTCCCATCAGGGTTTGGGGGTGAACGATGAGGTCAGATGTGGGACCGCTAGCTTCCTAGTCTCAGGAGAGAAAGGAGTTAAGTCTTACTTGGAGGCAGTGAGACTCCGCAGTCCTCCCCAATGATGAACTCTCCGTAGAAGCCAGTCTGGGCAGGGTCTAGCAGGGACCAGTCCTCTTCTGAGAAGCAGAAGATCATATCCTTGAAAGGAGAAACCCGGTTCTGAAACCACAGAACAGGTACACCTCAATCCAAGGACAAGACAGGGGAGGGATGCTACAAACAAGTGGGAAGCAAGATAGGCTGAGGCAGAGCCCCCAGCAACATGTGCAAATGGGAGAAAGAGAAAGCAGACAGGCTGCTCCAGAGCGCACACTGACTGCCTGGTTCTAGCCTGAGATCCACCTCGGATGGACCTGGTTTGGCAGAATCCAAACAGTAGATGCCTCTCAAGGTGGCCAAGTATGTATACAACAGGCCTTCCTACAGAGTGCAGGGGAGGCTGCAGACCCATAACTCCCAGGCAGGCAAATGGGGAATGTCCGCCAAATTACCCATGTGCTCACCCTCTGATGCAGAGATTCCATTTCTAGAGTTTTGTTTTGCACATCTGCAGCATGAGGTCTATATGAGCTCCTTTGCTGCAGCACTGATGACAGTAGTTAAAGCTGAAAACAAGGTCTCTGCTCATCAACAGAGCACCGTTTAAGTAAGCTCCAGGACATCCTACGAGGCATGACCACACCCCCGTTAGAAAGAATAAGGGCTTCTCGGTACTGAGCAGGAAGCCCTCCAAGGTGTATGATTACATGCAAAAAGCACCTGTGCAGAGGTTGTCTAGATTGCCCCCATGTGCACAGCGTCTAGAAGTCTTGACCATCAGCTGCTTCTGCAGAGGGAGGCAGGACCCGCAGGGTTAGGAGTAGCAGGGACACTTTTCTTATGCTGTGTCACGGACCATGGGAATGTGTAAAAAATTAATTTTACTTTGTGAAATGATGGCATCATACCCGGAGTCCATAAAAATAATGAGAAGTCATTTACAAAATAGAAATGTAGTTCTCTGCCAGTTAGAGCATGAAGCTAGGTTCTCAAACTTCCTGTAAATACTAATGTGATGACAGACTGATGGTACATGTAAATGTCATTGAAAAATCATTCATTTTGCTTGTAATAATCTGGAACCTTGACCATTTGATAGAATATTTGGGAGAAGTAAAATGTGAAAGATGGACAACTACTGGTCTAGTTGACATTTCCTAGTTTGTACCTTCTAATGCCAGAAGAACAGAAATACATAAATGTATTATTTCTATTAAGCATGCCACTATATATTGGCTTAGCAGAAAGATTTTCTACAAAGCGTTTCAATTACAAAGCATTTAAAATAAAATTCCATTTTTTTTCTTTTTTTTTAAAGCCCTTTATCAGGACTTCAACATAAAATTTGGGGGCAAAATTGCAATCCACAGTACTTTTGTATAATATACTAACATCTGCTTTCTAAAAAAAGAAAAAGAATTCATAATATTTTAAACACGTGTCCCTGCATCTAAATCTCTGGAAGATTACCAGTTACTGCCATATGGTTGCTCTGGGGCCAGGTGCCAAGTATGGGGGGGCAGGGGGTGGGGGTGGGGAGACGGGGTAAGGAGAGTTTTCAATGAATCTCCTCTGGTACCTCTGGACCCTTCGTCCCCCACACACATACTTTTTAATTTTTAAAATTAAACCTAGAGAAAAGAGAGTAATACAATGAACATGAAGGATATACCACTCTTCAACTAGTCAATAAATTGACATTTTGCTATTTTGTCACATTTCCCCCTTTCTCACGTATATGGTGAGTGGGTATGTTTACTTGTTCTCCTGGATCACTGGGCAGTTGCAGGCACCACAGTATGTCACCCCAACATACAGCAATGTGAAACCTCCTAAGAAAAAGTTATCCTCCTATATCAGCACAATTCCTTTAGCACAGTGGTTCTCAACTAAGGGGGACTGATTCTACCCAGCGGGTATCTGGCAACGTCTGGAGACATTTTTGTCACCGCTGAGGGGTGGACACTACTGGCACCGAGGGGGTGAAGGCTGAGGATGCTGCTCACACACCCCTGGGCTGTGCCCGAGACAGCTCAACACGACAAAGAACTTCCAGCCAAAGTGTCAACAGAGCCATGGTCAAGAGACGACACCTGAGAAATTCAACATTGGTTCAGTAATATCAACTAGTGTCTTCTGAATTATGAAATAGCATTACCCTTTTAAAGAAAAAGATTATGAAGAGTTTCATGGGTGACTGTGACAAGAAGTCAAGATTGGGAATTGCTGGGTTAAATAGGCCCCTAAAAAATCTTGCTAAACATACATTGCCTTTTAAATGTCAATCAACCAGAATATAAATAAAATTCAAGTCTTGTGTTTATATTACCACGGGCATATGTTTACAATTACTTATTTATGAGTTTGTTTGCTTTTGCCCAAGTCTATTCAATTAGAAAAGATTAAGAGATTAAAAGTGTGATGCTCCCCTGGGTACTTCGGGATGTAGGGAAATAGGCCTTTATGCATAAAGGCCTATTGGGAGAAATGCACATTTCTGAGCAATACTTGGGAGAATGTAGCAGAAACATACTCTGTGATCCAGTAATTCTATTTCTAGGAAATTTTCCTAAGGAAATCATTAGAGACATATGCAAAGATGTGTATAAAGAATGTAGAATACGTTTGGCTGAATCATATGTGAAGTTTCTTTTCTTCTTTACGCTTTTCCCTAGTGTCTGAAGACTTACCCTAAGCATGTATCATTTATATTTTATTATTAAAAACTGAAATGGGGAACCTCCCTGGTGGCGTGGTGGTTAAGAATCTGCCTGCCAATGCAGGGTATATGGGTTCAAGCCCTGGTCCTGTAAGATCCCACATGCTGCGGAGCAAGTAAGCGCATGTGCCACAACTACTGAAGCCCACGCGCCTAGAGCCCGTGCATGCCAACAAGAGAAGCCACTGCAGTGAGAAGCCCATGCACTGCAACAAAGAGTAGCTTTCTCTAGTAGCTCACCACAACTAGAGAAAGCTCGTGAGCAGCAATGAAGACCCAAAGCAGCCAATAAGTAAATAAGTAAATTTATAAAAATAAATAAATAAGATGACAGTGCCAGGATAAGGTGAAGATATGTAAAAACTGGGAAATCTCATTCATTGCAGGTAGGAGTGTAAGTGGTTAAATCATAGAAAACAGCCAATTCTCCAATTAATTATATATACTTCCCCATGACAGTTTCACTCCTAGGCAACTGCCCAAGAGAAAGGAAATCCTATGTCCACAAAAAGACTTGTATACGAATGCTCATAGAAGCTTCATTCATAACAGCCAAAAGTGAAAGTGACCCAAATATTCACCAACATGTCAATGGATAAACCAACTGTGTGTGTGTGTGTGTGTGTGTGTGTGTGTGTGTGTGTGTGATTTCAGTTCCTGGACCATGGATCGAACCCAGCCCTTGTCAGTGAGAGCACAGAGTCCCAACCTACTACCAGGGTACTTCCCTGGATAAACCAACTATGAGATACAATGGAATACTACTTGGCAATAAAAAGGGAAAAACTACTGATATACACAGCATTAATGATGCTTAAATCACTGGGTTAAGAGAAGCGTGACACCAAAGACCACATACTATACGATTCCATTTATATAAAGCTGTAAAATGAGAAAAACAGATCTATTGTGACAAAAAGGAGATCAGTGCCGGCCTGGGCAGGAGAGCGTGGCTTTACTATAAATGGGCACAAGGGAATTTCTGGGGTGATGGAGATGTTTTGTATTTTGATTGGGTAATGGTTACATGTGTCTACACTTGTCAAACTCGCTAAACTTTACATTTAAAACAGGTGTATCATAAACAAATTATAGCTCAAAAGATAGATTAAAAAAGGTAAAAATATAGAGACCATTTTTGGTCATTTTGGTGAAGATCAAAAACACGTTAATATAAAAAATAAGTAAACATGGAACAACTATACATAAATTATATATATGTCATATTAAAATCACCTGAGACCCTTACCCCAAAGGTCAGAGCTGACACGGCCCACAAGAGAACACCACTTCAGTGCCCGTGACATGCCACGTGGGGAAAGACAACCCAGCCTGACACTCCCATCAAAATGAGTAACCTGAATCTCATCGCGAGTTAAAACCTATCTGAGTAAGAGTCTACATTACAACTCGTCTTCACGCTTCAGAATTATGGATGCTTTGACAAACACTGCAATTCCAAGAAGGAAACGTTGGACGTAGAACAACTAACTGGGGAGCATGATGCTCTGTGACGACTATTTCAGTGCTGGATTTCCAGACTGTAGTAAAGGTATTATAGTTAGGTAAGCAACCGCCCTTGCTTTTAGGAAATATGTCCCCTCGTTACGAACAGAGAGATAAAAAGGGAAGAATGTCTGCATGTAATTCCCTAAAGATTCGGAGGGAAAAAATGGGGGGCGGAGGTGCAGTTGGGGAGGAGACAGAGAGAGAGAGAGAAGGGAAAGAGAGAGAGAGAGAGAGGGACAGAGAATGGAGGAATTAAAGTGAAGGGTATTTGCACGTCTCTACTATTCTGGAAGTCTTCCCCAATTTGATACTAATGCCAAAGAAAAAGTTAATAATAAAAATAAATATAATATTTCAGGGACTCCCCTGCCAGTCCAGTGGTTAAGACTCCGCACTTCCACCGCAGGGGGTATGGGTTCTATCCCTGGTCCGGGAACTAAGATTCCGAGTGCTGCTCAGCGCAGCCAAAAAAAAAAAAAAGTAAAAAAATAAAAAACTTTTAAAGTTGAATCAGTTTGGAACAGGGCTTCTCAAAGGTGGATATACATATGAATCACTCAGGCATCTTGGTAAAAATGCACATTCTGCCTCTGCAGGTCTGGGGTGGAGCCTGAGAGCCTACATTTTTCAAACTCTTAAGTGGCCTCACTGCTAGCCAGAGGCCAGTGTGGGGGAAGCCTGTCCAGGACAAGTTCCACAGAATGGAAGACAGCCTCAGGAAGCCACAGGCTCTCCTCACAAGGGCCTGCAGGAGAGAACTTGATGTCGGTCTTGAGGAGGGTAAGAATAAGTCACTCCGAAATATGCCGCTTTGGCCTAAGGACTGTTCTGAGCTGGGCAATGGAGAAACAGAAAGACTGCATTAAAAGTACCCTCCCCCTATCTGCCTACAGGCAGGGTGGAAACTTTCCTTTGTGAAGGACTCCTCCCCTCCTACCAGGGAGGGCAAGGTGACTCTTAATCACCAGACAGAACTCTAGACTCTTCTCAGCCCAGGGACAACATAACAAACTTAAATAACCTTTATCTTCCATTAGTTCCCACAATTTGTCAGCCCTTGAAGCTCAAAACCCTCTTTGTCCTGTCATTTCTCCATAAATGTATTGCCTGTGGTTAAAATGGTATGTAAGTCAGTCTGATTGCCTTCTAGGGGTTTTCCTTTCATTTCTGTGAGGCATCCCACAAGCATATAAAATAAATATTTTTCACCTGCTAATCTGTCTTTTATCGGTTCAATTTGCAGTTTCCCAGAGACTGAACCTTAGAGGGTAAAAGAAAAAGGTTTTTTTCCTCCCTGACAAGTCTCTTAATGAGGAAAAGATGGTAATTGCCACTACTGATGAAATTTGAAAGAAATCAGTGCTCTAAGACCGCACTGCGGAGGTGTCTGGCTCTGAAGGTTCTGAAAAAGAAACTGGCAGTATGTATTTTCAAAACAGATATGGATGTTTTTCCCCTGTGAGCCTTGGATAGGTGTCTGTGAATCTACCCCAAATTGGAATAGGAACAAAACACGGTGGGCACAGATGTTCAAGGCATCATGTGAGCAAACCCAAGCCCCAGGGCCTGGTGAATGGATCAATGAAGCTCCAATTACTGACAATCTGACACAGCCACTTAGCAGGATGTTCTGGGAGATTTTATATCAAATGGGGAAATGCTTACATACACAGTATAGACAAAGCATAAAAACAGGACTCAATACACCACTGATCCCAGAAAGGTGTACCAGGGAAGAGCTAAATTAGACTCCGTATTGGATCTGTTTCTTTGGCTTTAACCTTTGCTTTCTGTTGTTTTAATCATACACAATGGCCTGCCTCAGGGAACCCTACCCTCCTGTGAAATTAACACGTCCTTTCCCCAAGACTAGTCATTCCAGGAGATGTTTGGCAAGACTGATAACACTTTTTACTTTACTTCCCCACCTTTTCCTCTCAGATTTTATGAAACAAACTGGCATCCAGACCCCGATAAGATAGTTTTTAGGAGACGCTAGTCTGCCATCTTCTCGATCTGCTGGCTTTCTGAATAAAGTTGTATTCCTTGCCTCAACACCTCATCTCCAATTCACTGGCCTGTCAGGGTGGCAAGCAGAGCAAGCTTGGACTTGGTAACAAAGGCACAAAAAAAATGGCAGAGACAAGAAGGAAGTTCATCTAAAACACTCAAAGATCTTCTCAGATAACTGGAAACGTAATATCCTTTCACTTTCTAATCTTGCCAATTTTTATAATAAGAATGGGTAGGGGAAATAAATATATCCACTTAAAATTAGATTTTCGGACCTTCCCTGGTGGTGCAGTGGTTAAGAATCCAACTGCCAATGCAGGGCACAGGTTCGATCCCTGCTTTAGGAAGATCACACATGCGGCACAGCAACTAAGTCCGTGCGCCACAACTACTGAGCCCGTGTGCTGCAACTACCGAAGCCTGCGTGCCTAGCGCCTGTGCTCTGCAACAAGAGAAGCCACGGTAATGAGAAGCCCACACACTGCAACGAAGAGTAGCCCTGCTCACCACTAGAGAAAGTTGGCACGCAGCAATGAAGACCCAAAGCAGCCAAAAAAAAAATTAGGTTTTCAGAGGAGGCTTCTGCTGCCTTCTCAAAGATAGAGCAGACATACCTTTCTTTAACCCCTCTCTCTAAGTACAACTAAAATCCCAGGAATTATACATTAAAAAAAAACACAGCAGACTCTTAAAGGTGGAGAGAGGAAGGCACACCAGCTAGGGACCTCAGACCTTGAGGAACAACCCAGTGGTGAGTACCCTGGTTTTTCTTTCTGTCTCATACATCAAAACTTGAAGCTGAAGGAGCCAGTGACCCCAAAACACCAACAGACACAGATAAAAATAAAACCCTAACAAAAGCATGTTCTCTCAGCCACAGGATCAGGAAAATAGCTAGACAGACAATAACTGCTCTACTCCAGCCGAGCACCACAGAAAAAACCATGGCCCCCAGCCTTGCTCATGCTAGCAGAGAGTGAGTGGGGGTTTAGACTTCCACCCTCACCAGCCTGCAATGAAGTGCCCCAAACACACCTGCCTGGGTGATCTCACAGATGGCCAAGTAGGGAGCTGGGACTTCCATTTCTGCCGACTGGTAACAGTTCTTTCCCAGACCCCACCGCCCCAACACACACAGTATCAGTGGAGACCACATGCAGAGCTGAAACTCCCAACCCCCCTCAGAAGCCCCCTGCCTTTGGAGCCAGTGGAGACCAAGAGGGGAGCTTGACTTGTTCCCTCACCTGGCAGCAACATGGTAGCCCACCCTTTGGCCTTCTCTTGCCAGAGTGGTGTCAAAAGGAAAAACAAACAAACAAACAGCTAAATGAAAGATTCAAATAAGATCTGGAGACCCATAACATAACATGAAAATGTCCAGGTTTTAACAGAAGATAACTCACTATGAAACTGGAGGGAAGGGGGCTGGGTACCACCTTTAAAAGAATGACATAGCCCAAGGACACGACATAAACTGATTAGAACCATATAGGTCCAAGATGGTGGACAATTCGACTTCCACTATATGCCCTCAGTGTACGCTCACTGTAACACACCCACAGGTGCCATGACAATTCCAAGGCCGACCATAAAGGTCACAAAGTGGGTGGTGGCCCAATTTCTGGAAATCCCTACCACTTCCCCCAAATAGCTGGAAAACTCCTTCCACTCATTAGCCTATGAAATTACCCACCCCTATAAAAACTGCCAACTCCATACCCTGGTGCCACTCTCTCCTTCTGAGATGGTTCACACTGTCTGTGGAGTGTGTTTCTCCCAAGGCCGCTCTTACCCTCTGAGATGCCCCACACTCTGTCTGTGGAGCGTGTTTCTCTCTAAATAAATTCACTTCTTACCTATCACTTTGTCTCTCATTGAATTCTTCCTGTGATGAGACATCAAGAACCTGAGCTTCATTAAGTCCTGAGACCAGGTATGTGAGAAGACACCACACTGAGAAGCCCATGCACCGCAACAAAGAGTAGCTCCTGCTCTCTGCAACTAGAGAAAGCCCGCCTGCAGCAATGAAGACCCAATGCAGCCAAAATAAAAATTAAATAAATAAAGAAAAACAAAAAACAAGACTGTGGGTTCAAGTCCCAATCTGAGTTACACGGTTTCAACTATACCAAGAACCAGGGAAATGAATGAAAAAAGACAGTCAACAGATGCCAACACTGAGATGGCAAAGATGTGAGAACTATTCAACAAAGGAAGAAGCTGTCATAAGAATGCTTCCATGAGCAATACAATAATGCTTAAAACAAATGAAAAATTAGGAAGCCTCTGCAAAGTATTAGGCAGTCTCAGTGAAAAAAAACCCCAAACAAAACCAAACACAGAAGATCTAAACAATGTTACAACTGAAAACTACAATACTGAAATAAAGAGCTTGGTGGATGGGCTCAACAGCAGAGTGGAGGGGCAGAGGAAAGAATCAGTCAACTTGAAGACAGAAAATGAGAAATTGTCCAATCTGAAAAACAGAGGAAACAGACTGAGAAAATATGAACAGAGTCTCAGGTAGCTGTGGAACTGCAACAAAAGATGAAAATCTGTGTCATCAGAGTCCTAGAACAAGATAAAGATAGGGTGGGACTGAAAACGCACTTAAAGAAAAAAAATGGACTCAAGATTTCCCAGATTTAAAAAGAGACATAAGCCCACAGCCTCAAGAAGTGGAGTAAACTCCAATCAGTTAATCCAAAGAAATCCATGTCAAGACATCATAACAGGACTTCCCTGGTGGTGCAGTAGTTAAAAATCCACCTGTCAATGCAGGGGACACGGGTTCGATCCCTGGTCCAAGAAGATCCCACATGCCGCAGAGCACCTGAGCCCGTGTGCCACAACTACTGAAGCCCACGTGCTTAGAGCCCATGCTCCGCAAAAGAGAAGCTGCCACAATGAGAAGTTCGTGCATTGCAATGAAGAGTAGCCCCCACTCACCGCAACTAGAGAACGCCTGTGTGCAGCAACGAAGTCCCAATACAGCCAGTAAATAAATAAATACATAAATAAAAAGACACATCATAACTTCTGAAATCTAAAGAAAAAATCTTAAAAGTAGCCAGAGAAAAATATCTTCCCTATAGGAAAAAAGGAAATTCAAATGATAGCAGATTTCTGGTCAGAAACCATAGAGACCAGAAGGAAAGGGCACCATACTTTTCAAATGCTGAAAGAGAACTATCAACTCTGGATCCTATATCTGATGAAAATATCCTTCAAGAATGAAGGGGAAAGGACTTCCCTGGTGGTCCAGTGGTTATGACTTTGCACTTCCAATGCAGGCAGCATGGGTTCAATCCCTGGTCAGGGAACTAAGATCCCACATATAATGTGGCATGGCACTCCCCCACACAAAGAAACCAAAAAAAAACCAAAACCAAAACAAACAAACAAAAAAGAATGAAGGGGAAATCAAGACATTCACAAGTGAATCAAAGATGGTACATCTGCTACCAGCAGACTTATAAAAAAACCGCTGCAGAAAATTCTCTGAACAGAAAAGAAACAATAAAAGGAAACATGGAACCTAAGAAAGAAAGAGTTAAGTCAAAATATGAGCAAAGACAATAGATTTTTCTTCTTTTTATGTTTTCTAAATAATATTTGATAGTTGAAGCAAAAGTTATAACATTAACATGGTTGTAAATATCTGACATCATCGTTCTAAATGTATGTAGAGAAACTATTTAAATCAATTGTATTATAAAAGGGGGAGGGGGAAGGGATGTAGAGTGTTGTGATAGGCTGTAATACGTTATATATAATAACTAGAGCAACTGAGACAAGAAGGAAGGGGGCAGGGCACAACCATTAAAAGAATGACACAACCATGAAGGAGAACAGGATACCACGAAAATCTGTTAGAACCCACTGGGCCAAGATGGTGGAATATTAGACTTCCAGCAGACCTTGAGTCTCATTATACACTCGTTGTAATACATTAACATATGCTAAACGACACACCCACAGGCACCATAACAGTTCTGAGGCCATCCATAAAAGGCCAAAATGTGGGTGGTGGCCCAATTCAACCACCCCGTATTTCGGCACTGCCTCTTGCCTTCTGAGAAGGCCTACACTGTCTACGGAATGTATATCTCTCTAAATAAACCACTTTCACTATATTATGGCTCACTCCTGAATTCTTTCCTGCGCTAAGCCAAGGACCCTCACTTAGTGGCCATCCCAGGAACTCACCCGAGACCTGGGACATGACCATCCTCTCATGCCACGTGTTTCCTGCAACACATCACTAAAAAGCTATATTGACAAAGATTCTTTGCTTGACCACTTTAGTCAGGCTGTGAGCCTTTCCCTGGGCCCATCTGTGCACTTCCTTGTAAAACCCAATTTTAGTATAAGTCAGTTTAAGCAGAACCTCCTGTCTTCCACATCTGATTGGGTTCCTCATCCCTCACCAACCCCTAGGTGATGTCTGGTCACCCTGGCCTGTCTTCAGCAAGAATCCTGTTAGGTCGGTCTAGCCAGAATCCCTTTTATCGCTGATGCTTTCTCTTAGTAACTTCCTATCCACTGACCCCACCCTGCTCCTTGGCTATAAGCTATAAATTCCCATTTGCTCATGCTGGAATTGGAGTTAAGCCCCACCTCTCTCCTGCACTGTAAAATCCCATTACAGTGGTTCCTATACCTATCGCAACGATCCTGAATAAAGTCTGCCTTACCATCTGTAATAAGTGAAACTGAATATTTTTTTAATGATACAAAGATATACACCTGACAATGCACTAGGTAAATAAAAATAGGATTCTTCAAAGTATTCAAATAACCCACAGGAAGGCAAGGAAAAGAAAATGAAGAAACAAAAAACAGAATGAATAGAAAAAACAAACAAACAGAACAGACTTAAGCCCTAACATGCCAAAAATTTCATTAAATATAAATGGTCTATGTACATCAGTTAAAACACAGTGATTGGCAAAATGGATTTAAAAACCTGACTAACTATATGCTATCTAAAAGAAACTCACTTTAAACCTAATGATACAGTCAGGTTGGAAGTGAAGGTGAAAAATATTCATCATGCAATTATTAACCAAAAGAAAGAGTAGCTATATTTATATCAGATAAGGTAGATGCTAGAACAAAGAAAATTATCAGAGAGAGGGACATTATATATAATAATAAGAGGGTCCATCCAATAAGACAGCATAGCAATCCTAAATGTGTATGTCCCAAACAAGAGAGCTGCAAAATATGTGAAGCACAAACAGAACTGAAAAGAGAAACAGACACATCAACTAATATAGTTGGAGACTTCTACATCCCTCTCTCAAAAACTGATACAACAATCAATTAGAAAATAAGCAAGGATACAGAAGAACTCAATAGCACCATGAGCAAATAGGATCCAACCAACATTTATAGAACTCTTCACTCAGCAACAGCAAAATGTTTTCTGATTCAAATGCCCACAGGATATATACCAAGACAGACCATACAATCATCAACAAAATCCTGGAAGGAGAGGAGAAACTCCCAACAAGCTGTAAAGAGTTGAATTTAGATACTATGTCTGTTCTCTGAAAACAATGGAATCCAACTAGAAAGAAAAGAGGTCTTATAGAATGCACTGTGCTGAGAGCAAACTTGAGATGTGTTTCTTGTGCATCTGCTGTCCTTCTGATAGCCTTCCAGCTGCCAGGCAACCAGTAACAAAACAAAGCCCACACCTTCACACAACCCGTTCTCATGGGAGGAGATGATACTATAGTATGGTAACTAAATTTTATGCCAGCCAATGGAAAGCATTAGAAAGAAAAATGAAGGGGTATGGTGGGACACCAAGGCTGAAGGCAGAAAGCAGGCTGAAAAGAGGTGAGTGAGAGCACCTGCCAGACCAAAACCAGCCCCCTATCCTGTGAGGGCACCGGAGACAGCAAGCCTCATGCAGAAACATGGACGGGGAAAATGCAGAGGAGATTCCCTAACAACCCACTGCACGGTTGTGTGACTGCCGAAATAATCTGTGCTTTTCTCCTCCACTTCCTAATAGTTCTGAAGTAGTTATTATTATGATTATTATTAAATAAAAAAACATCCTATGAAGTAAGAGTGAAGAGGTCTCTCTTTTCTCACAGGAAAGGGACTCTAAGATGCCAAGAGGACAAGAGATGAGGATGGTTTCCACCATCATTGTCTGCACAAAGCCTCCTGAAGGTGACAAACAGCCAGCATGGTGAACAGCTAGAACTCCACAGGCGGGAGGGATGCAAGACAGCATCTTATAAACTCATGCCCTTCCTGTATTAGTTCTTCTCGGCTAAGGCTGAACAGCCCATGGGGCAGACAGCAAGCTGGCTGGGGTCCTGGAAAAGCTCCCCCGCAGCTTACAGAGAGGCAAATGTGGGGTTCTCAAAGACTTTTGCAGAAATCACTCACCAGGGGCAGCTGGAGGGTAGTCACCGGCTGTGCGTCCCTCAAACTCGCTTCCTGAAGAAGGGAAGTGTCCTGCAGGACTGAAAGAGATCAGAAAAGGATATCTTATAAAATCCTGCATCTTTTTTCTCACCTGTAGAAAGAGCATTACCAGATGATGCACATGAAAAGCACTTGAAAAATAAGGATTTCTGTCACTTTGCTTTCAGACATGTCAATGGGGGCGTTAACAGGGAATGCCTGGATTCCAGTTGGCTCTGCCACCAACAAGCTATGTGACCCCCTGCAGGTTCAGGGACCTCAGCTTTATCATCCACAATACAAGGGAAACAAAGGTTAAAGCTCCATGGAGTAAAGGGGGTCAGTAAGAGCTGTTGGCAATGAAGATTACTGTGTGACTCCAGTGTCATATAAATTTATCCATTTATAAGTTTATAAATTGCAAAGCTCCTTAAGACTATTATCTCTATTAGATGCTCCTGGAAGACCACTTGACACAGTACCCTAACCACCATCACACAAAATGTGCAGAGTATAGTACTGGGATCATCTCGTTCTCCCTTATCTCGGGCTGCCAGGGCCTCTATTATGTTCTCATGATTTCTCTCCCCTGACAAGCTCAGGCTTCTGCAAGAAGTGAGCCACACACCTGACCCATGGTGCAGCCATGTCAACATGAGCTGTGTTTCAAAAGGTGCTCCTTTCACAGAATAAGAGTTGGAAAGCTGCACTATCACCTCTCAGTTTAGAGAAAATTTGGGAGGTTAACCACAGCTCATAATGTGAAATCAGCGTCAAAAGCTAAGGTTAGAAGCTGATGTTCCTCACCTTTCCCATGTGGGATGTAAAGCTTTCAGCTAGCAGCAGGGGCAGGTGTGAACAAGAGCCTAAGACAGGAGCCAGCTCAGCCAGCGGGTGGGAGGGGCGGAGGTGGGGGGGAATTCTCCATGGGAGGCAGCCTCATCATTCTGCTCCAGAAGCTCAGGCCACATGGGTGTGGATTTGAGGAAGGGATGTTTTAATTCTGGTCTCATACCTCCCACCTTCTGGGGTATAAAATACAGCCCTACCCTACCTTTCACCATGATAAATGAACACATCGACACTTTGAATATTACTTTGGAGAGCTTTCAGACTTGAAACAAAATCTATATTTTGGCGATAAGTTTCAAGATTAGGATGGCTTTTACTGGAAATGCTTCCTAATGATAAATCACCTAAGGCTTAAGGTGTTCCTAACAGCTGACTCTCATCACGCCTGCTTTGTTAGGGCTCAGAGAAATGGAAGCACTGACCCTTTTGACCCAAAGCCCATCCCTGACAGCTGGCTTACCTCAGAACTTCACCAGGGAGTGAGGAGGCTGCTACAGTTCCTGAAGCTCCTCCTCCTCCTCCTGAGGGCCCTCTCACCGCCACCACAGCCTGCCTAACCCAGGCTGCTGACACATGAATTGCCTATTTAGGCGGATGGCTGCTTCTCATGCCTGTGGTTACGGGCTGAATTGCATCCCTGCCAAATTCAAATGCTGAAGTCCCAACACCCAATACCTCAGAATGGGACTAGATTTGGACATAGGGGTTTTCAAGGTAATTAAGTTTAAATGAGGTAAGTGGGGTGAGCCCTAATCCAATATGCTTGATGCTCTTATAGTAAGAGGAGATTAGGACACAGGCACACAGAGGGAAGACTATGTGAGGACACGGAGAAGATGGCTGTCTAGAAGCCAAGGAGAATCAGGTCTTAAGAGAAGCCAACTCTGTGATACCTTGATCTAGGACGTCCAGCCCTCAGAACTGTGAGACAATAAACTTCTGTTGTTTAAGCTGCCCAGTAAGTGGGACTTTATTATGGCAGCCCAAACAAACTAGCGCATCTGTCTTGACTTTTAAGCAAGGAGACGTTGGAAGAGTTTGATTTGTACAGATAGCAGTACAGTTTCACACATAAAGAAATGTAGCATATAACGTTTTTACACTGAAAAGTTTATTACAGTGACAAGAACAACTTTTGTCAATCACAAGAATGCATTCCCGGTCTCCTCATACTTTCTTTTTCCATCTATAACTACAGCACAAGGTGGCACGTCCGCTTGAACTAATGCTCACACCCTGCAGGTCACTTCCTTCAAGCTGAGAGCATCACTTTTTTCCATGATGATTATTTTAACTGAAAGTCATGGGCAGGAATTTCCTGCTCGTCCAGTGGTTAGGACTCCATGCTTCCACGGCAGGGGGCATTGCAGGGGGCACGGGTTCAATCCCTGGTCGGGAAACTAAGATCCTATATGACTCACGGTGCGACCAAAAAAAAAATATTAAAAAAAAAAGAAAAGAAAAGAAAAGAAAAAATCATGGGCAGCTCAGGCCCCTCATTCAGTATTTTTTATGGGTATCCAGGCATACCTCATATCCAGTGCATTACTGCACTCCGCAGATACTGTTTTTTAAAAACTGAAGTGTGGCAACCCTGCCATGAACAAGCCTACTGGCATTTGCTCACTTCATGTTTCTGTGTCACCTTTTGGTAATTCTTATAATATTTCCAACTTTTTCATTATTATTATATTTGTTATGGTGATCTGTGATCAGTGATCTTTAATGTTACTGTTGTAATTGTTTGGGGTGCCATAAACCATGCCTATCTAAGACAGCAAATTTAATCGATAAATGTTCTGTGTGTTCCAACAGCTCCCCCATTTCTCTCCCTCTCCTCAGGCCTCTCTGAGACACAACAATACTGAAATTCCATTAATTAATAACCCGACAATGGCCCCTAGGTGTTCAAATGAAAGGAAGAGCCACATACCTCTCACTTTAAATCAAAAGACAGAAATGATTAAGCTTAGTGAGGAATGCATGTTAAAAGCTGAGACAGGCCAAAGGCAAGGCCTCTTGCACCACACAGCCAAGCTGTAAATGCAGACAAAAAGTTATCAAAGGAAATTAAAAGTGCTACTCCAATGAACACATAAGAAAGCAAAACAGCCTTACTGCTGATACGGTGAAAATTTTAGTGGTCTGGATAGATCAAACCAGCCACAACATTCCCTTAAGCCAAAACTTAATCCAGAACAAGGCCACAGGTGTCTTCAATCTGTGAAGGCTGAGAGAGGTGAGGAAGCTGCAAAAGAAAAGTTTGAAGCTAGCAGAGGCTGGTTCACGACGTTTAAGGAAAAAAGCCATTCTCTGTAACATAAAAGCGCAAGGTAAAGCAGCAAGTTATCCAGATCTAGCTAAGATCATTAACAAAGGTGGCTACACTGCACAACAGAATTTCAGTGTAGACAAAAATAGCCTTATATTGGAAGAAGATGCCATCTAGGACTATCACAGCTAGACAGAAGGCAATGCCTGGCTTCAAGGGACAGGCTGATTCTCTTGTTAGGGGGTAATGCAGTTGGTGACTGTAAGTTGAAACCAATGTTCATTTACGATTCCAGAACTCCTAGGACCCTTAAGCATTATGCTAAATTTACTCTGCCTGTGCTCTACAAATGGAACAAAGCCTAGATGACAGCACATCTGGTTACAACATGGTTAACTGAATATTTTAAGCCCACTGTTGAGACCTACTGCTCAGGAAAAAAATATTCCTTTCAAAATAGTACTGCTCTTTGATGAGTCACCCAAGAGCTCCCTGATGGAGATGTATGAGATTAATATTGTTTTCATGCCTACTAACACAACATCCATTCTGAAGCCCATAGGTCAAAGAGTAGTTTCAACTTTCAAGTTTTATTATTTAAGAAACACATTTCACAAGGCTATAGCTGCTATACAAAGTGATTCTTGTGATGGATCTGAACAAAGTAAACTGAAAGTCTCCTGGAAAGGATTCACCGTTCTAGACGTCATTAAGAACATTCACGAGAATTCCCTGGTTAGGACTTGGCACTTTCACGGCCAGGGCCCAGGTTCAATCCCTGGTTTGTTATGCAGAGTGGCCACAGGGGGGTGAAACTCATAGGAAGAGATCAAAATATCAACATTAATAGGAGTTGGAAAGAAGCTGATGACCAATCCTCATGGATAACTTAGTTCAAGACTTGAATGGAGGAAGAAACTGCAGATGTGGTGGAAACAGCACAGAGAACTAGAATTACAAGTGGAGCTTGAAGATGTGACTGAATTTCGACAATCTCATGATAAAACTTGAACGGATGAGGAGCTGCATCCTACGAATGAGTAAAGAAAGTGGTTTCTTGAGACGGAATCTGCTCTTGGTGAAGATGCTGTGAAGACTACTGAAATGACAACAAAGGATTCAGAATATTACATGAACTTAGTTGATAAAGCAATGGCAGAGTTTGAGAGGACTGACTCCAATTTTAAAAGGAAAGAAGTTCTGTGGGTAAAATGCTACAAAACAGCATTACACGCTACAGAGAAACTGTTTGTGAAAGGAAAGATGCAGTCAATGAGACAAAACATCATTGTCTGATTTTAAGAAACTGTCAGTCACCCCAACCTTCAGCAACCACCATCCTGATCAGTCAGCAGCCATCGACATGGAAGCAAGACCCTTCACCAGCAAAAAAGATTTTGACTTGCTGAAGGCTCATGTGATGGTTAACAATAAAACATTTTCAATTAAAGTAGGCACACTGCTTTTTTAGACATAATACTGTTACACACTTAATAGACTACACTGTAAACACAAATTTTATATGTACTGGGAAACCAAAACTTCACGTGACTCACTTCACTGAGATTATCCTCACTGTCCAATGTGTGTTAGGGTGTGACACCCTCAACTGTGCCAGGGACTGGGCAAACCCCTCCCTCCCTGGGCCTGCTGACCACTGACTCTAAGATCAGGAACCTAAGGCTTGCAGAGTTTAGAAGCACGCCCTGGGTCATAACTGGAGGATCCAAAGCCAAGTGTATCTGCTGCCAAAACCACCTGCCCGTGGCCATTAGCGCACTTTGTATAGATATTCAGACATGTCTAGCCAACATTTATGCCCCAAGTCCTGAAGATACCACCCTGTCCCCTAGGAAGCATTTTTATATCTCCTTGCAACATTGTAACAACCCCAAGAGCAAAAGTTGTTTGGCTGCAGAAAGAGAGGTTCAGAGAGACAAGAGGACATGGCCATGCTCAGCTCCCAACACAGGCCCTATTGAGAGAGCAATGGTGCCTGGCTGTCCCCAAACCAACAAAGCCCCGAAATGCGTCAAAGAGACGACATGATGCAGCCTCAAAAACACCTACCCAGGGACTTCCCTGGTGGTCCAGTGGGTAAGACGCCGCACTCCCAATGCAGGGGGCCCCAGTTTGAACCCTGGTCAGGCAACTAGATCCCACATGCATGCCGCAGCTAAGGAGTCCGCATGCCACAACTAAACATGCCACACCAAAGATCCCATGTACCGCAACTAAGACCCGTGCCGCCTAAATAAATAAATAAATAAATATTAAAAACAAACAAGCAAACACCTACCCACAGCAGAGTTCCCTCTGGGCAGACCTGGCACCCATGAAGAGGACACTCTCATGAGATTCTGATTGAATTGCTCTAGGGAAGAACCAGACCCTGAAATTGGTTCAGGGCTACTTTGGGGGAAGGATAGAACTAAAAATATCAAGAGCTACTTCCACGTGCACAGGGCGAGGTACAAATGCCCCTTCCCCACTCCCCTGGGCACCCTACCTGGGTCCCCGCTGAGCTGGCCCGAGAGTCTGCTTGGAAGCCCGGGGCCCTGAGTCAGGGCCATGGGCTGGGCGTCCTGGCTCTTTGCAAGGTCACTCTGGGGTTCTGCTGGCAGCCGCTCCTGCTCCTGGTCTGGAGGGCTGTCCCCATCGTCAATCACCACGGGGTCTTCACAGTGCTTGAGCTGCAATCCCAGAGAGGGCTTTTCAGAGCTCGGTGGAGAGATCCCTGGCCAGGTGAGGACCAGCAGCTGTGCCAGGGACTGGGCAGACCCTTCCCTCCCTGGGCCTGCTGACCGCTGACTCTACCACTAGCTCATCCCCAGCCTGGTACAGGGCTATAAAGAGGGATGACATAACCATGCCACAAAACAGGACCTTCAGAGAATGGATTCTGCTTTCTTGGGAGACCAGACGTCAACATGGGCATAATCGAAGCACACAGCTCTAGATGGAATTCCTCATCCCTGACCAGGGGACGCGTGACCCCACCAAAGCATCGAAGCCACCCTTTCCACATCTGCTGCCCAGCCCCACTCTCTCCCTCTCCCTTCCCATCCTCTCACCCAGCCCCCTCTGCTCACCCACTGCCAGGGTCTCCCCGGTTCTCGTTCCAGTGCCTCCACAGCAGCCACAGCCTGATCGCCGCTCTCCGGCTCCTGGGCCCGCACCCAGCCCTGGATCTCCCGGGGCAGGATGGCCAGGAACTGCTCCAGCACCAGCAGCTCCAGGATTTGCTCCTTCGTGTGCCTTTCAGGCCGCAGCCAGCCCCGGCACAGGTCCCAGAGGCGATGCAGGGCTTCCTGGGGGCCCGCCGCCTCCTGGTAGCAGAATCGTCGGAAGAGACGGCGGGAGGACTCGGGGCTGGGAAGCTCACCCTGGGGGCTAGGGTTCTCTCCCGGTGGGCTCCTCATTTTCCTGGGCTCCTCACTTTCCTTTGGAGCCAAGACTCGGGGGCACAGGGCTGTGGGCATGATGGGATTTGATGGGGGTCAGCAGCAGAAGACGACCCTATTTCCAAACAGAAATCACTGGCTTCAATGTTCTGATCTCCTGCAGTAGTTTTTTTGGGGTGGTGATGGGAAAAGTGAAAAAGCCCACAGAGACCAGCCCTTGGGGGAAGCCCTGGGACATGTGAGAAGTGTCAGTGCGGATGATCCTTACACAAAGGGAGAGAAAGAATGACCCCACTCCCAAAGGCATCATTATATGATTCCCCTAACTGGGTGACTGGACGAACAAGGCAGGGAGTCCAGGAGAAAATCAGTGGCATTTCAACGTGGCACTGGCGTTCCAAGCATCCCAGGAGACCAGCGGGGCCACATGCAGGAGAGAGATGTAAATAACACTCTGTGGTACCTTCGGTGGCCAGGTCCTCCTGGAAAGGACCTGAAATTGACGAGCTGAGAAGGCCGCTATCTTGAGGCTTCAGAGCCAAAGTCACCTTCCGTGCCCTTGAGACCTTTATGAAATGAGCTGGAAAGACAAAGACAGACATGCATAGGAAAAGCCTTCGAAGCTGATCCAGGAAATTCATCCTGCTGGTGGCTAGGGCTGACTATTAGTGCTAGACCAACACAGACCAAGAATCGGCCTTGCTCAGTGAAATAAACACTGGGAAGCAGGGTATAAAACAGACAGCCTAGAAGGTACCCAGACAAGAGACAGGGAGAGTCAAAAGAGGCAGCCACATCCTGAGTTTCTTAGAGAAAAACAACACTTGTGTATTTAAAAACATCAGAGCTTTCAAATGAACCTCCACCCAACTCACTAAAGTCTGAATAGTAAACTTTAGCATATATTTGAAGATGTCTGGACCTTCCACCTGGCCTCCACCCATCTTGCCTTCTCTTCTCTTGTCATCTTCAAACAATGAAGAAAATCACACAAACCTCACAGAACTCCCTCAGGCAGGACAGAGGTGGGGAACTCATGGCACAGCCTCCGTATCTGCAGGGTGGGGCTCAGGGGCCCCCCACCTTCCCAGTAAACACATATAGGGCGACATCAAGGAGTAGCGGCCACTACTCCAGACCATGGGACCCAGGGAAAACGAATGGCAAATGGGGTCCTCTCCCCCACCATCAGGCCTCTGAGATCCTTGGACATCATCACTTGTCCTCCTCACCCGGTTTATGAGGCTCCCCAGAATGACAGCACCTTAATCTCTACAGCTCGGTGCCCTCATCCCCCAGTCCCCAAGGGTTCCATTTAAAACGCAGGCATCATTCCCATTTCACAGGAAGACAAGTGAGGCCAGAACAACAACAAAGCCACTGAATGGCAGTCAGAGAACCCCAAATCTCTGGACCTCTTTGCTTTCCAACAGAAAAACGAATACAGACTGGCATAAGAGGACTCTGAGAGCGTCTGGCTGGACACATTACAGCCTGCCCCACCACTGGATTCCCTCCAGTATTTGCTCCTGTGTCTGACACCCAGACACCCAATCTCAGCAGTACTCACTCCACTTCCCAAAACTCAGCCATCACACACCTTCAGGGCCTCTAGGGTCCTCACGTCTGCAGCCAACCTAGGGGACCCGTGCCCCACCCTCAGTACTCTGTGTCCGTTCTAGGGCATCTGGCTCTGGGTTTTGCCCATCATCCCTAACCAGACAGCCGTGTTCCTGTCACCCTGGCACCTGGCACATTGTAGGCTCAGAAATGATGTCTGATGAATGAATGAACGTCGGTCCCAAGAGGATCCCACAGGGGGCGGGGCGTGCTTAAAGCAGCTCTAGGTGGAGGAACAGAGCTGGATCAGCAGAAAGGGAAGGGGATGGGCGTTTTATGCCAAGGAGAGGGGCAAGCTTTTCCTTGCTCCAGATCTGTCTCCCTTTTCCCTCCCTACACACCCACACATCCACACCCACCTCCACTTTAAACCAGCTCCCAGCTCCTCACCTCACAGCCTGGAACTCGTTCCCTGCGTCTAACTCGAATCCCTCCTGCGGCGGAAGTCCACGGCAGCAGCTCCTCATCCTTCCAGTCCGGTCGCCCCGGGTGTCCTTCCTGAGGCGGGTCCTCTGCGGCGGCCGCTCCGTCCCTGGCTTAGCCGAGACCCCGTCTCCTGCTCATCCACAAAACCACGGCTCCGCTCAGGAGGGAAGAAGTGGGAGCAAATGGAGGCGCCTGAAAAAACAACATCCGTGGTGTCTTATCCCCCTGCTCGGAGCTTCGCTGCACGGCTCCTGGAAGGGAGGCAGGGGCGCGCGGGGCCGGGAGCCGGGGGACCGAGGATCGCGGAGTCGGGCGCGCGGGCCGCGGAAGCCCGAGCCGCCTGGGCCGCACTCACCGCCGCGCCGCGTCCCACTTGGCGGGCCGCGCAGGCCTGACCGCCTCCGGAGCCCGCCGGACGCGGAGGAAAGGAAAGGCCGAAGCCCTCCGGCTCCCTCCCCTGGGACACTTCCTGCTCCGCTCTAGGACCGAGGAGGTCTCCGCATCTCAGTGGTTCGCTCCTCCGCCCCCCGGCCGAGGTGTGAGCCGGGGGTGACATCCGATACCCCCGGCCCGGCCCGGCCGGCGCGCCCCGCCCTGCCACGCCCCGCTCCGCGCGCGCCCCGGCCTCGGCGCCCGGCCGGGGGCTTTGTGGGTCCGCCACGCTGCCGCCGCCGCCGCCGCTGCTGCTCGGCCTCCCCGCGGGCTCGCGCGGGGGGCGCGCGTCCAGGCGGGGCGGGCGCAGGGGCGTCGAGGGCTCCGCGGGGACCGCGCCTGGAGGCGGGGGCGGGGGAGCTGAGTGGCGGGGCCCCGGGGACGCGGTCAGCAGGAGGGCTCGCGCGGGTGCGCCCTGCCGGGGGCGGCCGCCGCTGGGGGAGGTTGGGTCTGGGGGCTCCTCTCCCCGCTTCGCACTCGCACAGGGGCTTGTGGACGCCCGGAAGGGCCGATCCTGGAACTGGGAGGGGGAGCGGAGGAAGAAGGCTGCCGCGCCCCGTGGGCCGCTACCTTTCAGAATTGCGGTGTGACCACCCGCCCCCCCACAACCCCCAACCCCCAACCCCCAACCCCACGCCCCGGCAGTCCCAGCCCCCTTCCAGACAAAACCCCCTCCTCTGGGTCGGCGGCCGCTGAAGAGGTGAGGAGGGATGGAGGAAGGAAGACTCACCTCCCCGCTTCGTCCTCTTTCGGATGCCCCAGGTGTCAACCCCGGCTTTTGGGGGGTTTGCGGACTTTCCCAGCGGACTTTCCCAGCGGCACGTTACATGTCTCTTCTGAGCGTAAGGACAGCCCTTTGGGGTGGGGGTGCTCAGAAGGACTTCGGTCAGTCCCAGCCCCCAGTGGGTGGTCGGAGTGCTTATTACTCCCTTAAGTGTGGGATGTAGCTAGCTGTTCACACTGAGGCAGAGGGACAGGTTAAGGGATTTTGACTTGAAGTCGAGTGGCCCTGACGGGCAAGGAGAATTAGGGCCTCCGGACCTCTAGACAGGGATCCTTGCGACTACCCTATGCTGAACATAGCTCAGAGGGGTCTTCCTGGGGTCATGCTTAATCTTCCAGGTTCTTGAGCTTGGGAGCAAGCCTATCCCGGGTCCCTAAGCAGGCCTGATTCCCACCAACTCTTTTCTTTCTTCATCTGCCCGGCACTGGAGTTGAACTCTCCCACGGAAGAAGGCAAAGAAATGTCTCCATCTGCTAGAGGGGAGACACTACTGCAGATAACTGATTTCCCTTAGATCAAGCAGAACAATACCAGTTCCCTGAAAGAAAGTGGCCTGGCTGAGCAGGTGGGAAAGAGGTGGATGGACCGAGGAACTGGATTTCTTAGCGGTATTACTTTCCTTATTCTAGGGACTTGAGAGCCTGTTTCTTCCTCTAAATTACAAACAGTCACTCCTGAGTAGGGGAGTTACCAGGAGCCACCACCTGCCATATGCTTGGATTCTGTGCCTTTTGCAGGAGATAGATCAAAGCAAAGGAGTAAAGCTCATTTTTGTGAAGAGTGATTATTCCACCAGATGACAGCCAGATGCAGGCGGGGCCACCCAGAGTTCTTGCCTGGAACCTGCAGATACCCATGGGAACCACCCCCTTCAGACTTAACTGGACTCAGTGTTAACAGGATTCATGTGCACCCCCTTCTCAGGAACACCAGCCAGGCACCATGGCCTGGAGGAGAGGCCTGAGGAGGAACCAAGGATTAGCCAAGGCAGGTGCTGTGGCAAGTAGTGCAGCCTGTGCTAAAAGTCCAGATCCTCCGTCTGGCTTCCTACCCTGTGACCGGGCAGGGAACTACCTGTTGAGTGTTGGTGATGTGTGCTCACAGTTCTGCCCACTGCAGTTCTAAAGCAGCTAAAAAGCAGGGCCCAGAATTTCCTAGCACACAGCATTGGATCAATCCTCACTGCCCTGTCTAGTTCCTTCCTTCCCCTGAACTGACACCTCCCTGTGCACTGTTATCTCTTCGAAGCTTTGTGTTTATTCTGCATTTTGCCTAGCACAGGGATTATGGGTCAGAGCACCTGAGTTAAAACCTGCCTCCTCAGTTCCTAACCAGGTGATCTACTTAAGGTCTACATAACCTTTCTGCACCTCAGTTTCCTCATCCAGAAAAAGGATGATGCTGTCTACCTCATTGAATATGCAGGACCATTTGGTCATTCAACAAATGTGTACTGAGTACCTACTAGGCATTCATGGTACTAGGCTCCATTCCAGGTCCTCAGGGTGCATCTGTGAACACAACTGGCAGAGGGGATGGGTGGGAAGGGCAGGGCGGGCAATTAGCAAAATCAATAACATGATCTGCTATGTTTGATCCATGCTGCAGAGGAAAAAGAAAGTGGAGCAGTATCAGGTAACAGGGTTGCTGGGGATGAGCTGGTGACAGTCACAGTATTAAAGAAAATGACAGGGCAGGTTCCACTGTGATGGTGACGTCTGAGATGAGGGAGTTGAAGCCCAAGCCTGGGTGAGAACAGGGTCCCAGGTGGAGGCCACCATGACAGCAAAGGCCCTGAAGTTGTGAAAGCACAGTGACGCAGCCAGTGAGCGAGGGCAGTGGGCTGTCAGCTCAGGGTGGAGGTGGGGAGGCAACTGGAGGCTGTGGGAAGGTGCTTTCCTTGACACCAGATGGGATTGTGACAGATACCACCAGAGAAGCAACAGAAAGAGAACCCTGAATGTAACCATCTCACACTTAATGTATACATTTCATTTGGTTTATATTATGTTGCTGATTGTGTACATTTTTATGAAAGGCTGGCTGTGTGCCACTAATTGTTTCAACCTTGGGGAGACCTTAGTGGACAGAAGCTCCTGGCTTTTAGAAGCTGGAAAGGGAATCAGATGATAGATGGTATGAAAAAAATAAAACAGGGCAAGAAGGAGCCTGCTGGGGCAGTCAGGTAGGACCTTCATGAGAAGGTAACATTTGAGCAGAGAGCAGGTGGAGGGCAAACTGAACAGAGGTGTGCAGGAAGAACATTCCAGCAGAGGGAACAGCCTGTGCAAAGGCCGTAAAGCGGGGGGCCTGTCATTCTCCGCTGCCCCCCCACCCCTCATCAGAGAAAAGGGAGGAGGCTGGAATGGAGTGACTGTGGATTTTACACTTAGTGGGTTTCAAGTGAGGGTGTGGCTTGATTTTACCAAGATCACTGTGCAGAACAGATTACAGCTGGATGGAGGAGGCAGAGGCTATGTTGGAAGCAGCTACAGAAATGCAGGCAGGACATGGTCCAGTCCAGAATCAGCTGGTGGAGGTGGCGCTGGTGAGCAGTGGTGAGTTCCCCCATGGTATGCAGCTGCGTATTAAAGGAGTGAGGAGGGGCTGTAATTTTGGCACCAATTGGGTGATTGGAGGGTCTGCCTAGGAGACTGCACAGCAGTCAAAGGAGACAAAGATGAGTTTTGGACTTGCTAGGTATGAAATGCTCAAAAAACAAATAGTTATGACCATCCAGGGAGAAAGCCAAGGCGAGAGGTGGAAATCTTGTCACAGCACAGAGCAGGAGCTGAGACCCTGGGATGGACAAGTGTGGGTGGAGAAGCTGCCTTGGAGAGGGTGGATCGGCCACACCAGCTTTGGAGACTAGGAAGAGAGGAAGGAGATCCAGAGCGGGAGGAGAAGAGGAAAGGGGGAAGGGGGGAGAGGGGGAGGAGAAGGAGCAGCCACAGTGAGGTGGAGAGAAATCTGGGTAGTGCTGAGCCTTGGAATTCCAGACTGGCAAATGTGTTTCAAGAAAGAGGGATAGTCACTGAGCAGAAGTGCTGCTGCAAGAACAAATTAGATGAGGAAAAAACACCGATAAGAACAATGACCATAGTATTTGGCATAGAGGCCCCCTGGGCAGAGCAGAGGTGGTAGAACTGCTGAGATGGAGTAGTTTGGAAAGAGAAAGAAGGTGAAGGAGTGGAGGCAATTGCGCAGGAAAATGTAGCAATGGTCGAGGGAGTATGGGTCCCATCTTAAAGATGGGAGAGTGTGTGGCTTATAGGAGGGAGGGGTCGGGCAGGAGCCAAGGAGGGAGATGAGCAGACAAGGTGGTCTCTGGGCCCTGAGGCTGACAGGGAGCAGGCGAGTGGAAGTCCACGGTGGACTTCTGAATCCTCAGACACTTCAGCAAAGTAAGAAGCAGGATGTGACGGTTTATTTTATGCGTCAACTTGGCAAGGTCAGGGTGCCCAGATACTTGATCAAACAATAGTCTAGATTTGCTGTGAAGATATTTTTTAGTTGAGATTAACATTTAAAGTAGTAGACTTGGGCTTCCCTGGTGGCGCAGTGGTTAAGAATCCACCTGCCAATGCAGGGGACCTGGGTTTGATCCCTGCCCCAGGAAGATCCCACATGCCGCAGAGCAACTAAGCCCGTGTGCCACAACTACTGAAGCCCATGTGCCTAGAGCCCGTGCTCTGCAACAAGAGAAGCGACGGCCATGAGAATCCCGCACACCACAACAAAGAGTAGCCCCCGCTCACCGCCACTAGAGAAAGCCTGCGCGCAGAAATGAAGACCCAACACAGCCAGTAAATAAATAAATAAGTAAATAAATAAATAGATTAGTAGACTTTAAGTAAAGCAGATTATACTCTTTAATGTGGGTGGGCCTCAACAAATACATCTTTAAGAGTAAAGACAGAGCTTTACACATGCACACAGGTGCACACACACACACACACACACAGAGGTCCCCCCGCCCTGACCAAGAAGGAATTTTGCCTGCAAGCTGCCTTCTGTCTTGAGCTGCATCATCACCTCTTCCCTTGGTCTCCAGCTGCTGGCCTGCCCTGCACAATTTTTGGGCTTGCAAGCCTCCACATTTGTGTGAAACAATCCCTTAAAGTCGATCAAACAGTACCCCCCTCCTCTCTCTCTCTGTCTCTGTCTCTCTCTCTCTCTCTACACACACACACACACACACACACACACACACACACACACAGCCTATTAGTTTTGTTTCTCTGGAGAGCCCTGACTAATACACAGAGCCCTTGACTAACAGGGAGCAGCAGGATATGGTAGAGGTGTGAGAGCAGGAAGGAGAAGGCATGACACACTCACTTTGCAGAGTGAAAAGGTGAATGGGCTGTAACACAGGAAACCACACATTATGCCAAACGTGGAAAGTGAAATGTGCACCATGAAGGATCATATGCAGCTTTCCCAAAACCCAGTATCTACATACAGAAGGGCAGCAATCACCTCTTCCCCTGGGACGAAGGTCATCATTCCACAGAATATATTTGTGGACTGATGACAAACACAGGTGTATAAGATGTGCCACCTCTCCATCTGGTTCCTTGACCAGCCACATCTTCCTTACCTGGGAGCTCGTTAGAAATAGAACCCTCAGGCCTCATTGGGATTGCCATATATACATTACTAATGAGAAAAAAAGTATCAAATTGTATACTTTAAATATATGCTATTTGTTGTATGTCAATTGTATCTCAATAAATGTTCTTAAAAAATTAAAAAAAAAAAAAGAATCCTCAGGCCCCAAACACAGCCTGCATGGTTAACCAGATACCAGGGGACTCTCTAGGTCTTTGCAGTTTTTTTTTTTTGGTGGGGGGGGGTGGCGGTGGGGGGAGGTGTGTGGCCATGGCTCACTGCACGTAGGATATTAGTTCTCGGACCAGGGATCAAACCTGCACCCCCTGCAGTGGACGTGTAGAGTCTGAACCACTGGACAGCCAGGGAAGTCCAAACTCTTTGTAGTTTGAGAAGCTCTGTTGTAGGGGTCAGCATGGTTTGGGGCATAGTAGATGCTCAATAAACTGTAGCTTGACTAGCAGTCGTAAGAGTAATAGTGCTGAATATTACTGTGACTTATGCACAGGCTTCCAGGAAGCAAGGACAGCAGGGCTCTGACCTGATACCCAAATATCCAGCAGACGTTATGGCTGGTAAAAATGGCTCAGTGAGAATCCAATGAGGGAAGGAATTTGGCTTTATTAATTTTCTCACAATACTGGTCTCCCAGCTATCACACGAAGGCTGCTCGTCTGTTTTTATATTTTGTTTTATTCTTTTTGCTGAAGTCAAAAAAACTTTGAAAACTGCACAAAGACCAACATGACGAGCTACTCAAGGGCTCCAGTGAAATCACCTAAAATGACTCAGTTGTTCACTGGAAAAAGGTGCAGTCCCTTTCCTTGAAGTCACACGTGGATGCTGTGGTCAAGGAAACAAAACCAAGACCCCAAATATCAGTTTTGGGGGGCTATTCATGAGCATTGGGGTGTTAATACTGACTTATCCAGACCACCAGGGACCAGCCTATAGTTTGGCAAATTCAGTTAACTGAAACAACCAGATTTATTGTACTGGTACCATAAGAGAGGGGGCATAGAGGAGGCTGGAATGAGGCTTGATAAAGGAAGAAAGGAAATGTCTTTGGTAAAGTTTGGTTGCAGCTGAAGGATGGAGCAGAAGGAGGAGGAGGGTATCAGGAAAGTGGGGTCACTTCCGCTTTGGATGCTATTTAGAGGTGAGCTCAGGAGGGGTGGGGTTAACTGAGGGTCATGGGTTGTCAGGAGGTGAGGGTGACTTAGTTGTGGAGTCACAGATGAGTGTAGCAAGCAGATCTGGGGTCAGTAGTAAGAAAATAAGAGTCACCCCAAGATGGGTGCATTGTGGCATTTCACAGCTGCTGCAACACCTCAGGGAAACCACGTTTCCTGTGAACACCCAGCTGCTTTACTGTGTGTCTGTCTTTCCTGTCCGTTCTTTTCTCTGTCCTCACTGATTTTCACAGTTTAGCTCCTGGGCAGGCTTTGACTCTCTTAGGAGGGAAACAACCCTGGTCATTGCAGTTCTTTGAATTGCAGTTCTTTGAGTCCATTCATGTGAATTTTATCTTTTCCAACCTTCCATTCTGTCTGTTCCTTCAGCGAGGTGAATCTCAGGATCCTGGAATTTCAGGAAGCTGAAGCTCAGGGAGAGAAAACTGGTCAAGGATCCCAGATGTGTGGGGGTCAGGGTGGGGAAGGCAGACACCATGTGGGGCATAACAACATGGTTGCCATTTGCTAGGCTTCCCATCTGTGTTTTACCACTCAACGCACACCAGAATCCCAAGAAGCTGGAGCCCTAAGGACCACATGAAGAGTCTGGAGTCTGTCCTATAGGAAAGAAGTGCTCACTGCATGCTCCCAGGATCCCACACTCTGATGTGTGTCCTGATCCCTTCTCAGAGCACAGACCCTATCCTGGCCCCTCCATCTCTATCCAGCCTTCCCACTCAGGTGCAGTTTAAGTTGTATAACCATGGGGTACCTACCTTGGGTATTTTCTCTCAGTCAGTCCCAGGAATAGGGAAATCTTATTTCTGTTCCCTTGCTCTGCAAGTTACTTAGATGCTAGGAGGCAGTGGATAAGTTGATATGATGATACATGATATGATGATACAATACTGGCTCAAATGGATCAAACATATTTTTTTACCTGAGTACGCCAGCACAGAGCCAGAGATACTTAAGAGGTACTTATACATCCCAGTCAGCTTTTCCACCTCAGTTAGCTGCACATGAACTTTTAAACTGTTCAGTGTTCGACACCTCTTATTACAGTGTATCTCAGTTTGCATTTCTGCTCTTGAACACCTGGATGGCATCACATAGTTTTGCTCTAGACACACAAAATTCTGAATTACTCCTCATTCCTCAAACACTTCAAGTACTTTCACATAATCTTTGAAACACAGCATGACCTATTTCAGGAGTTTCCTGACACTACCAACTGGCCCTTCCAATTGTGCCAGTCTCCCTTCAGCCCCATTCCCTCAAGCTCAATTTACTTCAAGTACAGATAGGAATGGCAGTGAGGTCCCATAATGGGTAGAAAGGTGTCCCACAACATGATATACCTAAGTCCTAATCTCTTATTACTCTGAAAGTAACCTTACTTGGAAATAGGGTCTTTGTAGTTGTGAACAAGTTAAGACAAGGTCATCCTGAATTAGAGTGAGCCTGAAATCCAATGATGTGTGTCCTTATAGGTAGGCCATGTGAAGAAAGACACACAGGATGAAGGCCATATGACAACAAAGCCAGAGATGGGAGTGGTGTGTCTACAAGGCCAGGAACACCATAGGTTGCTTGTAATCACCAGAAGCTAGGAGAATCAAGGAAGGATTCTTCCCTAGAGCATGGTCCTACCAATGACTTGTTTTCACATTCTGGCCTCTAGAACTGTGAGAGAATATATTCCTGTTGTTTCAGGTTATCCAGTTTGTGGAATTTGTTATGGCAGCCCTATGAAACTAACACAGGCCAGGGCACATCCACCCACACACACCCACTAACTTGGCCTGCAGCATTAGGAAACTTGATGCTGTCTTACTTCTCTGTTTATTTTATTATTATTTCTAGTCTCTTGTTCATAGTCTCTTATAGATAAATTTGAGATCCTTCAATGAAACTTCAAAGTGTCACCTTCAGCTTTTCCCTGCCTTTTATTTCCCAGATCTAACTGGTTAAAATTGACAAAGCCCCCCATCCATCTTCTCTTTGGCATTCTGGTTGTCTTTATTGAAGTCAGCTCCTTGGAATATTGAGATAATTGCCAACAGCTCTGCCGTCCCAATCTCTCCTTTGAGTTAATTTAATTTAGCATTAAATTTAGTAGGGTATCAACTCAGAGCAGCCCAGCTCAAGGGTGAGCAAGCAGAGCTTATTCTGGAAGGTGGGAAAATCTCATTGGCACAACATGAAGATGAAATAAGTGAACGAATGACCATGATGCAAAACACTTGCTGTTGGAGGAAACTGTGTGACAAACCTGCAGAGGAGGTAAGAGGTCCCCATACACCAGGCTAAAGAACTTGGATTTCACTCTGTAGGCTAGTGTTTCTCATGTGTTTTTTTTGCCTGCACCCCAGAGAAAGGTACAAATCATGATTCACTCTGATAATTTCTGCTCTATTCTCTTCTGCAGGAAAAAGGCTGGGCTGTTGTTGGCAGATTCTCTCCTCAGCCAAACGCTAATCAGGGTCCCCTGAGGCTTTTTCAACTAGACCTGACTTTTGGGCTTCCATTCTAGCTCTGCATTGTCCAATTTTAACAGGAATCCTGCTCAGTCAGTTTAACCAGAAGCCCCCACCCTTGAGATTTCTGATTATCCTTGAGATCCCTGATCAGGTTCCTCATCCCCCTACCATCCCCTCAGGTGATATCTGATCACCCTGGCCTGCCTTCGGCAAGAATCCCCTTTAGGTCAGATCACCTTAGCCTGACTGTCCCTTTACCCCTAATGTTTCCCTTTAGTAATATTCTATCCACTGACTCTCCCACCCTGCTTCTTGGCTACAAATTCCCACTTTTCCTTGTTGTATTTGGAGTGGAGCCCAATCACTGTCCCCCATTGCAAACCCCTGTTTCAGTGGTCTATGTTGAGGCTTGAGTGTGGATTGGAAAAGAATTTCCAGACATAGGCAGAACGTAAGGAAAATAGAGTTTCTTAGAGAGAAGGGACGCTGTAAAGACAGTGGGATGACTTCCCGGCAGACCAGGGAGAGCCGACCCTTTCGTGGCCTTGTAGCCAATTTTTATACCCTCAAGACAAGGAAAATTGCTGCTAGGAAAATGGCATTAATCGATTGGTCAGTACACCATAAGGCAAAGGGTGTCATTAGGTGATTGGTCAGGTTGCTAAATGTCGGATACTTTACCTAGTAAGGAGTGGGGGGAGGGGGGGTGCTCTATTCAGCCAAGGTCTTGGGTGAGGGGTGGGGTGCTGTTTGGCCAAGGTCAAGAGAGCCCTTGCCGACAGCTGCTATTGGACTTAGTCCAGGGGCTTCTTTTGTTCTTTGTCTTGGCCATAGGGCTCCACAGTTTATACACCTATTCGTGTATGGACACACTATTGGTCCATATCACAACAGTTCCCTGAATAAAGATTGCCTTATTGTGCTTCAACTAGTGTCATGAATAATTTTTCTTTAACACTGTCATAAGCTTTTATGGGCCTTTTAACACAACGGAGTGTTGATGAATGGTTCTCATTAGGCTAATGTGATCTTGACAGGTACTAGAGTTCAGTTAGTATTTTGGGGAAACCCAAGAAAGAGATGTGTGGGCTGCTGGCTTACTGACTTAACAAGAAAATAGACAGTAGATAGTGAGTATAGGACTTGAAGGCTGGAAAGTCGGCTATCCCATAACTGTGATTGAATCTAGTCATTGAAGGGGGCTCTTGTATGTCTCAGTCATCATTAGGTTGTGGAAAGACATTGTCAGGTAAAAATTCTCTCCCAGATCTGTGGAATGTTTGGGAACCAAAAACTCTAGGGTTGTAGTAGCTTGCTGAGAAAGAGCATCCTAAAGCCTGTGTTGTGGGCTTTGGAAATAAGAAAGGTCTGGCTCCTAAACCTCACCCTGAATGGTAAGAGCCAGAACTCTGAACTGTAAGGTGGGCTCATGCTGGTAGCCTTCCTAGGGACTCCCCAGCTGTTGCCACAAGGAAGGCTACTGGGACTTAACAAATGAGACAGATTACCATCTAAAGCCAAATTGATGTGAACACAGCTGTCTTCCCTGTGGCTTGGATGATCCACTCTAGGAATAGATCGTCTAAATGTTACTTTGTATTCCTAGTTTCTTTCTTTACCTTATTTATTCTAGGTGAAAGGTTATCATCTACTTGTGTGTTTTTTTTAAATTTTAATTTAATTTATTTGGCTGTGTTGGATCTTTGTTGCTGTCTATGGGCTTTCTCTATTTGCGGTGTGCAGGGGCTACTCAGTTGTGGTGAGCAGGCTTCTCGTTGCAATGGCTTCTCTTGTTGCGAAGCACAGGCTCTAGGTGCCCGGGCTTCAGTAGTTGCGGCAAGTGGGTTCAGTAGTTGTGGCACACAGGCATAGTTGCTCAGCAGCATGTGGGATCTTCCCGGGCCAGGGATCAAATCCTTGTCCCCTGCATTGGCAGGCGGATTCTTAACCACTACACCACCAGGGAAGTCCCAGTTATCATCTACTTGTATCCTTAGCCTCACTACAAAGAAAATAAAAAAGAAAAGAAGATCTGCCTTTACCCCCCACAACTAGTTGGTATAATTTCTTTAAAAGATTTTTTTTAATACATATGTTATATGTGTTTATTGAAGAGAAGTTAGAACACACAAGAAAAACTATCTCTTGTGACTCCCATGGTATTTGACCCAGCCATCCCCACAAAAACACATTCTTAGAAAAGGAGCTGATAAACCAATATATAATAAGGTGCACATGACCCCATTTAAAGGCCATTTGATTTTTGAAGAGGCATAGAGCTTCAAGGTAAATTACTTGGAATTTCAGGCATCCATAGGCACATATGGAAGTCATTGTGGGTGGAAAAGTGATACCAGCATGTACTTCAAAAATAAAGGTATATTATTGACCACATATACAGATATTGATTTTATTTTTACTTTTTAAATTTTCTGTTGAAAAATAATATATATTCCATGAGATGCACATTTCTTTAGTGTACAGTCAGATTAATTTTGACAATTGCATGTACCTGTATAACCCTTAATCCTTATCAAGATGTACACTGCCATCACCACAGAAAGACCCCTCATTCCTTTTACCAGTAACCCTTTCCACATGGGCAACTAGTCACATTTCTTTCACATAGATTCATTTTGCCTGTTCCAGAACTTCATATAAATGGAATGATACAATATGTGTTCTTTTGTGCTTGGCTTCTTTCATTTAGCATAATATCTGTGAAATCCATAAATGTGTGCATCAGTTTATTCTTTTTTATTGGTTAGTAGCATTCCATCGTATAATTATATAAAAAATTCTTTATACACTCTCCTGTTGATGGACATTTGGATTATTTACAGCTTGGAGCTATTACAGATAAAATTCCTATGCACATTTGCATATAAATCTTTTCTCTAGCATTAATTTTTAGCAATTTGATTATGATGTGCCCTGGTGTAGCCTCTTTGTGTCTGTCTTGCTTAGGATTCATTGAACACTTTAGATTTGTAAGTTTGCATTTTCCTTCAAACTTGGAAAATTTTTTATTATTATTTCTTCAAACATTTTTTTTCTGATCCAGTAAAAATGTTGTTTCTTGTTTTGTTTTTGTTAAGAAAATTTTTATGGTTTTATTGTAACGTGAGGCATTGAAACATCTGAACAAATCAATATCTGGGTGGTGAGGCAGCTTGTGCCTCCTTCACTTCTTTGGGTTACTAGAGCAACTTGTCAGTAGATTAAAAAAAAAAAAAAAAAGACAACCTTTTGCATTACCAAGCCATGTGCTTGTATAAAACAAATTTCTGTCAGATGCAACTAGTCCAGCATTCAAACATGACGCACAATACCTCGGTAGCAGCGGGGCACTGTGCCCACTCCCACCACGGCCCTGCTCATTTGTGTATGACATTTGGAGCATCTGGAGGAGTGTGAATAGTATCAGGAAGAGGAGGGAGGAGGAAACAGCATGAGTGCCTGACTGGGAGAGGGTCTGCCGAAGTTGTGCAGGGCAAATCTGAGCATGTCACTGGTGCAAACCCAAGCATCAGTTGATGTCCTTTAGTAGGGACATCTGGTGGAACCCCATGATGGGGTTTTCATTGGCCCCGAGCTGGGCCACAGCCATCTTGATGATGCAGCTATCTGGTGTGGACTGTTGGTCCTGAGCCGTGAGGCTGTGCTGGGTTTTGTAGAACAGAAGCTAGACAATTACTCCACAATGGCAGCCTTGGACTGGAATTGCTGTCCTTCCCAGGTAAGGGATGGCATGTCAGTATAAATTGCGCCCAGTTGGGTTCCGTCGTTATCAAATAACTGGTAGTAATGTTGAATGAAGCTGGATACAATCTGCTCCCAAATTGCCTTGTCTCCCATTCTGGAGCATCACCTCGTCTGACTGAGACCCGAGGGGCTTGCATGATGGCAGCGGCGGCTGCGGCAAGAGCACTTGTTTGTTTTAATTTACTTACTCTAGTCGCACAGAGTTAACACCCTGATAAATCCTCAGAAATTATCCAGCATCAAACTCCTTAACTGAGTTGAAAATCCTGGAGAAGTTAAGAGCCCACAGGGCATTCGAGGAATTTCTGGAGACACAAGTGCGTCTGACCCCTGGTTTCCGGGACTCTCTACAGGGGCCGCTGCCTGGTCTCTCTGTTATTACAGAGCCTCCCCGTTGATGCAGGCCGGACACTCCACGCCCTTGGCCTTCTCTCCTGCTTTCTCCACTGGACCCTCCCGCCTTGCCTAATTCCTCCTACTCCCACCCCATCTCCACCGGTGGCCCCTGCCCAGGCTCCAGGAGCTTCTCGGGGCCAGCCCCCGCGAGTGCCGCGTTCTCTGACTCAGGGAGTCGCGCCTTACACACGCCCTGCAGCCGAGGAAGGGGTGGACTGGCCGCAAGGGAGCGTCTAGAACGGTGGCCTCTCCGCCTTCGCTCTTCAGGCTGGGAAGGCGGGGGTCCGGGAGATGTGCACATCCCGCCAAGTACACAGGCGCCCGCGTGGGAATTTCTGAGGGTGGGCCCTGTATCTCCAACAGGCTATCCTGGGCGCCGGACTCCGACAGACAGCCGGGCCCAGGCGCCGCCAGCCACTGTCGGTAACCACCGGTCACCAACTTTGGTTCCGGGACACCGCGGTAAGAAGGGCTCCGTTGGCCCTAGCACCCTTGAAGGGGTGAAGTTGCGGGGTCTTGGGTAGTTCCTCCCCTTTCCCATAGATGAACGGGCGAGGCCCCGGGGATGAATGTTTATTCTCAAATTGGCATGCAGATATTTGAAATCAGAATTAACTAGAATTTCAGTTCTCCCATTTCTAGGGTGAAAGGTTGTTTAAAGAAATTTAAAAAGCAAAGTTTTCCTAGGGAATTTTCTGAAAAAAGGAAGCTAACATGTTTTGGCCTCACGATTGTTCCGATGCGTCGTTGATGACACATTAAAGGAATAAATGAGAACAAACGGCGTGGCGCTGTGCCGGCTTTCGAGCGCCGCTGCTGCCGCGCGCTTGCGGATATTCCTCACTTTCGCAAATGAAAAGCTGGTCTCCCAGAGTTGAGAACCACTGCCGCAGGGAAGATCGCCCCCGGGTCTGAGCTTCCATCTTCTCCTTCAACTACAGCTCCTCACCAGGTTTTGAGAACTCGCCTTCCCTCTCCTCCCACTTCCAGCGACATCTCTGATGCCCAGCGCCTTTTCCACTTGCCTACTGGGGGCTTTTTAAAAATGATCTGCGAGTTCAGTTTCTCTGGACTGTTGTCCGCCCAGGTCCTGGGGGTCCGTTGAATGCCACTCAGAACGATAACAGGGAGCCCTTTAAACCTGTAACCTCGCAAGGTATCCTCCTTTCCCAACAGGTCTTAGACTGGTGTGTTTCACCCTGTGAGTTGTGCATGACTTAATCAGCCTCGTAGTCCAGTGTTATTATTATTATTTTTTTAATGGAAGAGACTAGTGTAGATTACATGCCAGAGCACCTTGCTCCAGATTTGGAAATCAGCCCATAGACTCTGGTATTTCTGAAATAGGGCTTTTGTTTTTTTAAGATCTGCAAGAATGAAGAATGAGGGGACTATCCCCCAGCAAGAAACTACCAGTTATTTCATTACAGTCCCTATATCCACAATTTTATGGCTTCTTTTGGTTTGGGGATCAACACTGGGAGGCTGGGAAGTCCTCAAAAGTAAACACACAATCTATGTTTAAAAAGCTATTCAAGCACACGTTTTTGAAATCTACCCTAAATAACCATAGATAAGGTGGAATTTGCATCTGAAAAGGGATCCAAATATACATTTAAAAGAGAAATCAGAGGAGTCCCAGCTTTATTGGGAACAACAAAGAGAAGCAGGACTTTGAGGGAGGAAAATGAAAGGAATTTTTTTATGTTACATTAACTTTTAGAACACATGACAAAATTCTGATTATAGAGGGGGCTGCTTTTTCTTATGGCTATGTCAGAATAAGTATTGTTCCCTGAATTTTGTTCCCATATTATACATACATGCATATTTATATACACATAAATACATATGTACTAGATACAATGTTAAATGTATTTCTTTGGTTTTCAATTTTAAAAAGCCTGAGAGACAATAATCATATTATTAGATTATGACTTCTTAAAAAGCAGTCTTTGAAATACCATATTGAATTCCAATTGTGTGTGTAATGAAAACCCTGATTCCTGGCTGCCTCCGAAACCTTCCAAATGGCAAGTTCTAGGTGAGAATCTTTCCAGTCTACATTTTAGCACCACTGGTCTGTCAGTATTTCTCAAAGAGCAGTGGGAAGCCCAAGTACATCAAAATTACCTGGGGTTTTCTTTAAAGCCAAGGCTTCCTTTTAGACATAGAACTGCTGGAAGGTGGAGCCAAGAAATATTCCTTTGTCCTAAGTTCAGGTGAGTTTCTGAAACACAACAAAAGTTTGAGGACCACTGCATTAGATGATTTGGGTTCATACTAAAAGTTTTTCAGTCATTGTCCCATGGACATCCCACGCTCTCTGCAGTGAAAGGGTGGAGTCCTAACCACTGAACTGTCAAGGGAATTCGCACCCCCCCCCCCTTTTTTTAAATTGAGATATAGTTGACATATAACATTATGTTAGTTTTAGGTGTAAAACATAATGATTTGATATATGTATATATTGTGAAATAAGTTTAGTTAACACAATTTTAGTTAAATCCATCACCACACAGAGTTTCAGTTGTGTGTGTGAACTTTTAAGATCTCTTTTCTAAGCAACTTTCAAATATATAATACAGTGTTGTTAACTATAGCCACCACGACCTACTTTACTACCCCAGAAAGTAAACTGTAAGTCTGTACCTTCGGACCACCTTCACCCATTTCTCTTCCCTCACCCCGAACCATTGTATTTTAATGTAGAACAAAAGGAAAATTCCCTAGGCGGGGAGGGGCTATAAAGCCTGAAGCATCACTCTCTGTCCAAACTCCAGGGGTGGACTTCAGGCTTTTGGGGCCGGTGCGCCTCCTCTCCCTCCTCAAGAATGGGAACACAGAGATGCACCTCGGTACTCCCCGTAGCGGAGTGGGACATTTTAAGTTACGAACTTCCTCACAACGTCTGCTCCTATTGCTTATTAGTAGTCGGCTACTCTTCTAAAATTAAAATGGTTTGCTGGCTCAAAGGCTGAAGAACACTTTTCTAAAGTGTACTGCTGCGCGCGCCGCCTCGCGGGGGAGATGTTGGGGAGCCACCCTTTTTGGGTCTCCCTGGCTTGGGGCTGAGGAGTTATCTCCTTCCTTGCAGTCAAGGTCAAAAGTTGTTCTGAGGAGTCCAGGACACAAGGCCCAGAGCCTGCCGGGAGCGCACCCAGAAGTCCTAGAAGACAGGAGGAAATACAGTGACAAAGGCGCGATCCACTGTGCCGTGGGTGTTGCAGGCCACCGAAGCACCGCGGAGGTACTTCGAAGACATCACATTCACCCTGGATCAGTTGGAAACACGCACTTTCGGTGAAATGGTGACCCGTGGAGAGACACAAGTTCTGGACATTTAAAAATACAAATTGCAAGGTCATACATTTTCCTCCCAGAGGAGTTATAAATTTATTCCTTGCACCTCCGAGTTTAGCGGGAGTAGAATTTCTGTATCAGTTTCACTTTGCTGTAACCACCAGAAGGCGGAGAAGATGCTTCGGGTGCTTTGGGGGTTCAAAATCATCCGTGAGTCCAGCCTGGGGCTAGAAAATTACTGCGGGAGTGTTAACACCACGAAACCCGAGTTCCCTTCGCAGAGCTGACCTGGCTCCTCAAATATGTATTGCTGGAAATGCAGAAGCAACTCTCAGGCGAGATGCGCGGCAGACGCCGTGGCATCCTTGTCGCGCGCATGCCTGGACCGGCTGAGCTCCCCCTTACGCTCACGCGGGTCCACTTGGATGCTGCGCGCTCACATTCAGGCCCTTAGACCAGCTCACTGCAGCGCCTGGGCAGGACTTCTTTTTCTTTTTCCTCTTGTCTTTGTTTGACTTAGAGGTACAGGATTGATTTCAGCTGAGCAAGTCCAAGGCTTCTTTCCTGCCTCTTCTGTGGCCCCTCTGCACACGCAGGTGAAAGGGATTCATCCCTGACTCTCCTAAGGTGAGATTTGCTTTGCAGAAGCAAAGGAATGAAATGAAAAGAGCCTTTCGCCTCTTTATCCCTCTTCTTTTCCCCTTTCTCCTCTCCGATACTCCTCCCCCTTCTCCCCTTCCTCATATTTCTTTTCCCCTCCTAGTTTTTCTCCTCCTCCCTTCCTCTTCATCCTTCTCCTCTTCTAACTTCTTCGCACTGAATTTGGGATTTAAAAGCCCTTGGAGAGAAGTTCTGAAAGCCAGGATGGTTTCAGTCTTGCTGACTTTAGCCAGTTTCATGGTGTTTGTTTACAATTGGTTGTGGCAATGTTGTTGGAAGGAAATAAACTACAAAAATTTAGTACATATTTGTTGTTTATATATAATACACACACACCCAAGTGTGAATGTTTCTTCATCATATCATTCTTCTCTATAATTGAGTATGCAACTTTCTAGATTTATCTTTATCTATATTCAGATATTTTGAGGCATAGTTTTTTTTTTTAAATTTAATTTATTTATTTATTTTTTTTTGGGGGTACACCAAGTTCAATCAACTGTTTTTATACACATATCCCCATATTCCCTCCCTTCCTTGACTCCCTTCCCCTCGAGTCCCCCCCACCCTCCCCGCCCCAGTTCTCTAAGGCATCTTCCATCCTCAAGTTGGGCTCCCTTTGTTATACAACAACTTCCCACTGACTATCTGTTTTACAGTTGGTAGTATATATATGTCTGTGCTACTCTCTCGCTTCATCTCAGCTTCCCCTTCACCCCCTGCCCCCTCCCATACCTCGAGTTCTCCAGTCCATTCTCTGTATCTGCTTCCTTGTTCTTGTCACTGAGTTCATCAGTACCATTTTTAGATTCCGTATATGTGAGTTAGCATACAATATTTGTCTTTCTCTTTCTGACTTACCTCACTCTGTATGACAGACTAGTTCTATCCACCTCATTACATATAGCTCCATCTCAAAAATATGGAACGCTTCACGAATTTGCGTGTCATCCTTGCGCAGGGGCCATGCTAATCTTCTCTGTATCGTTCCAATTTTAGTATATGTGCTGCTGAAGTGAGCATGGGGCATCGTTTTTAACCAGAATATTTCTGTTCACAGCCCTGGGGGTTAAGCAGTGAACAAGGCATGCAGGTTTGCTGTACTTTTGCAGTTGACTTGTGTGCTTGTGTGGTTATCACCTGCATGGAAGATTTTTTTGTGTGTAATTATTTTACATAAATTAGCTCACAAGATACATATATTTGGCATGAAGCTTTCTTCATTTAGCAACACATTATGTGCTCTGTGGATATGACATGAAACAATGATTCCTTATTCATGGGCATTCTGTTTTTTATTTTCTTTGTACAGCAAGCAATTCTTCCCTAAGCACCCTTGAACATAAATCATGTGAACATAAGGCAGTATTCTTTTAGGAGAGATAGCTAGGAAGTGGAGTCACTACATCAGAGGTTACTGCAAATTGTCCTTTCAATACACGCTTCCAGGATAAGGTGTAAGCTACCCACTTGCCTACATTGTGGTCAATGATAGATTATGTCAGACTTTCCAAGTTTCTGCTAATCGAACAGGTGAGAAATGGGTTCTTTTTGTTATAATTTGCATTACCTAATCACTGGGGAGGCAAATATCTTTCTATATGGACAATCATTTTTATGTTGATGGCAGCCAGCATCCAAGATGACCTCTATTTCATCTTTTCCTACTTACCCCCTATGTGGCTCCCTCCCACATTCTATGGGGTTAGTTTGTGAGACCAACAGCTTAAGGCAGGAGGGATGGTATATCCCTTCCAGAATTGAGTTATAAAAGGCTGTAGCTTTCATTTTTGTAGCTCCCTTGCCCGCTTGTGCTCTCTCCCTCTATCTTATCACTCACTCATAGAAGTTGAGAAGCCGACTTTTATATCTTGAGCAGTCTTATGGGAAGGGTCTTGTGGCCAGGATTGAAGCCTCTTGCCAGCAGCTGAGTGCTGGCTTGGAAGTGCATCCTCTAAACCCAGGCAAGCCTCAGATGACTCTAGCTCCTGCCTGAGTCTTAAATGCAGCCTCCCCAGAGACCCTGAGCCAGAATCACCCACTAAGCCCTTCCACATTCCTGACCCACAGACACCGAGACTACAATTGTTTATTGTTTTAAGTAACTTGTTATACGCATGGCAACAGATAAATAATAAAATGTTTTATTTGCTATTTTATTTTTAAGAGCCCTTTACACATTTTGGATATTAATAATTCATTATATAAAATGAGAATCTTGGGAATTCCCTGGTGGTCCAGTGGTTAAGACTCTGTGCTCCCAATGCAGGGGCCTGGGTTCTAACCCTGATCAGGGAACTAGATCCCACAGGCTGCAGCTAAAGATCCCGCATCTCTCATGCTGCAACTAAGACCCAGTGCAGCTAAATGAAATAAATAAATAAATACGTAAATAAATGTATGTTAAAAAAAAGAAAATCTTTTCACAAATATATCATTCATCATTTATCTTTTTGTCCTTGATTCTCTTCCATTATAGGTTATTACAAGATATTGAGTATTGTTCCCTATCCTATACAGTAGGTCCTTGTTGGTTATCTGTTTTATATACAGTAGTGCGTATATGTTAATCCCAAACTCCTAATTTATCCCTCCTCTCCCTTCCCCTTTGGTAATCATATGTTTGTCTTCTATGTCTATGAGTTTGTTTCTGTTTTGTAAAAAAGTTCATTTGTACTGTTTTGTAGATCCCACATGTAAGTGATATATAATAGTTGTCTTCCTCTGTCTGACTTACCTCAGTTAGTATGATAATCTCTAGGTCCATCCATGTTGCTACAGATGGCATTATTTCATTCTTTTTTATGGTTAATTATGGTAATATTTTATGGTAATATTCCATTGTGATATATATACCACATCTTCTTTATCCATTCATCTGTCGGTGGACATTTGGGTTGTTTCCATGTCTTGGCCACTGTAAATACTGCTGATATATACATTGGGGTGCATGTAACTTTTCTAATTAGAGTTTTCATCTTTTCTAGATACATGCCCAGGAGTGGGATTGCTGGATCATATGGTTTTGTATAATGGGTGTACCTATTTTCATTCCCACCAACAGTGTAGGAAGGTTCCATTTTCTTCACACCCTCTCCAGCATTTATTATTTGTAGACTTTTTGATGATGGCCATTTTGACTGGTATGAGTTGTTACTTCATTGTAGTTTTGGCTTATTAGTTAATGATGTTGAGCATCTTTTCATGTGCCTGTTAGCCATCTATATGTATTTTTTTTGGAGAAATCTTTATTTAGGTCTTCTGTCTGTTTTTTGATTGGGTTGTTTGTTTTTTTGTATTGAGTTATAGTAGCTGTTTTTATATTTTGGAAATTAAGTCCTTGTCAGTCACATTGTTTGCAAATATTGTCTCTCAGTCCTTAGGTTTTCTTTTCATTTTGTTCGTGGTTTCCTTTGCTATGCAAAAGCTTATAAATTTGATTAGGTCCCATTTGTTTATTTTTGCTTTTATTTCTATTGCTTTGGGAGACTGACCTAAGAAAACATTGTTATCATTTATGTCAGAGAATGTTTTGCGTATGTTCTCTAATAGGAGTTTCATGGTGTCATGTCTTATATTTAAGTCTTTAAGCCATTTTGAGTTTATTTTTGTATATGGTGTGAGAGAGTGTTCTAACTTCATTGATTTACAAGTCCAGCTTTCCCAACACCACTTGCTGAAGAGACAGTCTTTTGTTCATTGTATATTCTTGCCTCCTTTGTCAAAGATTAATTGATCATAGGTGTGTAGGTTTTTTTTCTGGGATCCCTCTTCTGTTCCATTGAGCTATGTGTTGTTTTTATGCCAGTACCATGCTGTTTTGATTACTGTAGCTTTGTAGTATTGTCTGAAATCTGGAAGGGTTACAGGTTTAGCTTTGTTGTTTTCTCTCAGGATTGCTTTGGCAATTCTGGGTCTTTTCTGGTTCCATATAAATTTTAGGATTACTTGTTCTAGTTCTGTGAGAAATGTCATGGGTAATTTCATAGGGATTGCATTAAACCTATAGATTGCTTTGGGAAATATGGCCTTTTTTTTTAAATTTTGGCTGTATTTGGTCTTTGTTGCTGCACATGGGCTTTTTCTAGTTGCATTAAGCAGAAGCTACTCTTTGTTCTGGTGCGTGGGCTTCTCATTGCAGTGGCTTCTCTTGTTGCAGAGCTTCTCTAGGCATGCAGGGTTTAGTAGTTGCTGCATGTGGGCTCAGTAGTTGTGGCACATGGCCTCTAGGACATGCCAGCTTCATTAGTTGTGGTGTACAGCCTTCAGAAGTTGTGGCTCATGAGCTCTAGAGTGCAAGCTCAGTAGTTGTGGTGCATGGGCTTTGTTGTTCCTCAGCATGTGGGGTCTTTCCAGACCAGGGCTCGAACCCATGTCCCCTGCATTGGCAGGTGGATTCTTAACCACTGTGCCACCAAAGGAATCCAGGATGGCTATTTAAAAAAAAAAATTTTATTTATTTTTGCTATGTTGGGTCTTTGTTGCTGCAGTCTTAATTGCAGCCAGCGGGTGCTACCCTTCATTGAAGTGCAAGGGCTTCTCATTGTGGCGGCTTCTCTTGTTGCAGAGCGTGGGCTCTAGGCTCACGGACTTCAGTAGTTTTGGCACGTGGGCTCAGTTGTTATGGCTCATGGGCTCTAGAGTTCCGGGTCAGTAATTATGGTGCATGGGCTTAGTTGCTCCATGGCCTGTGGGATCTTCCTGGACCAGGGCTTGAACCCATGTCCCTTGCATTGGCAGGCGAATTCTTAACCACTGCACCACCAGGGAAGTCCCTGGCCCTTTTAACATTATTAATTTTTCCAATCCAAAAGCATGGGATATCTTTCCATTCCTTGAATCTTCTTTGATTTTCTTTATCAATGTTTCAATTTTTAAAAAATTATTTATTTATTTTTATATTTGGTTGCATGGGTCTTAGTTGCAGTTTGTGGGTTCTTTGTTGTGACATGCAGGAATCTCTCTAGTTGTGGTGCACTTTCTCCAGAGCACAAAGTCTCAGTAGTTGTGGTGTATAGGCTCTCTAGTTGTGGTGTGTGGGCTCAGTAGTTGCAGCATGTGGGCTTAGCTGTCCCAAGGCATGTGGGATCTTAGTTCCCTGACCAGAGATCGAACTTATGTCATCTGCATAGAAAAGTGAATTCTTAACCACTGGACCACCAGGGAATTCCTCTATCAATGTTTTATAGTTCTCAGCATATGAGTCTTATTTGCTTCCTTATTTTCAAGAGCCCTTTACATGTTTGGATATTAATAATTTATTACATAAAATGAGAGTCTTTTCACAAGTAATCCTTCATTTATCTTTTAACTTTATATAGAGCATTTTTTGTCAAATGCAAGATTTAGAATCTAGGAAATATGAAGCTGAATTTTACTAATTGACTGGGAAAATAAACATTTTAAATTGAAATAAGGAGAGAATATTATAAAACTGAAGAAGGTTCTTTGATGTACTGGGAAACATAGTGACCAAGAACCCTGAGATAAGTCCATACTCAGATCTGGGACTCACAGACAAGAGCAGTTTAGGGGAGTGCTGAGAGCAAAGGATTTGGGGCTGCACAACTTCTTTTTTTTTTTTTTTTTGGTTGCACTCTGTGGTGTGTGGGATCTTACTTCCTCAACTAGGGATCAAACCCATGCCCCCTGCATTGGAAGCATGGAATCTTAACTACCAGACTGCCAGGGAAGTTCTCGTGGGGCTGAACAATTTTAGATCAGCAGCTCAGCTTCCACCTCTCATGGTATGATCTTTTGCACTAGTGTAACTTCACTGTAGTTCTGTTTCCTTACTTGTCAAATGATAGTTACCATAGTAGGATCTCGCCATATCGGGTTATTTTAGGAATAAAACATTTATTAGATGTACTATGTAATGTAATAACATCTACTAATGTGTAATACTTCTACATTATAGAGTAGTACATTTTATAAGGAGGGTGGATAGGAGTCACGGGAGGGAGGGGATATGGGGATGTATGTATAAATACAGCTGATTCACTTTGTTGCACAGCAGAAACTGGCACAACAATGTAAAGCGATTATACTCCAATAAAGAATTAAAAAAAAAAGAATAGTACATTTTATATAGTGTATGTGTGATTATATAGGCACTATAGTATAATTTGGAATACGGTCTACAATACATACAGAACTATTTCTTACATATTACACACTGTAGTGCAAGCTATGATTATTATCTAAACTTCAGTTCCCTCATCAATAGAATAAGAATGTTGGTAATAAGAAATATATATTTGGTCTTTGTCCCCAGTCCCTCTAAAACTCTTGATATTTCTGGAGTGATATGAATGAGAGAGAATCTTTTTTAATTCAAATAAGCCCCTTTCAACCATACCTGAGTTTATACTTATTTGAACTTATTTGAACTCAAGTTGGGCTCTTAGGTAGCTTCAGATTGGGGACTGGTTGCCACAGGAACCAATAATTGTGATTATTTGGAACTTTCAGCCCCACTGCCCAACCTCCCAGGAGGGGAGAGGGGCTGGAGATTGAGTTCAGTCACCAAGGCCCAATGATTTATCAACTATGTCTATGTGATGGAGTCTCCATTAAAAACAAACAAACCCCAAAAACCCTAAATGGTAGGGTTCAGAGAGCTTACAGGTTGGTGAGCATGTGGAGGTACTAGGAAGCTGGTGTGCTCGGAGAGGGTGCGGAAACTCACCCCCATCCCATACCTTGTCCTATGTGTCTCTTCCATTTGTTTGTCTCTGAGTTATATCCTTTATAATAAACTAGTAAATACTTTCCTAAGTTCTGTGAGTCATTCTAGCAGATTATGTACCTTTTATTTTTTATTTATTTTACTGAAGTATTGTTGATTTGCAATGTTGTATTAATTTCTACTATATACCACAATGATTCAGGTATATATATGTGTATATGTATATATATATATATACATATACACATACATATTTTTATTATGGTTTATCACAGGTTGTTGAATATAGTTTCCTGTGCTATAAGTAGGACCTTGTTGTTTATCCATTCTATATGCAATAGTTTGCATCTCTAGCAAATTATTTTTCTATACATCTTTATTGGAGTATAATTGCTTTACAATGTTGTGTTAGTTTCTGCTGTACAACAAAGTGAATTAACTATATGTATACATATGTCCCCATATCCACTCCCTTTTGAGCCTCCCTCCTACCCTCCCTTTCCCACCCCTCTAGATTATCGCAAGGAACTGAGCTGATCTCCCTGTACTATGCAGCAGTTTCCCACTAGCTATCTAGTTTACATTTGGTAATATGTATATGTATATACTCCCCTTCCCCACTGTGTTCTCAAGTCCATTCTCTATGTCTGCATCTCTATTCCTGCCCTGCCACTAGGTTCATCAGTACCATTTTTCTAGTTTCCATATATATGTTAGCATATGGTATTTGTTTTTCTCTTTCTGACTTACTTCACTCTTTGTGACAGATTCTAGGTCCATCCACCCCACTACAAATAACTCAATTTTGTTCCTTTTTATGACTAATATTCCATTGTATATATATGCCACATCTTCTTTATCCATTCATCTGTTGATGGGCATTTAGGTTGCTTCCATATCCTGGCTATTGTAAGTAGTGCTGCAATGAACATTGTGGTACATGTATCTTTTTGGATTATGGTTTTCTCAGGGTATATGTGTGGCTCTTACTTTAAATGTGATAGGAGCATGTTGGTAGGAGTCATGTGCTCTGACTCTAATAATTAGTGATGTTGAGCATCTTTTTATGTACTTGTTGGCCATCTGTATGTCTTCTTTGGAGAAATGTCTATTTAGGTCTTCTGCCCATTTTTGGACTGGGTTGTTTGTTTTTTTGATATTGAGCTGCATGAGCTGCTTGTGTATTTTGGAGATTAATCCTTTGTCAGTTGCTTCATTGGCAAATATTTTCTGCCATTCTGAGTGTTGTCTTTTCATCTTGTTTATGGTTTCTTTTGCTATGCAAAAGCTTTTAGTTTCATTAGGTCCCATTTGTTTATTTTTTATTTTGTTTCTGTTATTCTAGGAGGTAGGTCAAAAAGGAGCTTGCTTTGATTTATAATCATAGAATGTTCTGCCTATGTTTCCCTCTAAGAGTTCTATAGTGTCTCGCCTTATATTTAGGTCTTTAATCCATTTTGAGTTTATTTTTGTGTATGGTGTTAGGAAGTGTTCTAATTTCATTCTTTTACATGTAGCTCTCCAGTTTTCCCAGCACCGCTTATTGAAGAGGCTATCTTTTCTCCATTGTATATTCTCATCTCCTTTGTCAAAGATAAGGTGACCATATATGCAAGGGGTATCCCTGGGGTTTCTATCCTGTTCCATTGATCTATATTTCTGTTTTCATACCAGTACCATACTATCTTGATTACTGTAGTTGTAGTATAGGCTGGAGTCAGGGAGCCTGATTCCTTTGGCTCTGTTTTTCTTTCTCAAGATTGCTTTGGCTATTCGGAGTCTTTTGTGTCTCCATACAAATTGTAAAATATTTTATTCTAGTTCTGTGAAAAATGCCATTGGTAATTTGATAGAGATTGTGTCTAGCAAATTATTGAAACTGAGTTGGGGAGTGGGCATGGTGAGCACTGAATTTATAGCTAATTGGTCAGAAGTACCCGAGACAACCTGGACGTCTGATTGGCATCTGTAGTGGGGTCAGTCTTGTGGGACTGAGCCCTTAACTTGTGAGCTTTGACACTAATTCTGAGTAGATAGTATCAGAATTGAGTTTTAGGACACCCAGTTAGTGTCCAGAGGTTCGAAGAATCATTTATTGGGTAGAGGAAACCCCCACACATTTTGTCTCATAATTGTGAGCAAAAACAGTTTGGAGGGTTAAACACAGTAATGTTAACAAAATGTTTTGCATAGTCCTGGCACAGGATTTCCGGTGTTGGGATTACCTTGAAGTTGGTGAGAAAAAAGTAATTCAGTCCTTTTAAACTAATGCATATAATTGAACAGACATTGATTGTGTACTTACTATTTGCAAAGCTTGGTTCTGACCTCTGGGAGAAGCAGATGAGGAGGCAATCGTGTGTAAAGTGGACGTCTTTGAATGTGCTTATTTATATATATATCTACTTTATTAAATATATTTTTTGGAATGTGCTTTTAATAGAAATAAAGGAAACTAATAACACAAGACTGTAAATCAACTGTACACCAATAACAAGAAAGCCATTGGCATAACTGCTTAAAAAAAAGAAAAAAGAAAGAAAGGAAACTAGAGAAGATTGGGAGAGCATGGCAGTCTGACCATTGACTTCTTCCCTCTCTTCCTCATTTCCTCTAGGTTATTCCAGGAGTGTCCGAGGGTATGTGTCTGAGTGTCCGAGTGTCAGAAAGGTATACCTGAATCTTCCAAGGTATGCCATGGAGTGTGTTTGTGATAGAGGTGTGAAAGTTGGGTAGTGTTGGAGAGAGGGGATTATAGGGTTCTACCATGGTGCCCTGGAGGCACAGGCCATGCAGGTAAAACTTTGTCTCAGTGAGCTTGGGCTGCTGTAATAAGGTACCACAGACTGGGCAGCTTCAACAACAGAAATTATATCTCACAATTCTGGATACTATAGGTTTGAGATTAGGGTGCCAGCAAGTTAGGTTTCATTCTGAGGCTTCTTGTGTTGACTTGTAGGTGACTGGATCCTGCAGTGTGCTCCATTATCTCTTCTTTGAGCTCAGAGAGTGAGAGAGAGAGAATTTCCTTCTTCTTATGAGGGCACTAATCCCAACATTAGGACCTTACCCTCATGACCTCATCTAACGCTAAGTATGTCCTAAAGGTCCCACCTCCTCACACCATCACACTGGGGGTTGGGGATTCAACATATGAATTTGAAGGGACACATTCAATCCACACAGGCTTGAACCACAGCTCATCTGAGTCTCGACAAAACTCCTTGTGTTGCCCCTGGAACATGAGACCGTGGTAAGCCTGTGAAGAGCTGCTCTGTTGCTATGTCCCTCTTACTCCCTATCTCCCCGGCGATGCTGTCATGCATTTTCTCAGGACTTTTGAGGCTCTAGTGAGATGTGGGGCTTTCTGCCCTGCCCCACTCAGAACAGAGCTGCAGAATATAAAACTGCTTAGCTGCAATCTAGGATGGTCTCCTCCACTATGGAACATTCCCACAACTTGCCCCTTTCATTGGGGTGTTGTCTTTTTGATGTGTGGGAAGAGGGCTACGGGGAGCTGGGACACTTTTGGCTGTTCTACCTTTTGCTATGTAAGTAATCAAGTGTCTGAACCTAAAAGTGGCTCAGTTCCTTGTATCTTTACCAGTTGGATCAGTCACACAAATCCAAAAGAGGACCCCTAGGGCATGTTGAGCTGTGGGTGGGCATTTTCAGTTGTCAGGACTGAGAAACATGACTAGCATTTAGTGGGACCAGGGTCTGCCTTGAGGAAGATTATGCTTCTTCTTTTTTAAAAAATTTTATTGAAGTATAATTGATTTACAATGTTGTGTTAATTTCTGCTATACAGCAAAGTTATTCAGTTATTCATATATATATCCTTTTTCAAAAAAATTTTATTATTTATTTATTTATTTTTGGCTGCATTGGGTCTTCATTGCTGCACATGGGCTTTCTCTAGTTGCAGAGAGCGGGGGCTACTCTTTGTTGTGGTGTATGGACTTCTCATTATGGTCACTTCTCTTGTTGTGGAGCATGGGCTCTAAGTGCTTGGGCTTCAGTAGTTATGGCACGTGGGCTCAGTAGTTGTGGCTTTCAGGAGCTAGAGCACAGGCTCAATAGTTGTGGTGCATGGGCTTAGTTGCTACATGGCATGTGGGATTTTCCTGGACCAGGGATCAAACCCGTGTCCCTGCATTGGCAGGTGGAGTCTTAACCACTGTGCCACCAGGGAAGTCCCTTCATATGCTTTTCCATTATGATTTATCACAGGATTTAAAAAAATAATAATTTACTTATTGACTGCATTGGGTCTAGTTGCAGAGAGTGGAGTCTACTCTTTGTTGTGGTGTGCAGGCTTCTCATTGCCATGGCTTCGCTTGTTGCAGAGCATGGGCTCTAGGGACGTGGGCTTCAGTAGTTGTGGTGCATGGGCTTAGCTGCTCCACAGCATGTGGGATCTTCCCGGACCAGTGATCAAACCCATGTCCCCTGCATTGGCAGGCGGATTCCTAACCACTACACCACCAGGGAAGTCCCTATCACAGGATATTGAGTACAGTTCCTTGTGCTATACAGTACGACCTTGTTGTTTATCCATCCTATATATAATAGTTTGTATCTGCTAGATTATGCCTCTTAAAATGCCAGTACTTCCTCTATTTAGGAACACTGGGTTGGTGTAGTAAAACGGCATGGAGGTGGCAGGATGTATTAGTTTGCTGAGGCTGCTGTAACAAGATAACACAGAGTGGCTTAAACTATAGATTTGTTTTCTCACAGTTCTGGAGGCTGGAAATCCAAGATTAAGATGTTGGTAGGCTTGGTTTCTCCTGAGGCCTTTCTCTTTGGCTTCTAGACAGCCATTTTCTCTCTGTGTCTTCACATGGTCCTCCCTATGTGTGTCTGTCCTTATCTCATCTTCTTATATGTAAGGGCCTCAGTCATTTTGGATTAGGGCCAGCCATAGTGACCTCATTTTGCCTTAATTGTCTCTTTAAAGGCCCTATCTCCAAACAGAGTCCCATTCTGAGGTTCTTGGAGTTAGGGCTTCAGTGTATGAATTTTTATTTATTTATGTATTTATTTATTTATGTATTTATTTATTTATATTTTTGGCTGCATTGGGTCTTCATTGCTGTGCACAGGCTTTTCTCTAATTGTGGTGAGTGGGGGCTACTCTTTGTTGTGGTACTCTGTTTTCAGTGCTGTGCCTTCTCTTGTGGAGCACAGGCTCTGGGCATGCAGGCTTCAGTTGCTGCAGCAAGCAGGCTCAGTAGTTGTGGCACACAGGCCCTAGAATGCACGGGCTTCAGTAGTTTTGGCACTTGGGCTCAGTAGTTGTGGCTCACAGGCTCTAGAGCACAGGCTCAGTAGTTGTGGCGCATGGGCTTAGTTGCCCAGGGGCACATGAGATTTTCCTGGCCCAGACATCGAACCTGGGTCCTCTGTGTTGGCAGGCAGATTCTTAGCCACTGGGCCACCAGGGAAGTCCCCAGCGTGTAAATTTTTGAGGAGACAGTTCAGCCCATAACACACAGGGGAGGTGGTGCTAAAGAATTATATGGTCAAAAGGTTGGGAAAGATAACAGAGTTACTTTAGTTTATTCTTTCATTCTACCCATAAACAAAGGGAACCCCAGAGAGTTGCGAATAGTTCCCCTATGGCTGGATGAAAACCATACTGCAGTGTGTGAGTGAGATCAGATTTGAAAATATGCACTCTTTAATTAATAGTCATGTTCTATCCCATTGCCTTGGGCTGTTGTCGATTTCAGGAGATGGTAAGACAGTTCAGTATAAGCTGTTAACGATTGGTGATCCCTTGACCTTCCAATAACTTGAGCATTTTAACAGGCATACACCGGAGTGTGGGGGCTTCTGGGCTTCACAACAGATCTGTGGGTGTTGGGGATTCCCGGGAAGGCAGATGAGGCTGTCTGTCATCCTGAGGTTCATGGACAGGAGCTTAGTACCGCCAGAGTGTCCTCAGTTGGGGAAGGATGCTGAGTAGCCAGGCCATTTTAAGAGCAGTGAGGGAGCTGACTGGGAGAGTAATTTCTCATAAATACATCTCCAGTAGTGTGAATGGGGAACCTCCCTGCTGCTGAAGTTTGGAGGTATAATGGAGGTGAGACCTGAAACTTTTAGAGTAAGAGAACTCCTACAAGAGCATACTAACATTGGAGGCTGCCAATCTGGCCTCACTGCTCTGCCCACCCTCCCCTTGCACATATGACCCTGCACAGTAGAGGCACAGAGAATGAGTGACTCCTTGGGTTATTTATTGAGCTCCCTTTGGGACAAATACCCCTGGACACTGGGTATGTAGAGATGAATAAGCTGAGATGAATAAGCCTTGGAACCGATGGCATCAGCATCTACTTGGAAAGCCAGACATAAACAAATGCAATGTGGTGCATGCCCTAATAAAGGTGTGCACAAAATGCAGTGACTACAGAGAGGATGCCCTTCTTATCCTACTTAAGTGTCAGCTCTGGCTTCTAAAATATTTTAGTATATGGAGAGATTAATCTTCCCTCTTGTACTCTATATTTTTAGAATTTTCTGGTTTTTCTCACATAATTGTTATTCAAAGAAATGCATTAACTATATAGGTTAACTGGGGAAGAGTGGTGGGTTTCTGATACAGGGTCTTGCTAGCCAAGAATTATGGTTCTCATTTTGTTTGGTGCCCCTCAGTACCTTTTAAAATGTCTCTTCATATAGTTCTTGCACATTTCTTGTTGAGTAAAGCCTACCTATATAGTATTTGTTATTTTTGTTTGCTGTTATAAATGTATTTTTCTTCCTTTTTAACTTTAATTTTTTTTGTTTTTTAAAATAACTTTATATATGTATGTATGTATTTATTATTTATTCATTTATTTATTGGCTGTGTTGGGTCTTTGTTGCTGTGCATGGGCTTTCTCTAGTTGCGGCGAGTGGGGGCTACTCTTCGTTGTGATGCACAGGCTCCTCATTGAAGTGGTTTCTCTTGTTGCAGAGCATGGGCTCTAGGTGTGCAGGCTTCAGTAGTTGTGGCACTCAGGCTCAATAGTTGTGGCTCATGGGCTCTAGAGCACAAGCTCAGGGGTTGTGGCACATGAGCTTAGTTGCTCCGCAGCATGTAGGATCTTACCGGCCAGGGCTCGAATCTGTGTCCCCTGCATTGGCAGGCAGATTCTTAACCACTGCACCACCAGGGAAGTCCCTTAACTTTAATTTGTTTTTATGTGTGAAATATATTGATTTCTGCATATCAGTTTTGTGTTCAGCCACACATTTTTAATTCTTCTAAATTTTTAACAATTTCTGAGTTAATTCTCTGGGAAGGAGATTAGATTCCCTAAGTAAACAATCACAAGAGCTGAAAAGAATGACAATTGGATGTCCTTGTTTTAATTCATGTACTTATTTCTCTCCTCTAATAGTGTAGGTGACTACTTCTGGAACAGGGTTAAGTAATAATTGTGCATAGACTTGTCTTGTTCCTACGTTTAATCTGGACCCCTCTAATGTTTTGTTATTCAGCATGTTGTTGACTTTTGGGTGCTGCATTAGTTTGCTAGGGCTGCCATAACAAAGTGCCACAAGCTAGGTGGCTTAAAACAATGGAAATTTACTGTCTTACCATTCTGGAGGCCAGAAGTCAGAAATCAAAGTGTCAACAGGGCCATGCTGCCTGAAACCTGTAGAGGAGAATTCTTTTTTGCCTTTTCTAGGTTCTGGTGTTTGCCAACAGTCATTGGAGTTCTTGGCCTGAGATGCATCACTCCAGTCTCTGCCTCTGTTGTCACATAGCTGTCTATGTGTATCTTTGTTCTCACGTTATCTTCTCTCTTTTTATAAGGACACTAGTCACTTTGGATTATGGGTCTGTTCTATTCAAGTATGACCTTAACTAATTACATCTACTACCCTATTTCTTTTTTCTTTCTTTCCTTTTTTTTTTTTAAGAGAACTTTATTATTTTTTGGCAGCATTGGGTCTTCGTTGCTGTGCATGGGCTTTCTCTAGTTGCAGTGAATGGGGGCTACTCTTCATTGCAGTGCACAGGCTTCTCATTGTGGTGGCTTCTCTTGTAGTGGAGCACGGGCTCTAGGCACGTGGGCTTCAGTGATTGCGGCATGTAGGCTCAGTAGTTGTGGCATGCAGGCTCAGTAGTTGTGGTTTGTGGGCTCTAGAGCGCAGGCTCAGTAGTTGTGACACATGGGCTTAGTTGCTCTGCAGCATGTGGGATCTTCCCGGACTAGGGATGGAAGCTGTGTCCCCTGCATTGGCAGGTGGATTCTTAACCACTGAGCCACCAGGGAAGTCCCACTGCTACCCTATTTCTGAACAAGGTCACATTCTAAGTTGTCAGGGATTAGAACTTCAAATCAGTCTGTAAGAATTGGTGACAGATATGTTTATCATCATGTTATATACATGGTCATATGACTATATTATTATTTTAAAGAGTATTTAATTAGTAATAGATAAGTACCTAAAAAATAAAGATGTTGAATTTTGTTTTTGTTTGTTTTGTTTGTTTGTTTGTCTTCGCTGTGCAGTGCGGCTTGTGGAATCTCAGTTCCCTGACCAAGACCATGGCAGTGAAAGCGCCAAATCCTAACCACTAAACCACCAGGGAACTCCCTAAAGCTGTTGAATTTTAGTAAATACATCTTTAGCCTTTATGGAGATGATCATGTGATTGTTTTTGTTTTTTCGGATCTATTGAAATGTTATTAACCAATTTCTTTTTTTCTTTCAGTTTTACTGAGATATTATTGACATATAGAACTGTGTGTACGGCAGAATGACTTGACTTAGGTATACTGAGAAATGATTAGCGCAATAAGTCTATTTAACATTTATCATCTCATAGTTAAAAAAAGAAAAAAGAAAAAAAATGTTTAAGGATTTACTCTCTTAACAACTTTCAAATATGTCATACAGCAGTGTTAACTACAGTCATTGTATTGTGCATTACATACCCAGTTCTTATTTATCTTATAACTGGAAATTTGTACCTCTAACCACTTTTCTCTAATTCCTTTAGCCCCCACTTCTGGTAATCACAAATCTGAGCTCTTTTTTCTATGAGTTTCTCTTTTTAAAAAAGTTCCACATATAAGGCATATCATACAGTATTTGTCTTTCTCTGTCTGACTTATTACAGTTAGTATAGTGCCTTCAAGGTCCATCTATGTTGTCACAAATGACAGGATTTCCTTATTTTTTAGCAACTGAATCTATCTATCTATCTATCTATCTATCTATCTATCTATCTATCTATCATCTATCTATCTATCCAATTGTATATATATTTATATCACAACTTCTTTATCCGTTCATCCATCAATGGATGGTTTCTTCCATGTCTTGGCTATTGTAAATAACATGGCAATGAACATGGGGGGGTGCAGATATCTCTTCTACATAGTGATTTCATTTCCTTCAGATGTATAGCCAGAAGTGGAATTGCTGGATCATATAGTAATTCTATTTTTAATTTTTTGAGGAACCTCCATACTATTTTCTGTAGTGGCTGCACCAATTTACATTCCCACCAACAGTGCACAATTTCTTAACATTGGAACGTGTCCACAGCCCTGGAATTAGCCGGGCGGGTCGCTCACCACACTTCACCCTGCCCCTTTGTCTTTTGATATGCTACTGGATCTGGGTCTTTGTGTGTGTTTAGCAGCTTTGCAACTATATTTGGCATGTCTGGATTAAATGTGGAGAAAAGGGTACCTTCCTTGGGGTCATGGAGCAGAGGGCATAGGTAGGAGAGTGTGGAGCCAAGCAGAGCTAAATTAAGCAGAGCTGAGCTATGGAGAGGCTGAAGGAGATAGGCATATAGACACCTGGCTTTGCAGAGCCTTCTCTTCATTCTGTAGGTCCCAGGACTGAAGCTTTCCTCCCTGCAGTAATCTTTGTTGGCTTCCTAATGATGGGGTGAAGACTTTAAAAATCCTTAACTCACTGATTGTCCTAAACTGTATGACCTAAACCATTAACTACCATCAAGTTGAAGTAAAGGCAGCAGGCCTGTTTTTCACTCTGGAGTGTATCATATATAATTTCTATGGGAAAAACAGTCCAGTGCCAAAGAAGAGCTCTTATCTGGAGTGCCAAGCAACGTGAATGTGCTAGAAACCACTGCTTGTTTTCATTACCCCCAGCAACATTTGCATATATCTTTCATAATTTCAGCTCAGTTTTTGTGAAGAGAGAACTGTCCTTTCGAAGTGACTCGTGCAACCTCTTTTTACAGTACTGACATCCCTAATGTATTCTCCAGATTTTTCTATAAAGTGCTAACAGAAATTTTGACTTTTTTTTTATTGGTAAGGGATAACATAATTATAATAGTGTCATAGGATATAAACACTGCAGATGGAGATTTGGGAGACATAGACTCCGGATGTACACCTACAGTCTTCAAAATGTGGTCAGGGAACCCTTGTGGAACCCTGGCATCCTTTCAGAGGATCTGCAAGGTCAAAACTATATTCATAATAATATTGAGACATTATTTATTTTCACTCTAATAAGGGTACAGTGGAATTTTCGACAGGCTACATGATGTATGATATTGTAACTGACTGAATGCAGAAGCAGATGTCAGAATCCAGCTGTTTTCTACCAAATCAACCATTAACGAGATGTACAAAGCGTAAAACAGTGTTACTTCTTTCACTAGACTTTTGTTTGTTTGTTTTGGGAAACAGTCATTTTTATGAAAAATGTGTTACTTAGATTCACATGTTTATTATTTCTATTTTCAATAAATTACTGATTATTAAATATATTTTCTCTGTTTTAATTTCTGAGATAGTAAATATCAATAGATATGACCTTCCCATAAAAGCTCCCTGGGATTCTCATTTTTGATTGTGTAAAGGGGCCTTTAGTGGTCTCTTTTGAGAACTGCTACTCTAGGCTTCTTTTAAACCCTGAGCAAGCTGATCTTTCTGAGTCTCAGAGTATCCTTTTATAAAGGAAGGATATTAAACGGGATGATTTCTAATATCTTTTTATTTCTAAACTATTGAAAGAGACTCTCCTACAGGTTTACAAGAGCCTTTCTTGTGAAAGGGTTTTGATGAAGGGTGAACAGGAGGATATTTGGTCACCATACGTAAGGTGGCAGGGGGGAGGCTCCCCATGAAGGTGAGTGCTTCACAGTGTGGGGCTCTTGGTTAAAAAAAGGGGGAGGTTCCTGCTTCCTGGTTTTGCACAGGTCTCAGCCCAACACTTCTATAAGTAACTGTATTAATGTTCATCTAGAAAAACAACATCTTTCGCCAGTACCCAGTCATTCACCTCTCTCCTGGAGATTTCAACACCTTGCACACTCTTTGCTTCAGTGACTAGATTTCTCCTTTCTCTGGTCCTCTGTTTGTACTCTCCTCTGGTCCTTGCTTTTCTTTAGTCTCCTTAATCAGGGGAGCAGGGTGGAAGATTGAGTGCTACTAACACCCATGACCAGCAGAGGGGAGCAGAGAGTAACATAAGCAAGGTTGCCAGACTTCTCCCTAGTAAGCAATGAGGTCAGCTGTTAGGGGCTGTAGAGCAGGCCAGGCCCCTCCAGGTGGCCGGTTTTGCTTAGAGTCCTAAAGATGAAAGGAGAGGCCAGGCCTAAGAAGTGTTGAGACCCTCACAACCCAAGATGCAGCTGCAGCCAGGTTCTAGAAAGGAGAAGTGCCCAGAATGTGGGCAGGAAAAGTGTTGTGACAGCAGTTCCAGGCCACTTCCATTTTTTTTTTTCTTTCCTTTTTTCTTTTTCTTTTTTTTGTTTTGAGAATCCCAGTACATTAAAAAAAGAAGAAGTGACAAAGCAGGGTTACGAAACTGTGGTGTGTTTTAAATGCTTAAATTGAATAAACCTCCCATTTACAGAAAATTGAAGGTCCAGTGCAATGATAGGTTATTTTTATTTAAAAAAATTTAAAATATTAATTATTTATTAAAAATTAAGTTATACTTGACTTATATTAGTTTCAGATGTACAGCATAGTGGTTTAGCATATTTATACATTATGAAATAATCACACTAAGTCCAGTTACCATCTGTCACCATTAAAGTTATTATAATATTATTGACTGTATTCCCTATTCTGAATGTTACATCCCACGATGTATTTATTTTTTTAATTTTAAAAATTTAAATTATTTATTTTTTGGGCTGCACTGCCTGACACGCAGGATCCCCTACCAGGGGTCGAACACCCGTGCTCCCTGCAGTGAAACTGCAGAGTCTTAACCACTGGACTGCCAGGGAAGTCCCAATTTATTTATTTTATAACTGGCAGTTTGTGCTTCTTAATCACCTTTACCTATTTCATTCCCCCCCCTGCAACTATCAGTTTTTTCTCTGTATCTATGAATCTATTCTTGTTTTGTTGTTGAGATTCCACACATAAGTGAAATATGGTGTTTGCCTTTTTCTGTCTGACTTATTTCAATTAGCATAATACCCTCTAGGTGAGTCAAAAATTATCCACACTCCAGTTATATTAAAACTTCTATAAATTTTCCAGCCAGAGTGCGGATAATTTTTGACTCACGTGTGTGTGTGTGTGTGTGTGTGTGTGTGTGTGTGTATGTGTGTGTGTGTGTGTTCACCACATCTGTATCCATTCATCTGTTGATGGATGCTTACGTTGCTTCCATATGTTGGAAGCTGCAATGAACATAGGGGTACATTTATCTTTTTGAATTACTGTCTTTGTTTTCTTAGAATAAATACCCAGAGGTGGAATTGCTGGATCGTGTAGTAGTCCTATTTTAATTTTTCGTCCTCCATCTCTGAGACTTCTTTCTACCTGTCATCAAGGCTAACTGTGGGCAACATGACAATAGGGCCCAAGGAGGTCCTCCTACTATGCGCTTTTTTCTAAGAGTTCTCTATCCACCCTGATTCTTCTCCCAAACACAAAACTCTGCCCTTTTTACCAACATCCTTCCTCAGAGGTGGTGCTGATGGCCCACCTAAGTTAAGTGAATTTGAGCCTCTCCATTTTTTACATGGCATAAAAGGATTTGTTTTCTGCAAAGACAATTCTGGACATGAGCTGAGAAGCTTGGGGTTCTTCCCAAATGCCCCTGCTTTTGGAAGCAGGCCAGTTGCCCCAAAGTCAATTCATCTAATACGGGTTTGCCAAATGCTCAATCACATTTGCTCCAAAATTGTACAACTGAGACTTAACTTTCATGTATTTTAGGAGAGCTTCAGCCTCTTTTGCAATGTTGTATATTAAGTGGCATTTCCTATTTGTCTGCAATTTTTTATTTACAAAAATGCAAAGCATATGTATTATCTAACTGGTTTATTCTCAGGTTATTAATAAGAAATGTACTTCCAGTGCTTAATGCGTGGCTCACTACATCCTGTTCAACTCTCTTCCTTGGGATTTTGCTTTTTTTTAAATGGATATTTACCAAATGGATATTCCTGTTTTGCGCGCGCACATGGACTGTGTGGGCGTGTGGGGCTGGCCTGCATGAGGCCCTGTTCTTTCTCATCTAGTGACACTTGTCCACATTTGGGCCCATGATAGTGAAAAGGGCTTGGAGATTCTCCTGTTGTCTTACTGTTGATTTCGGGTTTTAATCCACTTTTACAAGAGAGTGTGTTCTGTGTGATTTAAATTCTTTGAAATTTGTTGTTTTTTTGTTTTTTTTTCCCAATGTTCCAGGGCATAGTATATTTTGATAAATGTTCCAGTGTTCCATAAGCCCTTGAAAAATGTGTTTTCTACTGTTTTTAGGTAGAGTGGTGTATATATGTCAATTGAATCCAATTGGTTGATTTTGGTGTTCAATTCTTTTATCACCTTACTGATTTTCTGTCCCCAGCTGCAATTGTAGACTTATCTATTTCTTCTTTCAGCTCTGTCTATTTTTGCATTTTCTTGTTTGGTGTGTGCACATTTAGGATTGCTATGTCTTAGTGAATTGAGCCTTCTATCATCATGCAATGTCCCTCTTTGCTCTAGCAGTTTTCTTTTCTTGCAACATTTTTTGTCTGTGCCCTTGGTGGTTCTGGGTTGGAGATGTCAGGGAGGAAAATTACTTTTTCCTTACCCTTTTAAGTTCCCGACTGAGACCCCTGTAACTAAAAACAGATTAACACAAGAAAAGTGTGCTGATTTATTTAATGTAAGTTTTACATGACTTGAGAACTTTCATAAGGAAATGAAGACCTGAAAAGGCAGTTAAATCTAAACGTTAAGATAGATTTGTTGAAAAGTGGCAAGTCATGGAAAGGTGTGATAAGACAAAAAAGGGGTATGAGCTGAGCGCAGTAAACTGGGTGTGTGTGTGTGTGTGTGGGGGGAACTTAGCAAGGCCTTTTCATTGATTCCTCTCTTTGTCCCTTTATCTTCTGGGATGAGGATGTGCCTTTCTTCCAGGTATTAGGTAAGGTACCTCTCACCTGAGGGTTTTATGACGTGCTTTGGAGGAAGGTCAGAAACTCCTTCCTGCACGTGCATTTTCTCAATTCCTTCAGCTCAAAATATTCAGTATATCAAGGTGCTGTATTTTTGGGTAGGGTGGCCTGAATTTCATCAGAGGATTCTTTAGTGCCCTTTCCCAGATATATGGGAGACAATAAGGAAACCCAGGAATGTTGCTTGTTCTGCAGTCATCAAGTTCTGATATCCCTAGGCAGTTCACCTTCTCTAGACCTTTCAGAGACTTCCTATGCTTGTTTGTTGTATTATTTACAGGTGTCCTTAGATGTGCAAGGGAGGACCTGGGAGGACCTGAGATGGAGCTACTCCATCTTGGTGGAACTGCAGATCCCCTGTGGGATCTTTGTTGCGGCATGTGGGATCTTTTAGGGGCAGCATGCAGGATCCTGACCAGGGATCGAGCCCAGGTCCCCAGCACTGGGAGTGCAGAGTCTTAACCACTGGCCCATCAGGGATGTCCTCACCTCAGTTTTTAAAATAACCTGCTTATTAGAGTATAAACTTCTTCATTCTTTTCAACAGCTGTGGAACATTCCATCATATGGACATATCAAATTTTATTTAAATAGCATGAAATTTTAAACTGTAGAATGGCATTTATTGAAAATAAATACCCTGTACTCCTCATTGGGATTTCTATTACTCTCTTTCCTTTAGGAACACAAGTTTGCATCCATGGATTTCTAACCCCACTATCCATTTTGGTGGATAACATTTTTTAAAAGCTTCTGATTCATGTAACTGGATTGTTTTCAAATATTTTATTTATTTATTTTCAAGCTCTTTATTGGAATATAGTTGCTTTACACTGTTGTGCCAGTTTTTGCTGTACAACAAAGTGAATCAGCTGTATTTATACATATATCCCCATATCCCCTCCCTCCTATGACTCCTTCCCACCTTCCCTATCCCAACCCTCTAAGTCATCACCCATCATCAGGTTGATCTCCCTGTGTTATGCGGCAGTTTCCCACTAGCTATCTCTTTTACATTTGGTAGTGTATATATGTCAGTGCTACTCTCTTACTTCATCCCAGCTTCCCCTTCACCCCCCACCCTGTGTCCTCAAGTCTGTTCTCTACATCTGCATCTTTATTCTTGCCCTGTCACTGGGTTCATCAGTACCATTTTTTTAGATTCCATATATATGAGTTAGCATACTGTATTTGTTTTTCTCTTTCTGGCTTACTTCGCTCCGTATAACAGACTCTAGGTCCACCCACCTCACTACAAATATCTCAATTTCATTTCTTTTTAGGGCTGAGTAATATTCCATTGTATATATGTGCCACATCTTCTTTATCCATTCATCTGTTGATGGGCATTTAGGTTGCTTCCATGTCCTGGCTATTGTAAATAGCACTGCAGTGAACATTGGGGTGCACGTGTCTTTGTCAATTATTGTTTTCTCAGGGTATATGCCCAGTAGTGGGATTGCTGGGTCATATGGTAGTTCTATTTTTAGTTTTTTAAGGAATCTCCATACTCTTCTCCAAAGTGGCTGTATCAATTTACCTTCCCAAAAACAGTACAAGAGGATTCCCTTTTCTCCACACTCTCTCCAGCAGTTATTGTTCATAGATTTCATGATGATGACGAGTCTGACCGGTGTGAGGTGATACCTCACTGTGGTTTTGATTTGTGTTTCTGTAATAATTAGTGATGTTGAGCATCTTTTCATGTGTTTGTTGGCCACCTGTATGTCTTCTTTGGAGAAATGTCTATGTAGGTGTTCCACCCATTTTTTGATTGAGTTGTTTGTTTTTTTGATTTTGAGCTGCATGAGTTGTTTGTGTATTTTGGAAATTAATCCCTTGTCAGTTGCTTCATTTGCAAATATTTTCTCCCATTCTGAGGGTTGTCTTTTTGTCTCATTTATGGTTTTCTTTGCTGTGTAGAAGGTTTGACGTTTAATTAGGTCCCATTTGTTTATTTTTGTTTTTATTTTCGTTACTCTAAGAGGTGGGTCAAAAAAATCTTACTGCTATTGATGTTGAAAAGTGTTTTTCCTATGTTTTCCTTTAACAGTTTTATAGTGTCCGGTCTTACATTTAGGTCTTTAATCCATTTTGAGTTTATTTTTGTGTTTCGTGTTCGGGAGTGTTCTAATTTCATTCTTTTGCAAGTAGCTGTCCAGTTTTCCCAGGACCATTTATTGAAGAGACTGTCTTTTCTCCATTGTATATTCTTGCCTCCTTTGTCATAGACTAGGTGACCATAGGTGCATGGGTTTATCTCTGGGCTTTCTATCCTGTGCCATTGATCTATATTTCTTTTTTTTGTGCCAGTACCATACTGTCTTGATTACTGTAGCTTTACGGTATAGTCTGAGGTCAGGAAGCCTGGTTCCTCCAGCTCCATTTTTCTTTCTCAAGATTGCTTTGGCTATTCGCAGTCTTTTGTGTCTCCATACAAGTTGTGAAATTTTTCATTCTAATTCTGTGAAAAATGCCATTGGTAATTTGATAGGGATTGTGTTGAATCTGTAGATTGCTTAGGGTAGTAAATTCATTTTCACAATATTGATCGTTCCATCTGTTGTGTCATCTTTGATTTCTTTCATCAGTAGCTTATAGTTTTCTAAGTACAGGTCTTTAATTTCCTTAGGTAGGTTTATTCCTAGGTATTTTATTCTTGTTGTTATAGAGGTAAATGGGATTGTTGCCTTAATTTCTCTTTCTGATCTTTCACTCATTAGTCTATAGGAATACAAGAGATTTCTGTGCATTAATTTTGTATCTTGCAACTTTACCAAATTCATTGATTAGCTCTAATAGTTTCCTGGTGGCATCTTTAGGATTTTCTATGTATCGTATCCTGTCATCTGCAAACAGTGATAGTTTTACTTTTCCAATTTGGATTCCTTTTATTCATTTTTCTTCTCTGATTGCCATGACTAGGGCTTCCAAAACTATGTTGAATAATAGTGGCAAGACTGGACATCTTTGTCTTGTTCCTGATCTTAGTGGAAATGCTTTCAGTTTTTTGCCATTGAGAATAATGTTTGCTGTGGGTTCGTCCTGTATGGCCTTTATTATGTTGAGATAGGTTCCCTTTATGCCTACTTTCTGGAGAGTTCTTTAAATCATAAATGGATGTTGAATTTTGTCAAAAGAATTTTGTCATCTATTGAGATTATCATATGGTTTTTATCCTTAATTTGTTAATATGGTGTTTCACATTGATTCATTTGCATATATTGAAGAATCCTTGCATCACTGGGATAAATCCCACTTGATTATGGTGTACGAACATTTTAATGTGTTGTTGGATTCTGTTTGCTAGTATTTTGTTGAGGATTTTTATATCTATGTTCATAAGTGATATTGGCCTATAATTTTCTTTTTGTGATACCTTTGTCTGGTTTTGGTATCAGGGTGATGGTGGCCTCATAGAATGAGTTTGGAGTCTTCCTTCCTCTGCAATTTTTTTGGAAGAGTTTGAGAAGTATGGGTGTTAGCTGTTCTCTAAATGTTTGACAGAATATGCCCGTGAAGCCATCTGGTCCTGGACTTTTGTTTGTTGGAGGATTTTTAACTACAGTTTCAATTTCATTACTTGTGATTGGTGTGTTTATATTTTCTATTTCTTCCTGGTCAGTTTTAGGAGTTTGTAGCTTTCTAAGAATTTGTCCATTTCTTCCAGGTTGTCCATTTTATTGGCATATATTTGCTTGTAGTAGTCTCTTATGATCCTTTATATTTCTGTGGTGTCAGTTATAATTTCTTCTTTTTAATTTCCAATTTCATTGATTTGAGTCCTCTCACTTCTTTTGTTGATGAGCCTGGGTAAAGGTTTATCAGTTTTGTTTATCTTCTCAAAAAACCAGCTTTTAATTTCATTGATTTTTTGCTATTGTTTTCTTTGTTTCTACTTCATGTACTTCTGCTCTGATTTTTATGATTTGTTTCCTTCTACTAACTTTGGGTTTTGTTTGTTCTTCTTTCTCTAGTTACTTTTGGTGTAAGGTTAGATTGTTTAGTTGACATTTTTCTTGTTTCTTGAGGTAGGTTTGAATTGCTACAAACTTCCCACTTAGGACTGCTTTTGCTGCATCCCATTGGTTTTGGGTGGCTGTGTTTTCCTTGTCATTTGTTTCTAGGTATTTTTGATATCCTCTTTGATTTCTTCAGTGATCTCTTGGTTAGTAGTGTATTGTTTAGCCTCCATATGTTTGTGTTTTTTTACAGTTTTTGTCCCCCTGTAATTGATTTCTAATCACACAGTGTTGTGGTTGGAGAATGTGCTTGTTACTGTCAATTTCCCCTATTATGCCTTTAGCATTTGCCTTATATATTGAGCTTCACCTATATTGGGTGCATATATATTTAAAATTGTTATGTCTTCTTCTTGGATTAATCCCTTGCTCATTATGTAGTATCCTTCCTCATCTCTTGTAACAGTCTTTATTTTAGTCTATTTTGTCTGATATGAGTATTGCTATTGCAGCTTTCTTTTTATATCCATTTGCATGGAATATCTTTTTCCATCCCCTCATTTTCAGTCTTTATGTGTCCTTAGATCTGAAGTGGGTCTCTTGTAGACAGCATATATATTTGGGTCTTGCTTTTGTATCCATTCAGACAACCTGTGTCTTTTGGTTGGAGCATTTAATCCATTTACATTTAAGGTAATTATCAATATGTATGTTCCTATTACCATTTTCTTTATTGTTTTGGGTTTGTTTCTGTAGGTCTTTTTCTTCCTCTCTTGTGTTTCCTGCCTAGAAAATTCCTTTAGCATTTGTTGTAAAGCTGGTTTGGTGATGCTGAATTCTGTTACCTTTTGCTAGTCTGTAAAGCTATTGATATCTCCATGAAATATGAATGAGATCCTTGCTGGGTAAAGTAATCTTGTTTGTAGGTTTTTCCCTTTCATTACTTTAAATATATCCTGCCATTTCCTTCTGGCCTGCAGAGTTGCTGCTTAAAAATTGGCCGATAACCTTATGGGGATTACTTTGTATGCTATTTTTTGCTTTTTCCTTGCTTTTTAAAATATTTTTTTCTTTGAATTTAATTTTTGTTAGTTTGATTAATATGTGTCTTGGCATGTTTCTCCTTGGGTCTATCCTGTATTGGACTCTCTGTGCTTCCTGGACTTGGCTGGCTATTTCCTTTCTCATGTTAGGGAAGTTTTTGACAGTAATCTCTGCAAATATTTTCTCAGGCCCTTTCTCTTTCTCTTCTTCTTCTGGGACCCCTATAATTTGAATGTTGGTGCATTTAATATTGTCCCAGAGATCTCTGAGACTGTCCTCATTTCTTTTCATTCTTTTTTCTTTATTTTGATCCTCTGTAGTATTTCCACCATTCTATCTTCCAACTCACTCATCTGCTCTTCTTTCTCTGTTATTTTGCTATTGAGTCCTTTTAGTGTATTTTTCATTTCAATTATTGTGTTGTTTGTTCTTTAGTTCTTCTAGGTCTGTGTTAAACATTTCTTGTTTTTTCTTGATCTGTGCCTCCATTCAACTTCTAAGACTTTGGATCATCTTTACTATTATTACTCTGAATTCTTTTTCAGGCAGGTTGCCTATTTCCTCTTCATTTATTTGGTTTTGTAGGTTTTTACCTTGCTTCTTCATCTGTAACATATTTTTTTGTTGTCTCTCTCTCTCTCTCTCTCTTTTTCTTTTTAATGGATGGCACTCTGTTCCTATCTTGCTGGTTGTTTGGCCTGAGGTGTTCAGCACTGGAGTTTGCAGGCATTGGGTGGACCTGGATCTTGGTGCCAAGATGAGGACCTTCAGGAGACCTCACACCAATTGATATTTTCTGGAACCTGAAATTCTCTGTTATTCCAGTGGTTGGATTTGGCTCTCCCACCACAGGAGCTCAGGCTCAACCCCTAGTCTGGGAACCAAGGCCCCACAAGCCACACAGAATGGAAAAACAAAACAAAACAACAACAACAAAAAACAAAAAACAGAAAAGAGGAGAAAGTAACAAAGAATAAAAAAATAAAAAATTAGAAAAATAAAAATATATCAGAAAAAATAGCAGTAAAAATGAAACAACAACAAAACAAAACAGAACCACAAAAGCAAAATAAAAAAATAAAGAAAATGAAAAAATAAAAAATAAGAATAAAAATAAAAGATAAAAAAAATTTAAAAATTAAAAAAATATAAATTTCCTGGTGCCTCATTTATCAGTGTTCTTGCCCCCATGGTGAGCTGCAGCCTACTCCCACCTCCCAAGTAGGCCTCCAAGACCTCTAGGTAGGTCTCTGGAACTGCTGTGTCAGCCCCACCTCTGCATGTTTTCCTCTCACCAGTGTCAGTCCCTGGAGCTGACCCAGAGCATGAGTGCACATACAGGCCAGCTGGGGTGCAGGCCTCCCCAGGAATGCCTGCAAGGGCCAGTGCAGCCAGAGGAGACCTTGGAGGTGGGCAGTGCTCAGCCTGCCTGGACCCACATGGCCAGAGGAGGCCCTGTCAGGGATGGCACCCATAAGAGCCAGTGCAGCCAGAGGAGGCCTTGGAGGGGGATGGAACTCAGCCCCACTGGAGCCACGCAACCAACAGAGGCCCTATCAGGGTCAGTGCTCAGGCTGTCAGGACCCATGTAGCCATAGGAGGCTTCGTTGGATGTAGGGCTCAGGGCTGAGAGCTGTAAGGCTGAAAGAGGCCATGACAGGGGGCAAGGCTCAAGCTTGGGGACCCACACAGCTGGGAGAGGTCTTGAGGGGAGCATCTCAGGCCTGGGGCCCATGGAGCCAGAAGAAATCTTGGTTGGGGGAGGGGAGCCAGCACGGGGACCCATGTGGCCAGAGGGGATCCCAGGGGGTGGGGGTTTAGGCCCAGGACCCCAGCAGGCTTGCCAGGGCCCAAGCAGGTGGGAGAGACACCAGCTGCATTCCCCTCTGATCCCCTGAGCCCCAGAATGTCCCTCCCCATCCCTGCTGATCCCCTTGCCATGAGTGGGCCCCTTTGAGTGTGGGACCCTCTCCCCTCTCCATCAGGGGCACCAGTCCCATCCTGCTTCCATTTTTCTGCCCCCCTCCTCTCCTTCCACATCCTGTCTGGTAGCATGGGGATTCCTCGCATCCCTTTAGGTGCCCGAGGTCCCCCACTAGTGCCTAGTAGATGCCCTAGTTGTGAGGAGATGTGAATTCCACATCCTCCTCTGCCCTCTTGGCTCTGCCCCTCAATGTTGTTTTAAATGGCAAGATTTCATTCTTTTTTAAGACTAATATTCCATTGTATATACATACCACATCTGCTTTATTCATTCATCTGTCAGTGGACACATTGATTGCTTCCAAATCTTGACTATTGTAAATAATGCTATAATGAACATAAGGGTGCATAAGGTTTTTAAAATGTTTCTTCTGTTTATTATATTTATTAAAAATTCTGCTTTTTTTTTGTACATGCATGGTCTAAAGATTAAAATGTTATAAGTAGGATACAATTAAAAGCAAATCTCCTTTCATTCAGATCTCGTTTCCTAATTTCCCAAGTCTTTCTTCCCAGAGACAAACACTGTTGCCAATTTCTTATAACTCTTTCCAGAAATACAGATACATGATTGAATAATTCTTTCCTTGTTTTTACACAAATAAAAAACATTTAAAAACATTAATCATGCATACATACACACATGCTCAAGATTATTTTTCATAATTTTTTTTTTCCAAAATAACTCAATAGTTCTTTTCCATTCTTTTTCAAGACTGAATATTTTCTGGTGGTGCTAAAATTGATTGATATGGTCCCCAAAACCAGTGTGACTGAACGTGCAGGTCCATGAGATAAAGAGGCTAATCAAAATGTAAATCAACATATTACCTTCTTGTTTGAGGTAGTCTTGCAATGTACTGAATTATGTAATAATAGAGATGCTGGCACACAGTGGCTACAAAACAGTTCCCAGGCTGACTCTCACCTGTACTAGTAGCACCCAGATATCAGGTTGTTCCCAGTCTTGAAATATCACAAACAATATTTCAATGGACATCTTTGTATATAATACATATTTTTCATACACATTACAAATACATATGTAAGATTGATTCTTAGAAATAAAAATGTTTGTTCAATGGACATGTTTATTAAAAATGTCAATAGCTATTGGTCAAATTGTAGAAATTCACAGCAGTTTATACTCTCAAATGTATGATGATAGCTATTTCCCCATATTCTTGCCAACACTTATGTTACCACATATTTTAATCTTTACTTTTCTGAAATGTAAAAAAGATGGTTTCTTCTAATTTCTAATTATTTAAGTACATTTAAAAATATTTTTAATATGCCATTTGAATATTTGTCTTTTCCCTGAACTACATGTTTAAATTCTTTGTCTGTTTGATTTTCTACTGCAATGTTAATTTTCATTGAGTTGATCTATAAGAGCATTTTATGTAGTTAAAAACTGACTTTTTGTTGCTGATATCATTTTTCAATGTTGTCTTTTTCATTGCCATTGAAAATGTCTATCTTTTACATGATTACCAGTATTGTATGGATTTGGGGTTTCATATCATAATTTAAAGGCACAATGTAAGATTATGAAAATCATCTTCCTGTGCTTACTTCTATTATTTGTGTATATGTTTAAACTTTCTTCTATATGACAGCTAATGTTATGGGGCAGAAGAAACTACCACCCATAGTGTGGGTGGAGGGAGATGAGATTAAAAAGAACACATTAAGACAAGAGATTGGAAGTCAAATGGCCTTACCTACAGAACAGCAGCAGCCAAAAGTCAAATGCTAATATAGAAGATTAGTAGATTGCTCTTTGGAGAAACTGGATGCATTCAGAGAAAATATCTCCTCTTTCCTAAATTGGGTGTATCCCCAGTAAAATTCATAGTTCCATACTCAGTTCCACAAGAGAAGCTCCCCATCCCCAGTTTATGAGCCTCGTTTATGCCTTCGGAACCTTAATCTATTATTTTAGTGCCTCACTGCTGAATGTAACAGATAATGAAGGATCTAGAGACATTTAAGGAAAAGTTGCAAGATGAGAGAGGAGAAGATGAAGAAACAATAAAGAAGAAAAATCAAAGTTGAGGAAAAAACTTAGCAATATACTTATATAGATAAACAAGAACAAGATATTATAAAGTAAAAATAATCTGATAACTAGCACTCTTGGTAGTTAAAATTTTGAGTCAAAATTAATAAGAAAATATAAGGGCTGGAAGTTAAAATGAATTCGAAGATAGATTCAAATAATGAACAGATGAAAGAGTTTGGGTTGTCAACCAGAAAGAAAAAAAAAATCAATTATTAGTATTTATAGAAAAAGAAAACAGAAAACAGAAGGGAGGGATTAATCAAAGAAATAACAAGAGATTTTTCTAGAACTGGTTGGCATTCAAACTGAAATTTCTCCTTGACTATCCATGCAGAAAAGACTCATATTATTTTGGAATTTTAGAACCAGGGAAGAAATGATCTTATAAACATCTAGAGAAAAGAAGAAAATGAACACAGAGAAAGAAATGTCATATGAAGCAACAAGAGTAAAAATGTTATTATGTTTCTCAAAAGCAACATTTGGTGCCAGAAGCATTATCAACCTAAATTTTTAACCCAGATAAACTGTTAGTCAAGTGTAAGTACAAAACATAAACACTGTCCAGGAAGGAGGGCTCAGAATATTTATCTGATGATTCCTTTCTCAAGAAGCTACTGGAGGAGGTGCTTCTGCAAGTTAAGGGAGAAAATCAAGAAAGAGAAAGGTATGGGATCCTGGAAATGATGGCTACAACTCAGGTGACTGGCAAGGAAAAGTTCTACACGGTGACATTATATCTAGAGATGCCATGTCAGGAGCATTGAGGACCTAGAGGACAGTCTTTAGGGGGGGAAAAAAAGGAGACTCATAGAATTGATGATTTGATAGATTATGTAATGGAGTGTCCAGATATACAAAAAATTATGCAAAAATTATGATAAAATAAAGGCAATTATGAACTATAAAAAAACTTTATAAAAAAATAAAAGTTCAAGAAGATAATCTTGGTTCAGTCCTAGGCTTTACAGTGAAGAACATAAGCAAAGCCAGCAATTTGTAAACATTGAATGGTTAACTTAAACTAGTAATAAACTATATTGGGAGAATGGATGGCAGGGAAGTGAAGAGTAGATGTTAAAAAACTAAATCTCCAACTGTCATAAAAGGAAGTGAACAATGTCTAAAACGGAAACATCAAGAAATTAGCAGTGTAAGCAAACATAAAAGTAAAGCAATAAACATTAGAAAAAAAGAGCCAAAAAATGTTAAAAAGTAGGTGCTTCTGAGAGTGGAAAAGGATGGAGAGGGTAGTTGTTTATCTAGGATTTTCACTTGGATGCATATGGCAAAAAGCCCAAATCATGGTGACTTAAGTAAGACTTTGTTGTAGTTGTTTGCTTTCTATTCAGAGGAAGGGGACCGTCTCATGACATCATTGAGGTCCCAGATTCTTTTACTCTTTCTGTGCAGACTTTCTTAGAACATGATTTTTGTTCTTATAGATTCAAGGTGGATTTTGTACTTCAGGTTCTGCAGCTGCATACGAGGCAGGTAGAAGAGGAAGGACAAATTCTAAAAGATACATTGCACCTGCCCTGTAGTTGTTGCTGTCTTCTTCTTTTTCTTCTTTTTTAAATGCAATCTTTTAAAAAATAATAGTTGTGTTGATATACGATAATTCATATACTATACAGTCTAACCATTTAAAATATGCAATTCAAAGTTTCTTAGTATATTCACATAGTTGTATAACCATCACAGTTAATTTTAGAACATTTCATCACCACAAAAAGAAACCTTGTTTCCATTAGAAGTCACTTTCTATTTCCTCCCAAATCCTCGGCCCTAGGCAACCATGAAGTTACTTTCTGTGTCCATAGATTTGCCTATTATAGACATTTTTTATAATCATACAATATATGGTCTTTTGTGAGTAGCTTCTTTCACATAATATGTGTTTAAGGTTCATCCATGTAATTGCATGTATCAGTCATTGGTTACTTTTTATTGCTGAATAATATTTCATTGGATGGACATGCCACATTTTGTCCACTCATCAGTTGATGAACATTTGGGTTGTTTCTACTTTTTGGCTATTATAAATAGCGACAGCTGGGACTTTTGTGATGGTCCCGTGGTTAAGAATCCGCCTTCCAATGCAGGGACACAGGTTCAATTCCTGGTTGGGGAACTAATATCCCACGTGCGGTGGGGCAACTAAGCCTGTGTGCCATGACTACAGAGCCTGTGCATTGCACATCGCAACTAGAGAGCCCGTTTGTGCCACAATGAAGAGCCTACATGCCACAATGAAAGATCCTGCATGCTAAAACTAAGACCCGATGCAGCCATCAATCAATCAATCAATCAATCAACCAATAAATGCTAAAAAAATGAATAGTGTTGCTAGGAACATCCATGTAAAAGTTACGGGCATGGAAACTCTGCCCTATGAGTAAGGTGTTGCAAAGACCATTGGCAAATACTCTCAGCTTTCCATGCCAGGGGTAAAGCTAGGAATTTACCTTCTGCTACTTGGAGTTGGAAGGGATGAAAAATATTGGCTTCTTGTCCTTTCTGGTGATATCCTTTGATTGACAGATGAGTTTAAAAAGGGTCACTATTTTCTTGGCCTCACTCACCCAGACTGAAATTTTCCTCTTGTTGCAGGAGGGAGCTAGGGGACGCAGATAGGAGGGGCTGGTTGCAACTCAAGTGCCACAGATTCTCACTGTTCCTATGGAAATTTAGTAGATTTTCTTGAGTAAATGCTCCTTCATTTGCTGTCTACCTTCAGGACAATTTCCTGAAACTTTAAATGGTTGTTATTTTTACAATTTTCACCAGTTGTAGGTATTTTTCTTGGGAGTAGGTCCATAGGGCTCTTTCCCTTGCCATTCCAGAAGTGAAACTTATACAAGAGCTTTCTTAAAAGAGCAATTCAGTGACTTCTGCTAATATCTCATTGTCTGGGATTGTGACGGTGGTCACTCCTCTCTGTGAGGGAGGCTGGGAATGAGCAGCTTAACTAGACACACAAGCACCCCGTGTAGGGCTGGTGGAAAATGGGGTTTAACCAGTGCTTTAACCACAGAAGGGTTGAACTACTACATGGTTTTGAAACCACATGCATAAATTATTTTGATAAAAGTTAATTTCTAAAATGTGAAAACAAATTCACTGCCTGTGAACATCATTTTATAACATCTTCTGTTTTCATTCCATGATTGGTTTGAGTTTGTACTCTAGTAGGGTTGTTTTTTTATTTTTTCTCTTTTCCAAAAAGCAGGCATGGAAATGGTACTTTTAAAGTTCTTATCTGTTTAAAAAAATGTTTTTCTTTACTATTTGCTTAAAAGAATGTTGTCTCTATATACGGTTCTTAATCCAAACCTTGCTTTAAGATTTTGATTAAATGATGCTGGGATTTTGATCAAAAGTTTGTGGCACAGGGACTTCCTAGGTGGTGCAGCGGTTAAGAATCTGCCTGCCAATGCAGGGCGCCTGGGTTCAAGCCCTGCTCTGGGAAGATCTCACATGCTGCGGAGCAACTAAGCCCGTGCACCACAACTATTGAGCCTGCGCTCTAGAGCTCATCAGCCACAACTATTGAGCCCATGTGCCACAACTACTGAAGCCTGTGCACCTAGAGCCCATGCTCCGCAATGAGAGGCTGCCACAATGAAGAGCCCGTGGACCACAATGAAGAGTAGCCCCCACTCACCACAACTAGAGAAAGCCCGTGTGCAGCAACGAAGACCCAGTGCAGCCAATAAACAAATTAAATAAATAAATAAATTAAAAAGGTTTATGGGCGGCTTGATTGCTATTCTTTAGAAATGCTTTTACCTGATTACTTTTGTCCCTAGGATAATTTTTCAGTCTTTGAAAGTATGCCCAGATGTTGCACATTCCAAATCAATTTTCTCTGTGATCCACTGTGCCTTTTCATTTGGTAAATTCAAGCATTTCTTTATTTTAGGAAAGTTTTCTTTGTCTTTGATTTTTGTTTCCTGTTTTATTTTCTCTTGTCTTCAGGGACAAAATTTATGTGTACGTTGGATCTCCTTTGTCTTATATACCCTTCCTTTGGCTTTAAAATTCTCTTAAACACTTTGTCTTTTCTTCTTTCTTTTTCTCAGTTTCTCAAGCATGTTCTCCATGCTTGAATGATTTAGCAGATTCTATTTTTCTTTTTTGCTGCTCTTATGGTGACCTTCATTTCTGCGAGGATTTCCCCTTTCTATTTGATCTGAGTTTGTCAGCTCATTATTTTATCTCCTTTTCTTCACGTTTTCCTCATTGTCCAACCGTTTATGTCCCTTCTTCAGATTCTTATATTTGATAACTACAGCTTTTAGTAAATTATAGGATTTCTTGGAGAACTAGGGGCTCTTTTTTTTTTTTTAAGTCTTTATTAAATTTGTTACAATATTGCTTCTGTTTTCTGTTTTGGTGTTTTGGCCACCATGCATGTGGGATCCTATCTCCCTGACCAGGGATAGAACACACACTCCCTGCACTGGAAGGCAAAGACTTAATCACTGGACCACCAGAGAAGTCCCATATGGGTTATTTAAAAAAAAAAAAATTATTGAAGTGTAGTTGATTTACAATATTGTGTTAGTTTCAGGTGTACAGCAAAGTGATTCAGTTATACATATATGTGTGTTCTTCAGATTCTTTTTTTTAAAAATAAATTTATTTATTTATTTATTTATTGGCTGCATGGGGTCTTTGTTGCTGCATGTGAGCTTTCTCTAGTTGCAGTGAGTGGGGGCTACTCTTCATTGCGGTGCGTTAACTTCTCCGTTCAGTGGTTTCTCTTGTTGTGGAGCATGGGCTCTAGGTGTGTGTGCTTCAGTATTTGTGAAACACAGGCTCAGTAGCTGTGGCTCGCTGGCTCTAGAGCACAGGCTCAGTAGTTGTGGTGCATGGGCCTATTTGCTCAGCAGCATGTGGGATCTTTCCAGATCAGGGATCTTAACCCATGTCCCCTGCATTGGAAGGTGGATTCTTCACTACTGCGCCACCGGGGAAGTCCCCAGATTCTTTTTTATTGTAGGTTATCACAAGATATTGAATATCGTTCCCTGTGCTATACAGTAAATCTTCGTTGTTTATGTTTTATATATAGTAGTATATCTCTGTTAATCCCAAACTCCTAATTTATCCCTCTCCCTGCTTTCCCCTTTGGTAACCAATAATTTTGTTTTCTATGCCTGTGAGTCTATTTCTGTTCTGTAAATTACTTTGTATTATTTTTTAAATTCCACATGTAAGTGATATCATATATTTGTCTTCTCTCTCTGACTTACTTCACTTAGTATGATAATCTCTATGTTCACACATGTTGCTGCAAATGGCATTATTTTGTTTTTTATGGCTGAGTAGTATTCCATTGTATATATGTACCACATCTTCTTTATCCATTTATCTGTTCATGGACACTTAGGTTGTTGTCTTGGCTATTATAAATAGTACTGCAATGAACATTGGGGTGCTTGTATATTTTTGACTTAGAGGTTTCATCTTTTCCATATATATGCTCAGGAGTAGCATTGCTGTTTCATATGGTAACTCTATTTTTAATTTTTTAAGAAACCTCTATACTGTTCTCCAAAGTGGCTGCATCAATTTACATTCCCACCAATAGTGCAGGAGGGTTCCCTTTTCTCCACACCCTCTCCAGCATTTATTATTTCTACACTTTTTGACAATGGCCATTCTGACTGGTGTGAGGTGATACCTCACTGTAGTTTTGATTTGCATTTCTCTAACAATTAGCCATATTGAACATTTATTTTTATGTGCTTGTTGGCCATCTGCTGTCTTCTTTGGAGGAAAGTCTATTTAGGTCTTTTGACCATTTTGTTATTATTATTTTTTGTTGTTATTGAGTTATATGAGCTGTTGGTGTACTTTGGAATTTGATCCCTTGTCAATTTCATCATTTGCAAATATTTTCTCCCATTCTGTAGGTTGGCTTTTCATTTTGTTTATGGTTTCCTTTGCTGTGCAAAAGCTTATAAGTTTGATTAGGTCCCATTTGTTTATTTTTGCTTTTATTTCCTTTTGCTTGGGAGAGTGACCTGAGAAAATATTACTACAATGTATGTCAGAGAATGTTTTGCCTATGTTCTCTTCTAGGAGTTTTATTGTGTCATGTCTTATATTTGTCTTTAAGCCATTTTGAGTTTATTTTTGTACATGGTGTGAGGGTGTGTTCTAACTTCATTGATTTACATGCAGCTGTCCAACTTTCCCAGCACCACTTGCTGAAGAGACTGTCTGTTTCCCATTTTATAGTCTTGCCTCCTTTGTCAAAGATTAATTGACCATAGATGTGTGGGTTTATTTCTGGGCTCTCTATTCTGGAAGAACTAGGGCTTCTTTCTTTTTTTTTAAATTTATTTATTTTGTTTATTTGTTGGCTGCACTTGGTCTTCGTTGCTGCACATGGGCTTTCTCTAGTTGCTGTGAGCGAGGGCTACTCTTCATTGTGGTGCACAGGCTCCTCATTGTAGTGGCTTCTCTTGTTGTGGAGCACAGGCTCTAGGTGCATGGGCTTCAATAGTTGCAGCACACAGGCTCAATAGTTGTGGCTCATGGGCTTTGTTGCTCCTCGGCATGTGGAATCTTCCCAGAGCAGGGCTTGAACCTGTGTCCCCTGCATTGGCAGGTGGATTCTTTTTCTTTTTAAGAACTTTTATTGAGATACAGTTAACATACAATAAACAGCATATATTTAGAGTGTACAATTTGGTATCTCAATCTCCCAATTCATTCCCCCCAACCCTCCCCGCTTTCCCCGCTTGGTTTCCATGTGTTTGTTCTCTACGCCTGTGTCTCTATTTCTGCCCTGCATTTCCTCTTTCATAGCATTGTTAGCATTTGCCTTATGTATTGAGGTGCTCCTGTATTGGGTGCATATATATTTATAATTATCTCCTCTTCTTGGATTGATCTCTTGATCTTTATGTAATGTCCTTTCTTGTCTCTTGTAACATTTTTTATTTTAAAGTCTACTTTATCTGATACGAGTATTGCTACTCCAGCTTTCTTTTGATTTCCATCTCCTCATTTTCAGTCTGTATGTGTGCCTTGGTCTGAAGTGGGTCTCTTCGAGACAGCATATATATGGGTCTTGTTTTTGTATCCATTCAGCCAGTCTGTGTCTTTTGGTTGGAGCATTTAGTCCATTTACATTCAAGATAATTATTGATATGTATGTTCCTATTACCATTTTCTTAATTGTTTTGTTGTTGTTTCTGTGGGTCCTTTTCTTCTCTTATGTTTCCCACTTAGAGAAGTTCCTTTAGCATTTGCTGTAGGGCTGGTTTGGTGGTGCTAAATTCTCTTAGTTGTTGCTTGTCTGTAAAGGTTTTGATTTCTCCGTTGAATCTGAATGAGATCCTTGCTGGGTAGAGTATTCTTGGTTGTAGGTTCTTCCCTTTCATCACTTGAAATATATCATGCCACTCCCTTCTGGCTTGCAGAGTTTCTGCTGAGAAATCAGCTGTTAACCTTATGGGAGTTCCCTTGTATGTTATTTGTTGTTTTTCCCTTGTTGCTTTTAATAACATTTCTCTGTCTTTAATTTTTGTCAATTTGACTACTCTGTGTCTTGGCGTGTTTGTCCTTGGGTTTATCCTGCCTGGGACTCTCTGCACTTCCTGGACTTGGGTAGCTATTTCCTTTCCCACATTAGGGAAGTTTTCAACTATAATCTCTTCCAATATTTTCTTGGGTCCTTTCTCTCTCTCTTCTCCTTCTGGGACCCCTATAATGCAAATATTGGTGCGTTTAACATTGTCCCAGAGGTATCTTAGGCTGTCTTCAGTTCTTTTCATTCTTTTTTCCTTATTCTTCTCTGCATCAGTGATTATCACCATTCTGTCTTCCAGGTCACTTATTCGCCCTTCTGCCTCAGTTAATCTGCTATTGGTTCCTTCTAGTGTATTTTTCATTTCAGTTATTGTGTTGCATATCTCTGTTTGCTCTTTAATTCTTCTAGGTCTTTGGTAAACTTTTCAATCTTTGTATCCAGTCTTATTTCAAAGTCCTGGATCATCTTCACTATCATTATTCTGAATTCTTTTTGTGTAAGGGTGCCTATCTCTGCTTCGTTTAGTTGTTTTTCTGGGGTTTTATCCCGTCCCTTCATTGGGTACAAAGTCCTCTGCTTTTTCATTTTCTCTATCTTTCTGTGGCCGTGGTTTTCAGTTCCACAAGACGAAATACTGCTGATACTGCTTGATACTGCTGTCTGCCCTCTTGTGGAGGAAGCTATCTAGCAGGCTGGTGCGTGCTTCCTGATGGGTGGGACTGATGGTGGGTAGGGCTGGGTGGGCAAAGCTCAGTAAAACTTTAATCTGTTTGTCTGCTAATGGGTGGAGCTGTGTTCCTACCTTGTTGGTTGTTTGGCCTGAGGCTACCTAGAACTGGAGCTTACAGGCTCTTTGGTGGGGCTAATGGCAGACTCTGGGAGGGCTCACACCAATGAGCACTACCCAGAACCCCTGCTGCCAGTGCCCCTGTCTCCTTGGTAAGCCACAGCCGCCCACCCCCCCCCCCCCCCCGCCCAGTTCCTCAGGCAACCCTCCAACACCAGCAGATAGGTCTGGTTCAGTCTCCTATGGGGTCATTGCTCCTTCCCCCTGGGTCCTGGTGAGCACATTTTTTTGTGTGCCCTCCAAGAGTGGAGTCTCTGTTTCCCCCAGTCCTGTGGAGGTCCTGCAGTCAAATCCTGCTGGCTTTCAGAGTCTGATTCTCTGAGGATTTTTCATCCCGTTGCTGGACTCCCAGGTTAGGAAGCCTGATGTGGGGCTCAGAACCCTCACTTTAGTGGGTGGACTTCTGCAGTATAACTGTTCTCCAGTGTGTGAGTCACTCACCCAGCATTTATGGGATTTGATTTTAATGTGATTGCGCCCCTCCTACCATCTCATTGCGGCTTCTCCGTTGTCTCTGGATGTGGGGTGTCTTTTTTGGTGAGTTCCAGTGTCTTTCTGTTGATGATTGTTCAGCAGTTAGTCGTAATTCCGGTGCTCTTGCAAGAGGGAGTGAGTGCACGTTCTCCTACTCCGCCATCTTAATCCTATCTCCTGCAGGTGGATTCTTAACCACTGTGCCACCTAGGAAGTCCTAGGGCTTCTTAATTGTATTAGTTTTCCATGGTGCCATAACAAATTGCCACAGACTTATTGACTTGAAACAATAAAAAATGATTACCTTATAGTTCTCCAGGTCTGAGGCCAATTATGGGTTTTATGGTGCTAAGATCATGATGTCGGCAAGGCTGCATTCCTTTCTGAAGGCTCCAGGGGAGAATCTCAATCTATTTCTTTGCCTTTTCCAGCTTTGATAGGTCTCTTCTTCCATGAGTCCTCTCATTAAATCTCTCTGAAATCTTCTACCTCCCTCTTCCACTTATAAGGACCTTTGTGATTATATTAGTCCCCTGTGGATGATCCAGGATGCTCTCCCCAATGTTAAGTTACCTTGTTAGCAAACTTGATTCATCTGCTGCCTTACTTCCCCTTTGTCATGTAAGCTTATGTGTTCATGGTTTAAGGGGATTAGCATGTAGACATGCTGCAGGACGGGGTGCTATTGTGCCTGCCCTGCTAACTTCCACCTGCTTTGGAATGCAACTGTCTTCCACCATGCTACTGTATTCAAGTGTTTGTCATTACTTTTATTTGCCAGATGCCTTTTCTTCTTTGTTTTTCCCACCTGCATTATCTTTACATAGTTTCCATGATGGTTCCTTTAAAAAAAATTATCACTTTTCTTTGAAATAATGGAGTTTTTCCTGGACAGCCCTTTTTGAAAAAGTATCAGTAGTTGGAGGAAGAGGTACCATATATCCCCAAGGCTTCTGTGGATATAGTTCAGGGGGTCTGTTAACTTGGATGGGAACATTTTTAATCTTGATTTTTCTCTAATGAATGCAGGCAACACAGCCCAGTAGTATTTGTAGATCCTATATAAGAGCCTATATAATTGTCACCAGTAGAAATTAGAGATATTTTCATGTCACTTTACAGATATACTGAAATATCAGTTACCCTCATCATTTCTTCCAAATTATACCAGTTATGAGGCCCACTGCTAGATCTTATTAATTGAGGTGTAAATATCACAAACTTAAAAAAAATATTTTCGTACCTGTATTTCAATGTGTCTCCCCTTGTAATCTTATGTGCTTTATTTTATGCATTTGAAAATATTATTCTGAGAAGGGACACACGTACGTTAGCAGGCTGCTGCGTGGGTCCAGCCTTTCTGCCTTTTGTCCTGTTCTTGCTGTTCCTCTCTGCTGGGTGTGGTCCCCTTCCAAAAAACAGGAAGTTCTCCTTGACTCATGTCAAAATCCTGCACGTCACAGATTTTAGGTGATTTAGCTTGGACTTCTCCTTAGCTGACTAGTGTCAGCAAGGATCGGGCTCCTATAGGTTCACTTAGAGTTTCTCCCCACACTCTTGAAAATGTATGATCCTGTTTTATCCCAACATCCTGCCACTACTGTGGTCCACAGGGCTCACAGATGTTTGGTGATTTTGCCCCCATACCCAGGCCTTGCAATTCCAAGGAAGGTAGGCCTGGGGTTGCTGTTTCCCACTAGTGTATATTCCCTACTCTGGAAAACCCTGGATTCTCTTTATTTTCCTGAAGACGGTCTCTCTCATTGTGTCCCTTCTCACCCCAGTCCCAGGTTCCAAGAGACTAGGGGGCTGTCTCATGACTGCTGACTTCATAGAAGTGGAAGTTCTTCTTTTCATTTCTCTTTGTTGTTCTGGGTTGATTTCAGAGAAGGCACAATAGTTAGAAGTTTCTCTTCTGCTCTCTTTAATAGGAAGCTTTTTTAGCTTCTTTCTGTAACTTTTAAAAAGTTGCTGAAGTTCATTGTAATAGAGACAATAGAGAATTGCATGAAGTGGAGATGTCTCCTTCGTCCCACATAGTAACCTCTTTTAGGGAGGATCTTAGAAGCAAAAATGTGGTGTGTGTCTATTTTCCAGTCTTTTCTCTATATTTATATAAACATTTTAAGTATTCAACCCATTCACAATTTATTTAGATGTAGCTGGTAAGGTGAAATATAATTGCTTACTTTTAACTGAGTGCTAGGAATAGCATTTATACTATAGTTCTTCTTTACTATCTTCTGGGTTAAACGAGAGAGAGAGAAAATCAGGGGTGGAAATGTATAAAACAACTGATTTTCTTCATTTTTATTTTAGAAAATATATAGAGCATACAATTTACCATTTTAATTATTTCTAAGTGTATATTCCAGCAGTGTGATATACATTTGCATTGTAGAGATTGAACCCATGACCCCTTCAGTGGAAGCACAGAGACCTAGCCACTGGACAGCCAGGGAATCCCAAGAACTCTTCATCTTGCAACACTGAAACTTTGTACCCATCAAACAATGAGTCCCCATTTCCCCCTTCTCTGAGTCCCTGCCATTCTTTCTGTTTCTGTGAAAGTGACTATTCTAAGAATCTTATATCAATGGAACAGTATTTGTTCTTTTGTGACTGGCTTATTTCATTTAGCATAATGTCATCATGGTCATGTTGTAATATATGTCAGAAGTTTCTTCCTTTTTAAGGCTGAATAATATTCCATGATATGTATAGAATACATTTTGTTTATCCATTCACTTGTGTTGCTTCCACCTTTTGGCTACTGCAAATAATACTGCTACAGACACAGGTATATTAAAGTAAATTTTTTTCTTAATACGTATAACTGAAGTTTACCAAATATCCCTTCTTTCTTTCTTTTTTCTTTTTTTCTTTTTTTTGGCCATGCTGCATGGTAGGTGGGATCTTAGTTCCCTGACCAGGGATTGAACCTGTGCCTTCTGCAGTGGAAGTGCAGAGTCCTAATGACTGGACTGCCAGGGAATTCCCAATATCCCTTCTTTCTGATGAAGAAACTCGAAATGTTTATTCTCTTTGTTTAAAGATAAGACTTTCAGTTATAAAATGGATATGTACAGCAAGGTGACTAGAGTTAATAATATGTATTTATACTTGAAATTTGTTAGGGAATAATCTTAAATGTTCTCATCACACACACACACACAGGTAACTATGTTAAGTGATGGATGTGTTAACTAACCTTGTTGCAATCATTTCACGATACATATATATGTACAAAATCATATTGTACACTTTAAAGTTACACAATGTTACTTGTCAATTCTATCTCAATAAATCTGGAGTAAAAAAAAAAAAGATGACAGAGTCAGGAGTTGGGAATTCAAAGTTCCCAGGGGGGAATTTAAATGACAGGTGTGAACTGAATCTAAGAGGTGGAAGCCTGCAGAAAACTGAAGAGTTCTAGCTCCTGGTTCCATGTTGAAGGAGCACTGGTTGGATTGGTTCTAGAATTCTAAGTTTTAGACATAAATGTGAAATCTATTTTATGGAAAATCTCTGATTTTATTTGTTGGCAACAAATTAAAAAATGTAAGTATACAGTGAGACCAAGATTTTGCCTCTAAGCCTCATGACTAAGAATTTGCCTTCTCTTCCTAAGGAAGAATTAATTAAAAATTTATTTTAAAGGAGACAAAATGGAAAAAAGCACCAAAAATCATGCAAAAAGAAAAAAAAAATTCTAGGAGACAGTGGATTTACCCTTTCATATGTGAAAGAGTTTATATTTTTGTCAATAAAATAAAATATAGATGACTTGGTCATTGGCTTTTAGTCAATGATGTAGGGCTTATGAAATCATACCACAACACTTACTACAATTGACCCTTGAACAACATGGGTTTGAACTGCACAGGTCCACTTATATGCAGATTGTTTTCAATAGTAGATACTATAGTACTGCACAATCCACAGTTGGTTGAATCCTTGGATGTAGAACTGCAGATACTGAGGAACCACTGATAAAGAGGGCTGAGGGAAGGGCAAGTTGGGTGAGAATTTGGAGGCATTCGGGCCCAGAGATACATGCATGATTTAGGGTATTTACACTATTACTGTTTTGTTTTGGGCTTTTCAATAGAATCTTTTTTTTTTTTAATTAATTAATTAATTAATTAAATTTATTTATTGGCTGTGTTGGGTCTTCATTGCTGCACACGAGCTTTCTCTAGTTGCTGAGAGCGGGGGCTACTCTTCATTGTGGTGCGCAGGCTCCTCATTGTAGAGGCTTCTCTTGTTGTGGAGCATGGGGCCTGGGCACGTGGGCTTCAGTAGTTGCAGCACATGGGCTCAGTAGTTGTGGCTCACGGGCTCTAGAGCACAGGCTCAATAGTTGTGGCACACGGGCTTAGTTGCTCCGTGGCATGTGGAATCTTCCCAGGGCAGGGCTCGAACCTGTGTCTCCTGCATTGTCAGGCGGATTCTTTACCACTGTGCCACCAGGGAAGTCCTTCAATAGAATCTTGAATTTAAATGTTTTGGGTCTTTGTCACCACATCTATACTTTTATGTTTCGTGTCTGGATTTTTGGATCAGAAAAGCCCTATGATATTTCCTCAGTCAGCGCACACCTGTAAAATCAGGGCTTGTTCATATATTCTTGGAGGTGGGAAGGAAAAACATGTCTGTCCTGGCTTTATTTCTTTCCCCTTCAGCCTTTGGAAGGCTTTTTCTTTGTAACTTACACCAGGGGTTGATTTCCTAGTAGATTTACTTTTGTTTTGTTTTCGTTTCCCCTATGTTATTCAATTAGAAAGAATTTGTAGCAAATTTTGGTTTGGAACCCAAAACCTGGGGCTCCCGTCCATTCTGCTTTACAGAAGTAAGCTGCAGGTGTTTTGTGGGTGTAATTGTTTTTCTTTGGTGCACAGTATTAAATTGCTATTCTGCACGTTTTTAGGAGGGGGTTATGAATAGGTAGGAAGAGAATAGTTATATTCTATTTTTGTGACCTTCTTTGTTTATTATTTGTGTTGGCTTTGATATTCCCATACCTGAAACAATATTTTCAGAATGCAGAATAACAGGCAAAGCTTGGTGATTTTTCTTCTTGATTAGTTTTTATACATGATTAAGGTATCTTTTCAAAATTCTGAAATCACATTTGAAACTGCTTTCTACCTTGCATTTCCCTGTCAGGTATTGTTTGATTGATCTGCTGTCTCTGTCTCTCTCTCTGGCCTCGGTATCTAGAGTCCTCACTGCTCCTGCATGCACCGTGGCCCTTAACAACATGCAGAGCTTGAGACTCAGAACTGCTATCCTGCCCTTGCTTCAGTGGGAGTAGATGCCTCTCTTTCATCTCCCAGGGCATTTTGCACATAATTCTGTAACAACGGTAGTAACAGGAGCTAACCACTGATACCAGCTTCTCTGATGCAGGCTCTGTTCCAAAGGCCTCACATTTACCCATTTGCTCAATCCTTATGACAACCATCTCCTATTGGTGCTGTTGTCACCCCTGTTTTACAGATGAGGAAACTGAGGCACAAAGAGACAATGTCATCTACCAATGCCCTCCGTTAGACTTGGATGCTTTTCCTTCTTGCTCCAAGTTTCCTGCGTTCTCCTAGGGTGCTGAGTGCCTCTCACTCACCATGCTTTATGGAACTCATGCCATTGTTGGACTGTGGTCCTGCAGCCACGGTGAGAACTAGGAAAGCTGGTCTGGGTGTTTCTCTCTCTTCCAGCTACTCTTGGGTAAGGCAAGGTGCTTTTCAATTTTGTGTTCATGCCTGACACACACTAGGTACTCCATAAGTGTTAGTTGAACAAGTAAGTCAATGAGTCAGAGAGTAGAGTTTGTGCCTATCCAAAGGAATCGAAATCAGGATCTTGAAGAGATATCTGCTCCCATGTCCATTGCAGCATTATTCATAATAGCCAAGATATGGAAACAACCTAAGTGTCCATAAAGAGAAGAATGGATAAAGACAGTCAAAGTATCCATCAATAGATAAATGAATAAATATGTGGTCTATATATACAATGGAATGTTATTCAGGCATGACAAAGAGGAAAATCCTACAATTTGCAACAACATGGGTGGATCTTGATGACATTATGCAAAGTGAAATAAATGAGACAAGAAAGATAAATACTGAATTGAATCACTTATGTGGAATCTAAAATAGTCAAACTCACTGAAACAGAGTAGAATGCCAGTTGCCAGGGGCTAGGGAGAGGCAGAAAGGGGAAAATATTAGTCAGAGGGTGGGCAGTTTCTGTTATGCAAGATGAATAAGTCCTGGAGATCTGCTGTACAGCATAGAGCCTGTAGTTAATAATACTGTCTTGTGTACTTAATATTTGCTAAAAGGGTAGATCTTATATTGTGTTGTTGCCACACACACAAAATCATAATCATAATAGGGTGGGGAGAGATTTGGGAGGTGAGAAATATGTTTATAGCCTTGATAATGGTGATGGTTTCACAGGTATGTACTTACCTCAATAAAGTGATTAAAAAAAAAACCAGTCAATTGTTATTGTACTGTCTGGTGACCGCCTCCATGTGATGGCTTGAAAGTACATGGGATCTACAGTTTGATGGCCAGGTTATGCTCTCAATTCTTACCAGCTCCAGTAGTGTTCTTCATCGTACTCCCTTCTCTGTCATCAAAACACTCACGTGGTTGCTGTCAGAGTCTGAGGGAACATCCATTGGGCAGCACTTGAATTTCCTCCCATCCTCTACTCCAATGGCCACTGGGGAGAGACCAGGCATCTCTGGCTACAACCAGGCTCAGCTTTGAGAACTTCAGTTTGGAAAATCCAGTGATATGAGTAAACGTTAGTCTCTGCCTTTGCCTGTGATGCAAGCCTGTTCACTGAGACCACATCCTTCCTGCTGGGCTGTGACTGCTATAAATTTATCTAGTTTCCTCTCCGGTTGTTCCTGAGGCTGGCGTCTGGGTGAGTCCAGCTCTGTGGAGCGGGGTGGCTGAAATGGCTTGGGGAAGAATGGGGAGATTGTGTCAAGGGCTAGAACTTGACTAGAGATTTCTTCTGCCAGTCTTCAAGTCTGTCCTTCAACAATATTTTTGGAATGTTCTTTTATATTGATCAATATTCGGGTGCTATGAATGCAAGTGTGTGTATGTGGGGGGGTGGGAGGTGAGAACAGGAGCAGCAACCACAGCTTATACCCATGACTCCAGCAGATTTGTCAAGCATTCCCCCAGGGAGTGGATAGTTGGATGCATACAAGGAAATGAGTATTTTAGAAACCAAGGAGGTAAAAGTCAGGGTGGAGTGCACTAGGGTTATAGGGATAGGGAAGCACAGAGGAGAGGCAGAGCCCTGATGTGGATGGAAAGATTGATGGAGTGGGACCTGGGAGGGTCTGCAGAGCTCGTGGATCTGTCTGGAGTACCCCCTCCCCTCCTGCCACCTGCCAAATGCACAGGGGATGGATTTGGTGAGGGGGTGCATGAAGGCAGGAGTAGAGAGGCAAGAATGGAGATAGAAGAAGAGATGAACACATTTGAGATGTCTTGCACATTAAACTATGTTCTTTATAAATTACTTTCTGGAGAGTTCCAAAGCTTTATAGGCCCTATCCCTTCCTTTAGGATCATTTATGGATTTGGGCTAATGTACTTTTCAAAATTCAGTAACATGAAGAGATAAATTCCAAACAAAGCCAAAATGTTCATCCATCCGAAATCTAGGAGATGTGTATGATCAAAAGATATAGCAGCTTATTTCTAGTCTTTGTGGAACTTGAAATCTAGTTAGGAAACTGAGTTGTTGAACACTATAATGAAAGACTCTGTGTAGTAAAACCTGGGAAAATGTCTTTGCCTTTTAGCCATTTATTTTTATTGTCTTTGATCATTTTTCCTCTTACCTGACTAAGATACCTACTTACATGGTGGAAGAAATGGTCTCACACCTTTTTGTCTGAGAAAAATGCAATGTTAGGAGCATGACTTAGAAATCAGTGACCCTGGTCTAAATTCTGGCTTTGTCCCTCCTGGCTGTGAAACCCTGGGCAAGTCAAGAAGCCTAGGACTCAGTCTCTACTTCTGTACCATGGGACTAAGAATATAATCTTTGGGCTTTGTGCATCAGTGCAGCATCTAGTCCATGAGGAGCTCTCAATAAGTATGAATTCTAATAATATAATTGTGATTTTTGCAAGGAGACATTATTATTCTCCCTTATCACCCCAAGTGCCATCCCATTTCAGTTTTTACCAATCAGTGGATCGGTAAAAGGGCTATTGCAGACCATCACCTCCTTTGCATGCTTCAATGTTCTCTTTCCTCCTCTCTCTCTAGACACATGCTGCTCTGTTATCACCATAGTTGCTCATTCCTGGCATCCTTCTTCTTTTGTCCCTCACTCATCTTTCCTTGGTTCAAAACAGAAACAAGAAAGCAGAGTCTTTCCGTTGGAAGGAATGTAAAAAACATCTTTTCCGCTTTGTCCTTTTATAGATGAGGAAACTGAAGTTAAAGAATAGTGAAGAGTTTTTCCAAGGTCATCCATAGCCAGTAATCAGTGGGACCAAAGTTCTCTTGGTGTTACATCAAGATGGCATCCAGAAGTGGTTTAAGACACACACTGCACTGTTAATGTGATTGTGTTTATGGGTTTAATTATTGTTTCTCTCCATAGGGGCACCATTCTTCCATGGCTCAGAACACACTCCTGGGTCAAGCCAATAGGAAACCTCTCTGGTAAGTATTTGACTCACTTTTCAAAACTAAAGATGGCAACTTTTTAGAGTCTGGTGATAATTTTTCCCTTTCGATCTTCTGGGTTTTTGATAGTTTAGTTCTCTCCGTGGTTAGACTTCTAAAAAGACTTCTTACCCGTATGCTGTTTTCGCCACCCGACTTCCCAGCGTGGACCTATGCCCAGGGACTCTGACCAGGGCTTCAGATGAGCATGGCAAGTGTCCGCTGCAAGCTGGCTCGTTACTTGGAGGACCTGGAAGACGTGGATTTTAAGAAATTCAAGATGCACTTAGAAGACTATCCTAGTCAGAAGGGCTGCACCTCACTTCCTCGGGGTCAGACAGAGAAAGCAGATCACGTGGATCTCGCCACTCTGATGATTGATTTCAATGGAGAGGAGAAGGCATGGGCCATGGCCATGTGGATTTTTGCTGCAATCAACAGGAGAGACCTTTACGAGAAAGCTAAGAGGGATGAGCCAGAATGGGGTGAGTGGAAGGAAGACAGTATTTTTTTTTTTTAAATTGTGGTGAAATACACATAATATAAAATTTACCATCAACCATTTTTAAGTGTATGATTCAGTGGTGTTAAACACATTCACATTGTTGTGCAATCAATCTCCAGAACTCTTTTTCATCTTGCAAAACTCTGTACCCATTAAACAACAATTCCTCAGCCCCTGGCAGCTACTTTCTGCCTATGAATTTCACTATTCCAGCACCTTTTATACGTGGAATCATAGAGTATCTGACTTCTTGTGTCTGGCTTATTTCACTCAGCATAAACATCCTCAAGCTTCACCCACGTTGTCACATATGGCAGGATTTTGTTCCTTTTTAAGGTGAAATAATGTCTTGTGGTATGTATATCCCACAGTTTGTTCATCCATTCATCCATCAATGAACTTTCTGGTTGCTTCTAGCTTTTGATTATTGTGAATAACGCTGCTATGAGCATGGCTGCACAAACCTCTTTGAGACCTTGCTTTCAATTGTTTTGGGTATATGACCAGAACTGGAATTACTGGATTATATGGTAATTCTAATTAAATTTTTTGAGGCATATTTTCCACTCCCACTAGCAGTGTACAATGATTTTAAATTTCTCCACATCCTTACCAATACTTATTTTATGTTTTTTTTTCTTTTTTTTGATAGTAGCAGTCCCAATGGGTGTGAGATGGTATCTCACTGTTGTTTTGATTTGCTTTTCCTTATTGATGAGGAATACTGAGCACCTTCTCACATGCTTGTCGTTTGTTTATCTTTGGAGAAATGTCTATTAAAGTCCCCTTCCCATGTTTTAATTGGGTTGTTTGTCTTTTTTGTTGTTGACTTGTGGGAGTTTTTTTTATATCCTGTATATTAATCTCTTATCAGATATATGATTTGCAAAGGTTTTCCCCATTCTGTGGGTTGCCTTTGGGTTGCCTTTTCACTCTGCTGATGGTATCCTTTGATGAATCAAAGTTAGTATGTTTGCTTTTTTTTTGGCACACGGGCTTAGATCCTCCGCGGCATGTGGGATCTTCCTGGAGCTGGGATCGAACCCGTGATCTCTGCATTGGCAGGTGGATTCTTAACCACTGCGCCACCTAGGAAGCCCAGTATGTTTGCTTTTTAATCACGTATTTTATTATCTTGGCTTCATACTTTTTTTTGTTTTTCTCATGATAGTGCTATAAGAAGATGGAGGAAAGCAGTTTACTTTTTTCTAACTCCTTTGAAAACCTAAATCAGGGCTCATATACCCCTAGGAAACTTCTCTGATTAGTTACACTTTATCCAAATCTCTCCTTACCTGAAACTTCCTCCAGGTCTCCATCTAGCTCCTTACCTGTCTGCCTGCCTAGTCAACAAGGTTGAATCTCTGCTCCCCATGGCTCAGGGGGCAATCTCTCACCCTATAGAACTATGTAATTTCTAGGGAAAAACTTTTCCTATGGTCATTACTTTGGGCGTTGGAATGAAAAAAAAAAATGTCTCTTCATCCCTGTGGATAAGCTGGGGGTGAGGTTCTCCCTTCTGGCCCTGGTTCTGAGCAAGGGACAGGCATGAGGAAGGGCTGAGAGGAATCTAGAAAATCACGGATGATGATGTTAGGCTGGCGGAAAGGGGGAGTAGAAATGAATCAGCATTTTTGAAATAGTCAGACAAAAATGGTGGTGCATACGTAATACATCCATGCCATTAGAAGTCAGTTTTATGGACTTAAACTTCTGTTTTCTAATGAGTTATTATCTGTTTACTCTGTTTTTTCTTCCAACATTATATTGTCCACATTGGCATGTCTGAAGTCAATTAAAATGTATTTATACTTGCAAAAAAATGAATTAGCAGGTCAGAAGCACAGTGAGGTTGGGAAGTAATATGGATTTAATGAGGGAGATAAAAATAACATGGGGGCATGAGGACAGGGGTGTATACCACTTAGATGTTATAAACAAATTGTGTATATTAACACAGTTATAATTATGTCAGTACTTACATACTCAATAACCATTTTAAAGTATAATAATCCTAGTGGCAGAAGTAGTTCACTAAGCAGTTTTTGTGCATTTTATTCATTCTTCACAAGAACTGCAGGAAACCTGCGCTTATAAGCCAGTTTCAAAAAGACAAGTAATTTATGATTCTATTTATAAGAAGTGTCTAGAGTAGTCAAATGCATAGAGAGAGAAAGTTGTGGTTGCTAGGGACTGCAGGGAATGGGGAATGGAGAACCGTTGTTTAACGGGTATAAAGTTTCATTTTTACAAGATGAAAAATAAATCTGAAGATTGGTTGTACAATCACGTGAAGTGAGCCTGGAAAAGGTTTTGGTTGTCTATAGCTCTGTTCTAATCAGAGCCAAGGATGGGGTTCAATGCCAAGTGTGTCTTTGGTGGAAGACTGGCTCTTAACCACTATGCCATTTGACTTCTATATCTGGGTTGGAAGAATTATAACTAGGGTTAGAAGTTTTTTGGGCTTTTTTTGGTTTTTTTTTTTGGCGGGGGTGGTGGGTGGCCGGCTAGGGTTAGGTTTTAGGTAAGAATTAAGTTTTGGTCTTGGTTTGAGTTAATGTTTAGATTTTGTTTTGTGGTTTTGTGTGTGTTGTATTAATAGCATTCTCATTCAGAATAAGTAGACACCTATTAGGAATCCTTTATATAGCTCTTGGGTTCCTGTCCATCTAAAGTTATCTATCCCATTTATTTCCTCTTGTGTCTAGCTCTTGTTGTACTGTGTCTAATTTCTCCTATGAGATGCCTCTTTGGGGTGTGTTATTTAGTGATTGTTTAGATCTGTGATTCTCAACTGTGGATGCATGTTGAAGCTTTTAAAATATAATGGTGTCTGGGCTCCACCTCAGAGAACTGAAAAAGGATCACTGGGGGTAGAGTCCTGGAATCAATATTTTTAAAGCTTTCTAGGTGAATCTAATCTATAAAGAAGGTGTGGCACATATATACAATGGAATGCTACTCAGCCATAAAAAGGAATGAAATTGAGTTATTTGTAGTGAGGTGGATGGACCTAGAGTCTGTCATACAGAGTGAAGTGAGTCAGAAAGAGAAAAACAAATACCGTATGCAAACGCATACATATGGAATCTAGAAGAATCATATTGATGAACCTAGTGACAGGGCAGGAATAAAGACACAGGAGTAGAGAACGGACTTGAGGACATGGTGGTGGGGGGAAGGGGAGGCTGGGACGTAGTGAGAGAGTAGCATTGACATATACACACTACTGATTGTAAAATAGTTAGTGGGAAGCTGCTGCATAGCACAGGGAGATCAGCTTGGTGCTTTGTGACGACCTAGAGGGATGGGATGGAGAGGTGGAAGGGAGGCTCAAGAGGGAGGGGATATGGGGATATATGTATACAAATAGCTGACTCTGTTGTGCAGCAGAAACTAACATGACATTGTAAAGCAATTGTACTCCAATAAATATATACCTAAAAAAAAGTCAGCCAGGATTCTGAGTACTGAATTAGACATAAGCCAGATTGGTTATTCTCACTCTTGAAGAATCAGGATATGGGTAAGATGAATTCCAGGCATTTGGGGTCAAGGAAGGATGATACTGCTGGACTTTGATCATCTTGGGGATATTGGAGAGTGTGTGGGATGGCCTCAAAACCAAAGCACCTGAGAGGGAGTTTGCCAAAGACAAATGAAGATAAGAAATCTTGATGCCTCACATGTTTACTGTTTGATATCCAGGCTTGGGAGACAGATTCCAAGACTGGATACAGTGTGGACACAGTGCTAGGTGGTAGCCATTGCTTTGGAATTAGGAGTACAGGAATGCCCCAACTGGACATTCAACTGAGCTGCATTTTGGTTTGGGATATATTCAGGGAGGTGCCTTTGACCTGTGTCAGGTGTTGGATATTGGATCTCAATGACATCACTTTCATCAGGAGTCCTGATTTTTGATACTTTGTATTTTTCTTCCTTTTGCTCTCAGACAGTGTAAATGTTTCTGTGATAAGCCAGGAAGAAAGCCTTGAAGAGGAATGGATGGGTTTACTGGGGTACCTTTCCAGAATCTCTATTTGTAGAAAAAAGAAAGGTAAGCAATGGGGGTGGCACTTCTAATTGTGTTTGGAGACCTGGTTCTGTAAGTACTTGAAGCTAGGAAGCTGGATAACTTGATGATCCTATCATGTTCCTGCTCCTTGGGGCGAAAAGGCCTGTCTCAGGACATCCACTTTAGCGTAAGAAATAGATGCATGTTTGCCTGGCTCCTTGCAGTCCCAGAACCAAGGGGAGGCAACTGAGTGTTTCAGGTTTTATAAGGCATGAGCTGCAGACTACCCAAAGGAGTAAGATTGAGTAAAAAGGATTTTCTGGCCAGGGCCAATGCACATGGAACTTTGCTGTTCTTCTGTTGAACTGTGTCTAGGAAGGTTTTGACACCCTAGATTTTCTGGGACTATTCATACCCAGGCAGTAGAGAGAAACTGCAACTCCCATCTCTCAGTTCTGTTACTGAGTTGAAGCTCGCTCTGCTCGTCGCACGACAGGCCAATGCATCGAAGAAGAGGTGTTGAGGCAAGGAATACGACTTTATTCAGAAAGCCGGCAAACCGTGAAGACGGCAGACTAATGTCTCCTAAAAAACCATCTTATTCTGCTCTGGATGCCAGTTTGTTTTATAGAATCAGAGAGGGAGGGGCTGGGAAGTAAAGTCAGAAGGGTTATCAGTCTTGCAAAACATCTCCTGGCATGACTAGCCTCGAGGGAAGGGATGTGTTAATTTCACAGGTGGGTGGGGTTCCCTGAGAAAGGCCATCGTGTGTGATTATAGCAATGAAAAGCAAAAGTGAAAGTCAAAGAAACAGACCCAACGTGGAGTCCGATTTAGCTCTACATGGTAACAATTCCAGTTACCATTCCTCACAGACCACAGGCCCCTGCTGATAGCTCATCTCTGGTGGATGTGCTCAAGCTTCTTCCAAAGTCTAACTTTTGGTCTCTGCCACAGATTACTGTAAGAAGTACAGAAAACACGTGAGAAGCAGATTCCAGTGTATCAAAGACAGGAATGCCCGTCTGGGTGAGAGCGTGAACCTCAACAAACGCTTCACCAGGCTGCGTCTCATCAAGGAACACCAGAGCCAGCAGGAGAGGGAGCACGAGCTCCTGGCCATTGGTAGGACTTCGGCCAAGATGTGGGATGGCCCCGTGAGTTCCATGAACTTGGAATCGCTTTTTGATCCTGAAGACCAAAACTCTGAGCCTGTGCACACAGTGGTATTCCAGGGAGCAGCGGGTATTGGGAAAACAATACTGGCCAGGAAGATCATGTTGGACTGGGCATCAGGGGAACTTTACCAGGACAGATTTGACTATTTGTTTTACATTCACTGTCGGGAGGTGAGCCTTGGGATGCAGAGGAGCCTGGGTGACCTGATCGCCAGCTGCTGCCCTGGCCCAAACCCACCCATAGGCAAGATTGTGAGCAAGCCTTCCAGGATCCTCTTCCTCATGGATGGTTTTGATGAGCTGCAAGGTGCCTTTGATGAGCACACAGAGGCTCTCTGCACGAACTGGCAGAAGGTGGAGCGGGGAGACATTCTCCTGAGCAGCCTCATCAGAAAAAGACTGCTTCCCGGGGCCTCTCTGCTCATCACTACAAGACCTGTGGCCCTGGAGAAACTTCAGCACTTGCTGGACCGGGCTCGTCATGTGGAGATCCTGGGTTTCTCAGAGGCCAAAAGGAAGGAATATTTCTTTAAGTATTTCTCAGATGAACAGCAAGCAAGTGAAGCCTTCAGGCTGATTCAGGAGAATGAGATCCTCTTCACCATGTGCTTTATTCCTCTGGTCTGCTGGATTGTGTGCACTGGGCTGAAACAGCAGATGGACAGTGGCAAGAGTCTTGCTCAGACATCCAAGACCACCACAGCAGTGTATATCTTCTTCCTCTCCAGTTTGTTGCAGTCCCACGGAGGGAGCCAGGAGCACCACAACTCTGCCACCCTCTGGGGTCTCTGCTCATTGGCTGCAGATGGAATCTGGAACCAGAAAATCCTGTTTGAGGAGTGTGATCTCAGGAATCACGGCCTGCAGAAGGCAGATGTGTCTGCTTTCTTGAGGATGAACCTATTCCAGAAGGAAGTGGACTGCGAGAAATTCTACAGCTTCATCCACATGACTTTCCAGGAGTTCTTTGCTGCCATGTACTACCTGCTGGAAGAGGAGAATCAGGGGGAGATGAGGAACGTACCACAGAATCATTCAAAGCTTCCCAGCCGAGACGTGACGGTCCTTCTTGAAAACTATGGCAAATTTGAGAAGGGGTATCTGATTTTTGTTGTCCGTTTCCTCTTTGGTCTTATAAACCAGGAGAGAACCTCCTATTTGGAGAAGAAACTGAGTTGCAAGATCTCTCAGAAAATCAGGGTGGAGCTGCTAAAATGGATTGAAGCAAAAGCCAAAACCAAGATGCTACAGATTGAGCCCAGCCAGCTGGAACTGTTCTACTGTTTGTATGAGATGCAGGAGGAAGACTTTGTGCAAAGGGCCATGGGCCATTTCCCCAAAATTGAGATCAAGCTCTCCACCAGAATGGACCATGTGGTTTCTTCTTTTTGTATTGAGAACTGCTGCCACGTGGAATCACTTTCCTTGAGGTTGCTCCATAACTCATCCAAGGAGGAGGAGGAGGAGGAGGAGGAGGAGGAGGAAGTTCGACACTCTGATGAGGACCATTGTGTCTTCCCTGATCTTTCTGTTGCATATTCTCAGCGGTAAGGAGATTCTGCTTCAGGCAGGTAGTAGTATATGTCTTCTGTTTTCTAGCCACCTATCTCTTGGCACTTGCTTCCTCTCCTTTCTTCTCAACTGTCTTGCAGATGCAGTTTCCACAGCTACATAATAATGCCACCACCACTCATTTCTACCAGACCCCTTCATGGGCAGATATCGACTAGTAGAGGAAGGATATGTGGACAAACGCCATGAGAAAAAAAGCCAATGAAACAAAAAGCAAATGTTTGGTGGATGCCAGCTTAGCACAAGGGATCACGTCGGGGAAAGAATGGAGTAAAAGTGTTTGTAAACTCAAACTGCTTGTAATTTGCTTGGGGCTTTAGTGCATAATACCCTGTCAGTACCTAAGGGGCAAAACAACCTCTGTGACTTCGCCCAGGAACAAAGAGGACAGAGGACCCTCAGTGTTGGATGCTTGGGTGGGGGAAGATTCTTGGAGGAGTGAAGTTTGAGCCTGCCTTGAAGGATTGATAGGATGTGGGTGAGTGGAGAAGGTAAAGGGATTTTGGCAATGGGGTCTTTTATGAAGAAGGCGTGAATGTGGTCTGAGGAAGAGTATTGATGTAGGAGAAAATGCAGAAGGACATGGCTTCATTGGAGCAACTAATAAGGGGAAAGTGAAGGAAATAGGGCTGGAAAGGAAAGAGTGCTCCAAGGCCCCACCTTGTGTTTGCAGCGAGGCATTCATCAACAGCACCCTCTTCAGGGTCTGTTCACTCCCTTGCTAGGGGGTTGGAAGCCAGTTGCTGTGTGTGTACAGTGAAGGGATTGAGTTACTTGATTGCTAAATCCTTTCACAGAAACTGCCGCAGCTACAGTGCCTGTGGGGAGGTGGCTGCTCTGTGAATGCCTGGGTTTAACCTCTATAGAAGACACTTGACATGGGAAAAAATTAAGGAGAAAGGGGGCTGGCCCTTTCACTGGCAGCAATAAGTTTTCAGTTCCCTCTCTTTGCCTTGGCACCACTACCAGGATGACTTTTCTATTTATTGTCCAGTCATCAAGGACCACCTGCTGGGGCTTCGTTGGTGGCTAAGACCCAGGTCCTGCTCACAGCGACTTATGGTTGAGTGGTGGGGACAGGCAGGAAACAAGGGTTGGTAGAGAGGATGGACTTTGGCAAGAACACTGGCGGAGGGCACCTGAAGCACACAGGTGGAGCCCGTCACTGGCTGGATCCTGAAGGATGGGGCATGAGAGAGCCGAGAATATGCAAAGGGCAGTCCAGACCAAGGGAACAGTGCATTCAAAGGGTGGGAGGTGGGAAAGCAGGGTACACTGGACAAAGGCAAATAGTTCAGAATAGCTAGAAAGAAGATGGGAGAGGGAGAGAAAGAGAGAGAGGGACTTAGAGAAGAAGACCTGCTCTCTAGGGGTCTAAAATTGAGGCTGGTGGGATGAATTGGGAGATTGGGATTGCCATATATACATTACTAAGAAAAAAGTATCAAATTGTACACTTTAAATATAGGCAGTTTATTGTATGTCAATTATATCTCAATAAAAAAATTAAAAAAAAAAATAAATAAAATTGAGGCTGAGAAAACCAGACACCTGACCAAGATCACACAGCTGTGAGGAAGGCTGGCAGAGACTCAGACTAAAACTCCTGATGAAAAGTCTGATGCCTGTCTTGCTAGATGACAGCTACCTTCCTCTGAGGGCAGGAGCTTGCTTTGTGTGTCCTAGAGGCTTTGAAAGGCCAGCAGCATGGCCACCTACCCGGTGCCTGTTAGAAGTGCAGGATTGCAGACCTGATCCTAGACCTGTGGAGTCAGAATCTGCATTTTAACAAGAGCTGAACTTTGGAATCACCTGGAAGTCTTAAAAATATCAATATGCATGGTCCCACCTCAGAGACTCTGACTTTATTCCTATAACCTGGCCTGGGGACTTTTGAGAGCACTGCTGATGCTATTGTGCAGCCAGTGTGGGAACTGGTCTCTGGGTCACTTAGCAGCGTGTCCAGGGCCATGGGCAGGACAGCCAACTGATGAAGGAGGAGAAGGATGCCTGAGGGAGGGGCTGGAGGGTATTCACAATCAGCCACAGTCTCAGGCTCGTTCTTAATATTTTTACTTTTAATTATTATTATTTTTTTATTGAGGTATAGTTGATATACAATATTATGTGAGTTTCAGGTGTATAACATAGTGATTCACAATTTTTAAAGTTTATACTCCATTTATGGTTATAAAATATTGACTATATTCCTTGTGTTGTACAATATATATTCTTGTAGTTTATTTATTTTACACATAGTAGTTTGTACCTCTTAATCCTCTACCCCTATCTTGCTCCTCTCCCTTCCTTCTCCCCACTGGTAACCACTAGTTTGTTCTCTATATCCGTGTCTGTTTCCTTTTTGTTATATTAAATAGTTTGTTTTAATTTTAAGATTCCACATATAAGTGATATTATACAGTATTTGTCTTTCTCTTATTTCACTTAGCATAATACCCTCCAAGTCCATCCATGTTGTTGCAATGACAAAATTTCATTATTTTTTAATTTAATTTAATTTTTATTTTTTATTTCTTTAATTGAAGTATAGTTGATTTATAATGTCATGTTAGTTTTGGGTATACAGCATAATGATTCATATATGTGTGTATATATATGTATAATTTTTCAGATTCTTTTCTCTTATATGTTATTACAAAATATTGAATATAGTTCCCTGTGCTATACAATAGGTCCTTGTTGGTTATCTATTTTATATATAGTAGTGTGTATATGTTAATCCCAATCTCCCAATTTATTCCTCCCCCCTCCCTTTTGGTAACCGTAAGTTTGTTTTGTATGTCTGTGAGTCTCTTTCTGTTTTGTAAATAAGTTTATTTGTATTATTTTTAAGATTCCACATATAAGTGATATCATACAGTATTTGTCTTTCACTTATTTCACTTAGCATAATACCTTCCAAGTCCATCCATGTTGTTGCAAATAACAAAATTTCATTATTTTTTTTATGGCTGAATAGTATTCCATTGTGTGTGTGTGTGTGTGTGTACATCACATCTTCTTTATCCATTCATCACAGACTCTTTGAATCATAAGGTGTGCAGAGCAGTCTCACCAAGGCTCCTCTGGCCTTTTTCATTCCTCAGTGTACAACTTTTGGTTCTGTGACTCATTTCTTAATTCCTGGGAGGCCTTTGAACTGGTGTCAGCTATTCCTGGCTCCCAGCTTCAGTTTGCTATTCTTAGAAATTGACTTTATTTTCTCTCCTTCCTTTCTTCATATTTCTAGATTGGTGAACTATCTCACCTCCAGCATTTGCAGGGGCATCTTCTCAGTCCTGAGCAATAATTGGAATCTCACTGAATTGAACCTCAGTGGCAATAGCTTGGGAGACCCAGGGATGAAGGCGTTATGTGAAACACTCCAGCAACCTGGCTGTAACATTCGTAGATTGTGGTAAGAACCCGTGTGTGTGTGTGTGTATGTGTGTGTGTGTGAGAGAGAGAGAGAGAGAGAAGAACGACCAGATTAGTGATTTGTTAGTTTTCTAAGGCTGTCATAACAAAGTACCATAGGTACCATAGACTGGGAGCCTTAAACAACAGAAATTAATTTTCTCAATCCCGGTTCCAAGATGAAGTTGTCAGAAGGATTGGTTTCTTCTGCAGTATCTCTCCTTGGCTTGTCGATGACTGTCCTCTCCCTGTGTCTTCACATGGTCTCTGTGTATGTCTAATCTCTTTTTCTTATGAGGATGCAAGTCATGTTGGATTACGGTCTGTCCTAATGACCTCATTGTAACTTAATTACCTTTTCAAAGCTGTATCTCCGAATATAGTCACATTCTGAGGTCCTAAGTGTTGAGATGTCAACAGGAAATTTTTGGGGGGACACAATTAAGCCTAGAACAAGTGGGAAGGCAAAATGGATTGGAGGACAGTTGTTTGGGAAGTTTCAGATGGAGAAGAATAAAGGGGAACTGAAAATAAGTCATTTATGGGGTTATAAAAGGGCATGACTTTTAGTATATTCCATTTCTTCATTAGCCATGCTTATAGATGAGAATTAAAGAGTTTCATCAAATACAGCAATGGCTACCTGGGCTGGAATCCATCAAAATATTTTGCATAGATTAAATTGTCACAGGGAATCTCTTGTAGATTTATTAATAAAGTGCTTGCTGTGAGCCCACACTATGAATCAGACTCACATGCCCTGAGCTGAACACACAGTTGCATGGACCATCCCTCCAGCCCTCTTTCATCACACATCTGCCCTTTTGATAAGCTACACAGCCAGCGTTAAAGCCCACCACCAGGACATTTTCATTCTTTCCTCTCTTGCTCATCATAACCACTCCATCACCAGTCATATTTTACCTATTACACAAGCCATTGCCCACTTTTCCTCATCCTCACTCTGTTACTGACTAGAGTCCTTAGACTCCTTAATCAATAGAAGTTGATTAGAGGCCAGAGGATGAATTCAGGCTTTATTGGGGCTCATGCTACAGCACAAGGGAGCCAAAACAAGTAACAGGTCCCTTGCTCACTCCCTGAAGTGGGGGGGGGGGGGAGCTGGCTCCTTAAATAGGGTGAGGGTAAGGGCCAGAGGGGTGGCTTAGGTGGTCTGCCTACCCCCTTGGTGGTGCTGGGTGCAGGAACCATGCGCAGTACCCTGCTTTTGCTCCTGGCACCTCAGAAATGGCAGTTGGGTTTTGACTTTTTTGTATCTTATTGTTCATAATTGATCCCAACTGCCCACGCATGCAGTTATTTTTAGTGTCTTATAGTTTCTTTGTATTCTGTTGCTTAAGCAGATGTTTGTCCAGGTGCAAGCACTGCAGGAAAGAGTCCCAGGTCCCAGCATAGCTCAACTCCCCCAGCCCAGGTCCAACAACCACCATTATTTGCCTGGATATTGCAATGGACTCTAAGACCATCAACTTCTCATGACGGGATTGATGTTTGTCCTGCAATTATCTCTATAATGTCTGGACAAGCTCTTACCACTTGTTCGTGCTCAAAAATACATGTTGAATGAATGTTGGCTGTTTCGTCTCCCTGCATCTGTGCATACTTTTACCACCAACAATCATTCTCTGTAAAGAAGACAGAGGATTATTTAGAAAATTATACTTTGATCATGCCATTTCTTTGCTTAAGTGCTTTTTCTTTGCTCTTTTGATAAATTATAAAATATTCTTCTTGCCTTGAAGGCTCTGACTGGTTTTGACATTAAACCTTCCTCTCCACCTTTATCCCATGCCACTCTTCCTGTCACCCCTGTAGGTGCCCCTGTGTGATTCCAGAAAGTGAGACGCAAACAGGGAGACATGGGTGAGAATGAGACGTTTTGCAGATGGAGGTCTAGTTATCTGCTTCTAGTTGGTGTGGAAATGGAGGCAGAAAAGATGATCCAACAAGCTCTAGGACATTTGAACTATTAGCCTGGAAATGAGCTGGAATATTGTTCTTGCTCTTCTGATAGGGACCAATTGTTGTTGTTGGTGATAGTGGTGATGGTGGTGGTGGTGATGGTGATGGTGATGGTGTGTGTGTGTGTCTGTGTGTGTGTGTAAAGCAAATCAAGAATCAGAGCTGCTTGCTCCTTCAGTTTAGATGGAGGGTTGGGATTAACTTATCAAACAGAATAGCAGGGACAAGGTTGGCAAAGAGAACAGGTAGGTGGTGCAACCCTAGAGAGAACAGTATCTGAGGGAGTTTCAACTGTTAGGAACATATGGTAAAGAGGCGGAACCCATAGGTTCACCATTGTTTTCATTTACAAAACAGGAACATGCCATTTATATACTCGAGAGTTGCCAGTTATTTACGGAGGGAGTTGACTGGCAGCTGTGGTCTCAGACTGTGAGCCAGTGAGCCCGAGAACTAACTTCCCAATGTGTCTTGAGCTGTAGTCTGGAGTTCTAATAAGATGACACTTTCTTTCATGAAGATTTAGTTATAACTTTCTCTTTGTAACATGAGAATACAGTGCCCCTGCCTGGTGCTAAAAACCAACATAGACCAGAAAGCAGTGACAGAAAAGCAGCTCATGTTCTGACATTTTCTGTTTCTGTGCTTGGCATGAAGGTTGGGGCAGTGTTGCCTTTCCCATCAGTGCTGCTTTAACATCTCCTCGGTCTTGAGCAACAATCAGAAACTGGTGGAACTGGATCTGAGCCACAATGCCCTGGGAGACTTTGGGATCAGACTTTTGTGTGTGGGACTGAGACATCTATTCTGCAATCTGAAGAAGCTCTGGTGAGTCTGAACTAATTTCCCTCATGAAGAAGCATGAGCTGTGGCTTCAATGCGCCATGATGGGTTAGAATTTTAGTGAGAGTGGCCTTGGCTACTCAGAGGATTCCCTGTGTTTATCTCTCAGTGTTTGTCAACAATTGGTTCAGTTAGTGTTTGTTGTAGGAAAAGCCACATACTCAGCCCTGCAGGGAGAACTTAAAAAATCATAACTATCATGCTTACCTTTAAGGTATTTACAACCTAGCTGAGAAAATAAAACCAATGTATTACATTGCTTTAGAAGAATTTTGGGACTTGATGACAAGGCCTTGGTCCACAGTGAATAGGAAAAATGGTGCTAAAGCAATGCAGACACTTGACATTCTATGCAGCTCTTCATTGGATGCCTCTGGGAGACTTGAATTTTGAAGAAGACAAGAAAGCACTTGAAAATGGTAGGGCTGATTCACACCCATTAGGGTGGCTCTTATAAAAAAGCAAAGCAAAACAGGACTATATATTCAGTAAAATAAGCCAGAAGAAAAAGGGCAAATATTGTATGATTTCACTTATATGAAGTACCTGGAATAGTCAAATTCATAGAGACAAGAAGTAGAATGGTGGTTTCCAGGGGCTGGGGAAGGGGAATTGGGAGTTATTTAATGGGTACAGAATTTCAGTTTGGGAAGATGAAAAGAGTTCTGGAGATGAAGAATGGTGATAATTGTACAATTATGTGAATGTACTTAAGTGTTACTGAATTGTAGCACTTATAAATGTTTACAATAGTAAATTTTATGTTATGCATATTTTACCACAATAAAAATAAATGTAGAGATCTGGGAAGATGTTCTAACATTGCATGGGCTTGGAAGGTGTTTACATGCTGTTATACCAAACAGAAAAAGAAACAAGAAGTTAATAGAGAGCTTGGATGTACTCTTCCCATGTGTGGACTGGACTGTAGACAAGGGCAGGACAGTGCTTCCTTGAGTCACAGCAGAGTGGGGAGTGGGGTGAGAGAGGTGTTGTGACATTCTCCCATCTCTCTGGAAGGTTGGTCAGTTGCTGTCTCACATCAGTGTGCTGTGAGGATCTCGCATCCGTCCTGAGCACCAACCATTCCCTGACCAGACTCTACTTGGGGGAAAATGCTCTGGGAGACTCAGGAGTTGGAATTTTATGTGAAAAAGCAAAGAATCCACAATGTAACCTGCAGAAACTGGGGTAAGTCTTCATGAACATCTCTGCAGTAAAGCAACTTATCTTCTGGGATGCCTGATTTGGAAAATGTGAATGGGGGTTGCTCTAAAAAAGATTAATCAGGTGGAGTTGAGGGTAGAGAATGGAAAAGACAATATCTGAAGTAGTTTGAAGCACTAGATACTACCCACTGCTAGTAAGTTAAGTCTATATGTTACTGAACACAAGCAAGTTCATGTGCCCAAAACACAGTGAGGCCAAGCAAACTGAAATGTTGGCATTTGGAGTAGAGAAAGGATTATTGCAGGGCCATGCAAGGAGATGGGTGGCTCATGCCCCCTCAAACCCTGCACTCCTTTAAGGGTTTCAGTAAAGCATTTTTAAGGGCAAGTTAAGGGAGGAGCGTGGTTAGTTGTTGCAAACTCTGAGGTGTTGGAATTCATTGTTCTTGTGCTGCTATCCAATTCACACTGTTCCTGTAAACCTCCAACAAGACAGATGTTTTTCCCTGTTCTGCAACTCTTTATCTCCAAATGAATGGACTCTTAAAGGTCAGAGCCTTGAGAATAGGCTATTCTGTATATTTCAGGCTATAGGCAACATTCTCTTACAAAGGTGCTGAGCCAGCATGACTAAGCACAGGCAACAGAGCACAAAGGTTAAAGTAAAAGAACCAGATATAATATGCAGTCAGATTTGTTCTTCCCTATTAGATATAAACACGGAGATTCTCAGAGTTGAAAGAACCCTTAGGAATTGTGCAGCCCAGTTCATCACTGAGCGAAACACTTGCTTCTAAGACATTCATGTGGATAGTCACCTGTTTTACACGTGGAAACTTCTAAGCATGCTAGTCATTGCTGCAGTGCCTGCAATTTTTATTTCTATGTAGCCCCTTCTTTGTTTTTTGTGCATTGGTCCTGATCTGCTCCCCAGGGTCTGCTAAGAGATGCTGATGTCAATTCCTCAGAGAAAACACTCACACTCTAGGTCTTCCCATCTTTTGCCTGGATGTCTCTAAATTTTTAACTAGGATATGGCTTAGCACCCTCACTTATTTAGTTATGTTGTCCTAGGTGAGGGTTGGTCTGTTAATGTCCCTATTTGGAGTGCCATGCCCAGACCTGAAACTTATACTCCTAAAGACATGTGGTGGAACTTTTACCTCCTGTGGCAGGGCACTATGCTGTCACTGGTGAAGCCTGGGATTTCCTTATATTTTTGGCAATCACATCAGATCATGAGTTCTACTGGAAGTCTGCCTTAAATAATAATACACATTTTGGGGGTGTTTTCTAACACCAATAACCAATTCTCTGCAGACATCAACTGGGTGTCTTACAAGTCAATTCAATTTTTTTTTCTTTTTTCTTTTTATTTATTTTTTTTGGGGGGTACACCAAGTTCAATCATCTGTTTTTATACACATATCCCCATATCAATTCAATTTTGACACTAACTACCCAGTGTTATTGCAGACCCTACAGCTAAGGCTGCCTCCCCCCGTCCCTGCCAATGTCAGACATCAATTGCAAGTAGTGGGTCCCCAGATTACTCACACTTCCTTCTGACTTGGCTACAAATTGAGGATTTGTATGGCCCCCTACTCAGATGGGAAAATTTGCTAGAATGACTCACAGAAATCAGGGAAATACTTTACTTATGTTTACATTTTTTAGTAAAGGATGTCATAAAGGGTACAAATGAATAGTCGGATGAAGAGACACATAGGGTGACGTACAGAAGGGTCTGGAGCCAAGGGGCTTCTATCCCCGTGGAGTTGAGATGCTTTATCCTCCTGGCATATGGATACATTCACCAACCCGGAAGGTCTCCAAATCTCATTGTTCAAGAGATTTTATAGAGCCTAATCTCCAGCCTTCCTCCCCTATCCTGCCTGGAAGTTGGTGGGTGGGGCTGAAAGTTCCAACTTTCTAATCCCTTGGCTTTTCAGATAATCAGCCCATCCTGAACCTATCTAGGGGCCCCACCTTTAGTTACCTCATTAGCATAAACTCAGGTGTGATCAAAAGGGGCTCCTTTGAACAGCAAGAGACATTCCTATCACTCAGGAAATTCTAAGGGTTTTAGGACCTGTGAGCCAGGAATGGGGGATAAAGACTAAATGTATTTCTCATTACACCACAAAAATACCCACTGATATGTCGACTTAAAAAAATGCACAACGTGAGAGCTGCAAGTTGAGTTTATTTGAAGCAAAATTAGGACTGCAGCCCAGGAGACAGCATCCCAGATAGCTCCGAGAAACTGTTCCAAAGAGGCAGGGGGAAGATTAGTATATATGTATTGTTGGTAAAGGAGGAGTACATGCAGTCAAACACATTTTTTTTTGTAGTGGGTTTCTGCTAGTCACGAGGAGCAGATGTCACCATGTAGGGATTTAGTGCTTTTCTAGATATGAGGGGATACTAGTGTTGGGCTTATAAAATCAGCTCCTGAAAACATCTAACTATCTGAAGACCTGTTCTGCCCATCCTCCAGAGCACAGAGTGCCTCATTCCTGGTCTCCACCCTGAATTCCCTTCAGGGAATGTGGAAGGTCAGTTGCTACAGGAGTGCAAAATGATTTAATTCTTGTACAGGCAGATGGCAAGTTCCAATTTATAGTTGACAGATATATGTACTTAGCCTCGTATCACTGCTCTTCCATGTTCTTTGCATGGGTTATTTCAGTTGGCCCCATAAAAACTACACCAAGTAGGTATCAGTGTCTCCAAATTAAAGAGGAGAAAATGAGGCTCAAAGAGCTTAAAGGCAGTGGAACCCAATGCAGATATAGTCCAGTGTGACCCACCACACACCCCATAACTCCAGCATAACACTGCCTCATGAAGAGTTGCTAGTAGGCTCTCTAGAAGGCTTGTGTATCCTGTTCTCTCCAACCTGTGTGGGACCTCACCTTAAGCTCTGTTGAATTTCATCTTATTTTTCTTTTGACTCATTGACTAGGCATTTGTGAATCATGATCCTGTCCCTAATACCTAGACATATAACAAACAAACTGTAAATGTCTTCATTCACATTACTGACATAAATACCAGCCAGATCAGCACCAAATACAGCAGGAAGGGTCTTTACTGAGGAATCATCTGTAGATGTTCACAAAACTCTGTTACCTCCTTGGGCCTGTCCCAGCAGCCCATCTTCAGATATTGCCAAACTCTTCACTAAAAGAAGTCTATATTCAATGCCTTCATTTCCTTCCCTTGTATTATTGCTCTGCCTCAGCAATTTGGCTTCTGTTACTCTTGGTTTTTTCAACAAATATGGTTTGGCCCCTTTATTTTCCAGGTACTCTGGGGGCTCAGTTATGGGTGCTGACAGTAGCAGCGAGTAAAACAAACCAAGACCCTATTTTCACAAACATTCTCATAGGAGGTGATAAACACTAGACAATAGACAAGCAAAATAATATACAATATATGTAAGTGGTCTCATAAAAACTGGAGCGACAGTGAGGACTGCTTCCTTGCCCAGGGGTTCAGTAAACACCTCTCATGCAGGTGACATGGGATCAGGTACTAACTAAACTGAGGGTGAGAGCCGTGAAGGAACCAGGGAAAAACACTCCACACAAAGTAAAAAGAAGTGAAGAGACTCAGAGCCTAAACTCTCAGTTGACCTTCGGTGATCCCGTTTCTGACTCTTGTAGATCCTCTTCAGTCCTAATCCTAGTTGAAATCTCTTGCTTTTAATTCTGTTCATCATTTCCTCCTTGAAACGCTTCTTTCTTGTTTTTAGGGCACTGCTCAGCCCTTCCTGATAATTTTAGAGTTTCTGCTTCTTTGGGTTGTGCATTGACATCTCTTCCAGTGGTCTGGGGACTTCACCATTGGTTTTCTTTTTCACTAAATATTTCTGCACTCCCTGAGAACTCTCATATGCCCCTTGACTTTGAAAACAACCTGTATACAGGTGACTCCCCAAACAGATCTTAAACCTAGATATTGCTCTTGTGCTTTTTTTCCTTTTTAAATAGACATTTTTTTAGAGTGGAATTAGATTCACAGAAAAATTGAGAGGAAGCTACAGAGGTTTCCCATATGTCCCCTACCTCACATATGCATAATATCTCCCATTGTCAACATCACCCACCAGAGTGGTACATTTGTTACACTTGATGAACCTACGTTGACGTACCATAATCACCCAAAGTTCATAGTTTACATTAGGGTTCACTCTTCGTTTTGTATGTTCTATGGGTTTGGACAATTGTATAATGATATATATCTACTATTGTAGCAACATAGAAAGTAGACTTACTACCCCCTCCCCCCCCCAAATCCTCCATGCTTGGTCTATTCCCACCACTCACCTCTAATCCCTGGTAACCACTGATCTTTTTACTGTCTCCATAGTTTTGCCTTAACCAGGATGTCATACTGTTGGAATCATACAATAAGTAGCCTTTTCAGATTGGCTCCTTTTATTTAGTAATACATATTTAAGTTTTTGCCGTTTCTTTAGAGCTCTGACTAGTATTCCATTGTCTGGATGTACCAGTTTATTTATCCATTCACCTAACGAAGAATGTCTTGGTTGCTTCCAAGTTTTGATAATTGTGAACGAAGCTTCCATAAGCATCTGTTTACAGGCTTTTACGTGGACATAAGTTTTCAGCTCCTTTGGGTAAATACCAAGGAGTGATATTGCTGGATAGTATAACAAAAAGTTTAGTTTTATAAGAAACTGCAGAACTCTCTTCCAAAGTGGCTATACCATTTTGCATTCCCATCACCAATGAATGAGAGTTCCTATTGCTCCATGTCATTGCCAGCATTTGGTGTTTTCAGTGTACCAGATTTTGGCCATTCTGCTATGTGTGTGGTGGTATCTAACTGTTGTTTTAATTTGCATTTCATTGATGACATATGATGTAGAGCATCTTTTCATAAGTTTATTTTCCATCTGTACATCTTCTTTGATAAGGTGTCTGTTAAGGCATTTGGCCCATTTTTTGGCTGGCTGGTTTGTTTTCTTACTGTTGGGTTTTAAGTGTTCTTTGTATATTTTGGATAGCAGTCCTTTATCAGATATATCTTTTGCAAATATTTTCTCCCAGTGTAGCTTGTCTTTTTATTCTCTTAACAGTGTCTTACCCAGAGAAGAAAATCTTAATTTAAGTAAAGTCCACCTTATCAATTTTTTCTTTCCTGGATCACGAGTTTGGTGTTGTATCTAAAAAGTCATTGCCAAACCCAAAGTCCTCTAGATTTTCTCATATATTATCTTCTAGGAGTTTTATAGTTTTGTGTTTTACATTTAGGTCTATTTTGAGTTAATCTTTTGAATTATTTCTTGTGAAGTGTGTGAGTGTCTGGATTCAATTTTTGAATGTGGATGTCTAGTTGTCCGGCACAATTTGTTGAAAGAATTTATCTTTGACCTTGCTCCTTTGTCAAAGATCAGTTGACTATATTTATGTGCCTCTATTTCTGGGCTCTCTATTCTGTTCCATTGATCAACTTGTCTATTCTTTTGTCCTCATTACTGTTTTTGTACAGTCTTTGAGTTGAGTAATGTCAGTCCTCCAGCTTTGTTCTTCACTATTGTGTTGGCTATTCTGGGTATTTTGCCTCTACGTATAAACTTTAGAATCATTTTGTCAATATCTGCAAAAAACAAACAAACAAGCAAAAAAACCAAAAACGCTTGCTGGGAATTTTATTGGGACTGCATTGACTCTATAGATCAAGTTGGGCAGAACTGACATCTTGACAACATTGAGTCTTCCTATTCATGAACATGAAATGTCTGTCCATATGTGCAGTTCTTTGATTTCCTTTATCAGTTTTGTAGTTTTCCTTATGTAGATCTTGTACATATTTCAGCCTCTGTTCACCTGTGCTGAATAGAAATGCAGAGACAGAATTTTGGGTGAAGTAGAAAAGAATAGCTTTATTGCTTTGCCAGGCAAAGGGGGCCACAGTGGGCTAATTCCCTCAAAACTGTGTGTCCCCCCCGGAGGGTGTAGTAAGGAGTCATACAGTGTTCAAGGACCAGGGCATGGTCAGTTCATGGACATTCTTCTGATTGGTTGGTGGAGAGGTAATTGGGAGTCAGCATCATTAACCTGGTTCCATCTGGTCTGGGGTCTACATGCTTGTGGGCAGCATACAGTTAACTTCTTCCATCTGGTGGGGGTTTCAGTATCCACAAAACAGCTCAAAGGACATGACTCAGAATACTGTATTATCTATAGTCCTTGAGGAAGAACTAAAGATCCTTGACTTTGTTTAATGACTAAGGTATTAATATTTTGTCTTGCTTGACTGTTTTCCTTTCTTTTCTGCATGTTCTCATTTCTCTGATTAAATTTATTCTTTGACTAAAGTTTTTCTAAAGACAAAAGGCGGGTGGAGGACATAGATGGTGGTCTGTTCTGGGAAGGTTTCATAGGGTCCTGTTCGGTTAAAATGTTTCAGTTTTTGGGTATTACTATAGATGGTATTGTGTTTTATTTCAAATTCTACTTGTTCATTGCCAGCATAGGAAAGTGATGGATTTTTGCATATTAACCTTGTATCCTGAAACCATGGTGTAATTGCTTTTTCATTCTAGGAGATTTTTGGTCAGTTCTTTCAGATTTTCTGTATAGAAGATCATGTCCTCTGTGAACACAGCTTTATTTTTTTCTTCCCAGTCTGTATATCTTTTATTATTTTTCCTTTTGCTGTCTTATTGCATTAGCTAGGGCATCTATTATGATGAAGAAAAGGAGTGGTGAGAGGGGACATCCTTGTCTTTTTCCTAATCTTAGTGGGAAAACTTTAAGTTCTTCACCTTTAAGTATGTTGTTAGCAGAAGGTTTTTTGTAGATATTTTTAAAACAAGTTGAGTGTGTTCCCCTCCATTCCTAGTTTGCTGAGTACTTTTATCATGAATGGGTGTTATATTTTGTCAAATGCTTTTTCTGTATCTATTGATATGATCTTGTAATTTTTTTCTATACTCTGTTGATGTGATGGGTTGTCGTAATTGATTTTCTTTTTTTTTTATAAATTTATTTATTTATTTTATTTATTTATTGGCTGTGCTGAGTCTTCGTTGCTGCACACGGGCTTTCTCTAGTTGCTGAGAGCAGGGGCTACTCTTCATTGTGGTGCGCAGGCTCCTCATTGTAGTGGCTTCTCTTGTTGTGGAGCACAGGCCCTAGGCGCGTGGGCTTCAATAGTTGTGGCACATGGGCTCAGTAGTTGTGGCTCACGGGCTCTAGAGCACAGGCTCAATAGTTGTGGCGCATGGGCTTAGTTGCTCCGTGGCATGTGGAATCTTCCCAGGGCAGGGCTCGAACCCATGTCCCCTGCATTGGCAGGCGGATTCTTTACCACTGCGCCATCTAGGAAGTCCCTGTAGTAATTGATTTTCAAACATTGATTCAGTCTTGAATACCTGGAATAAATTCCATGTGATCATTATATATAACTCTTTATACATTGTTGGATTCAATTTGGTAATATATTATTGAGGATTTTTGCACCTTTGTTCATAAGAGATATTTATAATTTTCTTTTCTTATAACATCTTTGTCTGGTTTTGATATTAGGGTAATGCTGGCCTCATAGAATGAGTTTGGAAGTGTTCCCTTTGCCTTTCTCTTCTGAAAGAAGTTGTAGAAAATTGGTAAAATTTCTTCCTTAAATATTTGCTAGAATTCATCAGTGAATTTGTCATAAAGTTCTATTCGGATTGTCTATTTCTTCTTATTTGAATTTTGGCAAATTTTGTCCTTCAAGAGTTAGTTCATTTTGTCTAAGTTAAAAGTTTGTGGGCATAGAATTGTTTTTAGGATTCCTTTATTATTCTTTTAATATTTTAGGGAACTGCAGATATTTCCCTTCTTTCATTTCTGTTATTAGTAATTTGTGTCTTCTCGTTTTTTCCCTTTCATTAGCCTGGCTAGAAATTTATCAATTTTATTCATCTTTTCAGTAGATTGGTTTTTGGATTCATTGATTTTCTTGATAAGAATTTATTGTTTTCATTTTCATTGATTTCTGCTCTAATTTTTATTGCTTTTCTTCTGGTTACTTTGAATTTAACTTGCTCTTTTAGTTTTCTAACGTTGAAGCTTAGATGATTGATTTTAGATCTTTATTCCTTTCTAATACGTGCATTCCTTGCTATAAATTTCCATCTAAGCACTGCTTTTGCTTCATCCCACAAATTTTAAGTTGTATTTTATTTTCACTTAGTTTAAAATATTTTAAAATTTCTTTTGAGATTTCTTCCTTGACTCATGCTTTATTTAGAAATGTGTTGTTTAGAAAATTGACTGTGTTATGGAATTCCGTGCTCAAAGTTACTTTGCCTGGGTCATTAATCTTTACAACTAAACTGTCCTTTGATTTGCATTAATAATGTACCTTGGGATTACACAAAGAATAATTAATAAATATTCTGGAAAAGGGGAAGATGTCATAAGTAAATCACAGTAATTAACATGAAAAAAAATGTGTGCCGTTTATTGTCCATGTATTTTGGAATTTTCCAGCTATCTTTCTATTATTTATTTCTAGTTTCATTTGATTGCGGTCTGATTTGCTTTTTAAACTTGTTAAGATATGTTTTATGACTGATAATGTGGTCTTGGTGACTGTTACGTGTGAGCCTGAGAAGAATGTGTATTCCTCTGTTGTTGGATGAAGTAGTCCATAGATGTCAATTATTTTTCTTAAATTTATTTATTGAAATATAGTTGATTTACAATGTTGTGTTAATTTTTGCTGTACAGCAAAGTGATTCAATTATACATATACACATATATACACATATATGTATGTATGTATATTCTCTTACATATTCTTTTCCATTATGGTTTATCACAGGATCTTGAATATAGTTCCCTGTGCTATGTAGTAGGACCTTGTCACTTATCCATTCTGTATATATATTAGTTTGCATCTACTAAGCCCAAACTCCCAATCCCTCCCTCCCCTACCCCCATCCCCCCTTGGCAATCACACAGAGATGTCAATTATTTTCAGTTTATTGATAATATGCTGAGTTCAATTATGTCCTTACTCATTTTCTGCCTGCTGGATCTGTTCATTTCTGATAGAGGGGTAGAGGGGTGTTGAAGTCTCCAGCAATGTAGATAAATATATATATTTTTTCCTTGCAGTTCTATCAGTTTTGCCTCACGTATTTTGACTTTTTTAGGCACACGTATGTTCAAGATTATTATGTCTTCTTGAAAAATTACCCCTTTATCATCATATAATGTCCCTCTTTATCCCTAGTAACTTTCATTGCTCTATAGGCTGCTCTGTCTGAGAATAATAGAGCTACTCCAGCTTTATTTTTTAAATTAAAAAAAATTCAAGCTTTATTGAGGTGTGATTGACCAATAAAAGTCATATATATTTAACATGTACCACATGATTTTTTTAAGCACAAAGAAATTTATTTTTTATTTTTATTTATTTATTTATTTGCTTAATTTTTTATTTAAGCTCTTTATTGGAATATAATTGCTTTACAATGCTGTGCCAATTTTTAAGGTACAGAAGATGAATCAGCTGTATTTATACACATATCCCCACCCTCCCGGGACTCTCTCCATCCCTGCCTGCGCTGGCCCTCTAAGTCATCAGCCATCATTGAGTTTGTCTCCTTACGTTATGCAGGAACTTCCCACGAGCTATCTATTTTACGTTTGGTGGTGTATATATGTCAAAGCTACTCTCTCACTTCATCCCAGCTTTCCCATTGCCCCACCCCCCACCCTGTGTCCTCAAGTCCGTTCTCCACATCTGCATCTTTATTCTTGCCCTGTCACAGGGTTCATCAGTACCACTCTTTTAGATTCCATATATATGAGTTAGCATACTGTATTTGTTTTTCTCTTTCTGACTTACTTCGCTCTGTATGACAGACTCTAGGTCTAGCCACCTCATTACAAATAACTCAATTTCATTCTTTTTTATGGCTGAGTAATATTCCACTGTATATATGTGCCACATCTTCTTTATCCACTCAGCTGTTGATGGGCATTTAGGTTGCTTCCACATCCTGGCTATAGTAAACAGAAGCACAAAGAAATTTAAAAAAGTTTTTTAATTAATTTTTATTGGAGTATAGTTGCTTTACAATGTTGTGTTAGTTTCCACTGTACAGCAAAATGAATCAGCTATACATATACATATATTCCCCTCATTTTTGGATTTCCTTCCCATTTAGGTCACCACACATTTATAGTTCCCTGTACTGTACAGTAGGTTCTCATTATTTATCTATTTTATACATAGTATCAATAGTGCATATATGTCAATCCCAATCTCCCAGTTCCTCCCACCCCTCCTTCCCCCATCGTATCCATACATTTGGTCTCTACACCGCATTATGTTTTTATATATGTGTACATTGTGAACTAATTTCCACAAGCAAGCTAACTAACATACCTATCACGTTATTACCTTTTATTTTGTGGTGAGAACACTTGAAACTACTCTTAGCAAATATCAAACATACAGCTTATTAACTATGGTCACCATGCTGTATATTCAATCTTCAGAATTTATTTATCTTATAATTGAAAGTTTGTACCCTTTGATCAATATCTCCCCTTTTTCCCCATCCCTGCAACCTCTGGAAACCCCCCATTCTACTCTGTTAACTATGAGTTTGGCATGATTTATTTTTGTTTTTTGTTTTTAGATTCACATATAAGTGAGATTATGTGATCTTTGTCTTTCTCTCTCTGGCTTATGTCACAATATAATGTCCTCTGGGATCCTTCATATTGTCACAAATGGCAGGATTTCCTTCTTTTTTTAGGCCTGAATAATTTTCTATTGCATATGTATATATACATATATTCGTGTACTTTTTTTTTCATTTTTATTGGAGTATAATTGCTTTACAATATTGTGTTAGTTTCTGTTGTACAACAAAGTGAATCAGCTATATGTATATATATGTCCCCATATTCCCTCCCTCTTGAACCTCTCTCCTCCGCCCCATCCCACCACTCTAGGTCTTCACAAAGCATCAAGCTCATCTCGTGCTCTGCAGCAGCTTCCCACTAGCCATCTATTTTACATTTGGTAGTGTATATATGTCAGTGCTACCTTCTCACCTCATCCCAGCTTCCCCTTCCTCCCCTGTCCCATGTCTTCAAGTCCGTTCTCTACAACTGAATCTCTATTCCTACCCTGTCACTAGGTTCATCATTACCATTTTTTAAGATTCCATATATATGATTTAACATATGGTATTTGTTTTTCTCTTTCTGATTTATTTCACTCTGTATGACAGACTCTGGGTCCATCTACCTCACTACAAATAACTCAATTTCATTCCTTTTTATGGCTGAGTAATATTCCATTGTATATATGTGCCACATTTTCTTTATCCATTCTTCTGTTGATGGTCATTTAGGTTTCTTCCATGTCCTGGCTATTGTAAATAATGCTGCAATGAACGTTGTGGTACATGTTTTTTTTTGAAATATGGTTTTCTCAGGATATATGCCCAGTAGTGGGATTGCTGGGTCTTATGGTAGTTCTATTTTTAGTTTTTTAAGGAACCTCTACACTGTTCTCCATAGGGCTGTATTAATTTACATTCCCACCAACAGTGCAGAAGGATTTTCTTTTCTCCACTCCCTTTCCAACATTTATTGTTTGTAGGTGTTTTGATGATGGCCATTCTGACTGGTGTGAGGTGATGCCTCATTGTGGTTTTGACTTGCATTTCTCTAATGATGAGTGATGTTGAGCATCTTTTCATGTGTTTGTTGGCCATCTGTGTGTCTTCCTAGGAGAAATGTCTGTCTAGGTCTTCTGCCCATGTTTGGATTGGTTTTTTTTTTTTTTTTTTTTGATATTGAGCTGCATGAGCTGCTTGTGTATTTCGGAGGTTAATCCTTTGTCAGTTGCTTCATTTATAAATATTTTCTCCCATGCTGAGGGTTGTCTTTTTGTCTAGTTTATGGTTTCCTTTGCTGTGCAAAAGCTTTTAAGTTTCGTTAGGTCCCATTTGTTTATTTTTGTTTTTATTTCCATTATTCTGGGAGGTGGGTCAAAAAGGACCTTGCTATGGTTTATGTTATAGAGTGGCGTATGTTTTCCTCTTAGAGTTTTATAGTGTCCAGTCTTACATTTAGGCCTTTAATCCATTTTGAGTTTATTTTTTTTGTATGGCATTCCTGTACTTTTAATCTGTGTTTATATTTTAGGTGGATTTCTTATAGACAATATACAGTTGGGTCTTATTTTTTGTTCACTCTCTGATACTTGTCTTTTAACTGGTTCATTTAAATCATTGATAATCAAATTAATTATTGACACAGTTGGATTGATATCTCATATTTGTTCCTGTTTTCCATTTGTTGCTGTTGTTCTTTGATCTTATTTTTGTCTTCATGTCTTTTTTTGCCTTTTGCCTTTAATTGGACCTTTTATATAATTCCACTTTGTCTCTTTTCTTAATATATCCATCATACTTTTTTCTTTTTTTTCTTTTGGCCGTGCCACCCAGCTTGTGGGATCCTAGGTCCCCGACAAGAGATTGAACCCAGCCCGCAGCAGTGAAAGCACTGAGTCCTAACCACTGGACAGCCAGGATTCCTTCCATTCTACTTTTAAAAAAACTTTCTTGTTGGTTGCTCCAGAGTTTGTAACACATATTTACAACTAATCTGTCTACTTTCAAATAACCCTATACCACTTCACAGTGTGAATACCTTTTCATAACAAAGTAATCCTAATTCCTCCTTTCTGTCCCTTGTATAATTGCTGTCATTTATTAACTTATACATAAGCATATATATACACGTAAATATAAATAATTGAATACATTGTTGGTATTATTTTGAACATGATGTTATCTGATCAATTAAGAGAAAGAAAAAGAAAAGTTTTTACTTTACCTTCACTTTTTCCTTCTCTGGTGCCCTTCCTTTCTGTATGCACATCTGATGTGTGAGGGTGAGTCAAAAATTATCCTCACTCTGGCTGTAGAAATTTATTTTAATTAACTTTTAGAAAAGACAAATACATCAGTTTTTCAACATAATCTCCTTGCTTTTCAATACACTTTGTCCAACTGTCAACAAGCTTTCGTATTGCCTCATTAAAAATATTTTAGGCTTCGAGCCATGAATGCACTGCTGTCTTCACTTCTTCATCAGAAGTGAATCTGGCTCCTTCCTGATAGCTAACACTTGTGAGACCTTCCTTGAATTTCTCTATCCATTTGTACACACTTCTTTGTGACAAAACACTTTCTCCGTACTGCTCACAAAGTCTTCAATAAATAACGGCACCAAGTACACCGTCAGACCACAAAAAAATGAATTACTGCACGCTGCTCTTCTTTCGTGCAAATCACAAGTGGGTCATGCATTTTTGCTGGCACTGCGGTTACAAATGAACTGATGTAACATGTTCATTCCTGCACAGCAGTGACTGGGGAGACAGTAGCCTTGAATGGAAAGCGCTGATAAGGCAGTGTGGACAACGGAAGTTTTAATATAACTGGAGTGCAGATAAGTTTTGACTCACCATTGTATATTATTTTCCTTCTCTCTAAAGAACTTTATAGAAACATTTCATTTCTGCAAGGTATTCTATTGGCAACAAATTTCCCCAATTTTGTTTGTCTGAGGAAGTATTTCTCTTTCATTTTTTGATAGCTAATTTCACAGGGTACAGAATTCTAGGATTTTTTTTTCTCTTAACACTAAATATTTCACTCCACTCTCTTGTGTTTGCATGGTTTCTTTTTTTAAAATAATTCTTTTATTTAGTTAGTTTTGGCTGCGTTGGGTATTAGCTGTGGCAGGTGGGATCTTTGTTGTGGCACGTGGGTTTCTCTCTAGTTGAGGCCCATGAGCTCAGTAGTTCTGGCACGCGGGCTTACTTGTCTGGTGGCACGTGGAATCTCATTTCTCTGATCAGGGATCGAACCTGTGTCCCCTGCATTGGAAGGTGGATTCTTAACCACTGGACCACCAGGCAAGTCCCTGCATAGTTTCTGAAAATAAGCCAGTTGTAATTCTTATCTTTGCTCTGGAAACAGATAAAGTATTTTCCCCCCTCTGGCTTCTTTCATGATTTTTCATTTACTTTTGATTTTTTTCCTCAGATCTTTATTGGAGTCATTGCTTTTACAATGTTGTGTTAGTTTCTGCTGTACAGCAAAGTGAATCAGCTATATATATACATATATCCCCATATCCCCTCCCTCTTAAGCCTCCCTCCCACCATCTCTATTCCACCCCTCTAGGTCATCACAAAGCATCGAGTTGATCTCCCTGTGCTATGCAGCAGCTTCCCACTAGCCATCCATTTTACATTTGGTAGTGTATATATGTCAGTGCTACTCTCTCACTACGTCCCAGCCTTGCCTTCCCCACCGTGTCCTCAAGTCAGTTCTCTACGTCTGCATCTTTATACCTGCCAGGTCACTACTGTTCATCAGTACCATTTTTCTAGATTATATATATATGTGTTAGCATATGGTATTTGTTTTTCTCTTTCTGATACACTTCACTCTGTATGACAGTCTCTAGGTCCATCCACCTCACTACAAATAACTCAATTTTATTCCTTTTTATGGCTGAGTAATATTCCATTGTATATATGTGCCATATCTTCTTTTTTTTTAAAGAACTTTTATTGAGATACAGTTAACATACAATAAACTGCATATATTTAGAGTGTACAATTTGGTATCCCAATCTCCCAATTCATTCCCCCCCAACCCTCCCTGCTTTCCCCACTTGGTGTCCATATGTTTGTTATCAACATCTGTGTCTCTATTTCTGCCTTGCAAACCAGTTGATTTGTACCATTTTTCTATATTCTGCATATATGTGTTATTATATGATATTTCTCTTTCTCTTTCTGACTCACTTCACTCCGTATGACAGACTCTAGGTCCATCCATGTCTCTACAAATGTCTCAATTTCATTGCTTTTTACAGCTGAGTAATATTCCATTGTATATATGTACCACATCTTCTTTATCCCTTCATCTGTTGATGGACATTTAGATTGCTTCCATGTCCTGGATATTGTAAATAATGCTGCAATGAACGTTGTGCTACATGTTTCTTTTTGAAATATGGTTTTCTCAGGGTATATGCCTAGTAGTGGAACTGCTGGGTCATATGGTAGTTCCCTTTTTAGTTTTTTAAGGAATCTCCATACTGTTCTCCATAGTGGCTGTATCAATTCACAATCCCACCAACAGTGCAAGAGGGTTCCCTTTCTCCACACTCTCTGCAGCATTTGTTGTTTCTCGATGTTTTGATGATGGCCGTTCTGACTGGTGTGAGGTGACACCTCATTGTGGTTTTGATTTGCATTTCTCTAATGATTAGTGATGTTGAGCATCTTTTCATGTGTTTGTTGGCCACCTGCATGTCTTCTTTGGAGAAATGTCTATTTAACTCTTCCACTCATTTTTGTACTGAGTTTTTTTTTTTTTTTTGATATTTAGCTGCATGAACTGCTTGTATACTTTGGAGATTAATCCTTTGTCAATTGCTTCACTGGCAAACATTTTCTCCTATTTTGAGGGTTGTCTTTTTGTCTTGTTTATGGTTTCCTTTGTTGTGCAAGCTTTAACATTTCATTAGGTCCCATTTGTTTATTTTTTATAGTATTTCCATTATTCTAGGAGGTGGGTCAAAAAGGATCTTGCTTTGATTTATGTCGTAGAGTGTTCTTCCCATGTTTTCCTCTAAGAGTTTTATAGTGTCTGGCCTTATATTTAGGTCTTTAATCCATTTTGAGTTTATTTTTGTGTGTGGTGTTAGGAAGTGTTCTAATTTCATTCTTTTACATGTAGCTCTCCAGTTTTCCTAGCACCACTTATTGAAGAGACTTTCTTTTCTCCATTGTATATTGTTGCCTACTTTGTCAAAGATAAAGTGACCATATGTTTGTGGGTTTGTCTCTGGGCTTTCTAATCCTGTTCCATTGATCTATATTTCTGTTTTTGTGCCAGTGCCATATGGTCTTAATTACTGTAGCTTTGTAGTATAATCTGAAGTCAGGGAGCCTGATTCCTTCAGTTCTGTTTTTCTTTCTCAAGATTGCTTTGGCTATTTGGGGTCATGTGTGTTTCCATACCTTTGATTTTTGTGTTCTGGGAATGATATGACTAGCTATAGGTGTTTTTTTTTTCTTTTCTTTTTTACCATTTTTAGTATTTATCTTGCTTGGTGTTCTCCAAGCTTCCTGGATCTGTTATTTGGCATCTGACATTAACTTTGGGGAAATTCATGGTTGTATTTGTTTCCTGTACTTCTTCTGTTCCTTTCTCTTCTCCTTCTGGTATTCCCATTATGTGTGTGTTACACTCCTATCACAACTTTTATACCTATTACACAGTTCTTGGATATTTTTTTTTCTATGGTTTTTTTCTGTTTACTTTTCAGTTTTGGAGGTTCCTATTGAGATATCCTGAAGCTCAAAGATTCTTTTCTCAGCTATGTCCCTTGTACTAATAATCCCATCAAAGGCATTCTTCTTTTACAGTGTTATTTTTGTTGTTGTTGTTGTTGTTTTTAAATATTTATGTATTCATTTTTGGCTCTGTTGGGTCTTCATTGCTGTGTGCAGGCTTTCTCTGGTTGTGGTGAGCAGGAGCTACTCTTCGTTGCAGTGTGAGGGCTTCTCATTGCAGTGGCTTCTCTTATGGAGCATGGGCTCTAGGTGCATGGGCTTCTGTAGTTGCAGCATGCAGGCTCAGCAGTTGTGGCTCATGGACTCTAGAGCACAGGCTCAGTGGTTGTGGTGTGCATGCTAAGTTGCTCTGCATGTGGGATCTTCCTGGACCAAGGATTGATCCCATGTCCCCTGCATTGGCAGGTGAATTCTTAACCACTGCAGCACCAGGGAAGTCCCTGTTGTTGCTGTTTTAATCTCTAGGATTTCTTTTCAGTTCCTTCTTGGAATTTCCATCTCTCTGTTTACTTTGCTTATCTATTCTTCCATGCTGTCTACTTAATCCATTAGTGATCTTATGGTATTAGTCATAATTATTTTAAATTCCTGGTCTGATAATTTCACATTATTGACATACCCAACTCTGGTTTTGATGTTTTCTTTGTCTCTTCAAACTTTATTTTTTTGCCATTTAAAATGTTTTGTAACTTTTTCTTGAAACTTGGACATGATATACTGGGTACAGGGAACTACTGTAAATAGAACTTTAGTAATGTGGTAATGAAGTGCGGGAGAGAGGAAGCATCCTATAATCCTATGAGTAGGTCTCAGTCTTTTATTGAACTTATACCTCTGGACTGTAACTTAGTGCTTTTCAACTGCTTCTCAGTTTTTTCCTCCCTTCTTAGCAGAACAGGATGTCTAGAGTGAGCTAAAGCTGAGTATTTCCCTTTCCTAACATCAGTTAGACTAATAATATCCCAGCAGGTTAGGATTTGGGTAACTATTTTCTCATGAGAACAAGTATTATTGAAAAGAACAGAGTGCTCTGGTATATAGGCATACCTCCATTTATTTATCTTTGCTTTATTGTGCTTCACAGACAGTGCATTTTTTTACAAATTAAAGGTTTGTGGCAACCCTGTGTTGAGCAAGTCTATTCACACCATTTTCCAACAGCATTTCCACACTTCATGTCTTTGTGTCACATTTTGGTAATTCTAGCAGTATTTCCTTCTTTTTGATTATTATTGTATTTGTTATGATGACCCATGATCAACAATTTTTGACGTTTCTGTTGTAATTGTTTTGGGGGCACCACAGACTGTATAAGTCAGTGAATGTAATTGATAAATGCTGTGTGTGCTCCACAGATCGGCTATTCCCGTGTCTCTCTGCCTCTCAATGGACCTCCCTATTCCCTGAGACACAACAATATTGAAATTAGGCCAGTTATAAACCCTACAATTCTAAGTGTTCAAGTGAAAGGAAGAGTCAGTTAGTGTGGTAAACTTTATTGTTGTCTTTTAAAAAAATGTTTATTGAGGTAGAGTTGATTTACAATGTTGTGTTAATTTCTGCTGTACAGCAAAGTCACTAAGTTACACATATATACATTCTTTTTTTTAAAGAACTTTTATGGAGATATAATTGAGATACAATAAACTGCATATATTTAGAGTGTACAATTTGATACTTTTTTCTTATTAGTAATGTGTATATGGCAATCCCAATCTCCCAATTCACCGCTCCCCCCCCCACAGCTTTTCCCCCTTGGTGTCCATATGTTTGTTCTCTACATCTATGTCTCTATTTCTGCCTTGCAAACTGGTTGATCTGTACCATTTTTCTAGATTCCACATATATGCATTAATATATGATATTTGTTTTTCTCTTTCTGACTTCACTCCGTATGGCAGCCTCTAGGTCCATCCATGTCTCTACAAATGTCCCAATTTCATTCCTTTTTATGGCTGAGTAATATTCCATTGTATATATATACCACATCTTCTTTATCCATTCATCTGTTGATGGACATTTAGGTTGCTTCCATGACCTGGCTGTTGTAAATAGTGCAGCAGTGAACATGGGGGTGCATGTGTCTTTTTGGGTTTGTGTGTGTGTTTTTAAAGATTTATCTTATTATTTATTTATTTATTTTGGCTGTGTTGGATCTTTGTTGCTGCACATGGCCTTTCCCTAGTTGTGGTGAGCAGGGGCTACTCTTTGTTGCAGTGCTCGGGCTTCTCATTGTGGTGGCTTCTCTTATTGCAGAGCATGGGCTCTAGGCACATGGGCTTCAGTATTTGTGGCATGTGGGCTTAGTAGTTGTGGCTTGAGGGCTCTAGAGCAGAGACTCAGTAGTTATGGCGCATGGACTTAGTTGCTCTGTGGCATATGGGATCTTCCTGGCCTAGGGATGGAACCCATGTCCCCTGCATTGACAGGCAGATTCTTAACCATTCTGCCATCAAAGAAGCCCCACATATGTCTTTTTAAATTATGGTTTTCTCTGTGTATATGCCCAGTAGTGGGATTGCTGGGTCATATGGTAATTCCATTTTTAGTTTTTTAAGGAACCTCCATACTGTTCTCTATAGTGGCTGTATTAATTTACATTTCCACCAACAGTGCAAGAGGTTTCCCACACCCTCTCCACATTTCTCCACACCCTCTCTATCATATATTGTTTTTAGATCTTCTGATGATGGCCATTCTAACCAGTGTGATGTGATACCTCATTGCAGTTTTGATTTGCATTTCTCTAATAATTAGTGATGTTGAGCAGCTTTTCATGTGCCTCTTGGCCATCTGTATGTCTTCTTTGGAGAAAGGCCTATGTAGGTCTTCTGCCCATTTTTTGATTAGGTTTTTTGTTTTTTTTTGATATTGAGCGGCATGAACTGTTTATATATTTTGGAGATTAATCCTTTGTTGATTCATTTACAGATATTTTCTCCCATTCTGAGGGTTGTCTTTTCATCTTGTTTATAGTTTCCTTTGCTGTGCAAAAGCTTTTAAGTTTCATTAGGTCCCACTTGTTTATTTTTGTTTTAATTTCCATTACTCTAGGAGGTGGGTCAAAAAAGATCTGGCTGTGATTTATGTCAAAGGGTGTTCTTCCTATGTTTTCCTCTAAGAGTTTTATACATATATACATTCTTTTTCATATTTTTCACCACTATGGCTTACCATATTTTTTTTTAATACATTTATTTATTTATTTAGGCTGTGTTGGGTCTTCACTGCTGCGAGTGGTCTCTCTCTAGTTGTGGAGAGCGGGAGCTACTCTTTGTTGTGGTGCACAGGCTTCTTATTGTGGTGGCTTCTCTTGCTGTGGAGCACAGGCTCTAGGCGTGCAGGCTTCAGTAGTTCAGGCACGTGGGCTCAATAGTTGTGGCTTGTGGGTTTTAGAGTGCAGGCTCAGTAGTTGTGGTGTGCAGGCTTAGTTGCTTCACAGTATGTGGGATCTTCTCAGACCAGGGAACAAACCCATGTCCCCTGCATTGGCAGATGGGTTCTTAACCACTGCCAGCTGGGAGGCCCACCACAGAATATTGAATATAGTTCCCCATGCTACACAGTAGGACCTTGTTGTTCACTGTTGTCTTATTTCAAGAAATTTCCACAGCCACCCTAACCCTCAGCAACCACCACGCTGATGAGTCAGCAGCCAGCAACACTGAGTCAAGGCCTTCCACCAGCAAAGATTATGACTCACTGAAGGCTCAGATGATGGTTAGCATTTCTTAGCAATAAAGTGTTTTTTAATTAAAGTATGCACATTTTTGTTTTTAGACATAATGCTATTGCACACTTAATAGACTACACTGTAGTGTAAACATAACTTTTATATGCACTGGGAAACCAAAAAATTCATGTGACTTACTTGGTTGTGATATTTGTTTTATTATGGTAGTCTGGAACTGAACTCACAATATCTCTGACACATGCTTGTATTTTAAACTGGTTCCTTTACTCCTCCCCCTGCTGGAAGCACAGAAAGATTTTTCTCGGATATTTAGTATGAGAACCTGATTGAGCTCCTGGAGGTAAAATTCACAAAAGTATGCAGGTTCCCCCTATGACTGGGTCCCCCTGATGTTTTTATCTTTCAGACTTGTCCACAACTGGCCTTTAGCTATTTGTCAATTACAATTCAGGTTTTCCTGTCTTGGCACTGATTCTCATGGAGGTTTAAGCTCATAGGTTTCTGATTCAGGAAGTTGTGATTCTCTTTATTTGCTCCTGTGTTTCCCTAATTTGGGGGGCAGCAGATTGTGCTGTGACCACACTTCTCTCGTGGGTTTAAGAAGAATTACTGATTTGTCAGTTTGTTCAGGTTTTTAAAATTTTTTTACTTTTTAAAATTTTTGGCTGCCTTGGGTCTTTGTTGCTGTACACGGGCTTTCTCTAGTTGTGGTGAGTGGGGGGTTACTCTTCAGTATGGCACACGGGCTTCTCATCGCAGTGGATTCTCTTGTTGCGAAGCATAGGCTCTAGGTGTGCAGGCTTCAGTAGTTGCAGCATGCAGGCTCAGTAGTGACACATGAGCTTAATTGCTCCGCGGCAGGTGGGATCTTCCTGCAGCAGGGATCGAACACGTGTCCCCTGCATTGGCAGGTGGATTCTTAACCACTGTGCCACCGAGGAAGCCCTACTTGTGAGTTTTTTAATTACAAATGTAATGCAGGCTTAGTGTGAAAATATTAGATAATACAGATACGTGAAGTTAGAAGTGAAAGCTCCTTTTCAGCTCACTTCCTGAGAGAACCATTTACAACAGGCTGACGAGCAAGTTTCCATTTTGTTATACATGAGCAATCATCCATCCATTTATCTGTCCATCTACCCACTCATCTTAATATACTCTGTGTATTGGTTTTCTACGGCCACTGTAACAAAGGACCACAAAAGTAGTGGCTTAAGCAATAGACATTTATTTTCACTTTTTTTTTCAATTTTTTTTGGGTGTATAATTGATGTATAGCACTGTATAAGTTTAAGGTGCATAGCACAATGGCTTGACATACATATATTGTGAAATGATTACCACAGTTAATGTCCATCACCTCATATAGTTAAACAAATGTTTTAGAATTACTGCCTTAGCAACTTTCAAAAATACCATATAGTAGTGTTACCTATAGTCATCATGGTATACATTATATCCCCAGTACTTATTTATCTTATACCTGGAAGTTTATGCCTTTATTCAGTTCTCACCCTCCACCCCCCCACCCCTGCCCCCCTGCACCCACCTGCCTCAGGTAATCACAAATCTGGTCTCTTTTTTAAGACTTTGGTTTGAGTTTTTTGTTTCAGTTTCTGTTTTAAATTACACATGTAAATGATATCATACAGTTTTTGTCTTTCTCTGTCTCACTTATTTCACTTAGCATAATGCCCTCAAGGTCCATCCGTGTTGTTGCAAATTGAGAGATTTTTTTCTTTTGTTTTTTTTCTTTAATAAATGTGTTTACTGATTTATTTATTTATTTATTTGCTGCACTGGGTATTTGTTGCTGCATATGGGCTTTCTGTAATTGTGGAGAGCGGGGGGCTACTCTTTGTTGTGTTGTGCAGGCGTCTCATTGCCGTGGCTTTTCTTGTTGCAGAGCATGGGCTCTAGGTGCGCAGGCTTCAGTAGTTGTGGTGCACGGGCTTAGTTGCTCCTTGGCATGTGGGCTCGAACCTGTATCCCCTGCACTGGCAGGCAGATTCTTAACCGCTGCATCTCCAGGGAAGCCCGAGATTTTTTTCTTTTTTATGGCTGAAGAGTATTTCATTGTAGCTATCTATACCTATGTCATCTATCTACCTATCTTACATCTTCATCTTCTTTATCCATTCATTTGTTTATGGACACTTAGGTTGTTTCCATGTTTTGTAAATAATGCTGCAATGGACATGGATGTGCAGGTATCTCTTTGAGATACTGATTTCTTATTCTTAGAGATAGCGATTTCCTTTCCTTTGGATATATATCCAGAAGTAGGACTGCTGGATCATATGGTAGTTCTATTTTTAAGATTTTGAGAATCCTCCATACTGTTTTCTGTAGTGGGTGTACCAATTTACTATCCCATCAACAGTGCACAAAGGTTCCCTTTCTCCACATTCACCCCAGCATTTGTTATCAGTTATCTTTTTGATGATGGCCATTTTAACAGGCATGAGGTACTATCTCATTGTGGTTTTAATTTACACTTCCATGGTGAGTAGTCATATTGAACATCTTTTCATGTACCTCTTGGCTATTCATATATCTTCTTTGGAAAAATATCTATTCAGGCCCTTAGCCCATTTTTCAATTGAATTATTATTATTATTATTATTTTGCTTTTGAGTTATATGAGTTCTTTATACATTTTGGATATTAATCTATCATCAGAAATGTGATTTGCAAATATTTTCTCCCATTCTGTAGGTTGCCTTTTTATTTTGTTGATTATTCTTTTGCTATGCAGAAGCTTTAGTTTTATGTATTCCCATTTGTTTTGTTTTTAATTTTGTTGCTAATGCTTTAGGTGTCATATTAAAAAAATTATTACTAAGCCCATGTCAAGGAGCTTTGTTTCCTATATTTTCTTCCGGAGATTTATGGTTTTAGGTCTCACATTTAAGTCTTTAATCCATTTTGAATTGATTTCTCTGAGTAGTGTATGAAAGGGGTCTAGTTTCACCATTTATTGAAGAGATTGTCTTCTCCATTGAGTATTCTTGGCTCCTTTGTCAAATATATGTTTATTGGATATTCATGGGTTTATTTCTGGGCTCTTGATCCTGTCCATTGGTCTATTGTCTGTTTTTAATGCCACTACCATACTATTTTGATTACTATAGCTTTATAATATAGTTTTAAATTAGGAGGTATGATGCCTCTAGCTTTATTCTTCTCTCTCAGGATTACTTTTGCTCTTCTGGGTCTTTTGTGGTTCTATATAAATTTTAGAAGTGTTTTTTCTGCTATAAAAATTCCATTGAAGTTTTAATGAGGATTGCATTGAATCTGTAGATGTCTTCATGTAGTATGGAGATTTTGATATTAGTTCTTCCAATGCGTGAACAAGGGTTATCTTTCCATTTGTTTGTGTCTTCTTCAGTTTCTTTTACCAATTGCCTTATAATTTTCAGTCCAGAGGTCTCTCATCTCCTTGATTGTTTTTCCTAAGTATTTTATTATTTTTGATGCTGCTGTAAATGGGATAGTTTTCTTTATTTCTTTTTTAGATAATGTTTTATAAGTGTATAGAAATGCTGCTGACTTTTGGAAGGAAGCTGTGTTCACCACTATACTACCAGCATTGCATGAAATGCTACTGAGATTTGTATGTTGACTTTGTATCTTGCAACTTTACTGAATTTGTTGATTAGATCTAACAGGTTTTTTTGATTGAATCTTTAGGATTTTCTATACAAAATCATGTCATCTGTAAATAGAGTCAATTTTACTTCTTCCTTTCCAATTCTGATGCTTTTTATTTCTTTTTCTGGCCTGATTGCTCTGACTAGGACTTCCAGTACTATGTTGAATAGGAGTGTGGGAAAGGGAGGTGGGCACTCCTGTCATGCTTCTGGTTATAGAGAAAAGCTTTCAACATTTCACCATTGAGTATGATGTTAACTGTGGGCTTGTAATATATGGCCTTTATTATGATAGGGTATTTTCCTTCCATACCTAATTTCTTAAGAGTTTTTTGTCATGAACGGATGTTGAATTTTGTCAGATGCTTTTTCTGCATCTACTGAGATGGTCATATGATTTTTTATTTCATTTTATTAATGTGATGTATCACATTGATCGATTTGCATATGTTGAACTATCCTTGCATCCCAGGGATAAATTCCACTTGATCATAGTGCGTAATTCTTATAATGTGCTGCTGACTTCAGTTTACTAGTATTTTGTTGAGAATTTTTACATCTATATTCATCAAGGAAATTGGCCTCTGGTGTTCTTTTCTTACCGTGTCCTATCTGGTATCAAGGTAATTGTGGCCTCATAAAATGAGTTAGGGAGTGTTCCCTCCTCTTTGATTTTTGGAAGAGTCTGAGAAGAATTGGTCTTAATTCTTCTTTAAATGTTTAATAAAATTTACCAGTGAAGCCATCTGGTCCTGGGCCTTTCTTTGTTGGGAGTTTTTTGATTACTGATTCAATCTCCTTACTAGTAATTGGTCTGGTTAGATTTTCTATTTCTTCCTGATTTAGTCTTGGTAGCTTGTATGTTTCTAAGAATTTTTCCATTTCTTCTAGGTTGTCCATTTGGTTATAGTTGTTTTTAGCAGTTATTATGATCTTTTATAATTCTGTGATATCAGTTTTAATGCCTCCTTTTTTGTTTATAATTTTATTGGTTTGGGTTCTCTCTCTTTTTTTATTGATTTTTCTGGGTAAAGATTTGTAAATTTTGTTTATATTTTCAAAGGGCCAACTCTTTGCAATTTTTTCTATTTTTTTCTGTTCTTTATTTTATTTATTTCTGCTGCAATCTTTTTTATTTCCTTACTTTTGTTAACTTTGGGCTTAATTTATTCCTGTTTTTCTAGTTGCTTGAGGTGTAAAGTTGCTTGTTTAATTAAGATATCTAAATTTTCTTAATATATGCATTTATAGCTGGAAACTTTCCCATTAGAACTGATTTTGCTACATCTTATAAGTTTTGGTATGTTGTTTTTAATTTTTGTTTTACTCAGGATATTTTATTTTCCCTGTAATTTCTTCTTTGATCCATTGGTTGTTCAGAAGAGCATTGTTTAATTTTCATGTATTCTTGAGTTTTTCAGTTATCCTCTTGTTACTGATTTCTAGTTTTATACCAGTGTGGTCAGAGAAGCTACTTGGTATAATTTCAGTCTTCTTGAATTTGCTAAGACTTGTTTTGTGGCCTAACATATGATATATCCTAGAAAATATCTCACATGCACTTGAGAAGAATATGTATTCTGCTATTGTTAAAATGTTCCAAACAAAATTTATTTTGTCTCAGTAATGGAGCCTAAAATTTCAATATCAAGGTGTTGGTAGGGTTTGTTCCTTCTGCGAGCTATGAGGAAGAACCTGTTCCATACTTCTCTTCCAGCTTCTGGTGGTTTACTGGCAACCATTGACATTCCTTGGCTTGTAGATGCATCACCTCAATCTTAGCCTTCATCTGTACATGGTGTTCTCACTGTGTTGGTGTGTGTCTGTCTGTGTTTATTTATCCCCCTTTTATAGGGATATAAGTCATATTGGATTAGGGCTTAAATAAATGACCTCATCTTAATTAAAAGCACTTTCAATGACCCTATTTCTAAGTTAGCTCACATTCTGAAGTACTGGGTGATAAGATTTCAACATATGAAATTTGGGAGGACACAATTCAACCATAACACTCTGTCCAAACTGGAATCATGTGAATATTTTTCCATGATTTGCTTTTTTCATTTATTGTGGACACATTGCCATGCTGGTATATACAAATCTACAGATTTTGACATAATGCTCCCTAGTATGCATTATAGTAACATATTTAGCTGCTCATTGAATGATGAAACTTTGTGTGACTTTTTTCTTTTTCACTATTACAAATAACTCTGGAGAAAGTATATTTATATATACAACTTTATGTATATGTAAGTATTTCTTTTGAGACAGATATCTATAAGTGGAATTAATGAGGTAAAACTTTTAGGCATTTTATATTTTGTTAGGTATAGCCAAATTTTCTTTTCTTAAACTTTAGGCCTTTCTCTTTGGCTGCGTATTGCCCCTGGCCCTTTCATAGTATTACACAAGCATCACATATGAAGCATTTGCAAAATTATTTACTTCTTGTAACTTTTTCCCCACCCCTCTCCTTTGTCCTGTTCTTGCCCTCTCTATTCTGCCTTGTTGAATAGTGGGACTTTCCACAGGGCTGACAAGTAAACAGAGGATAATTCTAATTTTGTTTTTACTCTGAATTCCCTCTGCCTCTCATCGTTCTTTTATATAACACTGGAGGAAATTTTCTAAAATGCAAATTTGGTAACACTGGGCTTTTGCTCAAAAAGCCTTCAAACTACATTCCTCTTTGAAGTCAGAGTAAATTTGGTATACCTTAGCTTGGCACACAGAGTTATCCCTGATCAGCTCTAGATCACTGCTCCTTCCTTCTGGCTTACCACACCCTTCACTGTTTTGAGTAATACTGAATTAATTCTTAGTTCTAAGAACCTGGCCCACTCTTTCACCCTTCCTCAACCTTGCATACCATTTTCCTTTTGCTTGGAGGATTACCCTTGCTCTCCTATTCTCACCATCCATTGAAAAAGCTCCTTCTATGTGGCATATATACACAATGGAATATTACTCAGCTATAAAAAGGGATGAGATGGAGCTATATGTAATGAGGTGGATAGAACTACAATCTGTCATACAGAGTGCAGTAAGTCAGAAAGAGAAGGACAAATATTGTATGCTAACTCACATATACGAAATCTAAAAACGGTACTGATGAACTCAGTGACAAGAACAAGAACGCAGATACAGAGAATGGACTGGAGAACTCAAGGTATGGGAGGGGGTGGGGGATGAAGGGGAAACTGAGACGAAGCGAGAGAGTAGCACAGACATATATATACTACCAACTGTAAAATAGATAGTCAGTGGGAAGTTGTATAACAAAGGGAGTCCAACTCGAGGATGGAAGATGCCTTAGAGGACTGGGGTAGGGAGGGTGGGGGGGACTCGAGGGGGGGGAGTCAAGGAAGGGAGGGAATACGGGGATATGTGTATAAAAACAGATGATTGAACTTGGTGCACCCCCAAAAAAATAATAATAAAAAAAAAAGCTCCTTCTTAATCTTCAATTAATTTCTTTGATCCTCAGTTTTTCTATTTAAAAACAGAGATAAAAACAACACCTGCATCTTGGTTTTGTAATAATTCAATGAGATAATCCTATTTAACATCATCATCACACAGCCAAGCAGTTAGTAGATACTCAATGAATGTTAAATCTTCTTCCTCAGTTTTCTTTATGAGACATTTTTGTGACATAAGGCATATCCTCAGTAAATTTTTAAAAATATCAATAACAATATAATACATGGCAAGATATCTATGTTCAGTACATGTGGATCTGAGTTGAATGGATTGGATGAAGCCAAGATATATGATGTTGGCTAGTGGACTGGTTGGTAGGACTTGGTTGTTTGATTTTCTAAACATTTCGTTATGTAGTCTAGGAATCTATCCCTCAGTCTCAGTGGTTACCAACATTTTGATAATCCCAATGTGACTTCTTAACAAAACCACCCTATCTGCTTGTAATTGCTGCCACTTCACTGTGTACTTCTCCTCAAATACCTGTGACATAATACTTTCTAGCCCTTTTCTGGAAATAGTGGTAAAGCTTACTATTCTGTAACTTTCAAAATATTCTTTCTTTTCCTTTTTCATGACAATCTCTAGTCTTCTGGAATGCTCTTCATCTTTGCCAGTGTCTTAGTCCATTTGGGTTGCAATAACAAAGATACCATAGACTGTGTGGCTCAAACAACAAGCATTTATTTCTCACAGTTCTGGTGGCTGAAAATCCAAGATCAAGGTGCCTGTAGATCACCTGGTTCCTGGTGAGGACTCTCTTTCTGGCTTGCATACAGACACTCTTGCTATATTCTCACGTGGTGATGGGGTGAAGCAACTCTCTGGGGTCTCTTTTATAAGGGCACTAATGCCATCATGAGGATTCCACCCTCAAGACCTAATCACATCTCAAAGGCCCCATATTCTAATACCATTACATTGACAGTTAAGATTTCAATGTATGAAATTTGCGGGGGGGAGGACTACAACCTTTCAGTCTATGATAACCAGGAATCCTGAAAATCCCTTCTGCATTTTCATTAAAGATCTTCTGGTAAAATTCACCTTAGCTGGAGATAAGAATTTACTATAAACCACTCAGTTGTTGTTGTTGTTTTTTGTTTTTTCTTTTCTTTTTTTTTTTTTTTGGCTGTGTTGGGTGTTTGTTGCTGTATGCAGGCTTCTCATTGCCATGGCTTCTCTTGTTGCAGAGCATGGGCTCTAGGTGTGCGGGCTTCAGTACTTGCAGCACGTGGGCTCTGTGTTGTGGCTCTCAGGCTCTAGAGCACAGGCTCAATAGTTGTGGCACATGGGCTTAGTTGCTCCATGGCATGTGGGATCTTCCTGGACCAGGGATTGAACCCGTGTTGCCTGTGTCGACAGACAGATTCTTAACCATTGAGCCACCAGAAAAACTCAGTTGTTTTGCTCATTCCTCTTGGGCTTTATTTCCCTCTTTGTCTTGCTTACTCAGTCTTTTTTGTCGTGATTCATCCTTGACTGGGAAGATGGAGACCAGTGGATGGATAAGTACTTCTGTTTCCTTTTTGTCATCTGTTCATGCTACACTGTCTGAATGACTTCTTTCTGTATGTTTACTTTTTCTGATTCTAATACACGGTAGAACTTAAAAACATGTGATTATTAAGAAAGGAATGTGATTGCATGAGATATTCTTAAGTTAAGGCATTGTTGAAGGCCTGGCATATGTAACTTTCTGTATACTGTATACTGCCCTCTGAGCTTCTATGCAGGTAGTGACACAGCTCACTATTTCAGAGCCCTTATGCTTTTGTTGGGTGATAGTATATGCTCAACTTGACCCAAGAGTAGTACAAGAAAAATCTTAGTTCCATTGAGTATAATGCAAGCCTAGGGCTTTATGTTCTGAGAGGCCCTTTACAATGCAGAAGGTAGCATGAAATGGACAGAAGGGGCAACAGAGCAGGGAATGGCTGTAGAAGGTATAAGTCTGAGTCCCCTCTCTACCAAATACTCTCTATTTGACCTTAAGAGAAACACATGATTTGATGAGCTTCAGCTTTCTAATCTGTAAAAAATATTCAATAGTTACAGCTGAACTGGCATCTTGCCTGGTTGATATAAGAATCAAATAAGGTAGGTATATTAACTTCTGCAGTGTTAATATAATAATAATGAGAATTATTAGTAAGAGACAATCTGGGATGTCTTTTTTGAAGAAGTGGTAGTGAGGAACATGTATGGCCAGAGGGAATATGTGTAAGAAGAAGGAAGAATGCGGAGGGAGTCTGGATCAGTTTTGCTCTGTCTCTTCTGCTGATCCCAGGAAAGCATCTGCTAAGACATCATTTGTCTCCTTTATGGGGCCAGAGATAGGCTCTGGCCTATCTCTGACTGTATCCAAGATGCTGGCTATTGATACTGACCTTTAAGTTGAAGGATGAAACTTTTCAGATAAAATGAAGTTCCTGTGTTGAGACAGCTGTGCAATGTCCAAGGAAGGCTGAGCATTGAGGTTTCTTCTCCCTGTTCCTTCTTCAGGTTGGTGAATTCTGGCATTACGTCAGGTTGCTGTCTAGCTCTATCCTCAGTGCTTAGCACAAACCAGAGTCTCACGCACCTTTACCTACGGGGCAATGCTCTTGGAGACATGGGGATCAAGCGACTCTGTGAGGGACTCTTACACCCCAACTGCAAGCTTCAGGTGTTGGAGTAAGTCTCTTAGCTTATTACAGTGATGGGAATGCATTGTGGCTATGGGGAAGGGGGTAGTTTGGGGGAATGATGATGAGATAATCTATATTTGAGAGTCTGTCTAGGGCTTGGCTTCTTACAGGATTGTGGGACTGGGAAGAGTAGTACTTTTAGATGGTGTAAAGGTAAATACTGGGTTCCTTTCACCATAAATCTCTCTACTACAAAAGAGGTGGGGGGTGGTATGGCACTAGTGTTTTAGGAAAATTTGGGGGGAGACACAGAATTTGGGAAGAATCATTTCATAAACTGCCATTACTAATTTGATCTAAACAATCCAGGAGACTGGAAAAAATATTTTCACCTGAAGAGGAGAGAAGAATAACCCTCAGCACATAAGGCAGTTCCAAGCTTGCTAATCCTGTGTTTTTCCTGCATTTGAAGTATTACAGGCTAAGATCTGGGAGACCTGTGGGGGATAAATAAGAGGATATTTTCTTTAAATCACCTTCTTTCTTGCAGATTAGACAATTGCAGCCTCACGTCACATTGCTGCTGGGATCTTTCCACACTTCTGACTTCTAACCAGAGCCTGCAAAAGCTGAGTCTAGGCAATAATGACCTGGATGATCTGGGGGTCATGCTACTCTGTGAAGTGCTGAAACAGCAGGGCTGCCTCCTGAAAAACCTGAAGTAAGTGTGCCCTGCAGAGATTTGTGTGGCAGGGCTCATAATGTTAAGGAAAAGTTGACCAGTTTCCAAAATCCAGGATGGCTTCATTTGCATTCTGGATGAGGCTGGGCCTGGGCCCGTTTCAGATAAATACACACACACACACACACACACACACACACAATATATGGTCGTGAACTACATATTCAACTTCGTCCAGACATTTGGAATAATCAAGATTCAGCTGGGTGTGAAAAGACCTTTCATCCATATTCCTGAAAGAAACACAAGTCCCAGTGAAAGTAGCCAAATAGAATTGCACGAGGGTGAGTCAAAAATTATCTGCACTCTGGCTGTAGCATTTCTACAGGAGTTCTACAGCCAGAGTGTGGATAATTTTCGACTCACCCTCATATTTCTAGGCAAGGTATTGTACTTTGTAGAACTAGACCCATCTATAAGTCATCCTTATTGCAAAGGTCCTTGCATGGTGTTGGTGTTGTTGGTCTTGTTTCTGAGAATTTCCATGGGGGTGTTGTTGGTCTTGTTTCTGAGAATTTGTAAATAGAAAGTGCTCCAAAAACATCAAGTTTAGAAATTCCATAAAATTTGGCCTATCATCAGGGTGTTGGGACCATTGGCTCCCTTCCATCATCAATGGTACCACCGAGGTGCACATACCTCTCTAGTAAGAGCTTCCTGGTTAGTTTCATAACGTCTGTCAGCCCTGACAATCACAGTCTCCACTGAAGACATCTCCTTTACTTGACACTAGGATCAACACACTCTCCTCTGAATTTTCTCCTACTGCGTGGGTTATTTCTGCTCAGTCTCCTCTGGCATCCCTTTGTCACTCTGATCTTTACATGTTGAACCCTCAGGACTCAATCACTGGGTTAATTTTTCTCCTCTACACTTTCTCCCTTGTGTACGTCATCTAGTCTTCTGGTTTTATCACATATGTGCTGTGCCCCTTCCTCCAGTTCATACCTCCATGGACTCCGTATTCAAATACTTGTCTCACCTTTCTCATTGGATATCTAATAGTCTCCCAAACTTTACATGTCCAAATCCAAACCTGTGCTGTTTCCCTCTGTTTAAAATCTGCTTCTTCCCTATCTTGGTCAATGATAACTCAGTCTGAATTGTTCAGGTCAAAAAAATCCTAGTGTCATCTTTGACACCACTTTTTCTTTATGCACGTGTCCAGTCCATCAGCATGTTCTGTTAACTGTGCTTTCACAGCATGCCCACTCATTGACCACTTTTTGCCAGCTTCATGGCTCCTACCCTGGTTCAAGCCATTGCCATCTCTTGCCTGGATTGTCCTGGTGGCATTCTACCAGGCTACTCTGCACCTACCATTGTAGATGGAGGGTGTAGCTAAAACATGTCAGAGCATATCACTCCTACAAACATGCTCCTATCACATTCAAAGTAAGAGCCACACATATACCCTGAGAAAATGATAATTCAAAAAGATACATGTACCACAATGTTTGTTGCAGCACTACTTACAATGGCCAGGACATGGAAGAAACCTAAATGCCCATCAACAGATGAATGAATAAAGAAGATGTGGCACATATATACAATGGAATATTACTCAGCCATAAAAAGGAATGAAATTGAGTTATTTGTAGTGAGGTGGATGGACCTAGAGTCTGTCATACAGAGTGAAGTAAGCCAGAAAGAGAAAAACAAATACAGTATGCTAACTCATATATATGGAATCTAAAAAAATGGTACTGATGAACCCAGTGACAGGGCAAGAATAAAGATGCAGATGTAGAGAACAGACGTGAGTACCTGGGGGGAGGGGGAAGCTGGAACGAAGTGAGAGAGTAGCATTGACATATGTACACTATCAAATGTAAAATAGCCAGTGGGAAGCTGCTGCATAGCACAGGGAGATCAACTTGATGATGAGTGATGACCTGGAGGGGTGGGATAGGGAGTGTGGGAGGGAGGCTCAAGAGGGAGGGGATATGGGGTATATGTATAAATACCACTGATTCACTTTGTTGTAGAGCGGAAACTGGCACAACATTATAAAGCAATTATATTCCAATAAAAATCTGAAGAAAAGAAAAAGTTAAGAGCCAGAAACTCATGGCAATGTCTAAGGCCCCACGTGATCTGGCTTCTGCTGTTTCTGCAAAGTCATCTTCTAACCCTAGTTCCTTCTGCTTCACTCACACTGGTCTCCTTGCTATTTCAAAATACTGTCACCTCTGAAACAGTACACTTGCTGTTCCCTCTGCCTGAAACTTCCCCCCTTTGTTATCCACATGGCTTATTTCTGTGCATCCTTAAATTCTATGCTCAGAGGTCTTCTCTGTGAGTCTGACTCTAATCATCCTACTGAAAATAGAAACCCAGCATGCCTTTCCTCTTCTCTGCTTATTTTCCTCCTTGGTGTTGACCATCGTCATATATGCTATACCATTTTCTTGTTTATTATCTAAATCTTACCCCAAGATTATAAATTCTATCAGCCCAGAAATTTCCATCCTTATCCATAGCCTCAAGGCTGAGAACCATTTGGAATACAGATTTAAATAAACAGAAGTTCAGATCAGCTTTGTATCCTTGTGTGAACACAGTGGAACATGTTCGTTGCAAGAAAAGCCATTTCCAGAGCTAAGAGAAATAAGGAACAAAAGGAATTATTGGTCAGGATGAAGCTGGGGAAATTGCTGTATGTGGGCTCATTGACCCAGCCCTGAAGGACACTCTGTAAATGAGGGACAGGCTTGAAATAGACTGGGGAATCCCTGGATGCAGTCAACCTGTCTTGTGAGCTGCAGCTGTCATAATAAAATAGCATAGACTAGGTGCCTTAAACATGTCATAGACATTGATTTCTCATGGTTCTGGAGGGTGGAACATCCAAGATTATGGCGCTGGCTGATTTGGTTTCTGGTGAGAGCTCTCTTCCGGGCTTGTTGTGTCCTCATGTGGTACAGAAAGAGGGAGACAGACAGACAGAGAGACAGAGATAGAGAGTGTGCGCTCTGGTATCTCTTATAAGGGCACAGATCCCATCATGAAGACCCGCCCCCATGACCTCATCTAACCCACATTATATCCCAAAAGCCCCATCTCCAAATACCATCACATTGAGGATTAGGGCTTTAACATATGAATTTGGAAGGAGCACAAACAGTCCATAACATAGCCAAATCAAGATGATTAGAAATGATGTAGGACAAATGGTGTGATTTGTTAGTTAAGTTGAAAGAGACATTTTAAAAAAAGAGGAGGATGAACTGACATCAAAGAAAACTTGAGAGGCATACCAAGCAATTACAATGTGTGGATTTTTTTTTTTTCTGGCCACATCATGAGGCTTGGGGGATCTTAGCTCCACCCACCAGGGGTTGAACCTGGGCCACTGCAGTGAAAGCGCCAAGTCCTAACCACTGAGCTGCCAAAGAATTCCCAATGTGTGAACTTATTTATTTATTTATTTATTTACTGGCTGCGTTGGGTCTTCGTTGCTGCACACGGGCTTTCTCTAGTTGCAGCGAGCTGGGGCTACTCTTCTTTGTGGTGCGCGGGCTTCTCATTGCAGTGGCTTCTCTTATTGTGGAGCAGAGGCTCTAGGCGTGTGAGCTTCAGTAGCTGAAGCACATGGGCTCAGCAGTTGTGGCTTTCAGGCTCTAGAGCGCAGGCTCAGTAATAGTGGTGCATGGGCTTAGTTGCTCCATGGCATGTGGGATCTTCCTGGAGCAGGGATCTAACCCGTGTCTCCTGCATTGGCAGGTGGATTCTTAACCACTGTGCCACCTAGGAAGTCCCTGATGTGTGAACTTTATATGGCTCCTGATGAAATGAACATGATATAAAAATTTTATCAGACAGTTGAGGAAATTTAAACACTAATTGGATATATATTGATATTTAGAAATTATTGTTAACTTTTGTGGGTGTGATAACAGCATTGTGGTTATGCTTTAAAAGTCTTTGTTTGGTTTTACACATTGAAATATTTATAGATGCATGAACTGCTATGTGTAAGATAATTCACCGATGTGAGGAGTGGGTAGGTGATAGATGAAACAAGATTGGCCATGAGCTGTTAACTATCACACCTGGGAAATGGGATTCATTACACTATTCTCTCTACATTTGCATGTTTTAAACATTTCCTAACTGGAAGGTTAAAAATATAACAGAAACCACATTTGGATGAAGTGTAGCATTGGAAAGCTTAGAAGTGAGGAGATGAGATTTTTAAAGCCAAAAACTCTGAAAGTGCTTATTTGAAGTGTATAATCCAAGGCTATTTGCTTTTACAGGTTGTATGGAATGTATTTCAATTATGATACGAAACATGCATTAGAAAGACTTCAAGAAGAAAAGCCTGAGCTGACCATTGTCTTTGAGCCCTCTCGGTAGTGGAGGAAGCAGGGCTGCCAGATGCCAATGTTCTTTGCTCTCCCTGCCATCTGGGTGTGGACAAGTGGTAGTGAGCACTCCACCATCAGGGTTAAGACTACCACTCTGTGATTCTTCTGGTCCAGTGAGGAAGAGAGCGGAAACTTGCTGATGGTGCCTTTGCCTAGAGAGTATGAGCATCTCCTTTACCCCTGGGATGAAGACACCAGGGCCATAAAATCATCAAATGATGCATTTCTCATCACAGTGCCTCAGTCAGAGGATGTGTTCCTCTTGGTGACCTTATGTAACTAACTCATTCAATAAAGCACTTTTTCTTTCATTTTCTCTTTTTACTCTAACTCTCCTTTCTCTCCTATATTCCCCCCCTCTTTTTTGTTTACTTTTGACTGTATCATCCCTCCTGCCATCTTTCTCTTAACTGACCATAACAGAATGAGTTAACTATATATTATGTTGCAATTTTGTTGCAGCAACTTATTTATTTTTTTATTTTTGAACAGTTTTATTTTCTAATAAAATAATTCATGGTTATTGTATTGTAGCTGGTTGAAAATTTGGAAAATAGAAAAACTTTATTGTATTTATTGTGTTAAATTTTTCCTTTCCTTAATTTTAAGAGAGGGTACCTAGGAATCTTTTTACTTATTTATCTAAACTACTAAAGATAAATTAAATTGCTTTGTGTATTAAAAAATCTCTCTGCCAAATGATTTAGTTGTAATGAATAAGGAGAAAAAAATGCCTCACCCTAACTCTGATGGTTGAAATTCCACTCTGGTAGGACAGGAGTTTGAAAATCATGCAAAGAAAAGTTTTAGAGTAGATGGAACCTATATTCATAAACAGAAGTATTATGTAGAAAATGCATTTTGCCATCAGTTATAAGAACTTATCTTGAATTTATCTTATTCCAGGAGCATTTCATCTACTACACTTCACATAGCATTAAATCATTAATACCTATTGATTAATTACATCTCCACATATGGAGCAACTTTTAAACCACGTGGAATTGTTCAGGATGAAAATTTCAAATGAGTCATCCAGACCTCTGCTTAGCAAAGTGTAGAGTAGCCTCTAGGGACTTCCCTGGTAGTCCAGTGGTTAAGAATCCACCTTCCAATGCAGGGGACGTGGGCTCAATCCCTGGTCAGGGAACTGAAATCCCACATGCTGTGGGGCAACTAAGCTGCGCGCTCTCGGGTCAGCGTGCCACAACTAAAGAGAAGCCTGCATGTCACAATGTGTGGGAAACAAAATTCACCTGTCCAATTACCAAAGAAAGGACGTGGAAGCTCGGAGAACAGCAAAGCGAGACTTTAATAACGGCCTTGGAAGAATGGGTGTCTGGGACAGGCACACCCGAAAAAAATTACAATCATTTTTTTTTTATTCCCTGGTTCGCAAGTCCCTCCCCTGGTTCCTCATTGGCTGAGTACTACAGGGTGCACATGCTTTCCCTAGTGTTGCCTACCAGTGAGGTTACAATGTGTACTCTACTACTATTTGATTGGAGGGCTTAGGCCTCCTCTATGACGTCGTGACAGCTACCACGCCTCCCTTTGTTCTGCTACCTTTGGCAGGAACCTTTGCCTGTTACTTTCTGGTAGGAGACTTTGGTCATGTCCGCAAACTTTTACTACGTTCCTTGGAAGTGAGTCACCAGACATCTGTTATCTCTCACACAGTGAAAGATTTCACATGCCACCACAAAGATCCTGTGTGCTGCAACCAAGACCCAATGCAGCCAAATAAATAAGTATTAAAACAAACAAACAAAATGTGGCCTGTGGCCTATGGCCTATGGACTGTTGATGTAAGGAGATTACGCAAGAATGTAAATCAATCACATCACTAAGTATGCTTTTTAGATTTTCACCATAAGACTTTTTTCAGTAAGGGAAACAGTATGTGATTTATATTCTGGTGCAAAGTCTTTGTCTTGTCTAGGACCAGCACTTTTGAGTAACTCTAATCTCACTATTTGTTTTTTGCATCTTAGTAAAGTGAGCTATTGCAGACTGCCTCTCTGCCACAAACAACTTGACGTGTAGGATAAAATATAATTAGAAACACACAGCTAAGCTAGAAAGATAGAAAAATTTCTGTGCACTAGGATCTTATAATTGGATTAAGAGTTTACCTCTCAGTGGTCAAGAGGAATATTTGAATAAAGACCCCACAATATAACTATTAACTTGGAATAATCCATGAGGTTTTCCACACTAGCAGAACTAAAAAAATAAGTAAAGTTGCTGGATAGAAAATCAATATACAAACATCAACACATGCAGTTGGAAAGAAATTTTTCCCAACCATCATAGTAAAAGTTGAGTCAGGCATGAAGCAGCAATGGGTGCTAAATAGGAAATTTAAATGATGAGCAGGATTCCTGTGTAGTCTGAAATTATATCTTTACAGTTGGCTAATTAGTTGAAAAAGAAAAAAAATAGTAACTATATAAAGAGCAGAAATTGGACAGTACTGTGACCGTGTAATAAAAAATATCAGTGAGGGAAGGTGGATGTCTGCTTTCATCAGATGAAAGTCAGGAGAGATGACTTGAGAAGGAACTGATATCACTATTGTGTGTTTCTGGTTGAGAACCTGGAATTTATTCATCAGCAAACACCAGACAAATTCCAAATGGAGAAGTTCTGCTAAAAGGGGAAGGGAACTATATTCTTCAAGAATGTCAAGTCACTGTTGACAATGGGTAAATCTTGGGGTAGGGGGGTTATGGAATTATTCTTTAGACTATTCTTATTCTTGCATCTTTTATGTACATATGACATTATTTCCAAATAAAAAGTTTAAGTAATCAAAACAATTAACAGTATTTCTAAGACCTGCAACTTAAAATGTAATAAAAATCCTATTAATCATAGCAATAAAAGGTATTAAGTGTACAAACAAAAGAAAAGAGCTTTTTTCTCACCATCTAAGTCTACAAAGATTCACTCACTGCAGTCTCTGACCAACAGTGCACTCTGTGCTTCAGACAGAGAAAATTAAAGATGACAACAGGATGCTCTGTGCTTTGGACAAATAGGTCCCTTAAATAGTTAGATGTACCTTAGAAAGAATTTTAATAAACCCATTTTCTGCCATCTTCCCATACATTGAAAAGCATGGTAATCATTAACTTGAGATATCTGTTCTTTGTGACTAGCAGTAATCTTTTACTAAGATGTATACTTGACTACATGTATTCCTTAGCCAAAAAAATAAAGCAAAACAAAACAAAAACAAAACAAAAAAACACAAACTAGCTTCTTCCCCTACCTCTTTGGAGCAGTTCCCCAGAGCTATCTGAGAGGCTGTCTCCCGGGCTATAGTCCTCAGTAAGACCCTGAATAAAATTTAACTTGTGCATTTTTCTTTCTGTCAATATTTACCTGTAATAAATCTCTTAAAAATTAAAAGTTGTACAAAAGTCGTACAAAAGAAGACCTGAATGAATGGAGAGATGAGAGAAATGTCATATTCATGAATGGGAAGATCCAACAGCGTAGCAATGCCAGCTCTCCCTCCCCTCAAACTAAAATTCAACACAATTGTCGTTAACATACGGACAGGGATTTTCACAGAATTGAGCAAGACACATTTTTAAATGTATATGGAAAATAGGGATCAAAGATGATTCAGAAAAAACTTGACAGTGTAGGAGAACTTGCCACACTAGATATTAAGGAGCTGTAATAACTGATTGATGGACAATAGTATAGGCAGAATTGAACTCATGCACTGGCATAGGTGTGCATGGAAATGTGACGTGTGTCATTGCAAATGTTGAGGAAAAGAAGGCTTGTCAATGAACCTGGCTGGGTCAAGCAGCCATGCACATGGAAACATTGTATGCCTGCCTTATATCATGCAAATAAATTCCAAATGTAATGAAGACACATTTTTAAAAGTAAAGCTGTATGTACAACAATGTGACTATAGTTAAGAATACTGTATTGTATACTTGAAGTTTGCTAAGAGGGTAGTTCTTAAGTGTTCTCACCACACATGCCGAAAAGTGCAACTATGTGAGATAATGGATATTTTAATTAGCTTGATTGTGATAAGTATTTCACAATGTATACTTACATCAAAATATCACATTGCTATCATCTATCATCTATCTATCTATCTATCTATCTATCTATCTATCTATCTATCTACTATCTACCTACCTATCTATTATCTATCATCTATCTATCTATATCTATCATCATCTATCTATCATCTATCATCTATCTATCATCTATCATCTTTTATTTGTCAGTTATAACAATAAAGCTGGGTGGGAGGACTTCCCTGGTGGTGCAGTGGTTAAGAATCCACCTGACAATGCAGGGGACACAGGTTTGAGCTCTGGGCCAGGAAGATCCCACATGACGTGGAGCAACTAAGCCCGTGCACTGCAACTACAGAGCCTGTGCTCTAGCGCCCACAAGACACAACTACTGAGTCCACATGCTGCCATTACTGAAGCCCGTTGTGCCTAGAGCCCGTGCTCTGCAACGAGAGAAGCCACCACAATTAGAAGCCCAAGCACTGCAAGGAAGAGTAGCCCCTGCTCACTGCAACTAGAGAAAGCCCGCGGGCAGCAAGGAAGACCCAACTCAACCAAAAATAAATTAAAAAAAAATAAAAGTTAAAAAAAGAACAAAAACAAACAACCAAACAAAAAATAATGAAGCTGGGGGAAAAAAAGAAAGACAGGAAAGTGCATTACATGACTTAAGCACATTGACACAGATTACTAAATTAACAGAATGGAGTCACGGTAAAAGCATATTGTTTTCTTTGGGGGGGGTGGGGGATGTATTTCTAAAGAAGGAAACAGAGCAAAATGTATAAGTTTAGGTAATGTGTTTCTTGAAATAAACGTAAAATACACAAAGTATAAAGGAAAGGTTGATAAACTATAAAATGTAAAACTTTTGAGCATTGTCATAAAGATAAAATATGAGCCCTGGCTTGAACGCTTTTGTGCTTGGTTCTGTTCACATTTTACTCCAGCCGTTCTTGGGCTCACCAGCTGCACACAGATGCAATATGATAGTATGTCACCTTGGAGGCACCACCTAGCTTTCTTTGTCTTTCAGCCATGAGGCCTCTCTGATACTCTGTGGGACACTTGCTGAACGACCTGAAGGCTGCCCAGCCTGCCAATACAATGAAGCTAATGCCCTACAGAGCTGCCCTTGACTGACAGGGCTGGGTGTTAGGGGAAGCACTGAAACCGCTTGCCCTGGCCAGGCAAAGACAGAAACAATTTGCATGAGTTATTGTATGACAGGAGATGCTGGTAAGGAACACAGAACTAACAAGGCACGACCAAGCAGAAGAATATGGGAAAGGTCCAAAGCAGAGAAGGGACACCAAGTCCACATGTCCTACCCACCTCCCAGAATCCTTCTCTCTGGAATCCATCTTGGTTGAGAGATGCGTGCGCCACCAGAAAGGACCCTGAGTCAGAATGATTGGCCAGAGACAACCTGGAAACTAATCCCACCACCACATAACCCCAGACTGTGAGCCACGTGGCAGAGCGGTTCTCCTGGGTTCCCTTACTCCACTGCTCTCCACCCGGGACCCCCTTCCCAATAAAGTCTCTTGCTTCGTCAGCATGTGTGTCTCCTCGGACAACTCATTTCCAAGTGTTAGACAAGAGCCCGCTCTCGGGCCCTAGAAGGGGTCCCCCTTTCTACAACATGGGGGCTGCTCTGAATGCTTCCTCTTCCTTTCTGTGATACATCACATGCTTTTCAGAGGCCTTTCTAGGATTGAGGCCCTGTAACTTACTGTAGGGGCCAGGTTTTTACACCTCCCTTGTATTTGCTTTCCTTCTGTTATAGATTATATAGACTTGAAAAAAAAATGCACACTGTTAGAGCTGTGAGTTGAGTTATGAAGTGTCCTCCTGAGGTCAATAGCCTGGGAGACAGTCTCTCAGAGAGGTCGGAGAAGCTGTTCTGAAGAGGTAAGGGGAGTGGTCCACATATATATGATTTTGGTGAAGGGTGCTGTAAATCAAGCACACATCTTGGTAGAAGATTGCTGCTAGTCCCTAAGAACAGATATCTTTTTTTTTTTTTAAGCTCTTTATTGGAATATAATTGCTTTACACTCTTGTGCCAGTTTTTCAGGTACAGCAAAGTGAATCAGCTGTATTTATACATATATCCCCATATCCCCTCCCTCCCATGACTCCCTCCCACCCTCCCTATCCTTGCCCTCTAAGGCATCACCCATCATCGAGTTGATCTCTGTATGTTATGCAGGAACTTCCCACTAGCTATCTATTTTACATTTGGTAGTGTATATATGTCAATGTTACTCTCTCACTTCATCCCAGCTTCCCCTTCTCCCCCCACCCCATGACCTCAAGTCCGTTCTCTACACCTGCATCTTTATTCTTGCCCTGTCACTGGGCTCAACAGTACCACTGTTTTTAGATTCCATATGTATGAGTTAGCCTACGGTATTTGTTTTTCTCTTTCTGGCTTACTTCACTCTGTATGATAGATTCTAGGTCTATCCGCCTCGTTACGAATAACTCGTTTTCATTCTGTTTTTTATAAGAACAGATATCTTAGTTAATGGTTTTAGTGTTTTTCTAAGTGTGGGAAGATGCAAGAATTTGGCTTCATAAAATTTTCTCCTGTCAATATCTAACTATCTGAAGGCTTGTTCTGCCAGTTTTCCCAGAGTGCCTCATTTCTGATCTCTGCTCTGAATTTCTTTCAAGATGTATTAAAGATCTGTGACTACAGTGGCTAATGACTTAATTCTTGTAGAACCAGTGGCAAGTGACATTCTTTAGTTTGCAGTTATATTGTGTTCCCGCACTCACAGCCTGTCTCAATACACAGGGTGAAATCCCAACCTTCAGTAACTCAGAATGGGACTTTATTTGGAAATCGGGTCACTGTAGATGTAATTAGTTAAGACAGGAGCATGTGGGAGTAGGATGGACTATACCAGTCAAGGATACCTATGGCTGGTATCCTTGTAAAAGTGTGAAATTTAGACACAGATATACACACAGGGAAAACATATGCAGATGAAGGCAGAACTCTACAAATCAAGGGATGCCAAGGATTTCCAGCAAACCACCTGAGAGAGAGAGAGAGAGAGAGAGAGAGAGAGAGAGAGAGAGAGAGCAGATTCTTCCTCATAGCCCCTCAGAAGGAACCAACCTGGCTGACATCCTGGTCTCAGATGTCTAACCTCCAGAATTATGAGATAGTGCATTTCTATTATTTAAACTGGTTTATGACACTTTGTTATTGCAGTGCTAGTAAACTAATGCAATTTGTAATAGCGAAATGTATAGTCAGGTTAAAATGGTAACACTCACTCTCAGAATCGATGCTATCACTAGCAGCCAGTGGAGCTTTTCCAGTGACCAAATTTTGTAGGAATATTGTAGAAATGGAAGAGGGCCACCCTACTCCAGTATGTCCTCATCTTAACTAATTACAACTGAAATAATGTTATTTCCAAATAAGGTCATATTCTGAGGTACTGGGGATAGACCTTCAATATATAAATTTGGGGGGACACAATTCAACTCATAAGAGTACTGTCTCTGGCTCTCCGAATTCATGCTCTTTTCACATGCAAAATACATTCACTGTATTCCAACCTCCCTAAAAGTCTTAACCCATTCCAGCATCCATGCTCATCTAAATATCATCTAGAATTCCCTGGTGGTCCAGAGATTAGGATGCCGGGATTTCATTTCTGAGGGCCTGGGTCCAATCCCTGGTTGGGGAACTAAGATCCTGCAAGCTTTGCAATAGGACCAAATATATATATATATTTTGTGAGACTTGAGGAATAACTCATCCTGAGGCAAAATTCCTGTCTAGCTGCAAATGTGTGAAACCAGGCATCAGGTTATGTACTTCCAAAATATAATGGTGGGAGAGGCATGGGATAGACATTCTCATTCAAAAGGAGAAAAATCAGAAGAAAACAATCATTAGTCCCAAGCATATATGAAACCTGACAGAACAGATTCCATTAGATTTTAAGATTTGAGAATAATCCACTCTGGCTATGCCCTCCTGGTCACCCCCCTGGGCCTGTGCTTTTTGGACCCTGGTGACAATGGCAGCCTTGTCAAACTCTGAACCACCAATGGGATCATTCTTCTGTTTTCTTGAAGGATGACATATATTCCTAGCCAGAGAGCTCTCTTGGCCCATTTCTTGCCTCTGGAATCCTAGAAATTTGACAGTTTTCTTAATTTATCCTGTTTATGTCTCCTTCAGTCCAGTCTCTCAGTATTTCTACTGATAGAACATTCACAAAACTCTTGTTGGTCTCCTGTGAAATTCATAGGGGTTCAATAATCACACAAGAGGGTCTTTCATAGATTTTTCCACAGCTTTATTCCTGGTTTCTACTGAGATAGTTGATTGGATCCGTGAGTCACATGCCTAATTCCTTTATTTTATTTTTATTTAATTTATTTATTTTTATTTATTTTTTAATTTTCTTAAGAACTTTCATTGAGATATAATTGACATACAAAACAACTGCATATATTTAGTGTACAATATCATTCTTTTTTCTTATTAGTAATGTATATATGGCAATCCCAATCTCCCAATTCATCCCACCCCAACCAGCTCCCCCCTTCCCACTTGGTGTCCGTGTGTTTGTTCTCTACATCTGTGTCTCTATTCTTGCCCTACAAACTGATGGATCTGTACCATTTTTCTAGATTCCGCATATATGCGTTAATATACGATATTTGTTTTTCTTTTTGTGACTCACTTCACTCTGTATGACAGTCTCTAGGTCCATCCATGTCTCTACAAATGTCCCAATTTCATTCCTTTTTATGGCTGAGTAATATTCCATTGTGCCTAATCCCTTTAGCAGATGGTTGCCCTATCACATTCTTAATCCTGTAGTTTAAACTACACACACACACACACACACACACACACACACACACACACACACCCCTTGCATGCAAGCACACATGCACTTCTGTTGAACTTAAGTTTAATTTGGGAGAATCACAGTTTTGAAATGTGTCATGCCATCTGTGAACATCGTACATCTACCCTGTTATTCTCCTTTTCTATCTTTCAGTAACGTTTAGTTATTTCTTCAGTATGTATCTCCCTCAATTTAAAAAATTAGCTTTATTCCTATATATTCTATCTTTGTGGTCTTCATAAATGTGGTTGTATTTCTATTGAATTTTATAATGTCATTGTTAAATTTTGAAAATGCTGTATGTAAATAAATGTTTACTATTTATCTATAGCAAAACAATGAAGTTTAATATTCTAGCGGTTTGTCTAGTGGATTTCCTTGCTTTTTCTATATAGATATCACCTTCAAATAATAACATTTCTGTATCTTCCTTTTTCTTTCTCCTACATCTTTTTTTTTTTTTTTTCTAGTTTGTTACATTATGTAATTTTTACTGTTTGGAGTGGTAGTGAATATCCTTGCTATGCTCCAAAGTTTAATGAGAATTAACCTAAGATTCACAATTCCTGGTTTCTTTTAGAGTAAAATTCTACTTAGAGGCTACAATCAGGACTCTATGTCCTGGGTTCCTACTGGGCTATTTTTATAAATAGACAAGTCATTACTTCATAGTGTTATTTCCTGTTCTGAACTAAGAGTAAAGGGTTCTTACTTAATTTCATTGACTCTATATCTTCAGTCTATTTTGTTTTACAGAGAAAGTCTTGGTTCCTAAACACTAACATTATTATGTATTTGATTTATCATATTATCTGCCTCTCTATCTACATCTATCAATTTAACTCTCATCTTTATAAAGAGTTTCAAAATAGTGACACAAAATTCAAAGCCACTGAGTGCATTTTAAGATTCCTTCATGGCTCTTTTTGTCTGTGAAATCCCCCCCTATGTTGTACACTTCTATATGGTTTAAAGGCATTTGAAAACTACAGATCTCTATTGTGATTGCAACACTGTATGCTGGGACTGCAGCCTATTTTGATTCTTCACTATAGATGACTTGTTTTTCTGACTGGATACCATTAGATTCTTTTTTGTCTTTGAAGCTGAATAACTTCACCAACATTTCTCTCTCAGTGCTGCATGGTATGTTTCAGGCTTTTGCCTTTTAATTTTCAGATTTAATTTTATTTTATTTCAGGAACATTTTATGTTTTAATAAAATTCCAAGTTGCATTAATTTTGGTCTGTTCTGTTCAATAACAATAATTTTGTGTACACAGGATACCCTTAGTCTTCTATACCTGTCCATCTTTATGCCCATGGCCTTTTTAATTTTTTTTAATTTTTTTTTATTTTTTATTTTAAAATTTTGCTGCCACATTTTTTGTAGTTTTTCTCTTAATTGTTTTCAGCAGCAGTTATTTTGCTTTTACTTTTTCTAAAGTGATTTCGTGGTGGTAGTGGATTCATTGTCTGCAGACCTTTGAGCTCTTGGGATCCTCAGTTCTTATTTGCTCCTTTACCTCTCATGTTGCCAAGGAGAATGTTGGTGTCATAGTTTTCACTAAAGCCACAAGGCTGAGAGGTCACTGAGTTGAGGCCAAACCACTTCCTTTCTCTCTTCCCTCCATCCTGTCTCACCTCCAGCTGATGGGGTGTCTGATTTCATCTTCCCACCCTCCCTGCTGCAGCAGCTGTGGACCTGGGTCCTACAGGGAGATCTTCATAGTATACCTGCATGCCCTACCCTCAGTATTCTCATCACTATAGGGTCAAGTTATGACCTCTGGAATGATCGCTTGGGCCAGTACTTGTCTTAGCATCCACCATGTGACCATGGAAGTTACCTCATCTCTCTGTATTTGCTTCCTCAGCTGTACAAATGAAAGATCACTGCATCCACCTCAATGGGAGTGTGAGGATTAAACGAGTTAATATACGCAAAACACTTAGAATAATGCCTGGCACATGGGAGGTGCTCTTAAGCCCCTTTCAGCTCTAAGTACCTCTGAGAAAAATGGGATTATAATATTACAGGCATACCTCATTTTATTGTGCCTCACTTTATTGTTCTCTGAGAATATTGTGTTTTTTACCAATTGAAGGTTTGTGGCAACCCTGTGTTGAGCAGGTCCATAGGCACCATTTTTCTAACATTTGTTCACTTCATGTCTTTGTGTCACATTTTGGTACTTCTCACAATATTCCAAACTTCTTCATTATTACTATATTTGTTATGGTGATCAGTGATCAGTGATCTTTGATGTTACTTTTACTCAGTGAGGGCTCAGATGATGGTTAATATTTTTTAGAAATAAAGTTTTTTTAAAAGAAATACTTAATTCTTTTTTAAAAAAATTGTTTACTTTTTATTTATTGACTGCATTGGGTCTCTGATGCTGCACACGGGCTTTCTCTAGTTGCGGTGAGCAGGGGCTACTCTTCATTGTGGTGCACAGGCTCCTCATTGTTGTGGAATATGGTTGCTGGTGGTGTGGGCTTCAGTAGTTGCAGCACACAGGCTCAATAGTTGTGGCTTAGTTGTGGCTCATGGGCTTAGTTGCTCTGTGGCATGTGAAATCTTCCTGGAGCAGGGATTGAACCTGTGTCCCCTGCATTGGCAGGCAGATTCTTAAACACTGTGCCACCTAGGAAGTCCAGCAATAAAGTATTTTTAAATTAAGGTGTGTACATTGTTTTTTTTTTTTTTAATTTTATTTATTTATTTATTATTTTTGGGGGGTACATCAAGTTCAATCATCTGTTTTTTTTTAATTAATTTATTTTTTGGGGGGTACATCAAGTTCAATCATCTGTTTTTATACACATATCCCCGTATCCCCTCCCTCCCTTGACTCCCCCCCCACCCTCCCTCGTGTCCCCCCCACCCTCCCCGTCCCAGTCCTCTAAGACATATTCCATCCTCAAGTTGAACTCCCTTTGTTATACAACAACTTCCCACTGGCTATCTATTTTACAGTTGGTAGTATATATATGTCTGTGCTACTCTCTCGCTTCGTCTCATCTTCCCCTTCACCCCCTGCCCCCTCCCAAACCTCGAGTTCTCCAGTCCATTCTCTGCATCTGCATCCTTATTCTTGTCACTGAGTTCATCAGTACCATTTTTAGATTCCATATATGTGAGTTAGCATACAGTATTTGTCTTTCTCTTTCTGACTTACTTCACTCTGTATGACAGACTGTAGGTCTATCCACCTCATTACATACAGCTCCATCTCATCCCTTTTTATAGCTGAGTAATATTCCATTGTATATATATGCTACATCTTCTGTATCCATTCATTTGTTGATGGGCATTTAGGTTGCTTCCATGTCCTGGCTATTGTAAATAGTGCTGCAATAAACATTATGGTATATGTTTCTTTTCGGATTATGGTTTTCTTTGGGTATATGCCCAGTAGTGGGATTACTGGATCACATGGTAGTTCTATTTGTAGTTTTTTAAGGAACCTCCAAATTGTTTTCCATAGTGGCTGTACCAACTTACATTCCCACCAACAGTGCAGGAGAGTTCCCTTTTCTCCACACCCTCTCCAATATTTGTTGTTTCCAGATTTTGTGATGATGGCCATTCTGATGGGTGTGAGGTGATACCTCATTGTGGCTTTGACTTGCATTTCTCTGATGATTAGTGATGTTGAGCATCTTTTCATGTGTTTGTTGGCCATCTGTAGGTCTTCTTTGGAGAAATGTCTATTTAGGTCTTCTGCCCATTTGTGGATTGGGTTATTTGCTTTTTTGGTATTAAGCTGCATGAGCTGTTTGTATATTTTGGAGGTTAATCCTCTGTCCGTTGTTTCATAGGCAACTATTTTTTCCCATTCTGAGGGTTGCCTTCTAGTCTTGTTTATGGTTTCTTTCACTGTGCAAAAGCTTTTAAGTTTCATGAGGTCCCATTTGTTTATTCTTGATTTTATTTCCATGATTCTAGGAGGTGGGTCCAAACGGATCTTGCTTTGATGGATGTCATAGAGTGTTCTGCCTATGTTTTCCTCTAGGAGTTTTATAGTGTCTGGCCTTATATGTAGGTCTTTAATCCATTTTGAGTTTATTTTTGTGTATGGTGTTAGGAAGTGTTCTAATTTGATTCTTTTACGTGTTGCTGTCCAATTTTCCCAGCACCACTTATTGAAGAGGCTGTCTTTTTTCCATTGTATACTCGTGCCTCCTTTGTCAAAGATAAGGTGCCCATATGTGCTTGGGCTTACTTCTGAGTTCTGTATTCTATTCCATGGTCTTCCTTTCTATTTTTGTGCCAGTACCATGCTGTCTTGATCACTATGGCCTTGTAGTATAGTTTGAAGTCAGGAAGCCTGATTCCACCAACTCCATTTTTCCTTCTCAAGATTGCTTTGGCTATTCGGGGTCTTTTGCGTTTCTATACAAATCGTAAGATTTCTTGCTCTAGTTCTGTGAAAAATGCCATTGGTAATTTGATCGGGATTGCACTGAATCTGTAAATTGCTTTGGGTAGTACAGTCATTTTCACTATGTTGATTCTTCCAATCCAGGAACATGGTATGTCCCTCCATCTGTTTGTGTCATCTTTGATTTCTTTCATCAATGTCTTAAAGTTTTCTGCATACAGATCTTTTGCCTCCTTAGGCAGATTTATTCCTAGGTATTTTATTCTTTTGGTTGCAATGGTGAATGGGAGAGTTTCCTTAATTTCTCTTTCTACTCTTCCGTTGTTAGTGTATAGAAATGCAAGAGATTTCTGTGCATTAATTTTGTATCCTGCTACTTTACTAAACTCATCAATTAGTGCTAGCAGTTTTCTGGTAGAGTCTTTAGGGTTTTCTATATATAATATCATGTCATTTGCAAAGAGTGACACTTTTACTTCTTCTTTTCCAATTTGGATTCCTTTTATTTCTTTTTCTTCTCTGATTGCTGTGACTAAAACTTCCAAAACTATGTTGAATCATAATGGTGAGAGTGGACACCCTTGTCTTGTTCCTGTTCTTAGAGGGAATTCTTTCTGTACATTGTTTTTTTAGACTTAATGATATTACATGCTTATTAGACTATAGTATATTGTCAACACAACTTTTATGTGTTTCTCTCTTTATTGTGATATTTGTTTTATTGTGATGGTTTGGAACAAAACCTGTGATAGCTCATGTATTGGAATAAGATCAAGGATTATAGTTGAATTCTCTGTCTCCACAATAACAGACCACTGTCTGACAGTGAATGAGTAGATGTGGATTAGAATCTGCATTAGCAGATTATGCCTCAGTCAATTTCTCCATTTACATCAACATAACTTTAAAGTTTCTTATGAGAGGACACTTCTGTGAAGATGGGTCTAATTTTCCAACTAAAAACCCTGTGCACTCTATATAAAACAAACATAAGAAGACTCTGAAAGTAGAGAGAAGGAGACAGACTAGTTGGGGACCTCAGGACCTGAGGTCCTTGATTTTTTTTTTTTGATTGTTTTTTTGTTTTTGTTTTTGACTCCTATATCCCAGACGTGGAGCTGAAGAAACTCCTTCCAACAAATGGTGTTTGAGCAATTGGACATCCACAGGCTAAATAAATAAATAAACTTTGACCTAAATTACACTTTGTGTAAGAATGAACTGAAAATGGATCATGGACTTTAATCTAAAATGTAAAGCTGTAAATTATTCACAATAGCCAAAACATGGAAACAACCTAAATGTCCATCGACAGGTGAATAGATAAAGAAAATGTGGTACATATATAATGGAATACTTCTTAGGCATAAAAAAAAATGAAATAATGCCATTTGCAGCAACATGGATGCAAGTAGAGAGTACCATACTAAATGAAGTAAGTCAGAAAGAGAAAGACAAATGCCATATGATATCACTTATTTGTGGAATCTAAAATATGACACAAATGAACTTATCTAGGAAACAGAAACAGACTCACAGACATAAAGAACAGACTTGTCGTTGCCAAGGGAGAAGGTGGTAGATGAGGGATTGACTGGGAGTTTGGGGTTAGTAGATGCAAACTATTACATATGGAATGGATTAACAACAAAGTCCTACTATATAGCACAGGGAACTATATTCAACACCCTGGGATAAATCATAATGGAAAAGAATATTAAAAAGAGCGTATATATGTGTATCACTGAGTCACTTTTCTGTACAGCAGAGATTGGTACAACATTGTAAATCACTATACTTCAATAAGATAGTGAAGCTGTAAAACTTAAAAAAACAACATGGGAGAAATTTCCTACAACTTGGACCTACAGCTTGGTGAAGAGATTTTAGATATGATGCCAAATTTATAATTCATAAGAGAAAAACTAGTAAGTTGGACTTCATAAAAATTTAAAATGTTTGCTGTGTAAAAGACTTTATTAAAAGGGGGGATATATTTCCAAAAGGTATGTCTGACAAAATATTTACATCTAAAATATATAAGGAATTCTTAAGCCCAACAACAATAATTAGAAAATAAGCAAAAGACATGATATACTGAAGATGTGCTGTGAAAGATGAAAAGATATTCATCACTAATAGCCATTAGGGAAATTCAAATTAAAATCACAGTGAGATATCATTATATGTCGGTCAGAATGAGTAAAATTAAAAGCAAAAATAGTGACAATATCAAATGTTTGCAAGGATGCAGAGTCTGGATCACTCACATTGCTTGTGTGAATGATAAATTGTATGGCCACTCTAGAAAAGATATGGCAATTTCTTATGGACTCAAAGCTGTGTTTACTATAGGACCCAGCATTTGTACTCTTGGGCATTTATCCTAGAGAAACACAGATCTAATAATCACACAAATGCTTTTTCATGAATGTTCATAGCCGCTTCTTTCATGATAACCCCAAACTGGAAGCAATCCAGATGTCCTTCAATGGGTGAAAAATTAGATGATCTGGTACATGAATACCATAGAATACTGTTTAGCAACAAAAAGGAAAAAAAAATGTTGATATATGTGACAACCTGGATGAATAGCCAGAGAATTATGCTGATAAAAAAAGCTAATTCTGAAAGGTTACATACTGTGTAATCCCATTTGTATAAAATTCTTGAATTAACAAAATTGTAGACACACAGAACAGATTAGTTGATGCCAGGCTTAAGGGGAGTGATGGTGCTGTGACGGGAGAAGATGTGGCTATAAAAGGCAACATGAAGAATCCTTGCGGGGATAGAAATGTTCTGTATCTTGTGTGTATCAATGTCAATACACTTGTTGTGATATTGCAGTACAGTTTTGCAAGATATTACTGCAGGGGACACCAAGTAATGGGTCCATGGGGTCTTTTTATTAATTCTGACAGCTTCACATGCATCTACAATTATCCCCAAATACAACATTTAATTTAAAATAAGTCCAGTATAGCAGGCACAGTGAGAATGCCTTTGGTTATAAGGTTGTAACTGTTGAGATTATTGTTTCCTTTAGGGTATTTCATGTATGAAAACTCATATATCTGCTTCCTGTCATTATCCTGGTCAGACATGGAGCTCATTATCAACAGAAAATGACATGTGGGAATTATATTGAGCAGAATCCATAAGCTGACCACAGTTGTGCCCTCCTCTTAATTAGAACTTTGTATTTTGGATTCCTTTTGTAGTGTCAAGAATTGCTAGGTGTACCACTTGTTATCTTCCAGCTCCAAACTCATGCCTGTATGAGTCAGCTCTGTTGTGAGGCTGGGACTGGGAGGGTGCATGCCATACTTTTGCTTTGCTTGCTGGTTCCTTATGAGGCTTCAGCCACATTGGGTCATGCAGGCAGGTAGGATGCAGCCTGGGAGTGGGAGAGAAAGCTTGCTCTTTCCTCTCTACTTTCTGTTTGTTTTCTGTTTTTGCTCATTTTCCCCTAGCAATGCTTTTCCACAGTGCCAGTGGCAGCTGATTAGGTAAGCAGCAGTTGAATCAAATTGAATCAAGATTCTGAAATAGGTGGTAAGCAGAACCAGTGTCTCCTTGATGACATCAGTACATCCAGCAATGCCCCACCTCAGAAGTAAGAATTCTGAGTGTGTGCTCACCGGGCTACTCCTTTGATCATCAGTTTTAGCAATTCTAGTCCTTTTCTTGTGTTCCCCCAGGGCTAGGGGTTATAGCGACTTCCTTTTGCCTTTCCCTATTCAACAGCTAGTTAATAATTCCTTGTAATAAGTTGTTCTTTTAAAATAACTGTAATGGTGTACATTTCCTGCTGGTAGCCTGATGGGAGCAGCGTTGCACCTACATTTAAATTTAAGAATAACATTACAGGATGCAACAAATTTTACTCTTTTTTCCCTTATTTATTTATTTATTGGTCGCAATGGGTCTTTGTTGCTGTGCATGGGCTTTCTCTAGTTGAAGTGAGTGGGGGCTACTCTTCCTTGCAGTGCGTGGGCTTCTCATTGTGCTGGCTTCTCTTGTTGTGGAGCACAGGCTCTAGGAGCATGGGCTTCAGTAGCTGTGGCTTGCAGGTTCTACAGCGCAGGCTCTGTAGTTGTGGCTCATAGGCTGAGTTGCTCCAAGGCATTTGGGAATCTTCCTAGCCCAGGGGTTGAACCCGTGTCACCTGTATTGGCAGGCGGATTTTTAACCACTGTGCCACCAGGGAAGTCCTCAAATTTTACTTTTGATTGACCTTCTGTCTGGACAAACCCAGCTATTGGCCTTTATCATTCATGTTGATAATTGAGAGTCCCTATGCATGAAATACCACATATTTAATGCTGTGAGCACCAGAACCACACAAAAGCTCACCTCCCCTTTAGTCTGAGCTGATTCCCTCACTCCACACTGGATGCTCTGTCTTTCCCAAAGAGCCTCTTGAGAGCCCCCTTCATGTCCTTGTTCCTCAAGGTGTAGATGAGGGGGTTGAGAGTGGGGGTTACCACAGTGTAGAAGAGAGTCAGAAACTTCCCTCCCTTCTGGGAAAAATGGCTTCGGGGCTGGATGTAGACAGCAGTGACGCTGCAGTAGAAGAGGAAAACAACAGCCAGATGAGAAGAGCAGGTTCGGAAGGCCTTGCTCCTTCCTTCATGGGACTGGATGGCCAGCACTGTTCTGGCAATGTGACCATAAGAGACAAGGATGAGCAGGATTGGCCCCATCAGGAAGACAGCACCAATCACTGAAATCTGGAGCTCATTGGTGTGTGTGTCCCCACAGGCCAGGCGGATCAGTGCAGGGACCTCACAGACAAAGTCATCCACCTGGTGATGATGGCAGAAGGGGAGCTTCATGGTGGTGGGTGACTGCACCAAGGTACCAAAAATCCCACTTGCCCAGACGAGGGATGCTAGCTTGTGACACTTGTGTGGCTGCATGATGACGGCATAGTGTAGGGGTTGGCACACGGCCACATATCGGTCAAAGGCCATGACCAGCAGCAGTACACACTCGGCAGCTCCCAGGCCCAGGAAGATGTAGAGCTGGGCTGCACATCCCAGGTAGCTGATGGTCTTGTCCGGACCCCAGAGGTTGACCAGCATCTGGGGGATGCAGCTGGTGGTGAAACAGAGGTCCAGAATGGAGAGGTTGGTGAGGAAGAAGTACATAGGTGTGTGGAGATGAGGGTCTAGGTGGAACAGGAGTATGATGGTGGCATTGCCCACTAGGGTGACCATGTAAAAGACACACACAGCCACAAAAAGGGTCATTTCCAGCCTGGGGTTATCTGAAAAACCCAAAAGGATGAAGCCATCTGGGATGGTGCCATTGACATGTCCATCCAGCACCTGCCTGGAATTGCAAAGAGCAACACATCAATTAGAACATCACCTAGACGAGGCAGAGAAAAGTGACTTTTCATTTCAGAAAACTGCCTATAGTATCCTATATTTCTTTCTAATATTTTACTGGCCTTTCTTTCATCTCATCCATTTTTGGATATTTTCATCTGTTCATTTCTTCAGATTTGGATAATTCTAGCAAACTCCTAGAAGGCAAGATTATAGTAAGGGGATCTTTAAAACTAAGCCTTGCTACTATGATCAACTACATGCTAAAAACTAGACAACCTAGAAGAAACAGAAAAATTCTTAGAAATATACAAACTACCAAATCTGAATCAGGAAGAAATGGAAAATCAAAATAGACCAATTACTAGTAAAGAGATTGAATCAGTAATCAGAAATCTCCCAATGAAGAAAAACCCAAGACCAGATGGCTTCACTGGTGAATTTTATCAAACATCTAAAGAAGAAATAATTCCAAACCTTCTCAACCTCTTCCAAAAAATTGTAAAGGAAGGAACACTCCCATACTCATTTTATGAGGCCAGTGTTACCCTGATACAAAAGCTGGATAAGGACACTACAAGAAAAGAAAACTACAAGCCAATACCCCTGATACATATAGATGCAAAAGTTCTCAATAAAATGCTAGCAAATCAAATTTGGCAGCACTTTAAAAGAATCATTCCCCATGATCAAGTGGAATTTATCCTTGGGATGCAAGGATAGTTCAACATATGCCTATCAATCAATGTGATTCATCACATTAATAAAATGAAATAAAAAAATCATATGACCGTCTCAATAGATGCAGTAAAAGGATTTGACAAAATTCAACATCTGTTCATGATAAAAACTCTTTATAAATTAGGTATAGAAGGACGATGTCTCAACATAATAAAGGTCATATATAGCAAGCCCACAGCTAACAGCATACTTAATGGTCGAAGGTGGAAAGCTTTTTCTCTAAGATCAGGAAAAAGACAAGGGTGCATTCTTTTTTTTTTTTTTTTTAATTTATTTTTTTAATTAATTAATTAATTTTTTTTTAGGGTGCATTCTTTTACCACTCATAGTACTGGAAGTCCTAGCCAGAGGAATCAGGCAAGAAAGATATACAAAAGACTTCAGAATTGGAGAGAAAGAAGTAAAATTGTCTCTATTTGCAGATGACATAATTTAATGTATAGAAAATCCTAAAATCTCCACCAAAAAACTGTTAAATCAAATTAACAAAATCATTAAAGTTTCAGGATACAAAGTTAATGGGCAGAAATCATGTGTTTCTATACACTAGTGATGAATTATCTGAAAAAGAAATAAAAAAAGATCCCATTTATGATAGCATCAAAAACTATAAGACTTTGATGAAAGAAACCATAGAAGACACAAATAAATGAAAAAGTGTCTGGTGTTCATGGATTGGAAGAATTAATATTGTTAAAATGTCAGTACTTCCAAAAGTCTATAGATTCAATACAATCCCTAGCAATATTTCAATGGCACTTTGGCAGAAGTAGAAAAAGCAATCCTAACATTCACATGGAATCACAGATGACCCCCAGATAGCCAAAGTCATCCTGAGAAAGAAGAGCAAAGTGAGAGGCATCACACTTCCTTTTCAACTATACTGTAAAACTAGAGAAGTCAAACAGTACGGCACTGGCATAAAAACAGACAAATGGTTCAATGGAACAGAATAGAGAAACCAGAAATAAGTTCAGTATATATATTCAACTAATATTTGCCAAGAGAGGAATACTCAATGGAGAAAAGATAATCTCTCAATAAATGGGACTAGGAAAATTGGATAGTCACATATAAAAGAATGAAACCAGGTCCCTTTCTTACACAACTCACAAAAGTTAACCCAAAATGGATTAAAGACAAATGTAAGACCTGAAACCATAAAACTCCTAGAAGAAAGCATAGGGACAAAACTCCTTGGCATAGTTCTTGGCAATGATTTTTTGAATATGACACCTAAAGCATAAACAAACAAACAAACAAAAAAAGTGTGACTACATAAAACTAAAAAACTTCTGCACAGCAAAAGAAATGATTAACAAAATGAAAAGGCGACCAACGAAATGGGAGAAAATATTTGCAAATTGTGTATCTGATAAGAAGTTAATATCCAAAACATATAAAGAACTCATACAGCTCCATATGCAAAAAAATTCAAAATAACAAAACAAAAAAACCCAACCAAACAAAAAAACAAAACCCCAAATAATCCAATTAAAAATAGGCAAAGAACCTGAATAGAAGTTTTCAAAGAAGATATTTAAAAGACCAATAGGTGCACAAAAAGATGCTAAACATTGCTAGTTATTAGGGAAATGCAAATCAAAACTCCAATGAGATATCCCCTTACATCTGTTGAAATGGCCAATCACAAAAAGACAAGAGATAACAAATGCTGACAAGGATGTGGAGAAAAGGGAACATTTGTTCACTGTTGGTGGGATTGTAAAGTGGTGCAAACACTATGGAAAACAGTATATAGTATCCTCAGAAAATTAAGAATAGAACTACCACATGATCCAGCAATTCGACTTCTGGAAATATAACCAAAGAAAATGAAAATGACTCAAAAATATATTTGTACCCCTATGTTAATAGCAGCACTACTTGTATTAGCCAAGACATCGAAACAACCTAAGTGTCTATTGATGAATAAATGGATAAAAAAGTTGTAGTATATAAAATGTCATATTATTCAGCCCAAAACAAAACAAACAAAACAAACCAAAACAAAAAACCCCAGGGAAATCCTCCCATTTTCAACAATATGGATGGACCTTGAGGACATCATGCTAAGTGAAATAAGTCAGACAGAGAAAGACAAATACTGTACGATATCATTTATATGTGGAATGTAGAAAACAAAAACAAAACACAACTCCTAGAAAAAGAGATCAGATTTATGGTTACCAGAGGCAGAGGTTGGGGGAGGGGGAATTGGAGGAAGGTTGTCAAAAGATACCAACTTGCAGTTACAAGATAAATAAATAGTAAGGATGTAATGCATTGCATGATGACTACAGTTAACTTTGCTTTATGATGCATATGAGAGCTGCTAAGAGAGTAGATCCTAAGAGTTCTCATCACAAGGAGAAAATTCTTTCTCTTCTTTTTTGCTTTTTCTTTTTATCATATCAACATGAGATGAAGTGTGTAATCATTTTGCAATGGATGTAAGTCAAAACCATTATGCTGTACACTTTAAACTTACACAGTGATGTATGTCAATTATATTTCAATAAAACTGCAAAACAACAACAACAAAAAACCAAAAAAGAAAAAAAAAACCCAAACCCACCCTAATTCTTGCCATCCTTTTGGCAGTAGCATTGCTTGATTCTTCTCATCTCTTCTTTAGAATCAAGGCTACCCTGTAGGGTCTGCATAAGTGACTTTAGGTTAAAATTTCTGAGTTCTAGCTGGAACTCCCTTCACCACCACCCCCAAAACCAATCCATTTCTGTACTCATCCTGAGGCACATCCACTTCTTTGCTAGTGAGCAGAATTTGACATCTAATGTGCCACTGAGTGACATTTCCATGAAGCAGCAATCAAGGCACCGTGATTTTGTGAGCTGGTATGTACTTTATGTCAGTGCATGCTCAGGTGCTCAGAGGTTGGCACAAGCAGCCACTTAGCTGCTCTCTTAGCACATCTGGAAAAGCCTAGGCCAGTTACCTTCCTTCCAAAACATTTCAATTTACCAGATATGGTTGCCTCACTTTGCCCTCAGCTCCACGGAGTCAGCTGTGTTTTTTTCCTAATAATACACATCTATGAGTCTCAAAACTTATGCAATGGATATCAAAATTGCCCCAGGGACATTTTCAAACTGCCCCCGTGACCCTGTTGACTTTGGCACTTTCTTTGGTGTCCTGTGACCTGTGGGAGAATGTCTGCAGGTTTGAGGCATTATTACTATTGCTAAATTGTTTTACTTATGGTTCTGTTTGTGGGAGCTGGGTTAGAAAAAAGCTAAGGACACCCTACTCTTCACTGCAAGTCATTCCTCTGTAACAAGCACTGGATTGTCTAATGGGGTGTACTCAGAACCTAAACTCTGCCAGAATGCTGAGGCGCCAGCTTTGCGGTTCCTCCTCAGGAAGTTGGTCCCTAATTTGCCTTTCCATCCGGGTCTTTCTACGTATCCAGTCTTGATAATTCATGGAAAACCCCATTCCGAGCCTACACTAAAGGAAGTCATAATTGTAGGTGGTGGAGAAGAATAGAGAATCCAGGTACATGCTGGTTTATTCCAGGGGTATCTAAAAAAGGGACGAGTAACAATGAAAGAGGTGTTTGTTGATGGAAGGGCAATATCTCACCTAGACTTTGTGTACGTTTGGGAGATACAGAAGTAGAGAATGGACTTGAGGACACGGGGCTGGGGTGCGGGGCGAAGGGGAAGTTGGGACAAGGTGAGAGAGTAGCATAGACATATTTACACTACCAGCTGTAAAATAGATAGCTAGTGGGAAGTTGCTGTATAACAAAAGGAGATCAACTTCATGGGAGATGCCTTGGAGGGCCAGGACAGGGAGGGTGGGGGGGAGTCGCAGGAGGGAGGGAATATGGAGATATGTGTGTAGATGCAGCTGATTCACTTTGGTGTACCTCAGAGACGGGTGCAAGAGTGTAAAGCAAATATATTCCAATAAAGAGTTAAAAAAAAGTGTTTCTGTGTTGGATATTATACAGTGATATGTGTCATGGCATAGAAGAAACAATGAAGCTGAGAATAGCCCTTCTTTCCTCTCCCTGCTAAACACATGTGCTAAGTACACGCCCAGACTTTCACTTATGTTACTGGCAGTGCTCCCCGGCTGTATCCTCTCCATTGCTCACTACTGGCACTGCAGGTCCTGCTTCCCTCATGCTGGGATGCTGCAGCAAGTCCTGCACTTCACACACATTCCTCTGGGAAATATCTCTTCTATCCTCCTCCTGGCTTAGGACCTTCATTCATAGGCTGTCTTCCCATAGTGCAAATTTAACTAATTAGTTGAACAGTCATAACTAGGTGCCCCCTTCGCCCTGCCCAGTGATCTCTGGTTATTTCCCAACTTCTGATACCTCCCCACAGCCATGCATTTTGCTGACATCACAATGAACCCGTCCATGTGCAAGTGCACGCACCTCTTTTCCAATGCCCTCTGGCCACTCTGTTGACCACATCATCATGGTGTCTGCTACCTCTGAGGCCAGACGGAAATTAGTTTTACATCAGCTGCTTGGAATTTAGGAAAATGTCATCTTGGTTGGTACCTAACAATTTGATATACTTACATTTCTTTCCCTTCTACATCTTAAATATTGATACTTGGATTGCTGACAATTTCAGTTTGTATCACCCAAGCACTCCTACTATAGTTCTTTGTTGTTAATATTTGGTAACTAAAATAAAAATGCATCCTATCTTTTATACTTTTATTCATCTAATTTCATACATGATTTCATTTTCATTCTTATATAATGATTGTCTATATTATGCTCCTACAAATGGCTATTCTAGATGTTGACACACTGTGACAAATCCCTTGGAATTTGTCACAGTGTGTCAAATTAGAAACTCCAAGTAAATACCAACTTGTTCTGCTCATTAGTTGCAGATACTAATTTCTCAGGCTTTCCAAAATGCAGAGAATCTTTGAAACACACAAGGATCGCTATCCCTTTGAGTAAGAAAGTTGCAATACAAGTGCATGAGATTTTCAGTTCCTTGAGACTGGAACCTCACATCCAAGTAATTAGTTTTTCAGAAAGAGAGACCTTGATTTTATTCTTTGATTAACTGTCCTGCCTTCAAGTACTCCAGGCATAATTTTTTTTCAGATGAAGTTTTTTCTTCTCCCTTCCTCACCAGCTTTATTGAGGTATAATTGACATATAACATTGTAGAAGTTTAAAGTGTATGATGTGTTGATTTGATACACATATATTACAAAATGGTTACCACCATAGCATCACTAGCACCTCCATTACGTCACATAATTACCATTATTTTTGTGGTGAGAACATTTAAGATCTACAGTCTTAGTAACTTACAAGTATATAATACAACACTTTTAACTATAATCTGGCTGTAAATTAGATTTCAAGATTTTATTCATCTTGTAAATGCAAGTTTGTACCTTCTGACCATCATCTCCCTAATTTCTCGACCCGTCAGCCCATGGCAACCACCACTCGACTCTCTGTTTCTATGAGTTCAGCCTTTCTAGATTCTTCACATGTGATATCAGAGTATGTGCCTTTTCTGTCTTGACATTTCATTTAACATAATGCCCTCAAATTCCATCCACGTTGTTGCAAATTGCAGGATTTCCTTCTTTCTCATGGCTCAATAATGTTCTATCATTTTTGAACTTCACGTCCTGAAACTGCATGAGACACTTCTGTTTTTGTGTTTGTTTGTTTGTTTGCTTTTTTACCAGTGCGGTTTTGCTCATATTGTCCTCTGTGCCTGGAATATATTTACTTTCCCCCTCAACCTACCTAATCATAGCCATTCCCAAAGGCATGACTTAGGTTCCTGTTTCCTTCTCAGATACATTTTATACTATTGCAGTCCAGATTTGGTCACAGCCTGAGCAAGGGTGTAAATGACTTACCTCCAGGACACCACAGTCATTGAAGAGGGACTGAAATTAGAGACCTGCTTTTATTAACATCCCGGAGCACAGAATCATGAAGAGATGACATTAATAGTGCTCTGGAAATTCTCTGCCTATTTCAGGAAGCCTCAGTTTGCTGAGACTGATGGGGCCATTGGGACCCCTTCCCAGATGAAAATTAGTCTTGTGTCTGAATGCCTCCCATGGTGAGTTCTCCATCACCTTGGAACCTAACCATGCTTGCTCTGAGCTATTAGAGATGGGGAATCCGCTGGCGTCTTCCCTGAGGGACTTTCCTCCTGTCTTTTAGTCTGTCTTAAATTAGACTTTTCCGTTCATAAACCAATTCAGTGTATAGAAGGCTCAATAAATCCTATTGGTCTTTGGAGCCTTCTCAGTCTGGCTCCCATTCTCATGCTTTCCTCTGCTCTGGTGTTTGGATTCAGAATGTAGTGATTTCTTCCTCATGGACAAATTGTAAAAATACTCAGAAAAGACTTTGAGATTCAGGAGAAAGGATTTCTTACATGTATTTTTTATTCTAAATTTTATGAGTCCTTACAAAAGAAAATTCATATATACTGAGTTATATATAAATAGAAGCATCAAACTTTCTCATTCTGTGAGACTCTATTCTGTGTCTTTGCAGTAGCTACTGTCATGGTTTTAAGTATGCATGTACATAGGACAAAAAGTCAACTACATACTTTTTTTTTTCTAAAGGTGAAGATAAAATGATAGATTGAAAAACATCAAGGGGGGACAAATCTACCCTTGGTTTTCTCTTTCTTCTATTTAATAGCACAAAGTACAAAACAAAAAAATTTGCAGAAGCCAAAAACCACATTATGCTAGAGGGGCAATGTTGTGTTTTTAAAAAGCACAAAATATTTCCTAAGTTTTCATCTCAGGTTAGCTATCACTTAGCCATCAATTAGAAGCCTGAGGACATCACTTTACCTTTTGTACATTCCATTTCCTCTTCCTTAATACTAGAGGACTAGAGGATTACCTGCACCTGCCCTTTGCCACTTAGTTTTGTTATGGCTACACTATCAAGTATATTACTAATAACAATGACATTCGTAACAAAGATGTCTGAGATAAAAACATAGGTCTGAGATAAAAACCTATCTGGATAGTGAATGTGTATTTTGGTGCCGCTGTGCAACTAGGGTTTGTGCATCTATAGGAAGAACTCAGAATTCATCAACTGGCTGCTTCCTACCCACCTTCTCCTCCTTCATTTGGTTTTGTATGTTAAAAACCTTTATTGATCAAAGACAGACCCTCTTATGGGTATGAATGAAAATTTTAGAATATATATT